>NC_069500.1:1336548703-1337201203 GCF_027579735.1 Bombina bombina | reverse complement strand
TAGCTTGTAAGTAAAACTTTAAAGCACAAACCACGTCCAATATTGTGTAATAGACGTTCCTTCTTTGAGGAAGGATTAGGATACAAGCATGGAACAACTATCTCTTGAGTGATGTACTTGTTAGATACCACCTTAGGAAAAAACCCAGGTTGGTACGCAGGACTACCTTATCCGTACGAAGGACCAGATAAGGAGAATCACATTGTAACACAGATAACTTGGAGACTCTACGAGTCGAGGAATTAGCTACCCAAAAGGAACTTTCCAAGATAAAGATTGATATCTATGGAACAAAAAAGGTTCAAACGGAACTTCTTGAAGAACCTTAAGAATCAGGTTTAAGCTCCATGGCGGAGCAACAGTTTTAAACACAGGCTTGGATCTAACCAAAGCCTGACCAAATGCCTGAACGTCTAGAATACCTGCCAGACGCTTGTGCAAAAAAATAGACAGAGTAAAAATCTGTCCCCTTTTAAGGAATTAGCTGACAACCCTTTTCTCAAAAACATCTTGGAGAAAAGATAATATCCTGGGAATCCAGACTTTACTCCATGAGTAACCCTTGGATTCATAACAATCAGATATTTACACCATATCTATGTTCAATTTTCCTAGAGACAGGCTTTCATGTCTGTATTAAGGTATCAATGACTGACTCGGAGAAGCCATGCTTTGATAACATCAAGCGTTCAGTCTCCAGGCAGTCCATCTCAGATTGATTCTATTTAGATGGTTGAAAGGACCCTGAGGTAGAGGGACCTGTCTCTGAAGCAGAGACCGTGATGGAAAGGATGACATGTCCACCAGATCTGCATACCAGGTCCTGCGTGGCTACGCAGGCGCTGTCAAAAACACCAAAGCCCTCTCCTGCTTGGTCTTGACCTCCGGAGGAAATCCCACTCCCCCGGAAGAAAAGTCTGACGACTTAGAAAATCCACCTCCCAGTTCTCAACACCTGGGATATGGATAGCTGATAGACAAGAGTGAGTCTCTGTCCAGTGAATTATTGTAAGACTTCTAACATCGCTAGGGAACTTCTGTTCCCCCTTGATGGCTGATGTAAGCCACAGTCGTGTATATTGTCCGACCGAGTATGATGTACCTCAGAGTTGCTAACTGAGGCCAAGTCTGAAGAGCATGGAATATCACTCCCAGTTCCAGAATATTTATTAGAAGGAGGGTCTCCTCCTAAGTCCACTATCCCTGAGCCTTCAGGGAGTTCCAGACTGCATCCCAACCTTAAAGGCTGGCATCTATTGTAACAATTGTCCCATCTGACCTGCGGAAGGTCATACCCTTGGACAGATGGACCCGACATAGTCACCAGAGAAGAGAATCTCTGGTCTCTTGGTCCAGGTTTAACAGGGGGACAAATCTGTGTAATCCCCGTTCCTCTGACTGAGCATGCATAGTTGCAGCGGTCTGAAATGTAGACGTGCAAACGGTACTATGTCCCTTGCCGCTACCATTAAGCCGATTTCATTCATGTACTGAGCCACCGAAGGGCGCGGATGGGATGAAAAAAACACGGCAGAAATTTAGAAACTTTGACAACCTGGACTCCGTCAGGTAAATTTTCATTTCTACAGAATCTATCAGAGTCCCTAGGAGGGAAACCCTTGAGATTGGGGATAGAGAACTCTTTCCTTGTTCACTTTCCACCCATGTGATCTCAGAAATGCCAGTACTACGTCCGTATGAGACTGGGCAATTTGGATGTTTGACGCCTGTATCAGGATGTCGTCTAAATAAGGGGCCACTTCTATGCCCCGCGGTCTAAGGACCGCCAAAGCGACCCCAGAACCTCCATAAAGATTCTTGGGGCTGTAGATGTCCCAAAGGAAAGAGCTACAAACTGGTAATGCCTGACTAGAAAGGCAAACCTGAAAAACGATGGTGATCTTTATGCATCACAATGTGAGGATAAGCATCCTTCAAATCCATTGTAGTCCTCTATTGACTCTCCTGGATCATAGTTAAGATGGTACGAATAGTTTCCATCTTAAATGACGGAATTCTGAGGAATTTGTTTAAGATCTTTAGATCCAAAATAGGTCTGAAGGTTCCCTCTCCTTGGGAACCACAAACAGATTTGAGTAAAAACTCTGTCCCTGTTCCTCTCTTGGAACTGGATGGATCTCGTACACAATGTAAGAATGCCTCCTTTATCTGGTTTGCAGATAATTGTGAAAGGCAAAATCTCCCCTTTTTTTGGGGGGGAATCTTTGAAATCCAGAAGATCTCTGGGATATAAATTCCAATGCCTAGGGATCCTGGGCATCTCTTGCCCACGCCTGGGCAAAGAATGAAAGTCTGCCCCCTATAGGATCCGTTACCGGATAGGGGTCCGTTCCTTCATGCTGCCTTAGAGGCAGCAGCAGGCTCCTTGGCCTGCTTATCTTTGTTCCAGGTCCGATTGTCTCCAGACCGCCTTGGACTGAGCAAAAATTCCCTCTTGTTTTGCCTTAGAGGAAGAGGATGCCACACCTGCCCTGAAGATTTTAAAAGGTACGAAAATTTTACTTTTTTTTTTTTTTTTTTTGCCCTTGATTTAGACCTATCCTGAGGAAGGGCATGACCTTTTCCTCCAGTGATATAAGCAATAATCTCCTTCAAACCAGGCCCGAATAGGGTCTGCCCCTTGAAGGGAAGTTAAGTAGCTTATTTATTAAAGTCACGACAGCTGACCATGATATAAGCCATAGCGCTCTGCGCGCCAGTATAGTAAAAAACAGAATTCTTAGCCGTTAGTCTAGTCAAATGAACAAGGCATCAGAAAACAAAGGAATTGGCTAGCATAAGCTTGTCAAATATATTCATCCAATGGAGTCGCTTAACTGTAAAGCCTCATCAAGAGACTCAACCCAGAACGCCGCAGCAGTGACAGAAGCAATGTATGCAAGGGGCTGCAGGATAAAACCCTGTTGAATAAACATTTTTTATCCATTGGATCTAAAAAGCACAACTGTCCTCGTCAGAGGTAGTGGTACGCTTAGCTAGAGTAGAAACTCTTCTCTCCACCTTAGGAACTGTCTGCCAGAAGTCCCGTGTGGTGGTAACTATTAGAAAACATTCTTCTAAAAAATAGGAGGGGAAGAGAACGGCACACCTGGTCTATCCCATTCCTTATTAAAAAATTTTTTAGTAAACCTCTTTAGGTATTGGAAAAACATCAGTACACACCGGCACTGCATATTATTTATCCAGTCTACACAATTTCTCTGGCCCTGCGATTGTACACATTCATTCAGAGCAGCCAAAGCCTCCCTGAGCAACAAGTGGAGGTTCTCAAGCATAAATTTTAAATGTAGAAATATCAGAATCAGGTTAAATCATCTTCCCTGAGTCAAAAAAAAAAAAATCACCCACAGACTAAGCATATTGTGAGGTAGTATCATACATGGTTCTTAAAGCGTCTGTATGCTCTGTATCTACCCCCAGAGCTAACTGCTTTCCTTTAATTTCAGGTAGTCTAATACTGCTGCCAGAATATTATTCACCACCTTTGCCATGTCTTGTAAAATAAACGCTATGGGCGCCCTTGATGTACTTGGCGCCATTTGAGCTCGAGTCCCTGAAGCGGGAGTCGAAGGGTCTGACACGTGGGGAGAGTTAGTCGGCATAACTTTCCCCTCGACAGAATCCCCTGGTAAAGAAACGCTATGGGTGCCCTTGATGTACTTGGCGCCATTTGAGCGCGAGTCCCTAAAGCGGGAGTCAAAAGGTCTGACACGTGGGGAGAGTTAGTCGGCATAACTACCCCCACGACAGAATCCTCTGGTGATAATGTTTTTAAAGACAAAAAATGATCTTTATTGTTTAACATGAAATCAGTACATCTGGTACACATTCTAAGATGGGGTTCCACCATGGCTTTAAAACATAATGAACACAGAGCTTCCTCTATGTCAGACATGTTAGAACAGACTAATAATGAGACTAGTAAGCTTGGAAAACACTTTAAATCAAGTTAACAAGCAAATATATAAAACGTTACTGTGCCTTTAAGAGAAACAAATTTTGCCAAAATTTGAAATAACAGTGAAAAAAGGCAGTTAAACTAACAAAATTTTTACAGTGTATGTAACAAGTTAGCAGAGCATTGCACCCACTTGCAAATGGATGATTAACCCCTTAATACAAAAAACAGATTAACAAAACGAAAAATATGTTTTAAACAGTCATAACAGCTCCTACTTTTGAAGCCCTTTTGAGCCATTCAGAGATGTCATATAGCATGCAGGGGACTGCTGAGGGAAGCTGAATGTCACTGTTTGTAATTTTAACTGCACCAACTGTAACTTTTATACTATAACAGTGGAAAGCCTCAGGAAACTGTTTCTATGCAAAATTTAAGCCAGCCATGTGGAAAAAACTTAGGCCCCAATAAGTTTTATCACCAAACATATGTTAAAAAACGATTAAACATGCCAGCAAACGTTTTAAAACACATTTTTACAAGAGTATGTATCTCTATTAATAAGCCTGATACCAGTCGCTACCGCTGCATTTAAGGCTTTACTTACATTACTTCGGTATCAGCAGTATTTTCTTAGTCAATTCCATTCCTAGAAAAATATTTTACTGCACATACCTTATCTGCAGGAAAACCTGCACGCCATTCCCCCTCTGAAGTACCTCACTCCTCAGAATGTGTGAGAACAGCAAATGGATCTTAGTTACGTCTGCTAAGATCATAGAAAAACGCAGGCAGATTCTTCTTCCAAATACTGCCTGAGATAAACAGCACACTCCGGTGCCATTTAAAAATAACAAACTTTTGATTGAAGAATAAACTAAGTAGAAAGCACCACAGACTCTCACAACCTCCTATCTATGTTGAGGCTTGCAAGAGAATGACTGAATATGGCAGTTAAGGGAGGAGCTATATAGCAGCTTTGCTGTGGGTGGACTCTTGCAGCTTCCTGTTGGGAAGGAGAATATATTCCATAAGTAATGGATGATCCGTGGACTGGATACACTTAACAAGAGAAACATCTTTTTAAAAGCAGGAGGGGAGAGAACGGCACACCTGGTCTATCCCATTCCTTAGTAATTTCCGAAAACCTCTTAGGGACTGGAAAAACATCGGTGTAAACAGGTACTGCAAAGTATTTGTCCATTTTACACAATTTCTCTGGAACCACAATGGGGTCACAGTCATCCAGAGTCGCTAAGACCTCCCTAAGCAATAAGCGGAGGTGTTCAAGCTTAAATTTAAACGCTGTCATCTCAGAATCAGACTGAAGTAACGCCTTCCGAGTCTGAAATGTCACCCACAGATAGAAGCTCACCTGCCTCGGCTTCTGAGCATTGTGAGGGTATATCGGACACAGGCAATAAAGCTCTGTATTAATTCTAGCCCCAGAGCTGTCTCGCTTTCCTTGTAGCCCTGGCAGTTTGGAGAATACCTCTGAGGGTAGCATTCATAACTGCCGCCATGTCCTGTAAGGTAAAAGAATTAGACGCGCTAGATGTACTTGGCGTCACTTGAGCGGGAGTTATAGGTTCTGACACATGGGGAGAGTTAGATGGCATAATCCCCTGGAGATAAATCTTTAAGCACCATAACATGGTCTTTATAGTTTATAGAAATTTCAGTACATTTGGTACACATTCTAAGAGGGGGTTCCACAATGGCTTCCAAACATATTGAACAAGTTGTTTCCTCTATGTCAGACATGTTTAACAGACTAGTAATGAGACAAACAAGCGTGGAAAACACTTTAATAAAGGTGAAACAGTAATTAAACAAAAACTTTACTGTTCCTTTAAGAGAAAAAAAAAACTAGCACTTAAACTACAAAACAGTGAAAAAATACAGTAAAATCTTTGAAATTTTTACAGTGTGAATAAGGGACTAAAGCAGCATTGCACCCACTTGCAAATGGATGATTAACCCCTTAGGCCCCAAACCTGATTGAAAAACGTTAAACAATTGAGCACCATGCCACAGCTCTGCTGAGGCTCCTACCTGCCCTTAAATACGATTTTGTGCAGAAATAACCCCTTTGAAATGTTTCTCAGATGCCAGGGACTCTTCTAGGGAAGCTGGATGTCTCAGTCTGAATTAAAACTGCACAGTTAAAATAGGCCCCTCCCACCATTTACTGGATGTCAGCGGGGCCTTAAGAAAATACTCCTGGGAGTATCTGACTAGCCATGTGGAAACTAGGCCCCAAATAAAGACTTCTCCCTCAGAAAATAACTTCCTATTTTTGAAATCATGTAAACGTTTTGTCACTAAGCAATATGAATATTAACATGAGTATTAACCTGTTATGTAAGCATGATCCCAGTCGTTGTTAAATCACTGCATCTAGCTTACCTCAAATACACAAGGCTCTGTCAGCATTTTCTAGAACTTATTCCTCTCTCTAGAAATAAAAATACTGAACATACCTCAAAGCAGGTAATCTGCAGGCTGTTCCCCCAACTGAAGTTTTCCCATATTCATCAGTTATGTGTGAGAACAGCAATGGACCTTAGTTACAAACCGTTAAGATCATCAAATCTCCAGGCAGAATTCTTCTTCTAATTTCTGCCTGAGAGAAAAACAGTACAACGCCGGTACCGTTTAAAAATAACAAACTCTTGATTGAAGATAAAACTACACTAAGTCACCACATATCTATTGATACTTCCTTTCTTGTCGAGAGTTGCAAGAGAATGACTGTGAGTGGCAGTTAGGGGAGGAGCTATATAGACAGCTCTGCTGTGGGTGTCCTCTTGCAACTTCCTGTTGGGAAGGAGAATATCCCACAAGTAATGGATGAACCCGTGGACTAGATACACCTTACAAGAGAAAAAAAACCCACAAAAAAACAAACAAAACTCAGGACTAATTGGATTCATGGGAAGACTGTTACAATTAGAGATACTTGGATAATGCAATCTCCCATTATCAGACATTCTGACTGCAAGTGCACAATACACATTTTTCACACATTCTACATCAAGATATTTATAAAGCATGTTCTAGGACACTGTAAAAAAACAGCTTATATATCATTGTTTTTCTTAGAAAATCTAAACTTTTATTATACACACTTTAATACACAGAAAATAAAATGGGCAGAAGAAAGCAGACCATTTTTTACAACTGTACAAAAACAATAGAAAACATATGCTTTGCTATAGATGAAACATTTTACAAAAGATTCTGGTTGAAGGCTTTGGATCCCAACATTGCTTGATTAGATTAACTACCTTGCTCCCTATAACATTTACAAAATGATAGAGAAAGGCCTTTCAGCCGTATTTAACACATAAATATGAACCCAGCAAGAGAAATAAACCAGCCACTTTTACAAGACTTACTTGTAATTATTTAATATTTATGCAGTATCAAATTGAAAAGCTTTAAAACCGTATGCTTCCTTTACATTAGGAACAAAACACATGTTGTGCATTGCAGGAAAGACTATCACACTGCTCTACAGTGTAGCGCCTTGTCGGTCGCCAATTTTTCTTTACTCTAACACATGGACATTTTTACATCTTTCTGACCAAAGACTATTATTAATGTTTTAGTACAGTGATGACCATCCTGCTTACAGGACAACTTATGGAAAGCATTCTTGGGATTAAAAATGTGTATACAACTGCACATCATCTCGCACGAAAAACAAAGAAAATTGAAGAAAAACAAAACAAAAACAGTAGTACTCCCACATTACAAATAGAAAAATCAATTCTTCTAATGGAGAATTAAAGCATGGTAGTGATTCAGTGATAATGTAACGTTACAGAACGTTTATTTAGGGTTGGTCATTATAGTAAATACTTTAGGTACGATTATTTTTAAAGTGGTAGACTTGCTTTTCTGAAGGACATATGTGAGCTTGTCTAGAATATTTGAGAACTAAAAAATAAATTTTTTATCTACCCGAAATGCTTTTACATATACGGATCATGTTCTGACAATGCTGTGTGGTAGTTAGTAATTGGCAAATTGAATATATAAACAAAAAAACAAAAACCACACAAACCTCTATTGATGTGGATATATTTTGATACCTTAATAAAAACCTATTACTTTCTTGTTCGCTCTCGATATTCCTAAAAAAAGTACATATTTTAGGATTACTTTCATAAGACCACCCAGCTAAATAACCAGACATCACCAAAAGACTAAGGACTGAGGCTATACATAAAGATAAACATAAACCCAATAGATGGTAACAATTTTAAGTAATAACTACTGCATGAACACCCAATTGCCAGCAAAGAGATGCACACACAGAATTAAAAAAAAGATTGAGATACTAAATGTTCTGGTATTTTTGTTTTTACAGATGCAATGAGTGGTGCCAACAGCAGCCCAAGTTATACATAGTTTTTCATTGCAAAATATTTCAAATTCTGATGAGGAAAAAAAAAAAACCAACAAAATTTAAGAAAGTGGTTTCTGTATGGTGGCAGATCAAGGAAGCAGCTTAAAAAATAACAAAACAAAAAAAATCTACTGCAAGAAAATGTAAGCAAAAATATAGCTGTATCAATATTTATCACTTGGAAATTGGATTATAAAAAAATATAGTAACTGGCCACTAATTCCCTCGTTAAGTTTGCAGAAACGTTAGTACCCAGAAGGAAATCACTTTTGGCTTCATACAAATTCCCTTCCGTTGGATCCCAGCCACTACAAAAACGGTGATGGGCTGAATAAAAAAAATTCTGTGTTTCAGGTTTGGGGATTGTGTTGCTGTGCACTGGACTGATTGATTTACAAGTCTGATTTTGGTCCATAGAATAATCACATGGAATCCGTTACGATACATTTGTTATAGGCTTGTATTTTTTGAGTTTGGTCCACTGGCCAGTAGAATAGTTCATTTCAAACACTGTATCAACAAGCATTGTAGTGCTGCCTGTCCCATCTGCTTTCTGCAAAACTTCTGTATACTCGCTGAGTTTGATTTGGATCACATCACCCTGTTCTGGGCATGGATTTTCTGCAAAAAACGTAAGAAAAAATTAAAATCGGAAACATTTAAAAACTACACGTCAAATAGTTTTGGTTAACTTACAAAGTGTGCCAACTCATCATACAGATCTGTTTACTATGAACTATGTACATACATTTTATGCAAAGGCAGCACTTGTACAGCTAAGTTAAACAGTTTAACACTCCAGGTTTACAAAAAATTTTAACCCATTAAGCCATATGAACGTAGGTACTAAGTCACAGGGCAATTTGCCTAGTGTACCCTTTTGACGTAGTACCCACATCCAAACTTCTGCTGTGGTCACAGCTGTCAGCTTTGACAGCTGAGACTGCCTTCATATGGTAAGGAAGAACTGACACTGTGTCCTTGTCTGCATCGATTTGTGGTGGTGCTGTGGGAGGGAAGGCGGTTGGATAGCACATCACTTGAAAGGGGAAGGAGAGGGAGGAAGTGCATGCCCGCAGTAAATTTTTACTATTAGGGAGGGAGCCCCTACACTACAGAAAAAGTATATTATGAGAGGGGGCCCTACCGTATGATCGATTGGATAGGGGAAATGGGGAGGGTAAGCCGCCATACTATAGAAACAATATTCCTATTAATAAAATAAATCCAATTTATATTAACATTTATGTAAACTGGGTACTGGCAGAGACCATTGGGATGGGGGGGGGAGGTTAGAGAGCAGTTTGGCAGGAATCAGGGAGGTGGGAGAGTAAGGGGTGAGAAGATAGAATTTTTTTTTTTTTTTTTTTTAGAGAGGGACTTGTCTACTAGAAAAAGAAAATGTATGCTTACCTGATAAATGCATTTCTTTTTTGACCCGATGAGTCCACGGATCATCTTAATTACTAATGGGATATTCACCTCCTGGTCAGCAGGAGGCGACAAAGCATCACAGCAAAGTTGATAAATATCACATCCCCTCACTCCCAACCCACTCATTCGACTGAAGTAAAGGAGAGAAAGGAAGTAACAAGGTGCAGGTGTCTAAAGTTTATAATACCCAACAACCTGTCTCTTACAAAAACAGGGCGGGCCGTGGACTCATCGTGTCAAAACAAATTTATCAGGTAAGCATAAATTTTCTTTTCTTTTTAATGACACGATGGGTCCACGGATCATCTTAATTACTAATGGGAATCAATACCCAAGCTAGAGTACACAGATAAGGGAGGGACAAGACAGGGAACATAAACGGAAGGCACCACTGCTCGAAGAACCTATCTCCCAAAAGCGGCCTCAGTCGAGGCAAAAGTGTCAAATTTGTAGAACCTTCGAAAAGTGTGAAGAGAGGACCAAGTTGCAGCCGTGCAAATCTGTTCCACAGAAGCTTCATTCTTGAAAGCCCATGGAGGAAGCAACGGCCCTTGTGGAATGAGCCCCAACTCTCTCTGGAGTCTGCTGTCCAACAGTCTCATATGCAAAACGTAGGATACTCTTCAGCCAAAAAGAAAGTAGCCGTAGCTTCCTGTCCCTTACGTTTTCCTGAGAAAACAACAAAGCAAGCAGAAGACTGACAAAAGTCCTTAGTCGCCTACAGGTAAAACTAAAGCACGCACCACGTCCAAATTGTGCAGAAGCCGTTCCTTCTGAGAAGTAGGATTAGCACACAAGGAAGGAACAACAATCTCCTGATTAATGTTAATGTTAACAACCTTAGGAAGAAATCTTAATTTAGTACGTAAAAACTACCTTATCAGAATGCAAAATAAGGAAAGGGACTCAATGCAATGCAAAGAGCTCTGACACTCTGCGAGCAGAAGAAATAGCAACAAGAAATAAGACTTTCAAAGATAACAATTTAATATCTATGGAATGCCTAGGCTTAAACGGAGCCCCTTGAAGAACTTTAAGAAGGAATTCAAACTCTATGGAGGAGAAGCTGGCTTGAACACAGGTCTGATCCTGACTAAGGCCTGACCAAACAAATGTACGTCTGGGATGACCTCCAGACGAACCTGTAACAAAATAGACAACGCAGCTATGTCTTGTAGAAAATTGTAGGAATCCGATCCCTACTCCCTTTAAGAGTATCCTTTGGATTCGCACTAGTATAAATATTTACGCCATATCATATGGGTAAAGATTCCCTAGACACAGGCTTACGAGCCTGATTTATGGTCTCAATGACCAATTCCTAATCCACGCTTGTATAAAATAAAGCTTCCATCTTCCAGTAGATAACTTCAGGGAAAATATTTTCGGATAAAAGAAGGGTCCTTGACGTAGAAGGTCCTTCCTCCACAGAGACTCCCAGGTGGAAGACGCGACATGTCCCCCAGGACTGCATACCAATCCTGCGGACCACGCCGGTGAAATGAGAAACACAGACACCCTCTCCTGCTTAGTTCGAGCGAAGGCTCCAGGAGAATAATCAAATTGAGGAATTCCAAGGTAACGCGAAGGCGTCTATTAGAACAGCCTGAGGGATCTTTGACCTCAATCCGTACCTCAGGAGCTTGACATTTTGTCGAGAAGTCATGAAATTCAATTGCAACTGACCCCATTGAGAATCAGGCTGGAAAAGCAGTCCCAGGCGGAGTTCCCACTCCCCTGGGTAAAAAATCTACCTACTTATGAAGACCGCCTCTCAGAAGTCCTTTCTGGGATGTGGGTGGTCGACACAGTAATTGTGGGTGTCTGCCCACTGAACTATCTTGACTACTTCTGTCATAGCCAAGGAAACTCCAAGTCCCCCACAATGAAGTAAGATCCAACTTAAACCTAATAAACCCCGCCGAAGCTAGCTGAGGCCAGGCTAGGAGAGGATTGAAGATTACTCTCGTTTTTAAAATGATTATGGGAGGAACAAACTCCACCCGAGTCCATGTTCCCTGCTCTTAGAGGGCCCCAAACAGTTCCCCAGCCCTAAGGCTGGCAATCTTGTCACATTCACCCAGAAGAACTTCGGAAGCAGGTTCCCTGGGAGCAAAGATCCAGAGACAACGACCAAAGTATTCTTAACTGCTGAGAACTGAGGTGGAACGGCCAACTGGAAGGAAGTCCATTGCCGCTACCATCCCCAATTACCTCTCTGCACTGAGACAGTGTCTGGCGTGGTAGGCAAGAACTGAAAAATTCTTAAATTCCTGACAACTGTCAGCTTCATTGATGATGACACTAATATAGTTCTCCAAGAAACTTACCCTTGTAGTTGGAAAGGAGGAACTCTTTTCCAAAATAACATTCCATACAGTGCGTAATTCTGCTTGTTGAAAGGAAGGCGCCTGAACCAGAAAGTTGCCACTGCAATGTTCTGCAATCTGAGTACCACCAAAAGTGATTCCAGAACCCTTGAGAAAATTCTGAGAACTGTGGCCAGGCCGGAAAAAGTCACGAGTTGGAAAGGCAAACCTTAGAAATTTAAGATAGTCCTTGTTGATGGGAACATGCATTTAGTATGCATCCTTCAAATCCACTGTGGTCTTAATTGACCCTCTTGGACCAAGAAAGAATGGAAAGCTAGTTTCCCTCTTGAAATACGGCACTCTGAGAACCCCGAGTGGATTCTAAAATAGGTCTGAAGATTCCTTTCTTCTTGTGAACCATGAACAGATAGGAATAGCATCTCCGACCTCATTCCTGCATTGGACCAGGAACTGTCTCCCAGGTCGGAGAGGATCCGTACACAGTGTAAGAGCGCCTCTCCCTTTATCTGGTCTGCCGATAATCTTAAAGCAGTAACCTGCCCCTGGGAGGAAAGTCTTGAACTCTAATTTGTATCCCTGGACACAAATGTACACCCCCCATGTATCATGATCACAAAACCAAGTGTGATTGAAAAAGGAAAACTCGCCCTCTCACGGATCGGGTGCACTCCCCTCATGCTATATTTGATTCAACAGCAGGCTTCTTGGACTGTTTTCCCCTATTCTAAGCTTGATAGGGTCTCCAGGAAGGCTTAAACTGCTTCTGCTTGGGAGAAGGAGTGGAAGGAATAGAAACAGACAACGCATCAAAACCATTACGCCGCCGCACTGGAGACAGTAGCCATACCAACCGCAGGTTGACAAGGTAAACCCTCTAACTTCTATCCATAGGGTCCTTAAGGAACTACTATCCTTCCTTGGCTAGCGTGGAAATTCTCATTCACCCTGGGAATCGTCTTCCTTCTAAGGGTAGGAGAAAAATGGGTCTCTATAGCCATATCTAGTACAGGAAATACTTCCACCATGAAGGGCACATCACAATATTAGTATAATCTACTGGACTCTCTCGGCTAGACTACGCCGGTAGTGTCTGAGTCACCCAGAGAAGCTAAAACCTCCTCAAGTAGCAAATGGAGGTATTCAAGCTAAATCAGAAAGAAAACACTGAGAAAACTCAGGATCAGATAAATATGTTACCCCATCTAAGTCTAAGAATTCCTTATCAGATACTACCGAAGTATCTTCCCTCCTTCAGTTACTGGGAAGAAACATTCGGAATAGCTACAACTGAATCAATCACACTATTCTGAGTGAATATGCCCTCTGTTTTTCCCACGCTGTAGGGAAAAGTGCAAGACAATGCAAGGTCCTCTTGCACTTTTCCCTACAGCGTGGGAAAAACAGACAATGAAAGGTAACTCCAGGTGGAATGTGAGAGGAAACATAGGGCGCTGCATGTGGGCTATACATTTTATGGGACACCTTAGGAGAACTTTGTGGCATATGTTGACCATTGTCAATAGGCTCCTAAGCAGTATGCACCTTAGGAAGAGTAGGTTCAGAACAAATATCTCTTTAGCAATTAAAGATCTCTCAATAAATGAGAAATAGAAACGGATTGGTAGTACCACATTGGCATCCAAGCCTAAAACAAGAGACCCCTAGCAGGGTCTCTTGATCCATCCTGAGTCACAAAGGATGAATTAAACAAACAGCTGAAATTTTTTAATAAAAATTAACACATACAAAACGTTACTGTCTCTTTAAAATGTAACTTTAATTTTTGTGTGCAGAAGTAGGTTAACATTAGCACGCAAATATTGCAGAACCTATCTACACCTCAGCTTAATCTTGCTGAGGTGCACATCTGACCATCAGAAACCTAATACATTCCAAACTTTTTTTTTTTTTTTTTTAAATGTAACTTAAAATAAACATTGTGCCTAGAGATAGATTGCGCAGCCCAAATCGGCGCCAAACAATCTCCCGGTCGCCATTATTATGTTTAGATATAGGCCACAGGGAGCTAACTGAACCTTTGTGCAAAACCTTTTGCAAACCTGGGGGCAAATTGTGTAACCGCATGTTAGATAGCACCTTAGCCCATATGTGTGACCCAAACAACCACCTCCTACGGAGTACTTTTTATTTTGCTCGGCCCAGGTGATTAAAGCCCCCAGAGTAAAAGCCACCTTCTAGTCTCCTCAGCCCCAGTGACTGCTTACAACGTGCTGTCACAGGAATATATATATATATATATATATATATATATATATATATATATATATATATATATATATATATATATATATATATATATATATATATATATATATATATATATATATAAAATATAGAGAAAATAACTCATTGTGTAAACCATTTACAAATCTAAACAAGTCAGAAGACTTGCTTTAAACCCAGAAACTCTCTGACTACACTGTTTCCAATGCAGCAAAGGAATCTGGGTAAGATATGCAAATGAGGTTCACAATGACTCACCTTTTTACTTTTAGTCTGCTTTTTAAGACAGACTTCCCTTTATGCCATAGCACTGCTGCATTACACAGCTTTAATGCTTAGCTAGGGTTAGTACAGTGATTTAGACTAGTACAGTGATTTAGACCAATCCCAGGACAGCTGTTTCGTGGTTATTGCCACTCATCAGCTGGGAGTAGGTTAAATCACTGCTTGGTAAAGTTCATTTCTGGGGGAAATTCAACAACAATTAAAATTATGGGGAGGCGAAAAGTGTGTTTAAAATCCTCCACTAAATACAAAATATAGAGAAAATAACTCATTGTGTAAACCATTTACAAATCTAAACAAGTCAGAAGACTTGCTTTAAACCCAGAAACTCTCTGACTACACTGTTTCCAATGCAGCAAAGGAATCTGGGTAAGATATGCAAATGAGGTTCACAATGACTCACCTTTTTACTTTTAGTCTGCTTTTTAAGACAGACTTCCCTTTATGCCATAGCACTGCTGCATTACACAGCTTTAATGCTTAGCTAGGGTTAGTACAGTGACTCCTTTGCTGCATTGGAAACAGTGTAGTCAGAGAGTTTCTGGGTTTAAAGCAAGTCTTCTGACTTGTTTAGATTTGTAAATGGTTTACACAATGAGTTATTTTCTCTATATTTTGTATTTAGTGGAGGATTTTAAACACACTTTTCGCCTCCCCATAATTTTAATTGTTGTTGAATTTCCCCCAGAAATGAACTTTACCAAGCAGTGATTTAACCTACTCCCAGCTGATGAGTGGCAATAACCACGAAACAGCTGTCCTGGGATTGGTCTAAATCACTGTACTAGTCTAAATCACTGTACTAACCCTAGCTAAGCATTAAAGCTGTGTAATGCAGCAGTGCTATGGCATAAAGGGAAGTCTGTCTTAAAAAGCAGACTAAAAGTAAAAAGGTGAGTCATTGTGAACCTCATTTGCATATCTTACCCAGATTCCTTTGCTGCATTGGAAACAGTGTAGTCAGAGAGTTTCTGGGTTTAAAGCAAGTCTTCTGACTTGTTTAGATTTGTAAATGGTTTACACAATGAGTTATTTTCTCTATATTTTGTATTTAGTGGAGGATTTTAAACACACTTTTCGCCTCCCCATAATTTTAATTGTTGTTGAATTTCCCCCAGAAATGAACTTTACCAAGCAGTGATTTAACCTACTCCCAGCTGATGAGTGGCAATAACCACGAAACAGCTGTCCTGGGATTGGTCTAAATCACTGTACTAGTCTAAATCACTGTACTAACCCTAGCTAAGCATTAAAGCTGTGTAATGCAGCAGTGCTATGGCATAAAGGGAAGTCTGTCTTAAAAAGCAGACTAAAAGTAAAAAGGTGAGTCATTGTGAACCTCATTTGCATATCTTACCCAGATTCCTTTGCTGCATTGGAAACAGTGTAGTCAGAGAGTTTCTGGGTTTAAAGCAAGTCTTCTGACTTGTTTAGATTTGTAAATGGTTTACACAATGAGTTATTTTCTCTATATTTTGTATTTAGTGGAGGATTTTAAACACACTTTTCGCCTCCCCATAATTTTAATTGTTGTTAACATATATATATATATATATATATATGTTATGTCCCAATAAAGTGCTCCACTTCCTCTGAGATCTTCCCAGACCCAGAATAAAAAGTCGGCACTTACTTTTAAAATCTGCCCGACAGCAGGGCAGCTCACCAGGATTGAGAGGTCCTCTCCCTCACATAGCCCTGTGGAAAAAGGATAAAGCCTGAGTAATCTTACATAGGCTATCAGGAGTAGGGCAGCATAAATATACATGAGAGGCACAGTGAGAATTATGTCCCACAAGTTCCCATTGCTCTAAAGCCACCACTGCCCTACTGAAGAGACTGATGTTGACTACGGCTACACCCTAGAACAAAGCAGCACAATCTTGTACAGGTAGCCCTCAGTTTATGCCGGGGTTAGGTTCCAGAAGGAATGGTTGTAAATTGAAACCGTTGTAAATTGAAACCCAGTTTATAATGTAAGTCATTGGGAAGTGAGGGAGATAGGTTCCAGGCCCCTCTCAAAATTGTCATAACACCTAATACATTATTTTTAAAGCTTTGAAATTAAGACTTTAAATGCTAAACAGCATTATAAAAACGTAATAAAATAATCCAACAACACAGAATATAATTAAACTAAGTTAAATGAACAAAAACATTTGCTAAACAGCATTATAAACCCAATAAAATAATCATACAACAGACTTCACTTGCATTTTTCGGCAAACAGTTCTTTCTATGCATTCCAATCTGGACTGATTTATAGACCGGAAGATCTTGTTCCTTTGAAATCTGCTTGACAGCTCAGGTCTGGTTAAACTGATTAATTTCAGCTTGCTTGGCATTGCTGCAACAGAAGAGGACAGCTCCACCTACTGGCTATTTTAATAAATGCACTGCTTCTCAATGCTTTGCAATAGCAGTCACATGACTGGAAAAAAAGGTTGTTATTCTGAAACTGTGTAAATTGAACCGTTGTAAAACGAGGGCCACCTGTACTACTTTAAAAATAATAAACTCTTGATTGAAGAATCTTTTCTAACACCTAATTTACCACCTCCTTGCTCTTAAACGTAGGCAAAGAGAATGACTGGGTTGGAAGTGAGGGGAGGTGATATTTATCAGCTTTGCTGTGGTGCTCTTTGCCGCCTCCTGCTGACCAGGAGGTGAATATCCCATTAGTAATTGAGATGAACCGTGGACTCATGTTATTAAAAAGAAATAAAATGTACTAGATTTTCTTTTTAATTTTGTATATAATGTAACATCCTCAAGCAGATCCTCATGTGTTTTTTTTTTTTTTTTTTTTTAAAGAACAAGACCAGCAACAGACTATTCTCTTTCAAATGAGGGTTCTTGGAGGTTTGTAGCTGGTAAGAGCTGAGATCAAGGATTTGAATAGCCTACCCCCACATTACCCTTTTGCAGCTACTTGGTTCAGCCCCTTTATGACATCACCACGTGACATCTGCTCTTTCATGAAGCCTAGGAGTGCCTCCCACCAGGCCATAAATAATCCCCAGACTGTAGTGCGGGGGGGAATTACCGTTAAAACGCTTGCCATGTCATGCACATTGAAGGGGTTAAAGGGCCATTATAATTGAAAAATGACATGCTCTAATCCGGTAGAGCATGTAATTTTAAGCCTATCAGCACTGCAGTACTGTGAGTCTACCGCTGCAAAAAGGGTTAAACACATAGAAGTACTGGTCTGGACCAGCGGAGCACTGCTGGTCCTGTGTTGAACTGACCGCTGATCTAATCAGCAGCACTAGTCACACGACTCAAGTGTCCAACTAGCGCTGTTTGGATCAAAGGCAATTTCTGCTCGGGTCTAGCAGTGCACCATGAGTATTTCTACTGTGTTTTAGCCCATTGCTGGGGTTAACAAATGGTACTGCGGGGTCAATAGGCTTAGAATGACATGCACTAAACTGATTACAGAATGTCATTTTTCAATTATAAAATGGCCCTTCAAGTAAAAAAAAATATGTTATATGATATTTTTAAACTAGAGTGGCAATGGTAAAACTTCTGTCCATGTGCTATATATTACCTCTTGAACCTGCCATAAAACCAAGTATAAGAGCCTTCTCCGGCCTTGTGACTCGATTTGCCGTCTTGAACATTTCTTGTGCAGCATACATCTGCTCCCTCTGTAAATAAAATATTTCTATTAGGAAAGTCTTAATACACACTTATTAAAATAAAGTTTATAACAGTTTTGCCACAAAAAGAGCGGTAACCTGCATATACTGTGGCTTGTACAGGTATTTTTTGGCTATTACACTACAGAATGAACACAGACACACCGACACTTTGCTGGGATACAACCTCTGAAATGTTCCTATTCATTCATCGTTCGTCAATTTAGAAGTACTTAAAAGGGACATAAAACACAATTTTTTTTTCTTTAAGAGAGCATGTGATTTTTAAACAACTTTCCAATTTACTTCTATTTCATTTGCAACCTTCTCTTGTTATCCTTTGCGGAAAGATTTATCTAGGTAAGCTAAGGAGCAGCAAAGAACCTAGGTTCTAGCTGATAGATATACACACTGATAGTCATTGGCTCATCCATGTGTTTGTTAGAAACCAGTAGTGCATTGCTGCTCTTTCAACAAATGATACCAAGAGAATTAAGCAAATTTGATAATAGAAGTAAACTAAAAGTTGTTAAAAATTGTATGTTTTACCTAAATCATGAAAGAACATTTTTGGGTTTTATGTCCCTTTAAAATAGGTGTTCTGTGTATTCTATGGCTCTTGCTCTCTCTTCACCTTCTATAGCTTAAAGGACTATGAAGCCCAAAATTTAGTTTATGCTTCAGAGAGAGCAGGTTCTTCGTTCTCTTTTTATCTTTTGTTGGCAGAGACGTATGTTTAGGAGCTGGACCTTTACCGAAGCACTATATGGCAGCACTATTTCCTGCCATGTAGTGCTCCAATATGCCTACCTAGGTATCCCTTAAATATCATGGTAACTAAGCAGATTTGATAATTATATTGGAAACCTTTTTAAAATGGTGTGCTCTGAATCAAAAAAGAAAACCATTGTTGGGTTTCATATCCCTTTAACATTTAAAATAGGTGGTGGTCTTTTATTAAAATAAAAGAAATAAAAAATAAAGACAAAAACGCATATATACACACACAATTTTTCTCACTGTAATTTTTAATTGTGTTTTTCTTTATTAAAGGGAGCTTAGGAAAAAGCCAGTACTTACTGTGAGCGAGAGGCTTTTCTTGGGTTGAGGTTGTGTCTGGGTGGTGAGCTGAGGTGCTTGCGCTGCTGGGGTCACTACAGGGGGTGCAGGAGGCGTAAGTGGAGAGGTAGGAGTAGCTGCAGGAGTAGGTACAGTAGCTGCTGCATTGGAGTTGCTGTTGTACATTGGAGTCCTTTGTTTAAACTGCGTAGGAAGAGTAGTGTTGGAAGGTGTAGGCTCTTCAGGCTGTCTTGTAGTTTGCAAAGCTTCACGTATAGATCCAGCTGTAATTAAATAAATATAGGTTTATCTTAATCTACTGTTTATGTGGATAAGGTAGTTCATCAAGCTTTGCTATATGCGGATTAATAAGATGAAATTCCATGATAATTCTCTGACCAATAAAAACAGAATTTATGTTTACCTGATAAATTACTTTCTCCAACGGTGTGTCCGGTCCACGGCGTCATCCTTACTTGTGGGATATTCTCTTCCCCAACAGGAAATGGCAAAGAGCCCAGCAAAGCTGGTCACATGATCCCTCCTAGGCTCCGCCTACCCCAGTCATTCGACCGACGTTAAGGAGGAATATTTGCATAGGAGAAACCATATGGTACCGTGGTGACTGTAGTTAAAGAAAATAAATTATCAGACCTGATTAAAAAACCAGGGCGGGCCGTGGACCGGACACACCGTTGGAGAAAGTAATTTATCAGGTAAACATAAATTCTGTTTTCTCCAACATAGGTGTGTCCGGTCCACGGCGTCATCCTTACTTGTGGGAACCAATACCAAAGCTTTAGGACACGGATGAAGGGAGGGAGCAAATCAGGTCACCTAAATGGAAGGCACCACGGCTTGCAAAACCTTTCTCCCAAAAATAGCCTCAGAAGAAGCAAAAGTATCAAACTTGTAAAATTTGGTAAAAGTGTGCAGTGAAGACCAAGTCGCTGCCCTACATATCTGATCAACAGAAGCCTCGTTCTTGAAGGCCCATGTGGAAGCCACAGCCCTAGTGGAATGAGCTGTGATTCTTTCGGGAGGCTGCCGTCCGGCAGTCTCGTAAGCCAATCTGATGATGCTTTTAATCCAAAAAGAGAGAGAGGTAGAAGTTGCTTTTTGACCTCTCCTTTTACCGGAATAAACAACAAACAAGGAAGATGTTTGTCTAAAATCCTTTGTAGCATCTAAATAGAATTTTAGAGCGCGAACAACATCCAAATTGTGCAACAAACGTTCCTTCTTTGAAACTGGTTTCGGACACAGAGAAGGTACGATAATCTCCTGGTTAATGTTTTTGTTAGAAACAACTTTTGGAAGAAAACCAGGTTTAGTACGTAAAACCACCTTATCTGCATGGAACACCAGATAAGGAGGAGAACACTGCAGAGCAGATAATTCTGAAACTCTTCTGGCAGAAGAAATTGCAACTAAAAACAAAACTTTCCAAGATAATAATTTAATATCAACGGAATGCAAGGGTTCAAACGGAACCCCCTGAAGAACTGAAAGAACTAAATTGAGACTCCAAGGAGGAGTCAAAGGTTTGTAAACAGGCTTAATTCTAACCAGAGCCTGAACAAAAGCTTGAACATCTGGCACAGCAGCCAGTTTTTTGTGAAGTAACACCGACAAGGCAGAAATCTGTCCCTTTAGGGAACTTGCAGATAATCCTTTTTCCAATCCTTCTTGAAGGAAGGATAGGATCCTAGGAATCTTAACCTTGTCCCAAGGGAATCCATTAGATTCACACCAACAGATATATTTTTTCCAAATTTTGTGGTAAATCTTTCTAGTTACAGGCTTTCTGGCCTGAACAAGAGTATCGATAACAGAATCTGAGAACCCTCGCTTCGATAAAATCAAGCGTTCAATCTCCAAGCAGTCAGCTGGAGTGAAACCAGATTCGGATGTTCGAACGGACCCTGAGCAAGAAGGTCTCGTCTCAAAGGTAGCTTCCAAGGTGGAGCCGATGACATATTCACCAGATCTGCATACCAAGTCCTGCGTGGCCACGCAGGAGCTATCAAGATCACCGACGCCCTCTCCTGATTGATCCTGGCTACCAGCCTGGGGATGAGAGGAAAGGGCGGGAACACATAAGCTAGTTTGAAGGTCCAAGGTGCTACTAGTGCATCCACTAGAGCCGCCTTGGGATCCCTGGATCTGGACCCGTAGCAAGGAACTTTGAAGTTCTGACGAGAGGCCATCAGATCCATGTCTGGAATGCCCCACAGCTGAGTGACTTGGGCAAAGATTTCCGGATGGAGTTCCCACTCCCCCGGATGCAATGTCTGACGACTCAGAAAATCCGCTTCCCAATTTTCCACTCCTGGGATGTGGATAGCAGACAGGTGGCAGGAGTGAGACTCCGCCCATAGAATGATTTTGGTCACTTCTTCCATCGCTAGGGAACTCCTTGTTCCCCCCTGATGGTTGATGTACGCAACAGTTGTCATGTTGTCTGATTGAAACCGTATGAACTTGGCCCTCGCTAGCTGAGGCCAAGCCTTGAGAGCATTGAATATCGCTCTCAGTTCCAGAATATTTATCTGTAGAAGAGATTCTTCCCGAGACCAAAGACCCTGAGCTTTCAGGGATCCCCAGACCGCGCCCCAGCCCATCAGACTGGCGTCGGTCGTGACAATGACCCACTCTGGTCTGCGGAATGTCATCCCTTGTGACAGGTTGTCCAGGGACAGCCACCAACGGAGTGAGTCTCTGGTCCTCTGATTTACTTGTATCTTCGGAGACAAGTCTGTATAGTCCCCATTCCACTGACTGAGCATGCACAGTTGTAATGGTCTTAGATGAATGCGCGCAAAAGGAACTATGTCCATTGCCGCTACCATCAACCCGATCACTTCCATGCACTGAGCTATGGAAGGAAGAGGAACGGAATGAAGTATCCGACAAGAGTCTAGAAGTTTTGTTTTTCTGGCCTCTGTTAGAAAAATCCTCATTTCTAAGGAGTCTATAATTGTTCCCAAGAAGGGAACCCTTGTTGACGGGGATAGAGAACTCTTTTCCACGTTCACTTTCCATCCGTGAGATCTGAGAAAGGCCAGGACGATGTCCGTGTGAGCCTTTGCTTGAGGAAGGGACGACGCTTGAATCAAAATGTCGTCCAAGTAAGGTACTACAGCAATGCCCCTTGGTCTTAGCACAGCTAGAAGGGACCCTAGTACCTTTGTGAAAATCCTTGGAGCAGTGGCTAATCCGAAAGGAAGCGCCACGAACTGGTAATGTTTGTCCAGGAATGCGAACCTTAGGAACCGATGATGTTCCTTGTGGATAGGAATATGTAGATACGCATCCTTTAAATCCACCGTGGTCATGAATTGACCTTCCTGGATGGAAGGAAGAATAGTTCGAATGGTTTCCATCTTGAACGATGGAACCTTGAGAAACTTGTTTAAGATCTTGAGATCTAAGATTGGTCTGAACGTTCCCTCTTTTTTGGGAACTATGAACAGATTGGAGTAGAACCCCATCCCTTGTTCTCTTAATGGAACAGGATGAATCACTCCCATTTTTAACAGGTCTTCTACACAATGTAAGAATGCCTGTCTTTTTATGTGGTCTGAAGACAACTGAGACCTGTGGAACCTCCCCCTTGGGGGAAGTCCCTTGAATTCCAGAAGATAACCTTGGGAGACTATTTCTAGCGCCCAAGGATCCAGAACATCTCTTGCCCAAGCCTGAGCGAAGAGAGAGAGTCTGCCCCCCACCAGATCCGGTCCCGGATCGGGGGCCAACATTTCATGCAGTCTTGGTAGCAGTGGCAGGTTTCTTGGCCTGCTTTCCTTTGTTCCAGCCTTGCATTGGTCTCCAAGCTGGCTTGGCTTGAGAAGTATTACCCTCTTGCTTAGAGGACGTAGCACCTTGGGCTGGTCCGTTTCTACGAAAGGGACGAAAATTAGGTTTATTTTTTGCCTTGAAAGGCCGATCCTGAGGAAGGGCGTGGCCCTTACCCCCAGTGATATCAGAGATAATCTCTTTCAAGTCAGGGCCAAACAGCGTTTTCCCCTTGAAAGGAATGTTAAGTAGCTTGTTCTTGGAAGACGCATCAGCCGACCAAGATTTCAACCAAAGCGCTCTGCGCGCCACAATAGCAAACCCAGAATTCTTAGCCGCTAACCTAGCCAATTGCAAAGTGGCGTCGAGGGTGAAAGAATTAGCCAATTTGAGAGCATTGATTCTGTCCATAATCTCCTCATAAGGAGGAGAATCACTATCGACCGCCTTTATCAGCTCATCGAACCAGAAACATGCGGCTGTAGCGACAGGGACAATGCATGAAATTGGTTGTAGAAGGTAACCCTGCTGAACAAACATCTTTTTAAGCAAACCTTCTAATTTTTTATCCATAGGATCTTTGAAAGCACAACTATCCTCTATGGGTATAGTGGTGCGTTTGTTTAAAGTGGAAACCGCTCCCTCGACCTTGGGGACTGTCTGCCATAAGTCCTTTCTGGGGTCGACCATAGGAAACAATTTTTTAAATATGGGGGGAGGGACGAAAGGAATACCTGGCCTCTCCCATTCTTTATTAACAATGTCCGCCACCCGCTTGGGTATAGGAAAAGCTTCTGGGAGCCCCGGCACCTCTAGGAACTTGTCCATTTTACATAGTTTCTCTGGGATGACCAACTTGTCACAATCATCCAGAGTGGATAATACCTCCTTAAGCAGAATGCGGAGATGTTCCAACTTAAATTTAAATGCAATCACATCAGGTTCAGCCTGTTGAGAAATGTTCCCTGAATCAGTAATTTCTCCCTCAGACAAAACCTCCCTGGCCCCATCAGACTGGGTTAGGGGCCCTTCAGAGATATTAATATCAGCGTCGTCATGCTCTTCAGTATCTAAAACAGAGCAGCCGCGCTTACGCTGACAAGTGTTTATTTTGGCTAAAATGTTTTTGACAGAATTATCCATTACAGCCGTTAATTGTTGCATAGTAAGGAGTATTGGCGCGCTAGATGTACTAGGGGCCTCCTGAGTGGGCAAGACTCGTGTAGACGAAGGAGGGAATGATGCAGTACCATGCTTACTCCCCTCACTTGAGGAATCATCTTGGGCATCATTGTCATTATCACATAAATCACATTTATTTAAATGAATAGGAATTCTGGCTTCCCCACATTCAGAACACAGTCTATCTGGTAGTTCAGACATGTTAAACAGGCATAAACTTGATAACAAAGTACAAAAACGTTTTAAAATAAAACCGTTACTGTCACTTTAAATTTTAAACTGAACACACTTTATTACTGCAATTGCGAAAAAACATGAAGGAATTGTTCAAAATTTATCAAATTTTCACCACAGTGTCTTAAAGCCTTAAAAGTATTGCACACCAAATTTGGAAGCTTTAACCCTTAAAATAACGGAACCGGAGCCGTTTTAAACTTTAACCCCTTTACAGTCCCTGGTATCTGCTTTGCTGAGACCCAACCAAGCCCAAAGGGGAATACGATACCAAATGACGCCTTCAGAAAGTCTTTTCTAAGTATCAGAGCTCCTCTCACATGCGACTGCATGCCATGCCTCTCAAAAACAAGTGCGCCACACCGGCGCGAAAATGAGGCTCTGCTTATGCTTTGGGAAAGCCCCTAAGGAATAAGGTGTCTAATACAGTGCCTGCCGATATTATTATATCAAAATACCCAGATAAAATGATTCCTCAAGGCTAAATATGTGTTAATAATGAATCGATTTAGCCCAGAAAAAGTCTACAGTCTTAATAAGCCCTTGTGAAGCCCTTATTTACGATCGTAATAAACATGGCTTACCGGATCCCATAGGGAAAATGACAGCTTCCAGCATTACATCGTCTTGTTAGAATGTGTCATACCTCAAGCAGCAAGAGACTGCACACTGTTCCCCCAACTGAAGTTAATTGCTCTCAACAGTCCTGTGTGGAACAGCCATGGATTTTAGTTACGGTTGCTAAAATCATTTTCCTCATACAAACAGAAATCTTCATCTCTTTTCTGTTTCTGAGTAAATAGTACATACCAGCACTATTTCAAAATAACAAACTCTTGATTGAATAATAAAAACTACAGTTAAACACTAAAAAACTCTAAGCCATCTCCGTGGAGATGTTGCCTGTACAACGGCAAAGAGAATGACTGGGGTAGGCGGAGCCTAGGAGGGATCATGTGACCAGCTTTGCTGGGCTCTTTGCCATTTCCTGTTGGGGAAGAGAATATCCCACAAGTAAGGATGACGCCGTGGACCGGACACACCTATGTTGGAGAAATACAAATTGACAAAAGCACCCAAGTGTGATAAATGGTCTCCTTACGCTCATTCTTTAGTCTGCTAAATTAAAGGACATGAATATTTAAATATTATTGCACTACAATGCTTGAAATCTAAAGTTAGTATCTCACCACTAGAGAGAATTCGAATGCAATTTCATCAACTCTTACACTAATATTTACCATAATAAAAAAAAAAAAAGGATTTCAGAAGAAAGGGGGTGGGGGGAGTACAAAGCTATGTTTTACATGGTCTTTTAATAACTTGTCAGTTTAAACGTAACTATATTTATACGGTTCACATTCTAAGATAATGCATCATCTCTTCCACAAAGCAGGTAGTTTATTTATTTTAGCTTTGTAAGTAGCCAATTCCTTCTCAGTTGATCATAGATTACATCATAGGAGAGTGTGGTTATGTATATCTAACATACCTTGCTGTGCATCAGAGGTCGGGATATATGAAGACGATGGTACAACACTGGGGGTAGCTGGCAAGTAGCTTGTAGAGGGAAGAGCACTTTCATTGTTCAGGGCACCAAGTTTCTGTAGAGAAAACCAAACTTATGTTAAGATTGTATTCAACATATTAAAAAAACCAAAATCAAATTGTATATGTCAATTATATTTCAGTATAAAGAAAACCTGAAGATTAGTGAGCTAGGGCATTTAAATTTAATCAATTGCCCTCCTACTAGCAATATTTTGAGACAAAAAAAAATTGCTTTGGAGCAATATAGTGTTGCTCTCTCATACTTGCTTACAGCAAGTTGGGAAGCAATGGACATACAGCTTTGAGGTGGTGGAGATAAAAATCACCCTTAAGTGGTACATTTGTGGCGATGGATAGGCCCTACTTTTGCAGGAATGGGGCTCAATTTTGTTGTGCAATGGAAAATCAATGTGGCAGATGTGCAGTGCTCACTCCCTGTGAAGATGGGGGAAAGCTACCCTAGTTAGGAATCATGTCCGTCAGTCTTATAAAATTGAGCCCAATGGCTTTGGTCTAGTATGAATTCCCTTACATCAGGGCTTGACAAACCCAGGGGCAAGGACATCAAAGGCTCCTTAAAATTGGGCCCTGGCAGACTGGTTTGGAGCCCTCAAGCTGCCCCTGGATTCCCCCCCAAATTACCCTTGCCGACCGCACTGAATTTTGTCTGGTGATGCTGTATTTTTTTTTTTAGGTCACATAGAAGGGAAATTCAAGTCAGATATTTACACACAGCCAGTAGTACACAGAGGCAGGAAAGGCTGTGTTTAGGGTTAGCAAATCTAGCTAAAAAAACACGCCCAGAAAGTTTTGGAACTCAAATTCACCAGGGTCTGGCTGAGTGATGTCAGAGTGTAGCCATGTGTGCTGCTCTGAAGTATGCACCATCTTGCTCTGCTACCTTGGAGTCAGGGACCAACAGGATGAGCATGCTGATCGGCTTATATATGAATGCTACAGTCTTTGAACATAGCGGCACTGACGGGGTGGGAAGATGCACAGAATGTGCTGGGGTTCCCAACTTGCATAATACTTATTTTAGGGCTGTTGCGTGGGCCTTTATTTGGCTGGAAGTGAGCGCAATTAAGTAGAGTCAAGGGATGTGACAAAAGCATTTACATGTCAGTGGTTTATGGCTGACTCCTTAAGATGCTGTAACAATGACTGTACCTCAGCACTGAAAAGGTTTTCTATTCAGATGCATCCTGCTCTTTACTGAATCATTGCAGAATCTTCTGTGCACTGTGGAAGCTAATAAGGGGTAAGGGGCTCTTGAAGACAACCTATTTCATCCCCCGAAGTATAGAAAGGGTCATAGTGCAGTTGAATACTATGCACCAATAACAGAGCAACTGCCTAGATCGCCTAACACAGACTTAAAAAGGGTTTGCTTTGATCTAAACAGAAAATACACCACGCGCGCACACACACTCTTTTTGGAGGTATCAAAATGGCTGCTAGAGAAACAAGTAATTTACAAAAACTTAGCACTAACTTCAAAACGTATCAGGCATTTATCACAAATGCTGTAAACCAGCTTTGTGGCCATCAAAATACCACAGGTCTAAATCTTTATTTAATATTAGGTTTTCATTTAATACTTATACAATATAAAAACACAATTTATGCTTACCTGATAAATTTATTTCTCTTGTGGTGTATCTAGTCCACGGATCATCCATTACTTGTTGGGAAGGAGTATATCCCACAAGTAATGGATGATCCGTGGACTGGATACACCTTACAAGAGAAATAATCACTTGGCTGTTCCTACATTTTTAAAATGGCTCCTAGATTTTGGACAAATTTGTCAAGCACTACCTTACGAAGTATTTTGGTAGCCAATGGGTTTTAGGAATCAAAATGATTCTTAAAATGAAGAGAAACATTCACCCCCCCCAACTCCACTTACCTGAGTAGAGACAAGGCCAGCAGCATAATCAGGGGTAGCATTTTCAACAACAGTTTCCTCTTTTGGTGGTTTTTCCACAACTTCTGTTTCTATGAATGAAAAAACACCTTCGCTTAGTTGAGATCATTGTCAAGCAAGAGCAGCTTGCTTTAAATTGTTCAATACGTCTGTTATTGCACAGTAGGTAAATAGATGACAAATTGCACTTACCAACTGTCTTTCGTCTTCTCTTAGCTTCCCGGCCAGCTCCTACTGCATCAAGTTCAGATATATCTAATAACTAAGAATAGGAACCATTAATTACTGCATATTGTTCAGTATTAATACAGGTAAAAAAACCAAAAAAAAACCAAACGTTCTACAAACTGTTTGGAACCAGAAAAGGTTTAGATTTCAGAATATTAAGGATTGTTTAATATTTGCATCTGTAAAATGTGACAGCTAAAATAGTTCTTATTATATATAGTAATTTAAACAATCTTAAACTTGTAATACAGCTTATACATGCAACCTAAGGGCAGTTTAATATCATAGAGCTGAAACAACTAATCGTCATAATCGATAATAATCGATTATGAAAATAGTTGTCAACGAATCTCATAATCGATTAATCGATTAGTTGGTTTGCAATTAGTTGGTCTGTGCACAACACCAGCTGCTTCACTCCAATGAACTCCTGCATATGGTATTGTATAGTTAGGTCCTTAGCCTAAAGGACGTCTACAGACGTCTACTTTTCACTTTTTCAGGACAGTATACGTTTACAACTACCCCATGCTTATGTGCAACCCAGATATAATAGTCATCATTTGGATTGTTTATATTAAATTTGTTGATTTGGAACTATGCTTTTCCTGATATAGTGCGAAGCTTGTTGTTTACACCTTGACCCTAGATTGATGGGAGTTATTTAAATTGATGTGCACTATTAACTGTTTGCACAATTAGCGTATTGCTTGCTATTGCTGATTATATGTACTGTATAAATGTGTAAGGCTTTGTCCTGTTATTGATATACAGTCCTTAGCGCTTTTGATTTTGTTTTTCATTGTTTTTTTATATTTTTAATAAATTGTGATAATATGTACCAGATTCAACCTTTATAAGTATATATCCGTTATTTTTAGAGTGGACTAGATATTTCCCCTAACCTTATATAGCTGGTTATTTACCATTGCATATAGATATTCAAGATATTTTTATGTTAGAATGAAGTCAAGGGTTACTTTATTGAGAGGCCCCTTGCCAAGGTACAAAACACTTAGCATTGGTGAAGAGCTAACAAAGATAAATATCCCACTTTGGTGAAATTGGCAAAACCCTACTTATACACCTCAACAGCCTTTTCTCTGCTGCAGGAATTATAGCTGCAAACAGAAAACCAGACTTAGCCAGAAGCATGTGGACATGTTGAGATTTTTGCATTTCAATGCAAAGTTTCTGAAAGAGTGAATAACAGAATGTTATTAAGTGATAGTCTAACTCTTTCTAGTTCTACCTCTTTTCAAACAGTTTGTGGTTTTGTTGTGTTTCATTATAAAACTGTGCTCTGCTGCTTAAAAATTGAAGAAACAGTTGTGTTAATGTAAAGTTTTAGTCTGAAGTTTATATTTGTAACACTCATTATGTGGATTTTATTTAAAACAAAGAAAACTATTATTGATTCTCTTTTTATCCGATTAGTCGATTAATCGAAAAAATAATCGGCCGATTAATAGATTATGAAAATAATAGTTAGTTGCAGCCCTATAATATCATTTTTAATACTTTTGTAAACATAGTACATTTCTGTAATCAGAAAGGTATTGGAAGATTTTAATGAAAGTCTTGATTTTAAAAATAGTTTAGGAATTCAGGATTAGGGGTTTATATATGAACTGGTGTAAACCCCCTATTTGTTAGCCCATTACAAATTCTAAAATGAGACATGTATAACAATGGCACAACAGAAGGACCTTAGAAGAGACATGATACCAAAAATACTCTGTTCCAGCTTAAAAAAAAAAAAAAAAGAAAAAAAAAAAGAATGGATTTAAAATAACAAAATGAATGCTTACCTGATATGGAGAGTCCACAATATCATTCAATTACTAGTGGGAATATCACTCCTGGCCAGCAGGAGGAGGCAAAGAGCACCACAGCAAAGTTGTTAAGTGTCACTCCCCTACCCATAATCCCCAGTCATTCAACCAAAGGGATATATAGCTATTATTGTTGTATAAATTTGATTGTTTATAAATGGATCCATGTTTTTAACTTATTTGTGTACTCAATTGTTTATTGTAATAGTTTGATAATATTGCATTAGGTCCAGACCCAGCCTTCGTATAGTTGGCGCTTTGGTATACCTTATTAGTTTCATCTTTCCATTTTGACAACTAGGTGTCAAATTATCAAAGCCAGAGGTCTTATTTAGTAGGCGCTAGGTGTACTCCACTATAGAAATGGAAAAAGAATAACACAAAAAGGTGTAGAGGTGCCTGAGGTTTAGTCAAAAATAAACCGTCTTATCAGTCGTGGACTGTCCATATCCGGGAAGAAAGAAATTTATCAGCATACATTTTGTTGTTTTCTTTTCTAAGATATGGAGAGTCCACAACGTCATTCAATTACTAGTGGGAACCAATACCCAAGCTAGAGGACACAGAATGAACAGGGAGAACAAGACAGGCAGACCTAAACAGAAGGCACCACCACTTGCAGAACCTGTCTCCCAAAAGAGGGAAAAAGTATAAAAATTTGGGAAAAAAAAAAAAAAAAAAAAAAAAAAAGTATGTAGAGGACCAAGTTGCAGCCTTGCAAAACTGTTCCACAGAAGCTTCATCTTTGAAAGCCCAAGAAGAGGAGACAGCCGTAGTGGAATGAGCTGTAATTCTCTCAGGAGGCTGCTTTCTAGTCTCATAAGCAAAACGAATCACACTTTTCAACCAGAGGGAAAGAAGTAGAAGTAACCTTCTGACCCTTACGCTTTCCTGAGAAACAAACAGGGCAGAACACTGGCGAAAATCCTTAGTTGCCTGTAGGTAGAATTTTAGAGAACGCAGAACATCCAAGTTGTGCAACAGACGTTCTTTATGAGGATTGGGACAGATAATTTTCTGATTAATATTTCTATCCAAAACAACTTTGAGGAAACCCCAATTTAGTACGAAGAACCGCCTTATCCGCATGAAAGATAAGGTAAGGCGAATTACACTGCAAAGCCGAGAGTTCAAAAACGGAGCAGAAAAGATAGCAAAACAAACAAATCAAAACCTTCCAAGATAGCAACATAACATCTATGGAATGTATTGGCTCAAAACGGAGCCTGCTACAAAACTTTAAACCTGTTGCTCCTCCTTGGAGCTTTTATCTTAAAACAGGCCTAATTCTGACCAGGGCCTGACAAAAAGATTGAACATCTATCTGGCACATCTGCCAGACGCTTGTGTTACAAAATAGATAGTGCAGAAATCTGACCTTTCAGAGAACTGAAAGACAGCCCTTTCTCCAGACCTTCCTAGAGAAAAAAAAAAAAAAAAAAAAAAAAAAAAAAAAAAAAGACAAAATTCTAGGAATCCTGACCCTACGCCAAAAGTAGCCCTTAGATTTACGCCATAGCTTATGGTAATTTTTTTTTTTATTAAGAGGCTTGCAAGCCTGGATCATGGTCTCAATGACAGACTCAGGAAAATCCACGCTTAGACCCAGGCGTTTAATCCCCAAGTAAACAGCTTCAGAGAAACGAGATTTGGATGGAGGAATGGACCCTTAGTTATAAGGTCCTTCCCCAGAGGAAACCTCCAAGGCGGCCGAGAAGACATCTTCACTAGGTCTGGATAGCAGATGCTGCAAGATATTGCAGGAGCTATTAGAATTACCAATGCTCTCTTGTTTGATACAAGCAATAACTCGTGGAAGGAGCTCAAAACGGAGGAAACTGGTATGCTAGACTGAAATCGCAAGGAACCGCCAGAGCATCTATCAGAGCAGCCTGAGAATCTCTTGACCTTGAACCGTACTTTGGAAGCTTGGCATTCTGCTGAGACGCCGTCAGATACAACTGTGGCACCCCTCATTTGAGGGTTAACCTGGAGAACACCTCCGGATAGAGAGCCCACTCCCCAGGATGAAATGTCTGTCTGCTCAGGAAATCCTCTTCCCAGTTGACCACTCCAGGAATGTGGATGGCAGACAACTGAGCTTCCGCCCACTGAATAATCCGTTCCACCACCTTCATGGCTAAGGAACTCAGAGTTCCTCCCTGGTGGTTGATGTAAGCAACTGAGGTGATGATGTCCGACTGAAATCTGATAAATCGGGCTAATGACAACAATTGAAGCCAAGCCACCAGAGCATTGTAAAATCGCTCTCAACTCCAAGATGTTTATGGGGAGAGCAGACTCCACCCGAGTCCATAGTCCCTGCGCCTTTAACGAGTCCCAGACTGCTAACCAGCCTAGCAGGTTGGTGTCCGTGGTCACAATCACCCAGGAAGGTCTCCGGAAGCATGTGCCCTGAGAAAACCACGGGAGAAAGTCTCTTGTCGACTGGTTTAGATCTATCCTCTGAGACAGATCCAAATGGTCTCCGTTGCATTGTCTGAGCATGCATAAATTGCAGAGCTCCCAAATGGAATCAAGCAAAGGGAATGATGTCCATGGAAGCGACCATCAGACCAATTACCTACATATATTGAGCCTTCCGATGGCCAAACAGTAGACTGAAGACAGGCAATAGGAGAGAATTTTGGATTTTCTGACCTCAGTCAGAATTTTTTTTTTTATATAGATAGGGAATATTATGGTCCCTAAGAAAACCACCTTTGTAGCTGGAACAAAGGAACTCTTTTCCAGATTCACTTTCCAACCGTGGGAACTTAGAAAAGACAACAAGATCTCTGTATGAGAATTTGCTTGTTGAAAAGATGGCGCCTGAACCAGTATGTTGTCAAGGTAGGGCGCCAATGCAATTCCCCAAGACCAGATCACTGCCAAGAGAGCCCCCAGAACTTTTGTGAAAACTCTGGGAGCTGTGGCAAGGCCAAAGGAAGAGCCACAGACTGAAAGTGTTGGTCTAGAAAAGCAAATCTCAGGAATTTGTGATGATCCCTGTGGATGGGAACATAAAGATACACATCCTTCAGGTCTATGCTTGTCATGAACTGAGCCTCTTGGAGCAAAGGAAGAATGGTTTCCATTTTGAAGGACTGTACCCCGAGAAACTTGTAGAGGCCCTTTTAGGTCTAAAATGGGTCGAAAAGATCCCTCTTTTTTGGGACCCACGAACAGATTTGAATAGAATCCTAGACCCTGTTCCCTTACTGGAACTAGAACAGACACTCCAAGGGAGGAAAGGTCCTGAACGCAGTTCAAGAATGCCTCTTATTTTACATGGTCTGCAGATAATCTTGAGAGGTGGAATCCACCCCTGGGTGGAAAAGTTTTGAATTCTATTTTGTAACCCTGAGATACTATATACACAACCCAAGGATCTGGGACATCTTGTCTCCACGGTTGACAAAACAGGGAAAGTCTGCCCCCCTACTTGATCCAAACCCGGACCAGGGACCAACCCATCATGCTGTCCGACTCAGCTGAGGGTTTCTTTGATTGCGTCCCCTTATTCCAAGACTGATTGGACTTCCAAGAAGACTGACTGCTCCTGCTTGGAAGAGGGAGAGGAAGACTTTACCTCCTTTGAGTCTGTTCTTCTTGTCTTGCGGTAGAAAAGACCCCTTTTCCACCAGTAATATCAGAAATTATCAGGTCCAAACAAGATCTTCCCCTTGTAAGGAAGCGCCAGAAGCTTGGACTTAGAAGTAACATCAGATGACCAAGATTTTAGCCACAAGTACAGTGAAGCCAGACATCTTGGCTCCCAGTCTAATAACTTGCATATTAGCACCAGAAAAAGGAATTGGGTAGTTTGAGAGCCTTAATCCTATCTCGGATCTCCTCCAACGGAATCTCTACTAAAATTGATTCAGACAAGGCGTTGCACCAATAAGATGCCGCACTTACTACTGTGGCAATACAAACTGCAGGTTGCCATTCAATACATCTTCAAATAAGCTTCCAGATTTTTTTATCCAAGAGATCCTTAAAGGAGCAGCTATCCTCTATAGGGATCGTAGTTCTCTTAGCCAGAGTAGAAATAGCCCCTTCTACTTTAGGCACCATGCAACAAGAATCTTTAATGGAGTCAGCAACAGGAAACATCTTTTTAAAAAAAACGGGAGACTGGGAGAAAGGAATCCCTGTGAAATAATCTGTCACACGGCCTGGGACGGTAAAAACGTCCACAGAGGAAGGAACATCATAGTATTTATTAATTTTACTAGACTTCTTAGGGTTGACAATGACAGAAGTATAGGAGTCGTCCATAGTAGCCAATACCTCCTTTACCAGTACACGAAGGTGATCAAGCTTGAATATGAAGTTTAATACTTCAGTATCAGATGAAGGAATAATACTGTCCAAATCTTTCAGCCTCAGAGGCTACCGGCGTATCCTCAGACTTATAAAGGGAGGTCAAACTGCGTAGCAGTAGGTGGAACAGAAACCTTACTATCTGAATGTCTAATTGTCCTCTTGCGTAGGGGAAGCAAATCTGCAGGCAAATTAACTCCTCCAGGAGGCTGAGAGGAACTGCAGGGCACTGTATGCGACGCCATAGAGGCTTGGGACGTTTGAGGAGAAAGCTGTGGCATTGCATGAACAGCATCATCCTGAGAGACATTGGGCTCAGAGGGCAACAATTTATTTTTAAATTTAAGTGTTCTAGCTAAGCATGCAGCACAGAATAGCATAGGCAAAAAAATGTGTGCCTCTAGGCATAACAAGCATTTGTCAAACACAGAGTCTTGGTCCATGTCCATAATACGAAATTTAAATTAAAAAAAAAAAAAGGAACAGAGTAACCAACTCTGGCTTTCTGTACCATGGGCAGCAATGTGTTAGGAAATAAAGCAAGGACTACCTTACAACTTCCTAACTGTTTAAAAGCCACCACTACTCTACTGAAGAGATTGACATGGACTCAGCTAAACCCAAATACTTGCTTGCAGGGAAAAGTACACGAAAAAAGAATGAATTTCTTAAGACACCAAACTTCACCTCCTCCATTGACAGAGGCAAAAAAAAAAATGACTAGGGATTATTGGTAGGGGAGTGACACTTAACAGCTTTGCTGTGGTGCTCTTTGCTGCCTCCTGCTGGCCAGGACTGATATTCCCACTAGTAATTGAATGATGTCGTGGACGTCCATATCTTAGGAAATAAATAATTAAAAAGCAGAACTCCATATTTGGATAATGAAAAAAAATATATATAAAAATAGCCACAGACCACATTTCTGAATAAGATGAACAGCATAATACAAGGAGAGGAGCATGACAGCAATTGCAAAAATATTTGACAAGCATTACAACATCAAGTATATAGACTAAGTAGAGTAAATGGTTGGAATCACACTAAATATATGGGCAAAAGGGATCATTACAGTAGGATTTGTAGCCCATAGAATATAGGCACTTAGACTTAAAGCATTTGCTCCATATGGCAATGGCTCAATTTGTTAATTGCCAACAGCAAACAAGCGTCACTGGCGCTCTGAGCAGCTACAGTACTTAAAAAGCGGGTGCACTGAGAATATTTAGCTATGCTTCACATGTATGTGCAGAGAAAAATTGTTAACACTAAAACATTGATAACTTACTAGAAGCATTTTTGTTAATACATGTATATTGCAAATGTGTCTATTCAAATACATAATTAATCTATGTAACTTTCAATTTTGACCAGAATGTCCCTTTAATAAAATTAATCAAAAGGTTTAAATATTTCATAAGTAGTCAAAACATGGACATGAAATGCTTTTTTTTTTTCCTTATACAAATATACACAATTATCTGCACTTTTTTTTTTAAAGTATTCTTTATTGGAATAAATAGAGACAACAATGGTACATGTTATACAACAAAGAGAGTACTCCTCTGTAATCCATACATTATTAAACACATAAATGATGTTACTTCAGAGTAAACAAAGAGAAGATTAATGCTGTTTCTCTCATCAATATGGAGATAGGTAAGGGAGTCAATACTACATGAAATGTTTGAGTTTTGCGAGTGCTTAGATCCCCTAAGGGCTTTCCGTTTTTTATTTTTCTTAAGCTTAATAAAGAATAAGCTTGTGTACATAGGCTATAGACAAAGATACTTTTACTACAAGTCTTTGACCCTAAGAAGGTGGATTAGAAAGGGACAGTCAAGAAAAGGCAAGTATAGTAAGGGAGAGAAGAAAAAAAACCAACTACTTCATATCAAAGGCACAGGTGAGGGAGGAGGATCGGGGCTGGTCAGTACATTCCCCTCCCCCCTCTGGCTATAAGATATAGTCCACTCCCTCCTCTCTCCGCCCCCTCTCCCCTCAGATGTTTTTGTTCCACATTGCTAGCATCAATTCATGGGTCTCTAAATTATGTGTTTTCAGATAGTGGTATCTTTCAAGTATTAAGTCGTGGACCGCTGCTTTCCACTCCTCTTTCGATGGAATCGTTTGTGTTTTCCAATATTTAGGAATTAGTTTTTTAGCTGCAGTCAGCATGCTCAGCAGGAGAGGTTGTCTTCCTGATCCAATCAATTTGAGCAGTAAGTGAAAGAGGAGAGACTCCGGGGAGCAGGCCACTTGGGTTGTGTTAATAGAGATTTCATTGAAAATGTCTGCCCAGAATGTCCCAAGTCTTGGGCATGACCACCATATGTGGAGGAGGGAACCCTCCTCCCCACATCCCCTCCAGCAAGAGCCATTGAGTGTAGGGTATATCTTATGTAATCATATCAGGGTTAGATACCACCTACATAAGAACTTCAAGTGGATTTCCTGTACAGTCGCAGAAACGGATGAACAATTAGTTAATTTAAAGGCTAGCCATGTTTCCGATTCAATAGTTTGGTTGAGTTCCCTGCACCAAGAATGGGAACATGACGGGAGGGGAGCTGGATCTGGAGAGATCAGTAATTTATAAAGTTTGGATATGTATGTGGGGGGAGATGGCGCAATGCATAGTTTTTCAAAGTTCGTGGTTTCTCATTATCTGCACTTTTTAAAGCAAATAAGAGTTTTAAAATGCCCATATTTAAATTAAATGCATTACATATGGACACAAGGTTTTTATTTGCTGTGTATTAAAAGATTGTAATTTAAAATTATGAAAAATGAATATTCTGACTATCATTCGAAAGACTGCTTGATGAGGTGCGTGAAAGGGCCACCACATACATATACAACCAGTAAGGACTGGTTGATTAGATTATTTTTTTTAACTCCCTAGTATAAAAATAGTACAATAAACTGCTAGTATTTGCTCAGTATAGTCTCAAAACAAATTCAACTTTTTTAGGGTAACGCTACACTTACCTTCACTCCTCTCTCTTTACGCAGAGGTGTTCTAGATGGTGCGATAGGCGTTCTATTTGCAGTTGGGCTAAATACACTTGGTGTTGTAGGACTCCTAAATGGTGCTTGCTTTGGTATACCTTTAAGGGGAGCTGACCAGAGAAACATACATTTTAAAAAAATAGAAAAGAATGGTTTTAGTCACAAATTAATATTAAACATTAACAGTGTCTTATGTTTGAAAGTGTCTTGGATATTGCTAAAACTTAAAGCAGTGCTCGACAAATATGTTCAAAATCTAGGAGCCAGGCATGGCCATACATAATTATATATCTATATATCAAATTATGCTTACCTGATAATTTCCTTTCCTTCTGTACAGGAAGAGTCCACAGCTGCATTCCTTACTTTTTGGAAATACTGAACCTGGCCAAAGGAACAGTAGGAGAAATAACAGGGTGAAAAAGGTGCCAGAAGAATAAGTTAATATTTAGGGCCACCCATTGGAGAACACGGGCAGGAGCTGTGGACTCTCCTTGTACAGAAGGAAAGGAAATTATCAGGTAAGCATAATTTTTGTTTATCTTGTTAATACAGAAAGAGTCCACAGCTGCATTCTTTACTTGTGGGAAATTATACCCAAGCTCTAGAGGACACTGAATGCCAACAGGTGGGTAAAAAAGAAAAAAAGAAACTGTATATACAGAAGCTCAGAAAGGCTCCACACTGTAAACAGACAGGGCGAAATCGTCAGAACAATGAACCAGCTAAGAGGCCCTTCTCCAGAACATCCTAGAGGAAAGGAACCTGGCAGACTTGATAGTTTGCCAAGACTAACCACACTCTTCCCAGAAGAAAGGGGTCCTCCATACCTTAAGACAGATGACAAGGAACCAGTTACGCGCTGGAAGGAGAGGACCTTAACCTCTCCGAAACCCTCACCTGGATAAGGCTAAGCATTAATTTACACGCAGTCCACCTCAAAAAAATATCTGATAAAGCAAAGGGGCCCTGTTGCAACAGATCCCTGCGACAAGGCAACCCTCAAGGAAGAGAAGATGACATCCCCATTAAACCGCGAACCACGATCTTCGCGGTCACGACAGAGCAATCAGTCTCACTGACGCCTGCTCCTGCTAGGTTATGGCCACCACTCTAGGAAGGAGCAATATGGCAGACAAAGGAACAATGGAAATGAACCTCCAATGCACCACTAATGTTTTCATTAGCTCCGCCTGAGGATCTTGACCACGGCCCCCCTGCTGGAATTTTGAAGTGGAAAACAAGACGTCCTAAGAACTGCATCCAGAATCCCCTTCTGAAAAAAACCCTCGGGTGAAGACCTTATCCCCATATAAGGGAGATGTCTGAAAAGGACAACCGGGTCAGATGATCACCCCCATCGAGAGGATTGCTAATAGCGAACAGGAGTGGGCCGCCGCCCACTACCAAAAACCAGAGATACTAGCCTCACCGCTAGGGAGAGACTCGTTCCCCTCAGAAGGAGCTCTAAGCCCCTGAGAATCTATAATCTAAAACTAGAACTAACTTGAGAAAAAAAAAAGGATTGCCTGAAGAAGATCCATAAGGAACTATGGAGGAAAGCCTCCGGAGTCTACAGACACTATGCCCTCTTGGCATGTACTCATCATCCTGGCGGACTTGCAACCAAAGTCAAATTTGCCCCGGGTGATTTAAAAAAAAAAAAGGATGTCCCTCAGGACAAGGGGATCTGGACAAAAACTACTAGAGAGCGCGATACCCTCAGCCAGTAGCCCAGGTAAATCTGTTAAGACAGATTAAAAAAAACATGCTGCACCTCCGCCTCAGCATACACCGATCCTCGGGTGACATGGGAACTGACAAAAAGTCAAAAATAAACCACATAACAAATCCATACCACCAACACAGACCTAGCGATGCCTGAAAGGAGGTCACGACCTGGTGAAGCCAACTTAGAACTTCAAACCTGTTAGCGAAGTCCTCATGTCCATGAAGACTAAAATAGCATCCAGGAACCTACCCTGGTCAAGTATTCTATCATCCCTGAATGGGGAAGACAGATGAAAAAACTCTAGCGGTCTCTATCAGAAGAGACAAAGGTGATTTGAACCAGAAACGTCTAGACGAGAGAAGCTACCGCTAGATCTTGAGTCTGGCATTCCCAAGAATCCCTGGGCTGCTAAAAAAGGTTCTAGAAGCAGAAGAGAGTCTGTCCAGAAACATCAACCTTGAAAAGTATGGGATCCTTCCTCAACAGTGGACCTGCACTGCTCTTGCCCCACTAAGGGTAGAGTGGACCATATAGTCTCCTTCCGGAATGAGGAGACAAGATAAGCTTGCTTAAGAACTTAGGCCCAAATAGGACGGGAGATCCACAAACCAAAAGGGTTTGAATAATATCTCAAACCTCACTTAGCGATAAACACAGGGACAATGACTCCAAAGGAGAACAAAACCAGCACCCACCAGAAGAGGTTTCCCCCTCTGTCTGGAAGAGAGGGTCAAGAGAAACAAAAAATCCTGGGAGGCTGAGAATCAAAGTCTATGACCTCCAAGACCGATGGTCCTGTACATCCATGAAACAAGCGACTGAAAAGGAGCGATAGCCTGACCTTCTAGTTACAGGCTTATGAGCCTGAATCATGGTCTATGACCGAGTCAGAAAACCCCCGCTTGGATAGGATTAAGCGTTCAATCTCCAAGCAGTCAGCTTCAGAGAAGCTAGATTTGGGTGAAGGAAGGGTCCTGGTATCAGAAGGTCCTTCCTCAACGCAAGTCTCCAAGGTGGTAGAGATGCCATCTCTACCAGAGCCGCATACCAAATCCTGCAAGGCCAGGCCGGTGCTATGAGGATCACCAAGGCTACCCGAGGGAGAAGAGCAAACCAAGGAAATACGTATGCTAGACTGAAGTTCCAAGGAAACGCCAGAGCATCTATCAGTTCCGCCTGGGGGTCCCTGGACCTCAACCCGTATCTCGGGAGCTTGGCATTCTGTCGAGATACCATAAGATCCAATTCCGGCTGACCACACTTTAGAATCACGTTGGAGGACACTTCCGGATGGAGTTCCCACTCCCCCGGATGAAAGGTCTGCCTGCTCAGGAAATCCGCCTCCCAGTTGTCCACCCCTGGGATATGGATCGCCGCTAGGCAACAAGAGTTGGTTTCCGCCCACTGGATTATTTTGGTTACTTCTGTCATCGCTAAGGAACTCCTCCTTCCTCCCTGATGATTGATGTAAGCCACTGAAGTCATGTTGTCCGACTGGAACCTGATAAACTGGAGTGAGGCTAACTGGGGCCAGGCCAGAAGGGCATTGAAGATTGCTCTCAGTTCTAGAATGTTTATAGGAAGAACAGACTGAGTCCAAACTCCCAGAGCCTTTAGGGAGCCCCAGACTGCTCCCCACCCCAGAAGGCTGGCGTCTGTTGTCACAATCACCCAAGATGATCTGCGAAAGCAGGTTCCCTGGGAGAGATGATCCAGAGACAACCACCATTGAAGAGTCCCTTGTCTCCTGCTCCAGAGTTACTTGAGGAGACAAGTCTGCATAATCTCCGTTCCATTGCCTGAGCATGCTTAACTGTAGAGGTCTGAGATGGAAGCGAGCAAATGCGATTATGTCCATTGCCGCCACCATCGGTCCGATTAACTCCATGCACTGAGCCACTGATGGCCGAGGAGTGGACTGAAGGACTAGATAAGTATTGATAATCTTTGATTTCATGACTTCATTCAGAAAAAAATTCATAGACAGGGAGTCTATTATGGTTCCCAAGAAAGTGTCTTGTGTCTGGAACTAGGTAACTCAGGGAGGTCTCTCCCACTCCTTATTAATGATCTTCGAAGCTCGCTTTGGGACTGGAAATACGTCTGAATAAGAAGGCACCTCGAAAGACCTCCCTGAGTAACAGGCGGAGGTGTTCTAGTTTAAACCTAAAAGATACAACCTCCGAGTCTGTCAGAGGCAATAAACTTTCTGAATCTGAGATCTCACCCTCAGATGCTACAGCAGTATCCTCCTCTTCGTGTCCTTGAGAGGGTACCTCCGAAATTGTAACAATTGCATCAGGACTTACTGAATATGTCTGGCTTTCCTCTTATGTTTACCCTGCAACAGTGGAAAAGCAGACAATGCATCTGAAATTGTAGAAGACATGAGAGAAGCTATGTCTTGTAAAGAAACCCCAGAAGGAACTATTACGGAAGCTCAGGGCACTGCTTGTGAGGGCGGTAAAATTTGGGACGCTTGGGGAGAAAGCTGCAGCATATATGGACCCTCATCATTAGACTCTTGAACAACATCCGCCTTAGAGGAGACCAAAGTCCTTTCAATACATGAGGGACAAAGGGATTGGCGGTTCCACATTGGTGTCAAAACATAAAGAGCAAGTGACATCTTGGTCCATGCTTGTTTAAAAATGGCCAAATAGTAAATACATTTTTTTAAATAGATTTGCAAATATTAGAAAAAAACGTTACCGTCTCTTTAAATTCAAAACGGTCTCTTTTTTCCTGCGAAACGTTCAGCTTAGCAAACAAACGTATTAACAAAAAATAAAACCTCTGCACCTCAGCAAGCTGCTGAAGTGCTCCTACCTGACCCAAGATCAGTCAATTTCCCCCTCCTTTCAGCTCCAGACGATCCGTTAGTATCAAACGATACGCTGCTGAAAAACAGAATTTATGTTTACCTGATAAATTACTTTCTCCAACGGTGTGTCCGGTCCACGGCGTCATCCTTACTTGTGGGATATTCTCTTCCCCAACAGGAAATGGCAAAGAGCCCAGCAAAGCTGGTCACATGATCCCTCCTAGGCTCCGCCTACCCCAGTCATTCGACCGACGTTAAGGAGGAATATTTGCATAGGAGAAACCATATGTTACCGTGGTGACTGTAGTTAAAGAAAATAAATTATCAGACATGATTAAAAAAACCAGGGCGGGCCGTGGACCGGACACACCGTTGGAGAAAGTAATTTATCAGGTAAACATAAATTCTGTTTTCTCCAACATAGGTGTGTCCGGTCCACGGCGTCATCCTTACTTGTGGGAACCAATACCAAAGCTTTAGGACACGGATGAAGGGAGGGAGCAAATCAGGTCACCTAAATGGAAGGCACCACGGCTTGCAAAACCTTTCTCCCAAAAATAGCCTCAGAAGAAGCAAAAGTATCAAATTTGTAAAATTTAGAAAAAGTGTGCAGTGAAGACCAAGTCGCTGCCTTATATATCTGATCAACAGAAGCCTCGTTCTTGAAGGCCCATGTGGAAGCCACAACCCTAGTGGAGTGAGCTGTGATTCTTTCAGGAGGCTGCCGTCCGGCAGTCTCATAAGCCAATCGGATAATGCTTTTAATCCAGAAGGAGAGAGAGGTAGAAGTTGCTTTTTTTTTTTTTTTTTTTTGACCTCTCCGTTTACCAGAATAAACAACAAACAAAGACGAAGTTTGTCTGAAATCCTTAGTAGCTGCTAAGTAAAATTTGAGAGCACGAACTACATCCAAGTTGTGCAACAAACGTTCCTACTTTGAAACTGGATTAGGACACAAAGAAGGCACAACTATCTCCTGGTTAATGTTTTTGTTAGAAACAACTTTTGGAAGAAAACCAGGTTTAGTACGCAAAACCACCTTATCTGCATGGAACACCAGATAAGGAGAAGAACACTGCAGAGCAGATAATTCTGAAACTCTTCTAGCAGAAGAAATTGTAACCAAAAACAAAACTTTCCAAGATAATAACTTAATATCAACGGAATGTAAGGGTTCAAACGGAACCCCCTGAAGAACTGAAAGAACTAGGTTGAGACTCCAAGGAGGAGTCAAAATTTTGTAAACAGGCTTGATTCTAACCAGAGCCTGAACAAAGGCTAGAACATCTGGCACAGCTGCCAGCTTTTTGTGAAGTAACACAGACAAGGCAGAAATCTGTCCCATCAAGGAACTTGCAGATAATCCTTTTTCCAATCCTTCTCGAAGGAAGGATAGACTCTTAGGAATCTTAACCTTGTCCCAAGGGAATCCTGCAGATTCACACCAACAGATATACCAAATTATGTGGTAATTTTTCTGGTTACAGGCTTTCAGGCCTGAACAAGAGTATTAATAACAGAATCCGAGAACCCTCGCTTTGATAAGATCAAGCGTTCAATCTCCAAGCAGTCAGCTGGAGTGGGTCGAACGGACCTAGAACAAGAAGGTCTCGTCTCAAAGGTAGCTTCCATGGTGGAGCCGATGACATATTCACCAGATCTGCATACCAAGTCCTGCGTGGCCACGCAGGAGCTATCAAAATCACCGACGCCCTCTCCTGATTGATCCTGGCTACCAGCCTGGGGATGAGAGGAAACGGCGGGAACACATAAGCTAGTTTGAAGGTCCAAGGTGCTACTAGTGCATCCACTAGAGCCGCCTTGGGATCCCTGGATCTGTACCCGTAGTAAGGAACTCTGAAGTTCTGACGAGAGGCCATCAGATCCATGTCTGGAATGCCCCACGGTTGAGTGACTTGGGCAAAGATTTCCGGATGGAGTTCCCACTCCCCCGGATGCAATGTCTGACGACTCAGAAAATCCGCTTCCCAATTTTCCACTCCTGGGATGTGGATAGCAGACAGGTGGCAGGAGTGAGACTCCGCCCATAGAATGATTTTGGTCACTTCTTCCATCGCTAGGGAACTCCTTGTTCCCTCCTGATGGTTGATGTATGAACTTGGCCCTCGCTAGCTGAGGCCAAGCTTTGAGAGCATTGAATATCGCTCTCAGTTCCAGAATATTTATCGGTAGAAGAGATTCTACCCGAGACCAAAGACCCTGAGCTTTCAGGGATCCCCAGACCGCGCCCCAGCCCATCAGACTGGCGTCGGTCGTGACAATGACCCACTCTGGTCTGCGGAAGGTCATCCCTTGTGACAGGTTGTCCAGGGACAGCCACCAACGGAATGAGTCTCTGGTCCTCTGATTTACTTGTATCTTCGGAGACAAGTCTGAATAGTCCCCATTCCACTGACTGAGCATGAACAGTTGTAATGGTCTTAGATGAATGCGCACAAAAGGAACTATGTCCATTGCCGCTACCATCAAACCTATCACTTCCATGCACTGCGCTATGGAAGGAAGAGGAACGGAATGAAGTATCCGACAAGAGTCTAGAAGTTTTGTTTTTCTGGCTTCTGTCAGAAAAATCCTCATTTCTAAGGAGTCTATTATAGTTCCCAAGAAGGGAACCCTCGTTGACGGAGATAGAGAACTCTTTTCCACGTTCACTTTCCATCCGTGAGATCTGAGAAAGGCCAGGACAATGTCCGTGTGAGCCTTAACTTGAGGAAGGGACGACGCTCGAATCAGAATGTCGTCCAAGTAAGGTACTACAGCAATGCCCCTTGGTCTTAGCACCGCCAGAAGGGACCCTAGTACCTATGAGAAAATCCTAGGAGCAGTGGCTAATCCGAAAGAAAACGCCACGAACTGGAAATGCTTGTCCAGGAATGCAAACCTTAGGAACCGATGATGTTCCTTGTGGATAGGAATATGTAGATACGCATCCTTGAAATCCACCTTGGTCATGAATTGACCTTCCTGGATGGAAGGAAGAAGTGTTCGAATGGTTTCCATCTTGAACGATGGAACCTTGAGAAACTTGTTCAAGATCTTGAGATCTAAGATTGGTCTGAACGTTCCCTCTTTTTTGGGAACTATGAACAGATTGGAGTAGAACCCCATCCCTTGTTCTCCTAATGGAACAGGATGAATCACTCCCATATTTTAGCAGGTCTTCTACCCAATGTAAGAATGCCTGTCTTCTTATGTGGTCTGAAGACAACTGAGACCTGTGGAACCTCCCCCTTGGAGGAAGCCCCTTGAACTCCAGAGAATAACCTTGGGAGACTATTTCTAGCGCCCAAGGATCCAGAACATCTCTTGCCCAAGCCTGAGCGAAGAGAGAGAGTCTGCCCCCCACCAGATCCGGTCCCGGATCGGGGGCCCGCATTTCATGCTGTCTTGGTAGCAGTGGCAGGTTTCCTGGCCTGCTTTCCTTTGTTCCAGCCTTGCATAGGTCTCCAGGCTGGATTGGCTTGAGAAGTATTACCTTCCTGCTTAGAAGACGTAGCCCTTGGGGCTGATCCGTTTCTGCGAAAGGGACGAAACTTAGGTTTATTTTTGGTCTTGAAAAGACCTATCCTGAGGAAGGGCGTGGCCCTTGCCCCCAGTGATATCAGAGATAATCTCTTTCAAGTCAGGGCCAAAGAGTGTTTTCCCCTTGAAAGGAATGTCAAGCAATTTGTTCTTGGAAGACGCATCCGCTGCCCAAGATTTTAACCAAAGCGCTCTGCGCCACAATAGCAAACCCAGAATTTTTTCGCCGCTAACCTAGCCAATTGCAAGGTGGCGTCTAGGGTGAAAGAATTAGCCAATTTAAAAGCACGAATTCTGTCCATAATCTCCTCATAAGAAGAAGAATTACTAATAATCGCCTTTCCTAGCTCATCAAACTAGAAACACGCGGCTGCAGTGACAGGGACAATGCATGCAATTGGTTGTAGAAGGGAACCTTGCTGAACAAACATCTTTTTTAGCAGACCTTCCAATTTTTTATCCATAGGATCTTGGAAAGCACAACTATCTTCTATGGGTATAGTGGCGCGCTTGTGTAGAGTAGAAACCGCCCCCTCGACCTTGGGGACTGTCTGCCATCAGTCCTTTCTGGGGTCGACTATAGGAAAACAATTTTTTAAATATGGGGGGAGGTACTAAAGGAATACCGGGCCTGTCCCATTCTTTACTAACAATGTACGCCACCCGCTTGGATATAGGAAAAGCTTCGGGGGGCCCCGGGGCCTCTAAGAACTTTTCCATTTTACATAGTGGTTCTGGAATGACCAGATAATCACAATCATCCAAATTGGATAACACCTCCTTAAGCAGAGCGCGGAGATGTTCCAACTTAAATTTAAAAGTAATCACATCAGGTTCAGCTTGTTGAGAAATGTTTCCTGAATCTGAAATTTCTCCCTAAGACAAAACCTCCCTGGCCCCCTCAGACTGGTGTAGGGGCCCTTCAGAAACCATATCATCAGCGTTCTCATGCTCTACAGAATTTTCTAAAACAGAGCAGTCGCGCTTTCGCTGATAAGTGGGCATATTGGCTAAAATGTTTTTGATAGAATTATCCATTACAGCCGTTAAATGTTGCATAGTAAGGAGTATTGGCGCACTAGATGTACTAGGGGCCTCCTGTATGGGCAAGACTGGTGTAGACGAAGGAGGGGATGATGCAGTACCATGCTTACTCCCCTCACTTGAGGAATCATCTTGGGCATCATTTTTACTAAATTTTTTTATGACATAAAATACATATAGTTAAATGAGAAGGAACCTTGGTTTCCCCACAGTCAGAACACAATCTATCTGGTAGTTCAGACATGTTAAACAGGCATAAACTTGATAACAAAGCACAAAAAACGTTTTAAAATAAAACCGTTACTGTCACTTTAAATTTTAACTAAACACACTTTATTACTGCAATTGCGAAAAAGTATGAAGGAATTGTTCAAAATTCACCAAAATTTCACCACAGTGTCTTAAAGCCTTAAAAGTATTGCACACCAAATTTGGAAGCTTTAACCCTTAAAATAACGGAACCGGAGCCGTTTTTATATTTAACCCCTTTACAGTCCCTGGAATCTGCTTTGCTGAGACCCAACCAAGCCCAAAGGGGAATACGATACCAAATGATGCCTTCAGAAAGACTTTTCTATGTATCAGAGCTCCACACACATGCAGCTGCATGCCATGCTGTCCTCAAAAACAAGTGCGCCATACCGGCGCGAAAATGAGGCTCTGACTATGATTAGGGAAAGCCCCTAAAGAATAAGGTGTCTAAAACAGTGCCTGCCGATATAATCATATCAAAATACCCAGAATAAATGATTCCTCAAGGCTAAATATGTGTTAATAATGAATCGATTTAGCCCAGAAAAAGTCTACAGTCTTAATAAGCCCTTGTGAAGCCCTTATTTACTATCTTAATAAACATGGCTTACCGGATCCCATAGGGAAAATGACAGCTTCCAGCATTACATCGTCTTGTTAGAATGTGTCATACCTCAAGCAGTAAGAGACTGCACACTGTTCCCCCAACTGAAGTTAATTGCTCTCAACAGTCCTGTGTGGAACAGCCATGGATTTTAGTTACGGTGCTAAAATCATTTTCCTCATACAAACAGAAATCTTCATCTCTTTTCTGTTTCTGAGTAAATAGTACATACCAGCACTATTTTAAAATAACAAACTCTTGATTGAATAATAAAAACTACAGTTAAACACTAAAAAACTCTAAGCCATCTCCGTGGAGATGTTGCCTGTACAACGGCAAAGAGAATGACTGGGGTAGGCGGAGCCTAGGAGGGATCATGTGACCAGCTTTGCTGGGCTCTTTGCCATTTCCTGTTGGGGAAGAGAATATCCCACAAGTAAGGATGACGCCGTGGACCGGACACACCTATGTTGGAGAAAAGGAAATACCGTTTCTGTACTAGCAACGCATGATTGCCCTCAGCATGTGATTCTAGAAAAGACCAGCAAATCCTTCCTAATGTCGCACTACCCTCAGCCTTCTCAGAACTGAAGCGCAACTAAAGTGGCGTGCAAACAGGAAGGACCGCCCATCGTGGGCGTTAACCTATGCCGAACTCGTTATAGTTAGAAAATAGAGTGAAACCACCAGAGCCATACGTACTAACAACGCATGTCTGCCTTTCAGCTATACTCCAGCCCCAGTGCCTGCCAAAAAACACTGCCCAAACACTTTCCCTTCAGGAAAGACTTAATGCTACAACATAAAGAGCCATCCTCCTTATAGCCCCTTATGTTGAGTGTGCCAACTGTGTTTCTGAATTTCCTTCAATGTGCCCCAGAAATTAAAGTAGCACTTACCTTAGCTTCTGCCTGGCAACAAGGCAGCTCTCAGGCTTGAGAGGTCCTCTCCCTCACATCGACCTGAGGAGAATAAAGTGCCGAGTCAACATTTACCTCAGACTGAAGGAAACAGGGCAGCAAGAAAATATGGGAGGCACAGTGAGAATTATGTCCCACAAGTTTCCATTGCTCTAAAGTCAAAGCTCTACTGAAGAGACCGATATCGACTACGGCTACACTCTAGAACAAAGCAGCACAATCTTGCACTACTTTAAAAATAATAAACTCTTGATTGAAGAATCTATACTATCCCCAAATGGAATAGAAAAACGATAGGCAAGTGCACAAAAAAATGTTAGCCAAATAGGGATGGGCAACACCACAACCCCTCTAAAGAGCCCAAAAACTGAGAATCTTAATACAAAACGAAATATAGACAGAGGATCTCTATCCGTCCTCGACTTCAAATTCGCACTCTGACTCATGGCTCTGAGATACAACTGGCAGATCAGTACTAGGCATCTAATATAGTCAAAACTTCTCTTAAAAAGGAAGCGCAGGTGTGCTACCTTAAATCTAAAAAAGGCAAAATCCTCCTCTGCCGGAGGAATAGGAATAGCAGCCTCCAACCCAGAAGGTCCGTTCTCTGAAGCATCAGAGAACCGCATCCACAGATGACTGATGGGATACAATCGTCAATTTACATGATGTCCCCTGGGCATGAGTGCATGGATTAACCCTTTGTTTGCGTGTAGCCGTACAAGGCAAAATGGCTAAGACCGCAGATATCGCCATACGGAACAGAGCAGTAATATCTGGTGGAAAAATGCCCCTTCCAGGAGGAGGACAAAAAACAACCGACACCTATACCCCAACTGGCTGGGACACTCACCCCCTCCTATGACCTAGAGTAGAGAAAATTTGCTCCTCTACGAAGTCACTCGGTCAGGAATAGGAAATGGAAACCGTGACCACTCCCGGTCAAATGGTGTGCAATGCAGGACCGCCCCTGCTAAAGGAAAAGCGTGCCAAGCTTAATAAAACTGCAGCCTGTACATTCCATATCAGCCTACAAGCCCAAAACATCTTGCATATAAGCAGCATAAATCACATAAACCGATATGATTAAGACCCCACTGTTCAACAATCACCCTCAGAAAATATTAACCCTTGATTCCATAATGATAAAGGAGTCCCACTGTGACCCTGTCTTCTAGCGTTAACATTTATGTGTAAAAAATGAAACGATCTTACCGGAATCTATGCCGTGGAACAGAAACACGGTCCTTCAAGTGTGACAGACTGTAGCCTCGCTTCTGACATGGACTTGAGTTAAGAAAAGCAGGTAGTGAAACTCGTCAACGCTGATTGCTTAGGAGCTGTTCTGAGTCTGGATGGTTTCGCAGAAAGACTCTCCCTGCATCTCCAGACTAACTTTCATCAATGCTCTCACTGAGAGGCTGACAAGACTACTTAAAACTCAATTCTTATAACAAAGGACAGATACCCTTCCTAAGGGACTACTCCGAAATCTTCTGACACTACTCTGCCAACCTCCTGTGACGAAAGGCAAAGAATGACTGGGGGATGAGGGAAGAGGGGAGGTATTTAAGCCTTTGGCTGGGGTGTCTTTGCCTCCTCCTGGTGGCCAGGTTTAGTATTTCCCACAAGTAAGAAATTATATTTATATAATATACCTAAACAGAGGAATCAGCACTAAGCATATACTACCCTTTACAGGGATTAGAAATTTAGAGGTTTAACAGTTACAAAGTATATTCAATGTTGGTTGTGCATAGCTTGAGAATGGGTAGCAAAAAGGTGTTCTGTTTAAACAAATAAAAAAAAAAAAAAAAAATAAAAAATAAAAAAAAACAACAACTTTCAAGTAGACTGCAATTCCAAGCCATTTTCTTATTCATCTATGGTGGCATTACACTGCTGCTAAAGCTGAAATTTATGTTTTTCTTCTTCTAATGTTTAGGTTATAGGAATATTCTGCCTCTGACACCCATAAATACAAAATCTCATGTTAAAGGCCAAATTAAACTTTCATGATTTAGATAGGACATGTAATTTTACAACTTTCTAAATTAGTTTTATAATCAAAATTTGCTTTGTTCTCTTGGTATTCTTTGCTGAAAGCTAAAGCTAGGTAGGCTCATATGCTAATTTCTAAGCCCTTCAAAGCCGCCTCTTATCTGAATGCATTTGACAATTTCACAGCTAGGGGGCGTTAGTTCATGTGTTTCATATAAATAGTATTGTGCTCATGCACGTGGAGTTATTTAAAAAAGGGACACTGAACCCAAATGTTCTCTTTTGTAATTCAGAAAGAGCATGCAATTTTAAGCAACTTTCTAATTTACTCCTATTATCAATTTTTCTTCGTTCTCTTGCTATCATTATTTGAAAAAGAAGGCATCTAAGCTTTTTTTGGTTTCAGTACTCTGGACAGCACTTTTTTATTGGTGGATGAATGTATCCACCAATCAGCAAGGACAACCCAGGTTGTTCACCAAAAATGGGCCGGCATCTAAACTTACATTCTTGCATTTCAAATAAAGATACCAAGAGAATGAAGAAAATTTGATAAATAGGAGTAAATTAGAAAGTTGCTTAAAATTTCTTGCTCTATCTGAATCATGAAAGAACAATTTTGGGTACAGTGTCCCTTTAAGATTCTGCACTAATTAACTAACATGCAAGTCTGTCAAAAGATCTGAGATAAGGAGGCAGTCTGCAGAAGCTTAGATACAAGGTAATTATAAAGGTAAGAAGTATATTTCTATAATAGTGTTGGTTATGAAAAACCAGGAAATGATAAATAAAGGGGTTATCTATCTTTTTAAACAACATTTTTGGTGTTTATTATCCCTTTAATGAGTTTTATTTCGTGATTCAGATGCAAAATTGTCTTCCTTCTCTTGGTATCTGTATTTGAAAAGCAAGAATGTAAGTTTAGATGCCAGTCAACTTTATGAACAACCTGGGTTGTTCTTGCCGATTGGTGGATAAATTCACCCCCACTAAACAAGTGCTGTCCAGTGTCCTGAACCAAAAATAGTCTGGCTGCTTAGATGCCTTCTTTTTCAAATAAAGATAGCAAGAGAACAAAAACTGATAATAGGAGTAAATTAGAAAGTTGCTTAAGGATTACATGCTCTATCTGAATCACAAAATACATTTTTTTGGGTTCAGTGTCCCTTTAAGAAACAATTGACATGAAAGACCTATATGACGTAAAATGTCTTTAAAGACCTATAAAATCATTTAAGAGGAGCAACAGAAGAATGCCATCCATGCACATTAACTAGATATAAAAGTGCTGTCCCAGCTTTTGCTCTGTTTTTTGGTTTGTTTATAAAAGTTAGACTGTACAGATCAATGGACAAACCGGGAAGGTTTTATTGACAAAATTAAAAATGAATTATATAGTATATATTTAGGATGTGTAGTTGTGCGATTCGGGTTAGAATGAATGCAGAATATTAATCATTTGTGTAGCGCCGCAAAACTCAGTAGTGCTGGGTATTGGGATAGGGGTATATAATGACAAGGATTTGTGAAGAAAAAAAAAAATAAAAAAAAAAATGTAACAGGCTAGACAAATATACAAAAATGTAACACATGGAGAAAGGGCGCTGCACCAAAGAGCTTACAGTCTACAGGTTAAGGGTGCCGAGACAGAAGGTTTGTTGTAGCTTGTCATATGGATTGTACTTGCAGCAGTGAGTCAAGGCAGTTCAAGATTTAAATTTTGGGTAGGATGAAAAACAGAGGATAGTAAGCCTCTCTGAATAGGTGGGTTTTCAAAGAGTGCCTGAATCCATACAAGGTTGTAGAAGCAGTCTTATGGACCAGTGTAGAGTGTTCCAGAGGACAGGAGCAACATGTGAAGTTTTGGATGCGGGTAAGTCTAGAGAGTGGCAGAGCGAAGACTGGTGCTGGCAGGAGCATTCAGCTCTTTTTGGAGCCGGATTACTTATTGTTAAAGTGCAGCACACAAAGATCTGTTTTCACAGACTTGTGTGCACTGCAGTTTCACATAAAGAAATCCATCTCCAAAAAGAGCTGAATGCTGCTGCCAAAAAGCCATATTCGGCATTCATTCTAACCCGAATCACACAAATGCACATTCCTAGCGTATATGATCACACTAAATTTACATTTACCAAAAATAAAATGCCATACAAAGACAATGTGTCCACAGCACCTCCGTTCCAAATTTTTTTATTACAGCATAAAAGTAGCAAGAAACAGCGACGTTTCTGGGACAGACCCCTTAATCATACATTCTGTCGATGTGCTGTACCATTTGAACTGTGTATAAAATTAAAAAGCCAGAGAAAAAAGGTAGATCTTAATTAATGTACACAACCAAATCTGTACCATTGCAAAACTTGTTTCAGTAAGGGTTCATCAGCAGTGTTTCATACGTTTGCAGACATACAGGGTTATGCATTGTTTGCTGCGTATACACACGCCACAGATAAGCCAAATAATCTATAAACTTGCAGAAACTAGTAAAGCTTAATAAATGGTTTTAAGAATAAACATGTAACAAACATACTTGTTGTGTCAATTTTTTTGACCAGTCCTCTCCCTTTTGCATGAAAAGGAACCCCGGCAGTCTTCTTCAGCTGTTGTGCAGTTTCTGTTGCTATAAAAGGGAAAAAAAAAAAAAACCCGACAGATTAGCTGTGACTGTACATCATTTTCTCTATGTACATTTAAGTAGAAAGATCAGATTTCTCCAGCTGAGTGGCATTATAAAGTAGCCGGTGGGGGCAATGTAATACTATGCAGTAAAATATAATTCTGTTATTAATAATGTTACTTAGGTTATCAAAGACGCAAATTGCATACATTTAACATAAATTGATTTAATGATACATTTTGTCAATATTTGTTGCACAAAATAACAAATTTCAGTTTAATATTGTGGTTACAGTCTGGCAAATGGGTCAGTAAAATCTGACAGAGGTCTTTCCATTTAATAGGTCCTGGGGAGAACACCGATTATATACAGCAAAATACATCCAATATTGAACAAAAATATGGCAAAGTACCAGATGCTGGCATAGAAATATCAATCTAAATGTTTAAAATCTTTCAGAAATTGAACAGATTAAAAAAAGGCATCAATTTTCTTTAGCTATGTAAAAATAAACACAAACAAAAACCAATTTAAAATTAAAGGGGCACTAAACACAAATTTTTTCTTTCATGATTCAGATAGAGCATGATTGGTGAACGTCACTAATGACGTAAGCAGTTCTAGCTAGCTTAAAGGGACACTGAACCCAAATTCAGATAGAGCATGCAATTTTAAACAACTTTCTAATTTACTCCTATTAATTTATCTTTGTTCCCTTGCTATGTTTATTTGAAAAAGAAGGCATCTAAGCTATTTGTTTGGTTCAGACCCTGGAAAGCACTTGTTCATTGGTGGATGAATTTATCCACCAATCAGCAAGAAGAACCCAGGTTGTTCACCAAAAATGGGCCGGCATCTAAACTTACATTCTTGCATTTGTAATAAAGATACCAAGAGAATGAAGAAAATTTGATAATAGGAGTAAATTAGAAAGTTGCTTAAAATTGCATGCTTTATCTGAATCACGAAAGAAAACATTTCGGTTCAGTGTCCCTTTAAGCAGGAATATAAAGCTTAGGAGCCATCCCATTTTAGGTTCAGCACCCTGGATAGTGCTTGCTTATTGGTGGCTACATTTAGCAAACCAATAAGCAAGCATAACCCAGGTTCTGAAACAAAAATGGGCTGGCTCCTAAGCTTTACTTTCCTGCTTTTAAATAAAGATGGCAAGAGAACAAAGCAAAATAGGAGAAATTATAAAGTTGCTTAAAATTGCCTGCTCTATCCGAATCATTCAAGAAAACAAATGTGGGTTTATTATCTCTTTAACCCCTTAGTAAAAGCACTTTTCAGTTTTCTTACCATTTGGGACCAGGGCTAGTTTGACATTTCTGCAGTATTTGTGTTTAGCTGTAATTTTCCTCTTACCATTTACTGTACTCACACATATTATATACCATTTTCCTCGCCATTAAATTGACTTTCTAAAGATACCATTATTTTAATAATCTATACTATAAACGCTTTTTGACGCGTCCATCGCCAGTTGTGCACGCATCCTCAAAAGGAATGATGGCTGTGCGAGACAGGCAAAAGAATGTCGGGCTGTGCGTGCAGCCAAAATAATCCACCTGGATGCAGCGAAGTTGCATCTGGTGGACTCTGAAAATGGAAGGTTGAATTCTTTCACCACCCTGCCATTTTCAGAATCCAACTGGATGCAGCGTAGGCAAACAAAGGCTAAAATTACAATATTAACCCCTAAACCCTACGCCAACCCCCCACATCGCAATAAATGTAATTAACCCCTAAACCGCCAATGCAAATAATTAAATTACTAAGCACCTAACCCAACACCCCCTAAATTAACCCCATTACTACTAAATTACACTTAAAATAAAAAAGAGTCCTAACATTAAAATTACAAAAATGTATCTAACATTACAGAAAAAAAATTAAAAAAATATTTTTTTAAACCTAATCCCTATGAAGAAAAAAAAAAAAAAAAAAAAAAAAAAAAAAAAAAAAGAAACCCACCCAAAAGAAAAACAACCCCCAAGAAAAACTACCAAGAGCCCTTAAAAAGGGCCTTTTTTAGGGCATTGCCCCAAGTTAAACAGCTATTTTATATTAAATACCAAGTCCCCCTTAACAGTAAAACCCCCCAAAAAACTAAACAAAAACTACCCATTGCCCCTAAAGGGGCATTTGTATGGGCATTCAGCTCTTTTACTGCCCATTTCATCCCTAATCTTAAAATAAAAAAAAAATGAAAAAAAAAAAAATTCCTAAAACTAAGCCCAAAATAGGTACTCACCGTTCCTGAAGTCCGGCAGAGGTGGTTTTCTTCCAGGCGGCTCCATCATCTTCATAGCGGAGGTGTCTTTACCGATGCACGGATCCTCAGTGGTGTGGAGGCTCCTCTTCATGCGATTGTCCATTGCACACTGAAGATTGAATGCAAGGTACCCCATTATTTATTGGGGTACCTTGCATTCCTATTGGCAGAAATTTTGAAATCATCCAATAAAATGGGAGCTACTGAAATCTTATTGGCTGATTTGAACAGCCAATAAGATTTCAGTAGCTTTAATCCTACTGGCTGATTTCAAAATTTCAGCCAATACGAAATGCAAGGTACCCCAAAATTGATTGCGGTACCTTCCATTCAATTTTTTACATCTGTCATCATGCACCCATGTCCTATTTGAGACATTTTTGAAGCCGACCAATGTAATTTACCCCCATCAAACCATATATTTTTGAAAAGTAGACACCCTAGGGTATTTGAAAAGCTGGTATTTTAACACTTTTCATGCACTAATTTAACCACCAGTCTTTGTCAAACTTTTGGGTAGTCTTTTTTGTGCGTGTTATTTTTCCACACATTGTACTTTAAACATGGATTCTCAGCTCCTGTTATGTGTTAATGCCAAAGAAGACCCCATTATGTGTTGAGCAACCCGAGTACACCCATGCATAGGTTTAAAAGGGGTTTTTGGTAAAATACAGCATAAATTTTAGAACTTATAAAATTTGGCACAGTAAAAGCAAAAAACAAACTCAGTAACACTAAACGTAACCAACCAACCCTCCAAAAAACAAAAACGGCAAATGTAAAAAAAAAATAAGATAAAATGTTTTGAGTCCAGAGCATTCAGGACAGTAAAAGGTGGTGTCCCTTCTCTGCCCCCTCTTGGTACAGACTATGCATTTTTTTTCCTGAGGATTCTGCTTTGCTGCAGTGGGGGGGGGGGGGGGAGATTTTGAAAATAAAATGCGAATCCCCAACTCTGCTCTCTCATCACCACTCCGGGGAGCAGGTGCATCTTGGTACAAAATCACCTGGAGCCGAAACTGTAAAAGTCAGTTTCGTTCGGGGGTTTGCTTTTTGAACAAAAAAGCGCTGTGGGTTTCAATCTGCATTAAGTAAATTGCAACCTTTTTGTACCAGGCCGTTGTCTTCCGCATAATTAGGTAAGGCTGCAGCAACTGATCTGCCAGATCAACCCTCCCATATGCCGGTTATAAGTCTTGATACACACTGGCTTCCTTATGCTCGCTCAGCTCTGCCCTCAATACAGAGATCTCCATAGTCCTCTGTGTGGATGGTGGCAAGAAGGTACACATCCTTCTTGTCTCTGTACTTAACTGCCAACAGCTCCTCTTGGCACAGAGCTGAGGTTTCCCCCCTTCGTAGCCGGGTGCATGCCAGTTGTCCTGGGAAACTTGCTCAGTTCTTTCTAATTGCACCGCAAGCTACTGTATCAAAACAATACAGTAGCTTGAACAAAAGGACACTTGTATAGAAATTGTCTAGATACAAGTGGTACCCTTTGTTCAGGGGTGGTTATATCAGGTCCCAGACAATCTTGCCAGTGGTTCCCATATGTTCTGGGCAACCTGGAGGGTCAAGGTGATATCCTTACCCCTCATACACCCGGAAGGCCCGAGTATACCCAGACTAGCTCTCACAGAGCTTATAAACCTTTACTCCATATCTGGAGCACTTGGAAGGAATATACTGCTTGAATCCCTGCCTTCCCTTATACTTCATCAGGGATTCATCCATGTATATATTCCTTCCAGGTGTATAAGCCTCTGCAAACCTGGCAGCAAAGTGGGTAAACAGGGGGTGGATTTTATACAGCCTGTCAAAATGGGGATGCTCCCTAGGGGGGCACAGGCTGTTGTCGCTGAAGTGCATGAACTGTAGAATCATTTCATACCTCTTCCTCAACATACACTGGGATAAAACGGCGGGGGGGGGGGGGGTAGAGCAGATGGGGTTACTGCTCCAGTAGGAGCGGATGGAGGGTATCTTTAATATGCCCATCAGCATAGTCAATGCTCGGAATTTTTTAAATTCTGGCACATTGATGGGGGCCCATTGCTGCTTTGCCAAATAGGAGTCCGGCTTTGCAGCATGGAACTAATGGGCATTTAAATTAGTTTGGGCAACAATGTTCCCCAATACATCGCCCAGAAACACCTCCATAAACTGTTGGGGGCTAAATCTGCCACATCCACATTGATGCCAGGATTTGCAGTGAATGGTGGGATATCTGGCCTCTGGTGATGAGGCATTACCCACCATTCAGCAGCAATGCCAGCTGGAGCAACACGTCTCCTTCTGGCAGGGGGGCTAGCAGCCACAGATACATCACTATCAGTTAAGACTAATGAGGTACCTGAGCATATGGCAGGGTCAAAATTGGGTCCTGACTGACGCAAGTATGGCATTCGCCTCCTCAGCACTAAATATTCTAACAATTTACAGAAGAAAAAAATAAATAAATAAGGGGTTAATTTTAAAAAAAAAAAAAATTTTTTTTTTTTTTGTAATTTATTGAGACCCAAAGGCTCTTTCAGAGCCATGTAGTTAACCCTTTGAGTGCTAAGCTTTTTTTCTTCAGATCCTAAAGACTTACACTGTTAGAAAGGTTAGGCGATTACCTTTGCAACGGTGGTCTGTAGCTAATTAGATGCCCGAGATACAGGCTTCTAAGCAGCATGCCCCCTGCTCCTATACTTAACATTTTTAAGTATAAATAAAGTTGCGCGGCAACGTCATTGCGCGTGACATCACCGCGCATAACGTGAAGCCCCGGCGATGCCTGTCACTATGTTTGAGTGCCAACGACGGCTCTGAGCCGTCCCAGAGTTTCCCACTCTGGTGCCAACGACAGCTCAGAGCCATCGCTAGCACTCTCCCACCTTGAGGGAGATCTGGGGGCTCCCACCCGCTCCTACCCCGGCGATCAGGCCTGCATAGTGACGTCAACGCGCAACTTTATACTTAACAATGTTAAGTATAGGAGCAGGGGGCATGTTGCTTAGAAGCCTGTATCTCCGTAATCTAAGCAGCTACAGACTCCCCCATGACCCACCGTTAGAATGGTAATCACCTAACCTTTCCAACAGTGTAAGTCTTGGGGATCTGGAAGAAAAAAAAAAAAAAAAAAAAAAAAAAAAAAAAAAAAAAAAAAAAAAAACACTTAGCACCCAGGTGGGACAGTGCTTAGCACTCAAAGGGTTAAAGGGACAGACCGGTCCAAAAAAAAAAAAAAAAAAAAAAAAAAAAAATCATGATTTAAATAGGGCATGCAATTTTAAACAACTTCCCAATTTACTTTTATCACCAATTTTGCTTTGTTCTCTTGGTATTCTTAGTTGAAAGCTAAACCTAGGAGGTTCATATGCTAATTTCTTAGACCTTGAAGACTGCCTCTAATCTGATTACATTTTGACCACTAGAGGGCATTAGTTCACATGTTTCATATAGATAACATTGAGCTAATGCATGTAAAGTGACCTAGGAGTGAGCACTGATTGGCTAAACTGCATGTCTGTCAAAAGAACTGAAATAAGGGGGCAGTCAGCAGAGGCTTAGATACAAGATAATTACAGAGGTAAAACATGTATTATAATTGAGTTGGATATGCAAAACTGGGGAATGGGTAATAAAGGGATTATCTTTCTTTTTAAAAAAAAAATTCTGGTGTTGACTGTCCCTTTAACTAAATGGCTCTGAAAAGAGCCTTTGGGTCTCAAAAAAAAATTCAGATAAAAAAAAAAAAAAAAAAAAAAAGTGCTGCTGCGCAAGAGCCAGTGATTTGTACTGATCACATGCAAACTAGGGGTCAATGGCTCTGAAAAGAACCTTTGGGTCTCACAATTTTTAAACTAACTAACTAAATCTCTCTCTAAATACAGATCTCTCTCCCACAAAAACGCAAGTGAGGAGAGGGAGGGGGGATCCACACTGGTCAGTGTTAATATTTACATGATCAGACAAATGGGATTTTTTTTTTATTATAAAATTGAATTATAGGGGCAAGCTCAGATTGGATGATCCCAACCTGCCCCTATGTTGAGGCAGGCTAGGGACACCCCAGAAGCCCCATGATGCACTGGGCACCGCCATCTTTGAAGCCACATGGGGGAGGGGGGCTATATGGGGAATAATATTATTATTATTATTAATATTTTACCAAGTGCCTCGACCCACCGAGGCACTCCACACTGTCAGAGCATCAGAAGTCTTCCCGATGGCTTCTGATGCTCTGCTTGACTGCTGGGCTCCACGTGGAGCGAAACTGGAAGTGATCTCTCTGTGGAAGCGATCAAAACGGAGCTCGGCAGTCAGCAACAGTATTGCAGGATTAACATCAAGGCATCGCTGCAATACTGTTTGAGCGATCTCGAACGCTTCAAACGCTCAGATTACCCGACATCGTGTCAGGCACGTCCTTGACTATTTTGCCTGACACGTCCTCGGTTGCCAATGGGTTAGTGGTTGATCACAATCCTTCAGAGAAAAAAATGATTTGCAACAGAAAAGAACCATTAAAGTCTATGAAGATTTCTGTAAATACATTTTTGAAAAGTTTTTCTAAAGGGTTGTGAATGTGATTGACCCCCAACATAGATAGATTTTATTATGAGTAACCTTAATCACTTAAGAATGTAATTTCAAGTAACATAAGGAATACGTTATACCAAATTTTACTTAAACTCCAACAAATTGTAAAAATTAAATCCTTTGCAAAAGCAAGAGCCAGCACCAGCAAAGTTTGTATATATTTTTAGTAGTTATCAAAAAAGCACTATATAGCACAAATGGAATTATGCAATGACAAAAATAAAAAAATTGTAGTCTTAAAATCACAACTATGATAAATTTTAAGTTCCCCAACGTAGACACCCTTTGCATGCTGGGCATTCTCTAAACCAGCCACCTGATGTTTTGCACCAGTCTAACTGTTTTTCCATATAAGCTGGAAACTTGTTGGCCTTTTCATCTCCTTCCAGTCTAACTCAAACCAAACCAACTGTATTTGGTTTAGGACAGATCTTATTCAGCATGCTCTCTTTTTCTTGGTCAAATATCTCTTACACAGACTGGAGGAGTGTTTTGAGTTACGGTCCTGTTAAACCAACGACAGCCTAACTGAACATAAATCAGACAAAATTAAGTATAGCTGCAGGATACTATGGTCGCCATGCTGGTTATATGTGCCTTGGGTTTCTAACTAAATCTTTGACTGTCACCAGCAAGTAGGGTTGCCACTTCAGCCATGTTTTCTTGGACACTTATGAGTTTCACATGCTGCAGGGTGTGCAGGCAGGAACATTTGTGTTTCTGGACAGCACTATTCATATTACTCACTGCACACCCTGCAGCATGTGTAACTTATAAGTGTTCTGTATTTTAAGGGACAGGTGGCAACCCTACCAGCAAGGCATCATTGCACCTCCTCCATGGAGGGAAGCACACATCCAGAAACAATCCATTGAACTTGTGTCTCACAAATATACAGCAGTTTAAACCAAAAATCTCAAATTTGGACTGAATTTCTAGTGGTCTGATACCCACCTTGGTCCTATCATGTCTCTTCTGCTTTGTCACCATCAGTAGTTTTTTTTGCATTAATTCAACCAGGAAGGCCCGATTTGTGAAGTCTGCTCTTAACAGATGACTAATTTGGGGTTGGTGTTAATTGGCAATTTCCAAGTCTAGTGACTCTAATAAGTACGTATTTTGCAAAAGAGGTAGCCGTCTGAATTTCTTGTGGCTATCCTAACAAAACTGTTACACCATAACGCTTTATTTTTTGCACCGCACATTCAAAGTACTTGAAATTTTCAGGACTGACAGACCTGAGTTTCTTAAAGTAATGATCAATTGTCACTTCATGAAGTTTAACAGTTCTCTTATATTATGGACTACTATGACCAGAAATGACCTACCAAATAATATTCAAAAGCCACTCTACTTAACCCCTTGAGTGCTAATGACGACTCAGAGCCGTCATTAGCACTCAACTACTTTCTTCCAATCTGGGGGCCCCCACCAGCTCCTACCCCGGCAATCGGGCCAGCATAGTGACAGGCATCGCCGGGGCTTCCCGTTACGTGCGGTGACATCACGCGCAATGACGTGATGGCGTCACCACGCAACTTTATTTAAAATTCTCCATACAAAGTATAGGGAAAGGGGGCATGCTGCTTAGAAACCCGTATCTCAGGGATCTAAGCAGCTACAGACCCCCAAGACCTACCATTGGTATACGTCTTGGGGATCTGGGGGAGACCAGGAAAAAAAAAAATAAAAAAAAAAATTAAATAGTAAAAAAAAAAACAGAAAAATATAGAATTCAGCTTAGCACTCAAAGGGTTAAAATTGAATTTGTGAAATGTATTTTAAGACATTTACTACATGCAACTTTAAATCATGGACTTAATTTTTTTTATTTTGTAAATAAAATTCATAGATAGGAATAAACTTTACAATTTATATTTACTACAAAATTAATTTCTACAATTTAACCCATAAGCCTTTAGTTCATTATGAGAAAACTACATTCAGTAGGGTGTATCTAACTGTATGCATACGTATAATATATTTAAAATGTCACTATAAAATTAATAGAGCAAGAAAAGTCTCTTCCACCAAGAGAACACCACAACGTGACAAAATAGTATTACTTATAAAATGTCCCCCACCCAAACTTACATTTTTGTAACAACTCTGCACGGAGGGTGGCACTTTTTGGCTTCCTTTTTAACTGGAAATGTTTGACAGGGGGTGTGAGAGGTCCAGCAAGAGTTGTCAGAGCATTTTTGTTTAAGTACTGACATTCCAACGGAAGCATTGCCGAGGCTTCACATTCACTGACTGAGAGAATTGAAAGACAGTATTAGGTTAAATAAAAAATAAAACATTTTTTTTTTATATATCTATATCTAATTTTTTCCCACTTAAAAACACAAGTATTATGAATATTACAGGTTAACCTCTAACTTATGGCTGATGAACTTTGAAAAAACACTTGTCAAACTTCATAGGTACATAGATACCCTCTTACTTTCTCAAACATAAAATACCTGATGGGGTTAAACCAAAACATGGGGAATTTATTTAGTACATATTCATAAGATGGAACCACAAAAACACCACATATGGTGGCTATTAACTATGTACATTTTGCATGATTTAAAGGTTATTGGCTTAGGGTAAACCTGTTTCCATTTGTGACCTCATCACAATAAAAGTTTTTTGTGTAGCTAAATTATATAAACATTGTCCATATAGTGTATTGCAAATTATACAAATTGTTTTACACTGTAACTGTTCCTAGTACTTTTGGCATTGTAAAGCTTCACACAGGAAAAAATATTTCCACTTAAGCACATTGGAGATAACCAATAGTACATTTCTAAATACAATTTAACAGATACTTTACACAAATACAGAGCAAATTAGTTAATGATAAACTTATTGCTAGTAATTTCTCTACAAGTAATTTGAGTTATTAGTTATTGCATTTTTGTTTATTACAAAACAGGTTTGCTGATTGAGTTATCCTACTCTTTGCATTATGTTGTAGCTAAAGTTTACAATCCAATGGCTGCCTTGCAGGTCATTACAAGTTTATTATTGCCGATAGCATGTTCCTATGTTTTTTTTTTTTATTCCTTCACTATTACAAATACAAACAGAATTTATATAAAATTTTAGTACTGGCTTTATATTATCTTAATTATACTACTTTGGGGACACATGTAATAAGTTTAAGAAACATTTTATTCCGATTGCAGTTTTAGGATTGTCAAGAGTGAGTATGTATGTATGTATGCGAGTATGTGAGTATGTATGCGAGTATGTATGTATGTATGCGAGTATGTATGTATGTATGCGAGTATGCGAGTATGCATGCGAGTATGTATGCGAGTATGCATGCGAGTATGCATGCGAGTATGCATGCGAGTATGCATGCGAGTATGCATGCGAGTATGCATGCGAGTATGTATCAATATCACATCCTATTAAACTCTTGGCTACTTATAGCATTTAAATTAACATGCGATTGATAATAAAAAAAAAACAAAAAAAAAAAAAAAGAACACCCCCCCCCTCCATTTTCAGAGACTTCATAAAAACACATCTGTTGTCAAAAGCTTAGTTCATTTGCATGACATAGAAAACTTTAATGCAAGAAATGTACTTAAGTTGAGGTTAGACAGGTGCTCAAATCTGGCTGAATTTTTTTTTATTTTTAAACGATACACAACACTGAGTATTGTAAAAAATAAACTGTCAATTTCACTGCAGTCTGCACAGAATAGACTAGAGACATGAGATAAATATATAATAAGTGAGATTAGACCAGATCTGACAGATTTATAGGTTTTGTAGTAATAAAACCAGTTTCGATTGAAAGTTTTATATTTTAATGAAAATTCATTTTAGTTCACTAGTACAGTTAAATGTGTTCCTGGCAGTAAAGGACATCTTGGAATCAAGCAGCCCCGAAAAGTATAAAGTTCATATTCAATCTACACAAAAAGAACTAAATACTTTATATTTACCTTTCTCCCTAAGCTCTCCTAAAATATCCTGAACGTTTGGATTTTGCTCCTCAAGATCAAGGTTCAGTGAACCTGTATCAGGAAAAGATTTTAGGATATCTGCTACCATTAATATCCATGGATCAGAGTCCAGAGTTGCCAACTGGATGATTTCGGTTAGTGCACCTTTCATCTGGGGGGAAAATAAACATTTTTTATATAACCAAACTGACAAATTTATATGAATCTTAAGAACCAGCAAAGAATTTCAAAACATCAAGATAGGTTTTAAACATAAATGCACAGAATCACAAATGTTAAGTGACAATGGGACACGGTGGAATTTGACATTTCAGTGGTAACCCGCTTTACTACAGAACACTCATAACAAGGTATAAGCCAAAAGTATGGTTTTAAGAGTCAGGAGGTGTAGATAGGTAGATAAAGATTTTAAGTAGTTCAACAGTGATACTTTGGACATACTGTAAGAAGTTAAAGGGACAGTCAACACCAGACTGTTTAAAAACATAGATAATCCCTTTATTACCCATTCCCCAGTTTTACAAAACCAACAGTTATAATACTGAGGCTTAGATTACCTTGTATCTAAGCCTCTGCAAACTGCCCCCTTATTTCAGTTCTTTTGACAGACTTGCATTTTAACCAATCAGTGCTCACTCCTAGGTAACTTCACGTGCGTGAGCTCAATGTTATCAATATGAAACAAATGAACTAACCTTCTAGTAGAGAAAAAAAAACAAAACTGTCTAAATGCATTCAGATTAGAGGCGGCCTTCAAGTGTCTAAGAAAACAATTTATGCTTACCTGATAAATTTATTTCTCTTGTAGTGTATCCAGTCCACGGATCATCCATTACTTGTGGGATATTCTCCTTCCCAACAGGAAGTTGCAAGAGGATCACCCACAGCAGAGCTGCTATATAGCTCCTCCCCTCACTGCCATATCCAGTCATTCGACCGAAACAAGACGAGAAAGGAGAAACCATAGGGTGCAGTGGTGACTAGTTTAATTAAAATTTAGACCTGCCTTAAAAAGGACAGGGCGGGCTGTGGACTGGATACACTACAAGAGAAATAAATTTATCAGGTAAGCATAAATTATGTTTTCTCTTGTTAAGTGTATCCAGTCCATGGATCATCCATTACTTGTGGGATACCAATACCAAAGCTAAAGTACACGGATGATGGGAGGGACAAGGCAGGAACCACTGCCTGTAGAACCTGTCTCCCAAAAACAGCCTCCGAAGAAGCAAAAGTGTAAAATTTTGAAAAGGTGTGAAGCGAAGACCAAGTTGCAGCCTTGCAAATCTGTTCAGAGGCCTCATTTTTAAAGGCCCAGGTGGAAGCCACAGCTCTAGTAGAATGAGCTGTAATCCTTTCAGGGGGCTGCTGTCCAGCAGTCTCATAGGCTAAGCGTATTATGCTCCGAAGCCAAAAGGAGAGAGAGGTTGTCGAAGCTTTTTGACCTCTCCTCTGTCCAGAGTAAACGACAAACAAGGCAGATGTTTGACGAAAATCTTTAGTAGCCTGTAAGTAAAACTTCAAGGCACGGACTACGTCCAGATTATGCAAAAGACGTTCCTTCTTTGAAGAAGGATTAGGACACAAGGATGGAACAACAATCTCTTGATTGATATTCCTGTTAGAAACCACCTTAGGTAAAAACCCAGGTTTGGTATGCAGAACTACCTTATCTGAATGAAAAATCAGATAAGGAGAATCACAATGTAAGGCAGATAACTCAGAGACTCTTCGAGCCGAGGAAATAGCCATCAAAAACAGAACTTTCCAAGATAAAAGTTTAATATCAATGAAATGAAGGGGTTCAAACGGAACTCCCTGAAGAACTTTAAGAACCAAGTTTAAGCTCCACGGGGGAGCAACAGTTTTAAACACAGGCTTAATCCTAACCAAAGCTTGACAAAATGCCTGGACGTCTGGAACTTCTGCCAGACGCTTGTGCAAAAGAATAGATAGAGCAGAGATCTGTCCTTTCAAAGAACTAGCTGATAAGCCTTTGTCCAAACCCTCTTGGAGAAAGGACAATATCCTAGGAATCCTAACCTTACTCCATGAGTAACTCTTGGATTCACACCAATAAAGATATTTACGCCATATCTTATGGTAGATTTTCCTGGTGACAGGCTTCCGAGCCTGTATTAAGGTATCAATGACTGACTCTGAGAAGCCACGCCTTGATAGAATCAAGCGTTCAATCTCCATGCAGTCAGTCTCAGAGAAATTAGATTTGGATGATTGAAAGGACCTTGTAATAGAAGGTCCTGCCTCAGAGGCAGAGTCCATGGTCGAAGAGATGACATGTCCACTAGGTCTGCATACCAGGTCCTGTGTGGCCACGCAGGCGCTATCAGAATCACCGATGCTCTCTCCTGCTTGATTTTGGCAATCAGTCGAGGGAGCAGAGGAAACGGTGGAAACATAGGCCAGGTTGAAAAACCAAGGAGCTGCTAGAGCATCTATCAGCGTTGCTCCCGGGTCCCTGGACCCGTAACAAGGAAGCTTGGCGTTCTGGCGAGACGCCATGAGATCCAGTTCTGGTTTGCCCCAACGATGGACCAGTTGAGCAAACACCTCCGGATGGAGTTCCCACTCCCCCGGATGAAAAGTCTGACGACTTAGAAAATCCGCCTCCCAGTTCTCTACGCCTGGGATGTGGATTGCTGACAGGTGGCATGAGTGAGACTCTGCCCAGCGAATTATCTTTGAGACTTCTAACATCGCTAGGGAACTCCTGGTTCCCCCTTGATGGTTGATGTAAGCCACAGTCATGATGTTGTCCGACTGAAATCTGATGAACCTCAGTGTTGCTAACTGAGGCCAAACTAGAAGAGCATTGAATATTGCTCTTAACTTCAGAATATTTATTGGGAGGAGTTTCTCCTCCTGAGACCACGATCCCTGAGCCTTCAGGGAGTTCCAGACTGCGCCCCAACCTAGAAGGCTGGCATCTGTTACAATTGTCCAATCTGGCCTGCGAAAGGTCATACCCTTGGACAGATGGACCCGAGAAAGCCACCAGAGAAGAGAATCTCTGGTCTCTTGATCCAGATTTAGTAGAGGGGACAAATCTGAGTAATCCCCATTCCACTGACTTAGCATGCATAATTGCAGCGGTCTGAGATGCAGGCACGCAAATGGCACTATGTCCAGGGCTTAGCTTATCTTGCACAATAATATTGTGGGCATCAGGCTAAATACATAGAGCATTGCCGACTATATCTATTTAATGTAACTAGGTTTAAGTGTTTTTAACTCTTTCAGGCTACTTCTGTGTGAATGTTTGTTCCTAGTCGTAACAATAAAGTATTAAAGTATGAATGTAATGGAACATTTTAAACAAATAGAGTAATCCTCATATTTCATATGATTATTTGGAGTTAAAGAAATAATTTTCTTTGTGGTATTCTTTTCTAATAATCCTAAGTGTATCTCCTTGTACAATTAGTATTTCTAGTTGTTTAGTTCTACCCTCTAAGAATCCACATTAGATGTGCACCATAATTATTACAAGTGATTACTGAGTATTGGTATATTATATACCATATTTGATTTACACAATAGGTACAACATCTAATTACTGATTAACTCCTACTATCCCCCACCACACTTTTCAAAGCTTAGTTCTTTGGGAGAATATACCCAGAGTCTCTCTTCTGGGTTTAGCCCTTTTCCTTGGGGGTTTAATAAGTAACAAAATACACAAAATGAATATTCAATCAGATATGGCTAATCGCCATCAGAAACGACTTACAGAACTTAACTCTATTTTTAACAGTTCCACTAGGGACAATATACAAATTAATGAGGATGAATTAAACAATGTGTTATGTAAATTACATCAAACCTTACATAAACAATCTAAAAGATGGTGGAACTGGCACTTCTTTGAGAAGTATGCAGAAAAAAACATAATTCCCAGAGGGTTAAGGATGAAGGTATTTCCAGCCTTCAACCTTTATAACAATGATTTAACCAAAGAATGGGAAACAGCCTTGTCAGAGTGCTCTCTCAAATTAATAAATATATTAATTAAACACGATAAACTCGAACTAACAAAATTAGATTCTGAAATTGAAGAATATAATGCCCAACTGTCTCAATTTAATGATAAAATAGATTACAAAAATCAGTATGATAAATATCAAAAGGAATTGGACAAGTTGGAGCAAGAAATTATAGCAACCAAAAAACAAAAGTTGCAGAGAGATATTGAAGATTTCCAAAATCAAAGAGTTTATCGTTGGCGTAGTAATGTCACCCCTAGATATAGAGGTAACAGATACCTTGTTCAACAATCTGAGAGCAGTGCAGAAAGTGAAACAGATATTTCAGACAATGACTTAGACACCAATACTGACAATGAAAGTACTACTACAGACACAATTAGTGCCAGACCGAAGAGCTATAGCTCAGTACAATCTTCCACATCATCTTCTTCTTCCTCATCTTTTTTGTCCAAAACCCCACACAATATAACTCCACCAGTCACCTCAGCCAATCAGACCAACACTCAGAACAGGGGCAACAAACGGAAATTCTCAGGCCCAGTGAGACAGTCAACAAGAAGAAGGGAATTGAGTCCCTTCAGCAAGATAAGGATGAACAAATGAGGATTATTAACCTCTCTGACTATACACTCAGTACTACACATAAATCTGTACTATCCAGAGGACTGTCTTTCTGCCCTGTAAATTCACTAAATAAATTTGAGGTAATAAGAGATATCCATCTGTTCTCCAGAAAAATATTGCTCAAAAAATTATATGCCTTTAATCCAAACAGTTTGAATGCAGAAGATCTACTTACTGTAGACATACTGCAGGAGCTATCTGCAGACAGTACAGATACACAAACAGTAACCAACACGAATACGCCAGTAGATGAATCTGCATCTTCTGTTTGGAAATCAAATGTAAAACCCAAATCTACTTATGTTCCATCCTTTTCTATATCCCCAGAGATACAGATTTTCTGTAAGATGGTTTGTAAAGAAATCGAACAATTGCCCATATACAGGGCCAAACAAAACCTCAATATCAATGAAATGAATGCATTAAGAGAGATAGAATCATGGCAAGATGTTCTAATCAAGCCATCGGATAAAGGTGGGAACGTGGTCCTTTGGCCACAACAAATGTATATGGATGAGGCTAAAAAACAACTATCCAACTCTGCCTGTTACAAACAGTTGATATTCAACCCGCAGAGTTCATATCTTACCCAATATAATAAGATGATATTAAGTGCTTGGAAATCAAATACAATATCTAACTCAGAGAAAAAGTATCTGATAAAGGACAACCCTAAAGTAGCCACTTTATACTTTCTACCGAAAGTGCACAAAAATCCCTCAATACCTCCTGGAAGACCTATTGTGTCAGGAAATGACAACTTAACAGAAAATGCAAGTAAATTTGTAGACTTGCGATTAAGGGAATATCTCACAAGCATACCCTCATATGTACGTGACACAATGGAGGTACTGCAGCTGTTACAAAACATCAAATTATCAGAGGATATGTGGCTAGTAACAGCGGACGTCGAGTCCCTTTATACTAATATAAAACACGAAGATGGAATTAAAGCCATTAAATATTATTTGGCTTCAAATAATAACGATAACAATCTACATAATGACTTTATAATTCAACTCTTGAAATTTGTCCTGACTCATAACTTTTTCACATTTAATGACAGGTATTACTTGCAAACCCAAGGTACCGCTATGGGTACAGCGTGCGCGCCGACTTACGCGAATCTATTTCTTGGCTACTGGGAACTATTCTATGTATTTTCTAATGAGCTCGAAAAATATACTGAACACATCCCAATGTGGTTAAGATACATAGATGATGTTCTTTTCATCTGGGAAGGGTCATATGAACAACTTGAAACCTTTATGAAGAGAATTAATAAAAATGATCTTAATATCAAATTAACTTTTGAGGCTAGCCAGCAGGAGATATGCTTTTTGGATTTAAAAATATTCAAAAACAATGAAGGATTCATCAATACTACGATGTTTAGGAAAGAAACATCAACTAACACTCTTCTACATCATTCCAGTGCCCATTCTCCAAGTACCCTGAAAGCAATACCATACGGGGAATTTCTGAGACTTCGTCGGAACTGCACCACCAATGAGATCTACATACAGGAAAGTGTAGCCTTAGCACAAAGACTAATGGCACGTGGATATAGTAAGAAATCCATAAAGAGAGCTAAGTACAAAGCACTCAGGAAAAGTAGAGATGAACTATTAATTCCAAAAAGTAAAACCCTCCAAGAGTCATGTCCTAGACTCATTACGACATATAACCCCCAGATGCCACATGTTATTAAAATTATTAATGACCATTGGAACATACTCCAAAATGATGAAACCCTTAAGCCATTAATAGGCGACAGAGTCTCATTAGGATATAAGAGACCAAACAACTTGAGAGACAAACTGGTATCTAGTCACTTCATAAGAACTGCCAAGAAAAAAGACACAAACCCAGGTATGTACCCATGTGGTACCTGCTCTGCCTGTAAATATGTTCTGAAAACAAAAATAATAACTAAAAAAACAGGACAAATATATAACCTCCAAGCACATTTCTCTTGCACAACGATAGGAGTAATATATGCACTCTACTGCTCTTGCCAAATGGCATACGTTGGCATGACAACAAGGGAGATAAAAACACGTATCTTGGAACATGTGTATAACATCAAATATGCCCGAAGAGATAAAGATAAAGGCAAAAAAATCACCTCTGTGGCCAAACATTTCCTATCACACCACAATGGTTCACCTATGGACCTAAAATACACTGTGATCCAAAAAGCATCTCTTGGCATAAGAGGTGGTAACATCGAAAAGGCCTTATTAAAAATGGAGTGCAAATGGATATACCACCTAAATGCGGTTAAACCGTTTGGCATGAATGACTTCAATAATTTTTTTGTATATATCTAACCCTTAAGTTATAAAATCATCTTCATCCAAAACTGTGTCTTCAATATCATATACTCACCTAAATTTGGAAAAAACACACATTAAGGTTATCATTAGAACAACCTACATAGGATAATTACTGTTAAACATCTTGGTTAATACAATAACCATTATAAGTGTATAAACACAGGGGATATTATCTAAAAAATGTAAGATTAGGGACTTAACTTCAAAGAATTAACTATATATTTTCTCTGTATCACAAAACGCAGTTAAATAACACACCAACTATAATAGCATACAGAATTAATTACCAATACGAGTTTTAGTCTCCTTTCTTTTACCGGTATTTACAATTTGCCACTCACTAATTTTGACATTTTCTTCTCCACTTTATTCGCTCAAAAAATAGGGGTACACCTCTAGCCCAACCCCACATCACTACACAACACTTTACAACAAAAACGCATCACTTCCCACTATTAATATCACATTTCATTCAGTGAAGAATATCACACACTTTCCTCCTTCACAGTACAGACTGATCATTGTATCATATTATCTCACATTTGGAAGATATTATAAACAAGTATATAATTTATTCAATCCTTTCCCTCATCTCCCTTCCACTTTTTTATTTATATACAGTTTTATCCCTCACAAATCACATTTCCTGTGTTTAATCTTATCACCCCTTGTCACATAGCACTATAGCCACTCTCTAACAATAAACCACACCTGGGATTCTAAATATGAATCTATAGTCGAGATTAAACTTCATTAATTTGTATTTACTAGCTCAAAAATTATCTCTCTTTGTGTATATATATATATAAGGAGATTAAAATAAAATAGTCTAATCCAAGACCAAACGACAGGATACGTCCTATCCCACTATCAGTGCATTAGCCTAAAATTATATATACATCGATAGATGGAAATAAAAACAATGGAATATAGCACCGAATTCAATACATAACTATATGCAACCGGTTTTATTTGCTGTCCGGGTTCATACCAATTTTACCAATTTTTCCTTGTGAGTTCCATCTACATAATATACATTAAGAATACCAATCACGTTATTTTACCAAGTATAACTACTAATCTGCATTATATTGAAACTACAGCAGTATAAATTATAAAACAGTATCCCATATCGTGATCGGCTATTCCAACTTCCATCTATATATTAACAAATAAACATATCCACATAATAATAATATTAAGACATTCTAGTATTTCCCAAATATGCTGCCATTATAAGCGGCAGTCTGTCTTACAACCCCTGAATAAACACGTTATATCCTGCAGTGCATCGGCACATAAATCGCAGATTTTATGCATTTGCTTGAAAGACCAAGATCCTAATTATACCATTGCGGTAAGACACAATAATTTACTATTAAGCAATAGTAAGGTATGATACAAAGTAATTCTTAAGTCTCAATGCCTCCTGTTACAAACCGCAGTGATCATCCAATCATTGCTACTGAACACACATACCCCTTGTTTACTTAATGCTGATTGGTCCTTTACTGACATCACATACGCCCCCCTACTCACACGCCCTCCTCGCGTTACGTAATACCGGATGTCACTGTCTACTCATATGATTGACAGAATGAGCATCCAATCAGAGGCATTTAAAACGTAGAGGGACATCGAATCAGGGGCTTGAGGTGGGACAACCACCAACATAAATAACGCCGAGTAGCAGCGGCCCGCACCCCCTCTGAGGAAGCGTTCTGTGAAACGCGCGTCAGGGGTCCAGCAGGAGAAGCTAGTTCTCTCCTGTCTGTCGCTTTTTTAACTGCTTGCCTAGTTAATAATAGAATTTGAATATACCTATATATTTGTTGAAACCTGGTGCCTACTATTTACCTTTAAAAAATCATAACAACTTAAAAGTAAAATAGCCCTCGGATTGTAAGGGCTTAGCTTATCTTGCACAATAATATTGTGGGCATCAGGCTAAATACATAGAGCATTGCCGACTATATCTATTTAATGTAACTAGGTTTAAGTGTTTTTAACTCTTTCAGGCTACTTCTGTGTGAATGTTTGTTCCTAGTCGTAACAATAAAGTATTAAAGTATGAATGTAATGGAACATTTTAAACAAATAGAGTAATCCTCATATTTCATATGATTATTTGGAGTTAAAGAAATAATTTTCTTTGTGGTATTCTTTTCTAATAATCCTAAGTGTATCTCCTTGTACAATTAGTATTTCTAGTTGTTTACTATGTCCATTGCCGCTACCATTAAGCAGATTACTTCCATGCACTGAGCCACTGATGGGCGTGGAATGGAATGAAGGACACGGCAAGCATTTAGAAATTTTGATAACCTGGACTCAGTCAGGTAAATATTCATCTATAAGAGTCCCTAGGAAGGAGACTCTTGTGAGTAGGGATAGTGAACTCTTTTCCACGTTCACTTTCCACCCATGCGACCTCAGAAATGCCAGAACTATCTCTGTATGAGACTTGGCAATTTGAAAGCTTGACGCCTGTATCAGGATGTCGTCTAGATACGGAGCCACTGCTATGCCTCGCGGTCTTAGAACCGCCAGAAGTGAGCCCAGAACCTTTGTAAAAATTCTCGGGGCAGTGGCCAACCCGAAGGGAAGTGCTACAAATTGGTAATGCCTGTCTAGAAAGGCAAACCTTAGGAACCGATGATGATCTTTGTGAATCGGTATGTGAAGGTAGGCATCCTTTAAGTCCACTGTGGTCATGTACTGACCCTCTTGGATCATGGGTAGGATGGTCCAAATAGTTTCCATTTTGAATGATGGAACTCTGAGGAATTTGTTTAAGATCTTTAGATCCAAGATTGGTCTAAAGGTTCCCTCTTTCTTGGGAACCACAAACAGATTTGAATAAAATCCCTGTCCTTGTTCCGTCCGCGGAACTGGATGGATCACTCCCATTACTAGGAGGTCTTGCACACAGCTTAGGAATGCCTCTTTCTTTATCTGGTTTGATGATAACCTTGAAAGATGAAATCTCCCTTGTGGAGGAGAAGCTTTGAAGTCCAGAAGATATCTCTGAGATATGATCTCCAACGCCCAGGGATCCTGAACATCTCTTGCCCACGCCTGGGCGAAGAGAGAAAGTCTGCCCCCCACTAGATCCGTTTCCGGATAGGGGGCCGTTCCTTCATGCTGTCTTGGGGGCAGCAGCAGGCTTTCTGGCCTGCTTGCCCTTGTTCCAGGACTGGTTAGGTTTCCAGGCCTGTCTGGAATGAGCAACAGTTCCCTCTTGTTTTGAAGCGGAGGAAGTTGATGCTGCTCCTGCGTTGAAATTTCGAAAGGCACGAAAAATTAGACTGTTTGGCCTTTGATTTGGCCCTGTCCTGAGGAAGGGTATGACCCTTGCCTCCAGTAATGTCAGCAATAATTTCCTTCAAGCCAGGCCCTAATAAGGTCTGCCCCTTGAAAGGAATGTTGAGTAATTTAGACTTTGAAGTCACGTCAGCTGACCAGGATTTAAGCCATAGCGCCCTACGCGCCTGGATGGCGAATCCAGAATTCTTAGCCGTTAGTTTAGTCAAATGAACAATGGCATCAGAAACAAATGAGTTAGCTCCATTGAATGAAATTATTGACAAGCTTAGAACGCTTAAGCTAGCTGTCTGGATGGCCTCTTCCAGGGCCTCAAACCAGAATGCCGCCGCAGCAGTGACAGGCGCAATGCATGCAAGGGGCTGTAAAATAAAACCTTGTTGAATAAACCTTTTCTTAAGGTAATCCTCCAATTTTTTATCCATTGGATCTGAAAAAGCACAACTGTCCTCAACCGGGATAGTGGTACGCTTTGCTAAAGTAGAAACTGCTCCCTCCACCTTAGGGACCGTCTGCCATAAGTCCCGTGTAGTGGCGTCTATTGGAAACATTTTTCTAAATATAGGAGGTGGGGAAAAGGGCACACCGGGTCTATCCCACTCCTTGCTAATAATTTCTGTAAGCCTTTTAGGTAAAGGAAAAAAAGTCAGTACACACCGGCACCGCATAGTATCTATCCAGCCTACACAATTTCTCTGGAATTGCAACTGTGTTACAGTCATTCAGAGCAGCTAATACCTCCCCAAGCAATACACGGAGGTTCTGAAGCTTAAATGTAAAATTAGAAATCTCTGAATCAGGTTTCCCCGAGTCAGATGTCACCCACAGACTGAAGCTCTCCGTCCTCATGTTCTGCATACTGTGACGCAGTATCACATATGGCTCTAACAGCATTTGCGCGCTCTGTATCTCACCTAACCCCAGAGCTATCGCGCTTGCCTCTTAATTCAGACAATCTAGATAATACCTCTGACAGGGTATTATTCATGATTGCAGCCATGTCCTGCAAGGTAATCGCTATGGGTGTCCCTGATGTAATTGGCGCCATATTAGCGTGCGTCCCCTGAGCGGGAGGCGAAGGGTCTGACACGTGGGGAGAGAGTTAGTCGGCATAACTTCCCCCTCGACAGAACCCTCTGGTGATAATTCTTTTATAGATAAAGACTGATCTTTACTGTTTAAGGTGAAATCAATACATTTAGTACACATTCTCCTATGGGGCTCCACCATGGCTTTCAAACATAATGAACAAGTAGGTTCCTCTGTGTCAGTCATGTTTAAACAGACTAGCAATGAGACTAGCAAGCTTGGAAAACACTTTAAAACAAGTTTACAAGCAATATAAAAAAAAAACACGTTACTGCGCCTTTAAGAAACACATATTTTCCCAAATTTTGAAATAACAGTGACATTTTTTTTACAGTGTATGTAATAAGTTAGCAGAGCATTGCACCCACTTGCAAATGGATGATTAACCCCTTAATAGCAAAAACGGAATAACAAATGACAAAAACGTTTTTTTAAACAGTCACAACAACTGTCACAGCTCTACTGTGGATTTTTACCTCCCTCAATACGACTTTTGAAGCCTTTTGAGCCCTTCAGAGAAGTCCTGGATCATGCAGGAAGAAGCTGGATGTCTGTGTCTAATTTTTGCTGTGCAAAAAAAAACGCTAAAATAGGCCCCTCCCACTCATATTACAACATATGTAAAAAACGATTAAACATGCCAGCAAACGTTTTAAAATACACTTTTATAAGAGTATGCATCTCTATTAATAAGCCTGAGATACCAGTCGCTATCACTGCATTTAAGGCTTTACTTACATTACTTCGGTATCAGCAGCATTTTCTAGCAAATTCCATCCCTAGAAAAATATTTTAACTGCATATACCTTATTGCAGGAAAACCTGCACGCTATTCCCCCTCTGAAGTTACCTCACTCCTCAGAATATGTGAGAACAGCAAAGGATCTTAGTTACTTCTGCTAAGATCATAGAAAACGCAGGCAGATTCTTCTTCTAAATACTGCCTGAGATAAACAGTACACTCCGGTACCATTTAAAAATAACAAACTTTTGATTGAAGAAGTAAACTAAGTATAAAACACCACAGTCCTCTTATGACCTCCATCTTAGTTGAGAGTTGCAAGAGAATGACTGGATATGGCAGTGAGGGGAGGCGCTATATAGCAGCTCTGCTGTGGGTGATCCTCTTGCAACTTCCTGTTGGGAAGGAGAATATCCCACAAGTAATGGATGATCCGTGGACTGTATACACTTAAGAGAAATTAGCATATGAACCTCCTAGGTTTAGCTTTCAACTAAGAGAACAAAGCAAAATAGGTGAAAAAACTAAAATTTAAGTTGTTTAAAATGACATGCCCTATTTTAATCATGAAAGTTTATTTTGGACTTGACTGTCCCTTTAATATACACCCCCACATTCTAACAGACCAATAGTTGTCAATATTTGTTTATTTTGCAGCTGCCAAGAGATAATCCCCAAGGCAGAACATGCTGTGATCTGAGATGTCATCACAGAAAGCGCAGCATGCCTGCAGAAAGAATGGGGCATATGCAGGAACTGTTGGCTTTCACTTTGCAGCGTTGCATAAGGCTCTTCTCTTCAAACAGCAAAGTTTTCCTTAAAGTGAAGGTAAACTTGAGCAGAGTCTCTTAAATCATAGGAAAGAATTTTTAAAATGAATGAGAGACTTTCATTCATCAAATGTGTAGGATATACGCATCTTCTATGAGTTTTACCTTTTAATGATAGGATAAGCGCCTTTCCTCCGCCAGCCATATTCAACAATTGATTGACAGATGATCCACCAATAGTTTCCCTCCCAGACCATTACGTTTGTGCAAAGGGGCTGAACGCCCCGGGGGGAGGGGAGAAACACAATAGATACATACATACTCACTGGTCTTCTGACATCAAAAGTGAAGACTTTTATTAAGTGACGTTTCGGGACCTTTAGCGTGTGTCTCTCTCAGGGGAGGAACGGCGCTTATCTGATCATTGGAAGGTAAAAATTGAATATGTATATCCTACACATTTGATGAATGAAAGACTAATTTTTAAAATGCTTTGCTATGACTTGACCGACTATGCTCAAGTTTACCTTCACTTTAACACAGCAGATCCAGAACAAAGTGCTGTTTGAAGAGAACAGTCATACGGAGCAGCACTGCAAATCAGCAGTGCATTCGTTGTTGGCTCTTAGGGATTTATTAATAAGACATTTTAAAAACGTAAAATGTCTCTTTGCAGCTAACTTGCAATACAGTTTTCAGCTGCTGCACTATTATAAAAAAAACTTTAAAAATTGTGTTTTCCTCCAATTAATCACCACATTGCAACATTGAACTGGTGCTTTAGCGTAACTGCCTAGTTTAAAATTTTATTTCATTTCAAAATCTACAGAAAATTTTACACACACAAAAAAAAAAAACCCTCAAAGAAAGTGGAGCAACGTTCTGCCTCTGGGTATGTTATAAAAAAAAAAAAAAAAAAAGTCACTTTGCTTACCCCAGATGTCACTTGGATCCATGCCACACAAGCAAATATATTTTCTTATATTTAAAAATCAAATTAGTCATCTATTTACAATGTGTCAAAATGTTAGTTATTCACACGTCATTTAAGCAGGCTCCCACTGCTGTGACATATTACAATTTCTCTAGTTGAATTTCATCATTTGCTGGTGTAACAAAAAGTAACAAGTGCACTCACGTAAACAAATATCCCCACTTGGCAGAATACATTTCAATAGCTTGGGCTCACCAAGTTGATCCAATAATATTACAGTACAAAATAAAAAACACTTTAATATAGAAGAAATGTTAAAGCTGCCTACACAAGTTTTTAAAAGCTATAGCAAAAAACAGTAACCAAAGAAGGTGGTTTTAAAATCCCAACAATTGCTGTATTGATCGGCAGCACAATAAAAATTAGAGCCGTCCTTCAAATGTAAGCAATAGTTCCAGAGCAATTAAAAACTGGAAAAAAAAAAAAAAAGAAAAAAAAATGTTTTTCACGGTACTGTCTTATTGTATACAGCCAATCAGCTGAATAATAAATATATTGAGTATCACAGAAAAGGTAGTGCAGTGTGCATATAGTATGAAACATTAGTTTATAATGATTTTTTCATAATTTATGTGCAACCTATTTGGCACACCACCGAGCTGACCATCCGGCTAACATGTAAGCCAATATTAAGCTCAAATTAGCGGATATTAATATTTTTCAATGTTTGTTGCACAAATTATCATTAAAGTGAAAGTCAACCCTAGCGTTTATGAAACGCTAGGATTGACCATTGAAACAAATAAAGGGGACTTTCATTCATGAAGTATAACATACTTCATGCAGAGAACTCCTTTATTTGTTTCAAGCAATCGCCGTTCTAAAGCAGCTCAGAACGGGTGATTGCTTGAAACAAATAAAGGCCCTTTCTGCATGAAGTATCTTATACTTCATGAATGAAAGTCCCCTTTATTTATTTCAAGAGTCAATCCTAGCGTTTCATAAATACTAGGGTTGACTTTAACTCCGTCTAAGCTAAATTATGCAATTAAATTTGTGACTTTTATCACGTAAATCGCAATTACAACATTATGTTATTTATAAATGTTAAGTATTACACTACCCCATCTGACTACCTAAATAAATAACACCACCAGGAGGCAACATTTTCTGTTAAAGTAAATCCTAGCGTTTTACAAACGCTAGGATTTACTACTGAAACAAATAAAGGGCACTTTCATTCATGAAGTATAAGATACTTCATGTAGAAAGCTCCTTGCATTCAATCGATCGCCGCTCTTAGCTCCTACAGTAGCGCATGGCTAAAAAATATTTTGGCTAAGACGTTTTCACCTCTTAGCCAATAGCCGTGCAGTAAATCCGGCTCCCATGGGCACCAATCCGGATTTACCACACGGCTATTGGCTAAGAGGTGAAAACGTCAGCTCTTAGCCAATTTTTTTTTGCCGTGGACTGCTGTACAAGATAAAAACGGCGATCGATTGAATCAAATAAAGGAGCTTTTTACATGAAGTATCTTATACGTCATGAATGAAAGTGCCCTTTATTTGTTTCAATAGTAAATCAAACGCTAGGATTTACTTTCACTTTAAGAACACCGATTTGTTTAAGTGTACATTCTAGAATAACTTGCAAATTTTGAACATTTCATTTCTGCCTTGATCTGCTCACTGAAAGGTAAAGAAATGACTGCATTGAAACTAATTCATGACTTCCATGCTTATTTCAGGAAGATTACACTTACATTGTGTAGATGAAAAAACAAAACTGAGTAGAATCAGTGGGCATAACAAATCAGTGGATTACATTTTAAACTAATCTCACTCACGTAAGGTTACACTAACTAAAAATGAACACCCGCAGAGCCAGACAACAAATCATTTTATTACTTCCAAGACCCAATTTTAAAGTGATGTAAGCTTTAAATGTTTTAAAATCAAGGCTGCAATCTAATACATTTTACAGGGAATTTAATTGATCAATTCTAATAAAGACGCAGCGTAACTTACCTTTTAATCTAACTGTGCCATTCTAATACCCTGCTCAGTCCACCCACTTAAAAAAAAATAAAAAAAATAAAAATTGTGAGCCAACTGTTTAAATTGTTCCGCAATCAGCGCTCTCACTACAAGAAAATTGCCGTATGGCTAGAGCTCCAATTGGAGAACAGTTCATTACCTCACAAAAAAATAATTGAGTTTTGAAGTAGGCGTCCAGAGCGCAGGGTATTAGAATGGCATGGCTAGATTAAAAGGTTATAGTACATCTTCATTAGAAGTGATCAATTAAAGTGCCTGTAAAATATTGTTTAGATTACAAACCCAATTTTAAAACATGTAAAGTTAACCATTACTTTAATAAAGGAATTGAGTAGGCGTAAAAGAAACATAAGGGTTTGCATATAAAATTACACAAAAGCATTTAATAAATTGTGCTGGCAAAAACGGAATTGCTTTAAAGCCCTGGTATATACATTTTATAAAACCTATGTTATGTTTATATAGCGTAGAAGTTTCCATTTATAAATTGATTCCTGCAGAGATAGAAAATCACTGGGTAGAATGTTGAAGGGTTTTGGATCCCAGACACTCTAGTAACAGTAGAAATAACAGCTTTAAGGAGTTCAATTACTGGAAAAGGTGTGCAAAGTTAAAAAGGGACATGAAACCCACAAACATTGCCTCATTCATACAGAGTGTGCAATTTTAAACAACTTTCCAATTTACTTCCATGATCTAATTTGCTTTGTTCTCTTGATACCCTTTGCTGAAAAGCATATCTCGGTAGGCTAAGGAGAAGCATTACACTACTGGGAGTTAGCTACTTATTGGTGGCTGCACATATATGGCTCTTTTCATTGGTTCTCCAGATGTGCTCAGCTATCTCCCTCAGTTGTGTATTGCTGCCCCTTCAACAAAGAATACCTAAAGAATGAAGCAAAGTGGATAATAGAACTAACTTAGAAAGCTGTTTAAAATTGCATGCTCTTTCTAAATCATAAAAAAAAAAGCTTTGGGTTTCATGGAGGGTTATTTTCTATGCAAAATTACTCAACTAAAAATTAGCTTGTAGATTTTACCTTAACATATGGGAAGGTGTGACGTAGTACTAACAGTATTTTTAAAGGGACACTAAAGTCAAAATTAAACTTTTATGATTCAGACAGAGCAGCAATTTTAAGCACCTTTCTAATTTACTCCTATTGTCAAATTGTCTCCCATCTCTTGGTATCTTTATTTGAAAAGCAGGAATATATGCTTAATAGCCGGACCATTTTTTAGGTTCAATCAGAAAGCGCTAGCCAGTGTGCTGAAACAAAAATGGTCCGGCTCCATAGCCTACATTGCTACTTTTTCAAATAAAGATACCAGGAGAAAGAAGAAAAAAAAAATAGGAGTAAATTAGAAACGTGCTTAAAATTGCATGCATGATTGGGTTGTATAGCCCTTTAAACTCTTGTTCCCCTTAAAGGGACATTAAACACTAATACATGCTAGATAGAATGATGCATTCAAAGAAAAGATTAGTCCATGACTAACATGTAGATGTATTTTTTAAAGTTTCATTAGTTGTTTAAAAAGTGACAATATAAGTGTAAAATTTTAGTGTCTATAAAACACTGGGAGCTGCCATGTTGTAACTTGTGTTACCTTCTCTGCTGTGGCCAATTAGGGTCAGTTATAAATAGGTCACTAGAGTGTGCAGCCAATGGTTGTGCTGGATTTAACAGTGTTCTACATTTCCATTTCTAACAGGTCCTGAAAAGCTGACAATTTCAGAATGGAATTACAGGCAAAGAGGACAAAATAAATAATGAAAGTATATTGCAGAGTTGTTTTATTATATACAATTTATATTACCATCTCAAATTGTTTAATGTCCCTTTAATTGCTGTAAAATGTAGCACACCCTGCAAACTATAATCAAATTATTAGTTATTTTTATGTACATTTGTTGCAACTTTGAATTGTAGTCTAAACAACCTTCAAAACAAATCATATTCATTCTAAACTAAGTTCACGTGAGGTCAAAGTGGATTATTTTTCTGGCCAGACAGGGATGGGTGAGAAAATGTTAGAAATACAGTTACTAATCCCAAAACTCGACAATTATTCTGAAATCCAGACACATTAAAAATAAATAAAGTATACAACCTCCCCCCCCCCCACCACCACCACCAGTAAATTACTAAATTCTGGCTGAGTCTTTGGTTTGGATTTTGGGTTCTAAAATGCAAATATTATATATATATATATATTAAACTATTATTAACTTTGCTTACAGCACTGTGCTATCATTCTACTTGTACTATGTATTCAGAAGTATTACAGTTGACATAAAATTACCTTTAGGTTGCATTTGACATGTAACGGTTTGTTGCCTAAATGACAGCTATTGTTTGTCCCATGCCTTCTGCAAGATGTCTCATTTTACAGATGCAAATTTACAAATAATCTGAAAACCAAACAATTCAAAAATCCAAACCTTTACAAGATATCCAATGTACTGTACAGAAAGACACACAAATGCAGGATCCCTTAACTTCATACAATATATTTCAACTCCATACAATATATTTTATCTACTACATCTCCATGTTTACACATTTACTATGTAAAGGGACATTAAATTCAAAATTAACCATAAAATACTTAATAATTTATAAACATGTCAATGCACTATTTTCCCACTTTTTGTAGAATTCCCCTCTGAAAATTGAAGTTTTTCCCACACCTCCCAGAGAGACTGAAGTCCATTCAATGGAACATAGAACCCTAACACTCATACATGCTACACAGTGATTTGTTTGTTTATATGTGCAAAACTAGCCACAGCAAAGAAAGCATTAAAAAAAAAAAAAAAAAAGTCCAGTCACTTTGTTGGGCGTGTCCCTTGTAAAATGACATGTACAGTATATGTTTTCAAAAAATGTATTGTGCATGCAGAACTTTGGTGATGAATTACTATTGCATAAATAAAAATAAATAGATTTAATACCCCCACTAAATAGGAATATCGCACAACTGATTATTATAGTGGCATGGCTTAAAACTACAACTCACATTAAACAAAAATAGACTATTAAATACACTACACCAGGGGTTGTATAAACACTATGAAAACATCATAGATGAGCATTGTATTACACTGACACACCTCCATACTATGAAAACAAAAAATGGCTCCTAGATTTGAAAACATTTGTTAAAACCTAAATAAAATGTTACGACTAAGTTTTACCCAGTGACAAGGGGAGGTCCCAAAATACATTTTGTGTTTAAACCGTTCACTGCGAAGCCAGTCATCAAGAGTGCAGGAAGAATAAGCTAAATACCCCATCTTCTGCTAACTTTTCATACATTTTAGCACAATCACAGTTGCACACATTGTAAAGGACCTCCATATATCTCACAGATTACACCTGGTGCATATGGATGTAGGACACACACAAGTACGTGCAAGAAACGAAATGAGAGATCGTTCTGCCATTCAGCAGATCATCTCACCCTCAGTGCTCGCGCCCAGGGGAGAAGTCTGTGGAAGGAGAGCTGGACTCACCTCGTCCACGGTTCGGCGTGGGAGGTGCAGCATCCCTAGCAGCAGTTTGAGCTTGACTGCGGAGGAGAGGTTGTGAAAACACAAGCGCACGTTGTCGATGACAGAGGCGGTAAGCAGAGAAGCGATACTCGGTGGCGTCCATAGCTCATCCGGCGAGCCTAACTTATTATGAAGCCACAGGCCGGTGTCGCTCTCCCTCATCGACGCCATCTTGAGAAAAGAAAACCATTGAGAGCAGGCATTTTATGAGGATACCTAAAAACCAGCCACAAGGCCCCTACTGGCGCTGTGGTTCTAAACTGCATATAATCAGATTGTGCTAATTCCCGCGATACCTGTCAAAAAGATAGTAAGTTGGGCGTGGTTTATTGTAATTGAACCACCATGTTTGGTACGGGCAAAAGCCTAACCATACATCAGTATATTAATACATTGTGGAAGATTCACGTTGCCTTAATAACGTTGTCGAATAAATATAAACTAAATACGTAGAGCTCTTTTTTTTGTACTTGAAAATAAAACGTTTGCCTTAAACAAGTATGGCGGTTGGCTGCTTCAGGTCTGAATTCTAACCAGAAACTTTTCCAAAGTAAGGGTCAAGAGAGAGGACAAATCTAAGTAAACTCTGAGTTTAGCGTTCTAAATTATTTTCTCGGCCATATCACATTATTTTACTTTAAATGTTCAGATGAGGACTACCAACAATACTACAGTGTTTGTGTCTCCAGGAACAAAAAGTGGAGCCATATTTTAGGGTGTAAAGTCCCTGTTCTCACCATAGATTTTCCCCAGCCACAGCCAACCAGCAATGCTCACCTACATAAATACATTGTATCAAACCCCAGCCTACAGGTTTTTATACATTTGTAACTGTTTACTGTGCACAGACACTTAAAGTGAATGTAAAGTCAAGCACGCCTGTGAACGCTACATTAAAGATCATTTCACGCCAGTAATTACCTTTTTATTCTCTCGATTTCACTAAAGTTCCTCCGCCCGCCATCATTGCTCTTTGATTGACAGTTTTTCCAAACTTATTTGCCAATCATTGTTCCCCCCCCCCCCTGGGGTGTTCAGCCACCTTTTGCGATTGCAACGTCACAATTTCCTACTGCGCATGCGTTGAAGCCGATATTCGCAACTCAGCTCAGACGCGCGTTCACGCGTCTCGCATGCGCACTACTCTTGAAATCAGAAATAGCGTTATATTCCAAGATAGCATACAGAGACTTCCGGTGGGAGGACAGTAGGAAGAGCAGCAGGCTATGTGAGCTCTGTAACCGATTCTATCAAAAGCCATTCTAGCTGACACTTTCCTTGCTCCCACGCCAACGCCTTGCAGAACTTTGGCTTTTGGACATCACCAGGCAATGGTATCAGCTGGCATTGAGGTGTGTGGATTAAAACAACTCCCTAACCACGGAATGCAGAGCGGAGGAGACAGAGCGCATAGGCGCCATCTTGGGTGCACCGCGATGCCATGTGGAACTTGAAAGGCCCATCTCGCTTCTCAGAAGGCATACGCACCCCTTGAAGCCTGAGAAACATAGCATTACAGTGCTGCTAGTGAAAGTCGGTGAAGACTTGAAGCTGAGAGGTTGCGACGGCCTTCCGTAATAAGACGCTGCAGGGGGTAATATAGTCACCACTTTCACTAAATGCACCCACACATCCTTTATTTAGGATAGGATTATACAGGGAGTGCAGAATTATTAGGCAAATGAGTACTTTGACCACATCATCCTCTTTATGCATGTTGTCTTACTCCAAGCTGTATAGGCTCGAAAGCCTACTACCAATTAAGCATATTAGGTGATGTGCATCTCTGTAATGAGAAGGGGTGTGGTCTAATGACATCAACACCCTATATCAGGTGTGCATAATTATTAGGCAACTTCCTTTCCTTTGGCAAAATGGGTCAAAAGAAGGACTTGACAGGCTCAGAAAAGTCAAAAATAGTGAGATATCTTGCAGAGGGATGCAGCACTCTTAAAATTGCAAAGCTTCTGAAGCGTGATCATCGAACAATCAAGCGTTTCATTCAAAATAGTCAACAGGGTCGCAAGAAGCGTGTGGAAAAACCAAGGCGCAAAATAACTGCCCATGAACTGAGAAAAGTCAAGCGTGCAGCTGCCAAGATGCCACTTGCCACCAGTTTGGCCATATTTCAGAGCTGCAACATCACTGGAGTGCCCAAAAGCACAAGGTGTGCAATACTCAGAGACATGGCCAAGGTAAGAAAGGCTGAAAGACGACCACCACTGAACAAGACACACAAGCTGAAACATCAAGACTGGGCCAAGAAATATCTCAAGACTGATTTTTCTAAGGTTTTATGGACTGATGAAATGAGAGTGAGTCTTGATGGGCCAGATGGATGGGCCCGTGGCTGGATTGGTAAAAGGCAGAGAGCTCCAGTCCGACTCAGACGCCAGCAAGGTGGAGGTGGAGTACTGGTTTGGGCTGGTATCATCAAAGATGAGCTTGTGGGGCCTTTTCGGGTTGAGGATGGAGTCAAGCTCAACTCCCAGTCCTACTGCCAGTTTGTGGAAGACACCTTCTTCAAGCAGTGGTACAGGAAGAAGTCTGCATCCTTCAAGAAAAACATGATTTTCATGCAGGACAATGCTCCATCACACGCGTCCAAGTACTCCACAGCGTGGCTGGCAAGAAAGGGTATAAAAGAAGAAAATCTGGGGGCGGAGCTAACCGCCGTGCAGAGTGGACGGCTTAAGACAGAGCTCCTCCAAATTTATTAATATAAGTGAAAATAAAAGGCTTATTTTTACCTACAAAAGCCATTTTTACACTTGCTCTGTGAGAGTTGCCTAATACCCAGGACCGGCACCTTGTTTTGGAGATTCCACGGAGCCTTTTTGCGCCACCACGAAGGGTCTGGCGCCAAACCAACGACCATTCCTCAGCCCATCCACCCATCTTTATTAGCAAACTGTACCGGAGGGTCGGGGCTCCGCTCCGGTACAACCGACACTGACCTGGGACCTTTTGCAGGGGAACTGTGGCGGCAGAATAGTTAGAGGTGCGTGGAGGAGAACTCCGGGGCCGGTGCGCTCCAGAGAAACAGCCGACTACCACGCTTGGCCTGGCACAAGGAGTTAGATTAGGCCAACTGGGTTGCGACACTTGCAGTGGGAGCTTTGTGGCCACCGCCGATAAAGAACAGACCCAGACTCCATCTCTTCTAGTTGGCCATACAGAGGGAGAAAGCGGCGGGAACAGCCGCCATCTTGCCGCCTAGGCCCTGCTTCCTCACATCAAGCAACAAGCTCCGGTCAGCAGAGGTGCCTGAGCAAAGCCGCCCTACAGATTTCCTCTCCTCCTTCCTGGAGGCACCACCGGGGAAGCTTCTGCCTACATAGCGGGCCCTGTTGGATCAGTTAACAACCGGGACTGCCATATTGACTGGGTGAGTCACGATTTTGCCACGCAGCACTGCTGCTTTTAAGGGGGCTCCACTATCTGCAACTCCACACTACCTAACTCAGAGGGGGTACTGAATCTAGGAGCCGGCGGTAGCCCTAACATTGTAATCTTAGCTGCCAGGGGTGGTACAGTGGGACTTGGAGGGGTGAAGTCCGAGGAGGCCACTTTCTGCAAACTGCCAGGCCCACTTGCCCCCTATCTCACATCAACTCTGCCCTGAGGTTCCCCTGGCCTCCTAAGTAACAAATACAAGTGGAAAGGAACAGCATCATACCCCCTAAGCCTCCTATGCCAAGTGACTTCCAATTAAGTAGTGTTGGGCTTGTGATATGAGTTCAGTCCTATCCTCTTAGTGTCAATCCGGGGGGACAACAACTACCAGCCTGGTTGGGGCCTGTACCATTCCACTGTCTCTTAACTCACTCCAAGGGTCCCTGCAGACTCCCTATACACATTATATCTGTATATTTCACAGGGCTTTTACTGCTTTTGGAGGTGGGCTCACAAGTTACACCCCTCACCTGCGAGAACTGGTACACCTTTGGCATTCATCTCATACGGATCTATATGTGCCACTAGCTAATCTTTAGAACCACACTGCTGTGTACCCACCTCCTTTACATTGAGAGATCTCTGTTCAGAGGCGCTATCAACATATGGCTCTCCATACAGGGGCAGCATTGAAATTCTGTGTTCTGTCCGTTTGAGCTGCTACCACTGACAGCTTGTTGTCCTGCTTACGTGTAGTGCGGAAGAACTGCTACCCTTGCCAAACACAGGTAGCCACCCATAACTACATTCATTTATTGGTCTACACAAATCTATTATTGCAGTAAATAACAGCTTAAAGTCACTGTATTACCTTCACTTAAATCTCTTTAACAATAGAAACCAAATCCTCTCACTGGATCAGCACTAGGTCTCAAGGTTACATTTGCAAAGTTACATCCCAGGTCACTCCCAAGTCCCTTTAAGCACAGTACCTACTGGGAGGCAGACTTTGTTCATAATCACTGCTGATCCCTTGGACTGAGGCCACTGTCATAGAATTGTGATTTATTGTGCTGCTGCGTCAGCTTCTGTTTCTCTGCGGCCCATCTCAGAGTGGAGTGTTTTATTTTATTTTTGTGTTGTGACCTTGCATAACTTGCATTTTTCCTTTCACAGGTCGATTGGTATTTAACTCTTTAGAACCCAGTTGCTCCTGCCTGTTTGTCACACTTATGTAAACCGTTAACTAATAGAGAGCGCAAATTTAGCCTCTCACCCTGTGCGCTGACCGGCAGAAGTCACTGTTCCAGGTACTCTGGGCTTAGCTGCCCAATTGTGTGTTAATATCACTTTCTATCATTGAACCCCCCCCTCTCGGACTCATCCTTTCCGGCCTGCTTACGTGGGCTGGTCACTACCACTCTCCTTTTTCCCTTCCTCCGGGTCGTATCCCTCCTTCCCTGAGTCTGAGGGGCATACCCCCCTTAAGAATCTTAGAGGTGCCTCACTACAAGTAAAGGGGTAATCTAAATAAGGCGCCCACCTGGCTTCTTTCTCCACCTGAGTTGGCATCTTTTGATACATACAAAGCCTTGTAGGGTAACATGCTGCCCATAAACGCCGCTATGGGGAGGTAGAGGTTACAGGTGGTCGGCTGGCCCTACTCCGTTACATAATACTAATGTGCATGTGTATTATCCTCTTTTTATTTTATTAGCCTGTCGGGTCCAATAGCCCCCTTATCTATTCCTAATTCAGGCTCATTGGTTTAGTTGGAGGTTCTCTCTTCTCATACGAAAATGCCACACAACGCCAGGAGACACTCGAAGACACCAGGTTCTGTGAAAAAAACGGTCCTGGATCATTTCACACAACCTCCCAAAGACCAGATTGAGGATTCCAATGAAGGTCTGAGTGAGTCTGAGTCTCTGGGGGATGGATCCCAACCTGACCATATGCCCCAAGTGAGCTCACAACATCTAATAACGGAGGCAACTCTTAAGAAAATGCTTGCAAACCAAACTATCTCCATAACCAAGGAAATCCAGCGCAATCATGCTGAACTCCGTAAAGACATCTCTGAGATAGGTGACAGGGTGGACTCCCTGGAAAGAAAACAGGACGATCTTGCCACTGACCATACAAATTTACTGTCCTACTCGGAATCTCTTGCGGATCAAATCAGCCAGCTGGAGTTCAAACTTGCTGATGTGGAGGATAGGGCACGCAGAAACAACGTAAGGTTTAGAGGAATACCAGAGGACATCCAACCGGCAGAGATTCAAAACTTCCTGAAAGATCTCTTTAAAGAACTGTTGGGACCAACAGAGGGGCTGACAGACACCATGGAAAGGGCCCACAGAGCCTTACGACCTAGAACAGTCTCTCAGGAGAAACCGAGAGATGTCATAGTCTGCTTCCACAGTTTTATCTTTAAAGACAGACTCATGCAGGCGGCCTTTCGGAAGCCGCAGACATCGGAAAGATTTAAAGACATACAACTGCTGCCCGACCTATCCGCACACACTCTGCAGCACCGGAGATGCTTCCAGCCAGTTACACAGATTCTTCGCAGGGAGAGTATTAAGTATAGATGGGGTTACCCTACTAAACTAATAATCACAAAAGACAACAAATCATTCACTGTGACCTCTCTTTCTCAGGGGACTTCTCTCCTTGGCCAATGGGGACTCATGGCAGTAGACTCACGGGGACCCCCGGCTGTTCAGTCTAAGCTAAGAGTCACAGCCCCCGAATGGTCTGTTAAGGAACAAAGGCCTAAGAGGATGAGAACACAGCAGCCTACTGACGAAATCCAATTAGAGTCTCCATCCTCCTGAATATGAGCTTACTTATGTTTATTTTGCAGGTCTGATAAGATACAATTTGCCTACCCCTACTCTCATTACCTTGTGTTGCTATGTTAACATGTAACGGAGTAGGAGCTGTATCGTCTCAAAAATGTGACTTCTTAATCATATATGCCCACTTTCTACTGTTTCATACTAGACTTATGTGTTTTCACTGTTCATTGCTTTCCGATGTTTCATGTTAGGCCCTTGTGTTCCACTAGTCTTATATAATACAGGCATGACGCGATAGAATGTTCCTACCTCTGCTCTCTCTATTTTTTGCTGATACGCTGACGCGTCACTGAGCTGGGTCTGCATTGATTGAAACTATGTGTTTACAATGTTCATTACATTCTGTCGTTTCATGCCAGACCTCTGAGTTCACCCTGTTTTTTATTTTACAGGCACAATAAGATAAAATGTCCTTAACCTCAATCTCCTCACCCTTTGTTGATATTTTAAAGTGTTCTTGAGTAGGGTCCGCATTGACTAAAATATGCAGCCTTTGATCATATGTAACCACATTCTATTGTTTTATGTTGGCATGTATGTGCAGATTGCTTATTGTATCCACTGCTCCCTATCAGGTTCCTGTGTTCATTTTAGCTCATTATGTTTTGGTCACGCCCTCTATGGGGCCCACAGGTTTACATTTTCTTGCACCTTAGTTTACTATCTCATTGTCTAGTCACTCAGCTAGTGGAGTGGGGCTGGACCTTCCAGCTCCTCTCATACATTTGCCCTTAGCTCCCCCCCCTATAGGTTAACCCACACCAGGGTTCCACCTAGGTGGACTATTTCCACCTGTGTTGTCAGTACATTTCCGCCTTACAATCTGACTAACCCCCTCCCCTCCCATCCCCTACATACCTCATTCCAAGACCTTAACCTAAGTCTCCCAGATCTCCCTACTGCCCACCCACTCCCCTGGGCTAGTAGTGGACCATGTCCCGATTACGAATATGCACACATAATTCCAGGGGCTTAAACTCTCCCTTCATAGGAGCCTACTCACTCGTATGCTTAACCACCACAACCCCGATGTTGTGTTTATGCAAGAAACGCACTGGATGTTAGACGCTCCCCATAGATTCCACTCTCGCACATATACGACCATAGAATGCTCTTCATTTACAAAAAAAGCTCGAGGGACTGCGGTCCTGATTCACAGGAGGGTAGCTTACGAGGAAATTGAGGTAATAAGGGACCCCCAGGCTAGATACACTATAGTAGTCTGCAAGCTTGATCACGCCACACACACCCTAGTTTCAGTATACCTTCCCAATACCCAACAACCTGCTTGCCTCAGAAAAACTCTGAGATTAATCGACCTACACAAACAGGACAGAGTCATAATAGCGGGGGACTACAACATGATCTGGGACACTAAACTAGACCGCAAGACGTTATCCCCAACCAAGACCACCTCCCAACTAACTCTCCTCTCCACACGCTTTAAATCAATCATGTCTGAATTTGGATATTATGACATCTGGCGCTCATTACACGCTACAGACAGGGATTTCACCCACTTCTCCCAGGCACACAAAACCTATTCTAGGTTAGACCATATTTTCTGCTCGGCAACGACCCTGGACTCAGTACTCCAATCTAGTATCCCCCTCTGCTCATGGTCAGATCACGACCCAGTACTGGTGGACCTACACACCAGTAACCCTTGTCTTCATAAAAGCAGGTGGTCCCTTCCGCGCAACATTCTAGCAGACATCCCCTTCAGGGAAGAGCTACGAAGAGATCTTATAGAACTTATTCAACTTAACGACAAATGGTCAGACAACTGATGATACACTCTGGGGAGCTATTAAAGTGGTATCCAGAGGCTATATTATCCGCAAGCAAGCTTGCCTTAGGAAACTGGCTGGACTTTCCTTAGCCCAAGCCCACTGCAAACTTCGGCTGCTTGAATCCTCCAACAGAGCTAACGTCTCTGAAGTACTGACCTCTCAGATCTCAGCCGTACGAGCGCATATTAATCACCTAGAGTTACGGCGCACCCAAGAGAACCTCACAAAACTTAAGCAGTTATTTTATTATAAAGGCAATAGGGCCGACACTCTGTTAGCACACAAATTGCGTCAGCGGAATAGCTCTTCTCGCATACACCAAATTTTTCACAACAACAAGACCCATAAACTTCCCTCACAGATAGGGGACTGCTTCTCAGACTACTATTCTAAACTCTACAACCTTGAGGGCACTGAAGTTAAAGCCCCTGCCTCCACACAACAGATTAAAACATTTCTAGAGTCCCTAAATTTACCGTCCTTAACTACGGAACAACAAGAGTCTCTGTCCAACCCATTTACACAGCTGGAAATTAAGCAGGTCATCCAGCGCCTCAAATCTCTTAAGGCCCCCGGCCCAGATGGGTTCCCCGCACAGTTCTACAAAACTTATAGTCGAGAACTAATACCGCTGCTCCTTAGGTTTTTTAATACTGCCAGGCAAGAGGGAAGTTTCAATCGAGAATTCTTGGAGGCTGAAATTATCATGATTCCCAAACCAAACAAGGACCCCTCCTACTGCCCCAACTATAGGCCCATCTCGCTTATAAACGTTGATATAAAAATCTATTCCAAACTTCTCGCTAATCGAATATGCAAACTTCTGCCTACCCTAGTCAACCCAGATCAAGTAGGATTTGTACATAATCGTGAGGGCCCAGATAACACTAGGCGCCTTATCAATATTGCTTGCGAATCGACAAGAATGAACAAGCCTTTCTCGGTTATCTCTCTGGATGCCGAGAAGGCTTTTGACAGGGTCAGATGGAGTTACCTGTGGGAGACTCTTGTCGCCTTCAAATTTCCATCTGACATACGCCTCGCGATCCAAGCTTTATACTCCAACCCCACGGCAACGGTCAGGGGGGTAGGGTTCCATTCGTCTTCATTCCCCATTTTTAATGGCACAAGGCAGGGTTGCCCACTTTCTCCGCTCCTGTTTGCGCTGGCAATCGAGCCTCTAGCGGAAACAATACGTACTGACAGGGACATTGTAGGAATTACACTTTCTGGCTCCAAACACAACATCGCATTGTTTGCAGATGATGTGACAGTGTTTTCTGCTGATCCGCTTAGCACAATCCCTAGACTCTTGAAGATCCTTGAGGACTTTGGCTCCCTTTCCTTCTACAAGCTAAACACCCCCAAAACGGAAATTTACTTGTGGGGATTTCCCCAAAAATATGTCACAGCCCTCCAAAGACAATTTGACTTCAAGTGGTCTAGCAAAGGGATTACTCACCTTGGAGTTCAAATCTCTAATGATTTGAAACAGCGGACCTAAGGGCGTTAAAACATGTTTGGGATCATAAGAACATCTCTTGGATGGGCCGTATAGCGTCCCTTAAGATGTCGTTCCTCCCTCGGCTCACCTATATATTTAGATGCCTTCCAATCAGAATACCCACTCACCTTTTGCTACAGTTTCAAAGTGAGTGTACAAAATTTATTTGGCAAAACAAAGCTCCTAGAATAGCTCACAAAATCCTGCAGTTCCCTGTCCAGCTTGGGGGTCTGGCTTCCCCATCCATAGTAAAGTACTATGAGGGAGCTATGCTTACGCACATCTCCCAGTGGGGAGTGCTCCACTCACAAGACAGGTGGAGAGACATTGAACAAGCCTCATTACCGTTTGATATATATCTAAAAGATCTAATCTGGACTCCGGTCCATAGCCGCAGAACCCTAAAGATACATAACTCTGTAGTTTTGGAATGCTTGGCAATCTGGGATAAGATCCGGCACCGTAAACTAATTGCGCCACACCCCTCCCCGATCACCTCCATCCCAGGCCTCTTTACAGGTCTAGCAGAAACACACCCCAATACGTGGGCTAGGTTGGGTGTAAAACAAGTTTCAGACTTTTGGTCAGAGACTAATGTCGATGGATATCTTTCGCTGTCTAAGGACAGACCAGGCGAAGACATCCCACCCTACCTCCTATTCGAGTTCACCAGGATCAAGAGTTTCCTCTCTAGCTGGGGCTTTTTTCCCTCTGCTCCACGTCAGCTCACCCCATGGGAGTCTGTATGGAAAGGAGGACGTAGACTCCACAAACCTCTTTCGAGACATTATAGCCTGCTGGACGGTACTGTGCCCCCAGACTTGGCCCCGCACCTACGTAAGTGGGACACTATTCTTCACTCTCGAATCTCGGCTGATGCCTGGCAGGGGTCCCTCACCTTAACCAAAAAATCATTGCATTGTGTGACAATGTTCGAAACCTATTATAAAGTTATTTCCCAATGGTATCTGGTCCCCGCGCGGCTATCTAAGATGTTCCCGACATCTTCTCCGCAATGCTGGAGGGAATGTGGCTCCCACGGGAATATGCTTCACATATGGTGGGAATGTCCTAAGTTGACTCCCCTGTGGAACACCTGTTTCCGTACTCTGTCTGCTCTTGGGATTCAGCTACCAAAAAACCCTGCCACTGCACTCCTACACCTAAACCTGCAGGCCCTTCCTAAACATCAGCAGATTCTCTGCGTTTATCTCCTGTCATCAGTTAAAACCAATATTGCCAGGTACTGGAAAAAAACATCCCCCCCTCGTTGGCCTGATATTCTCAAAACAATGGCTTACTTACATGCTATGGAAAAGGACATATTCTATAGTTTGGACAGAAGTGACCTTTTTGAAATGGTTTGGACTGACTGGACAGACACACATGACACCACATGGCTTCCCCAGGTTAGAGTTTAAGAATCCTCGTTACGTACGCCTCAGGCGACCCCCGGCAGTATTCCCCCCCCCCTCTCCCATCCTTACAGATGAACCCTTCCCCCCCCCCCCACCCTCTTACCCTTCTTTAACAGCTGTTTGGAAATGTACTGACCCTATCTTTGAAACTTGAATGTCTCAGTTGTAATTTTTCCATAATACTTTCTACATGTTATGCACTGAAATTTGCAGGGGACCTGCGAGTCCCCATTTACTGTTATATATTGTTAAAAATCAATAAAAACTATTTGAAAAAAAAAAAAGAAGAAAATCTAATGACATGGCCTCCTTGTTCACCTGATCTGAACCCCATTGAGAACCTGTGGTCCATCATCAAATGTGAGATTTACAAGGAGGGAAAACAGTACACCTCACTGATTTGTTTTTGTTTTGTTTTTGAATGTCAGAAATGTATATTTGTGAATGTTGAGATGTTATATTGGTTTCACTGGTAAAAATAAATAATTGAAATGGGTATATATTTGTTTTTTGTTAAGTTGCCTAATAATTATGCACAGTAATAGTCACCTGCACACACAGATATCCCCCTAAAATAGCTATAACTAAAAACAAACTAAAAACTACTTCCAAAACTAATCAGCTTTGATATTAATGCGTTTTTTGGGTTCATTGAGAACATGGTTGTTGTTCAATAATAAAATTAATCCTCAAAAATACAACTTGCCTAATAATTCTGCACTCCCTGTATATATCATCCCTATTTCACGCTCTAGTATCGTTGCTGCATAGAAGGAAGACAAAGGGATTGCAGCTCATACTAATAACGTTAGTACACCAGATTGATGAACCCGTAGCTTTTGCAGTGTGCAATTGATAAGAGATTTGCCGATACTCTGTACATTTCTCAGAGGCGGCTGCTTCTGCCGCATGTGAATAATATCATTGCTCCCTGAATGACTGCAAGCCTCGAACGTTGACTTCACCACTAACTCAAATAAACCACATGAGGGCTGTGTGCTGGGACACAACTACGATTTTACCTAAGACTGTTCTATGAAACTCCCCTCTCCCTGACCTCAGTCCCAGTGAAAGATTTATGAGATAGTGTACATTTGCCTATTGCTTATTGTGAAGGCTCTCCAGGGGTTGCAGTGCCTGTACTCCACAGACTTAAAAGACTGCCAGCTAGCGTATGCAGAAGTATTATAGCAGCTTCCATAAAACTACCAATAAAATGGCATCAAAGAACAAGACCACAGATAGGCGAACAAAACATCAGGCAGAGATACATCCTACCCCTTCAATATCAACTGACCCAGAAGAATCAGGAGTCCAAGACACACATCCTATTGTGGCCCAAATTTCAGCTCTGTTTTTACCTAAAATTGAGCAGTTGCAAATAGGGGTGGAATCACTCTCCACTGAATTTAAACAGTTTTCCAGAAGACTCACCCATGGGGAACATAGGGTGTGTGAGCATTAGGACCTTCACAGAGAGATGTCCACGTCGGTATCTAACCTTCAGAAACAGAATACCGACCTGAAATCACGCCCGGATGACCTGGAAAAAAGGTCTCGCAGGAACAATCTGCGCATAGTAGGTTTACCGGAGTCAGTCCAAAGCTCCTCACTTCTACACTTTGCGGAAGTCCAACTTCCACAACTGCTCAAGATGTCGGACACTAATGTCCAGTGTGTGGCGGAGAGAGCCCACAGAGTGGGTCAACCAAGATCAGAACAACCAAATAAAGGGACGCCAAGACACGTGTTGATAAAATACTTGAACTTTAAAGACAAAGTAGAGCTTCTCAGAGCTTACCGCAAAATAGGCCCTGTCATTTTCGAAGGATGAAAGTTGCTACTGTTTCAGGACTATTCCTCTGAGGTCACTAGGAGGCGGAGAGAATTCTCACCTTATTGTCAGAGACTGATCGAAGGGGGAAGATCGGTGGTGTTGTTGTTCCCTGCCAGACTATGGTTACAGATACCTAATGGCCCAAAGCTCTTTGAGTCCCCTAAACAGCTTCAGAAGTACCTGCAGGCTGAGGACAGAGAATTAGCCATAGACAAGGCTATGCCACAATCAGAGGCTGGAAATGAGTGATCTTGATGGGCACAGAATACCTGGCATGTAGGATACCTTGAATCAAGAACTGGATATAATCCAATAGCCTGACACATTATGACTGGGACACTCAGAGAGCCACGATCACATTCTATACATTTGTCTCTTTACTCCCAGCCAGGCCCTCATTTACCCTAGGGAGGGGGGTTTGGCTAGATGCTGAAGGAAGGATTTTAGCTCGTTCTCTGTTATGTGTTTATATTGTTAGTTCTTGTTGTTATTGTTTGTTAATTTTTGTTTTAATTCAATATTTTATAAATTTTCTCACCTACAGTGCTGCCCTACGGAAGTTTCTTATCGTATCTCTAGGACAGAGCATGAAGCCCTATGGACAGGATAACACAACTCTAAAGAATTTGGGTTCTACATCCTACCTATGCGATATATACATTCTGAGCAGGTACCTCATCCCCACATAGGGTATAAATATACACCTAGTGATTAGGGACCTGGGTACATATGGCCTTCATGTCCTTCACTTAAAAGGTTTTTTTTATGGCTGACACCAAAGTAAACGTTATTTCATGGAACGTGGGGGGGGGGGGGTTACCTCTCCCATTAAAAGGAAGTGTATATTGAAATTACTCGAGAGCAGGGGGCGGATATAGCTATTTTGACAGAAATACACCTCACTACAGACAAACATGCTAAGTTAAAACAGGGTTGGGTGCAGGAGGTCATCAGTTCATCATTTCCAGGGAGCAGAGCCAGAGGAGTGGTGATTCTATTCAGGAAAGGGTTACTGTATAAGGTAATGCATAGGGTAATTGATACGGATGGCCGATACATTATTTTGCATCTAGAACTAGGGGAAATCACCCTAGCCTTAGTAGGGGTATATGGTCCAATTAGAAAAAAAGACACCTTCTGGGCGAAACTACAAAAACAACTACTAAAATCAGTACATCTCCCTATAGTAATTGGTGGAGATTTTAATATAGCACCTCATGTCCCATTAGAATGAGAGACAAGAATACTTAACAAGTTCCAGAAGGGCTTTAACTTGGTTGATATCTGGCATTCCTGTAACCCAGAGGTTAGAGATTTCACCTGTATTCCCCCCTCTAAATACACTTTATCTCGCATAGACTACTTTCTGGTTTCCAGCACACTAAACACCCGAATTCTGGAGATTAAAAATGATGTAGTCACTCTCTCAGACCACGCTCCAGTTAAACTGACCATCAACACTAAAACAGATTTACCAAGTGAGAATAGATGGTTCTTTCCTACTTATTTATATAAGGATCTAAATTTACTAAACTATCTTATAGGCGAATGGAACGCCTACCACACCATTAATATACAACACCTGCAAAACCCTTTATTATTTTCGGAAACTGCAAAGGCAGTTCTAAGGGCTAGATTTATTAAAGCTGAGGCATACAGGGGCGCGTATACGCGCCCCTGTACGCCTCAGCTCGCCTGTGGCAGGGCGAAATTACCCGCAGGTATTCGCTATTGCACATGAGCGCAATTTTGCGCTTGCGTGCAATCCCGCCCCCTGCCCGCGCACAGCCAATCAAGCGCGGTCAGGAGCTGTCAATCTGACTAGACCGAGGAGATTGAATTTCGCCACCTTAGAGGTGGCAAATAGGTTAGGGAAGCGGCGGTCTGGTGACCGCTGCTTGATAAATACGGCGAGCAAGTTCTTATGAGAACTTGCAGCCGTAGGGCTTTAATAAATCTAGCCCTAAGAGTTGTCATTACAAACTATGCTGCAGGTATCCGTTAAAAGTCTAAGGCAAAGGAAGAAATGTTATTCAAGCAGTTGATAAATACCCAGAATAAATACCTTAAATCCCCTAACTTACAGAATAGGAAAGACTTTAAGCAAATTAAACTAGCCAGAGACAATATACTGTTGCAAAACACATTGAAAACTACCACTAAGATGCAGGCCAGGTTTTATCGGTTTGGGAACAAGACCAGCAGATCCTTGGCTCTATTAACTAAAATGGCAAGACTACCAAACATTATACAAGCTATAAGGAAATTAGACGTAATACACACACACACACTGAGGAAATACAAAAGATCTTTACAGAATATTACACTAACCTTTATAGCCCACAGGAAATTGACAAAGTAAAAGTGGAGGCATTCTGGAACTCCTTGCGCTTACCTAAACTCACAGAAGATCAATTGTAGGCGTTGAATGCACCCATTAAAGTCACTGAAATATGTAGAGCCATACAAGATCTGCCGTTAGGCAAAACCCCAGGCCCTGATGGTATGCCGGCAGAGTTTTATTTATTGCTGAAAACAGAAATCGCAGAAACCTTAACACATTTGTATAATGCTGTTCTTACTGGACACACTATACCCAATCACAAATTCATTGAGGCACATATTAGCATAATACTAAAACCAGGGAAAGACCCATTAATACCAGAATCATATCGCTCGATTTCACTGCTAAATACGGACTACAAGCTCTTGACCAAAATATTAGCAACTAGACTAAGCTTAGTCCTGCCGTCATTAATACACGAAGACCAAACAGGCTTCATACAAGGTAGATCTTCGGTGAAAAATATTAGAAAGGTCCAATTAATTTTATCCTATTTTTGGAAACGCCAAAAGGACCCTGCCCTGCCAAATAGGTCCAAAGCATGTATGCTTGCCCTTGATGCCGAAAAGGCATTTGATAAAGTAATATGGGAATATTTATTCTTAGCCTTGGAAAAATTGGGGTTTGGAGGTAACTACAGGCTATTCAGGGATTGTATCAAGATCCGATGGCAGCCGTTATCATAAATGGAAGAATTGCCCCAACTTTTAGACTGCATAGAGGCACAAGACAGGGGTGCTCCCTTTCCCCACTATTGTTCGACCTGGCAATAGAGCCCCTCGCCCAGGCCACTAGGGAGAAAATCCAAGGATTAGAAATAGGCACTGCAACCGTGCATTTGTCTTTGTATGCAGACAATATGCTGTTATTCATCCCTGACCCTGGGGTTAACCTACCAAAAGTGCTGACACTCATCCAGAAATTTAGTGCAGTTTCTTGCTACCTTCTGAACCAGGATAAATCTGAACTGATCTGGCTAACTCCAAATTCTCCTCAGGATACTTTAGATTATGATTTTAAAATGATAAGTAATGATTTCACATATTTGGGAATTAAGTTATCGTTGAACCCAGATAGGTGGAATACTATCAATTACACCCCCCCTCATCAAAAAAGTCACTAGTCAAATGGATACCTAGAAGGGACTGTCCCTCTCGTTGTCAGGCCGAATAAATCTCATTAAAATGATCACCTTCCCAAAACTGCTTTATATGTTTCAAATGCTGCCAGTAATGTTAAAGAAACTAGATCTGAAAGTGTTAAACGCTAAAATACTAGATTTCGTGTGGGTGAGTAAAAGGCACCGAATAAGTTCCCAGAAATTGTCCAGCTCAGTAATGCATGGGGGACTGGGTCTTCCTGTCAGGGTTTTTTCCCTCCTTTGTTTGCCATGTGCTGCTGGCAGCCATTTTACTCACCTCTCTTGCTGACTCTGGTGCATACTGTGTGATGCTGCTCATTTCCTGCACTTCCTTTTATGGCCAAACTGGTGTTCATCATTAGTGTGAGACAGGATGCAGTCTCAGAATTGTGATGTCATCACTTATTATTTAAAAGGCCTCTGTTCAGTATGATTTGCCCTTGCGTTGTCTCAGACCTGCTTGTGAGAGCTCCTGTGTATTACCTGGCTGGCTGACGTCCCTCCTGGTTCCTGATCCCTGGCTTGTTCCTGACACTGCTGTTCTCCTTGTTCCTGATTCCGGCTCGTCTGACTACTTGCTTTGGCTCCTGACTCGGCTCGTTTGACTATTCGCTTTGGCTTCTGACTCGGCTCGTCTGACTACCAGCTCTGGTTTTGATTCCTGGCTTGTTATTTGGTTTGTGGACTTTTTATTATTTTTTTGCTATTAATAAAGGTGTAATTATTTTTGCACTTCTCGTCTCAGTCTGATTCCTGGCACCCTGACATTACGCAAGGGCCATGAATACTGATGGTTCTAATAAACCACCTTTACCTGCCATAATTTCCAGGATGGATGAACAGGATCACCGTTTGGATCAATTTGCACTAGCCCTGCAAACCCTGCTGACTCGCACTGCACATTTGGACCAAAGTGTCCCGCAAGTTATGGCTGCTCTTGTTTCCGCTGCTGCACCTAGTCCTACCAGGAGCATGTCCGGTTCTGCACCTCTACCTCAGCGAAATGGAGGCAATCCTAATCAGTGCAGAGGGTTTTTGAACCAGGTGGGCATTTACTTTGAGATGTTACCTCAGGCGTTTCCCTCTGACAGAGGTAAGGTGGGATTTCTCATCTTTGTTACTCTCTGACACAGCTCATTCCTGGGCTTATACCTTGTGGGAGACTAATAAACCTGTGAATTCAAATTACCCTGAATGTGTGGCCTCCTTTCGAAGGGTATTTGATGTTCCGGCTTGCTCCTCCTCTGCTGCTAAATGACTCATGTCCATTCAGCAAGGTACAAGATCTGTTGCTCAGTATGCCATTGAGTTCTGTACGCTTGCCGCAGAGGTAGGTTGGATCAATGAAGCCCTTGTTGCCACCTTCTTTTATGGGCTCTCTGATGCAATTAAAGACGAAGTTGCTGCCAGAGATTTACCAGAGGATCTTGAGGCATTGGTGTTTTTTTTATCCTAATTGACATTAGACTCAGAGAGAGGCCCTCTTTCAAGGAGCGCTTGCGGAAGCCTCCTGTTCCATTGTCTCCTATGTGTTTGTTCCCACCCATGCCTTCCTCTCCTCCCATGCCTCCTGGTCCCAAGTCACCAGGTACTGCTGAGCCAATGCAGTTGGGATTCACGTGTCTCTCTGTGGCGGAGAGGGCCTTTAAGAGGAGGGAAGGGCTCTGCCTCTATTGTGGGTTACATGGCCACCTTTTGAAGTCTTATCCTACACGGCCGGGAAACGCTCACACCTAAGGTCCTGTCGGGGGCAGACCTTGGGTGGTTTATCCTCGTCCCCGGAACCACTAAAGGAGAAACCTTTGGTCACAGTTGTCCTTTCCTGGGTGGACTCCTCCATAGTTACCCAGGCTCTTGTTGACTCCGGTACTGCGGGCTATTTCATTGACAGTGCTTTTGTATCAAAGCACTCCATTCCTGTTTTGCCTCGGTCCGTTTCCGCTTGCTATTGAGGCCATTGATGGCAGGCCCCTTCAGCCCGCACTCGTTACTCACGAAACTGCTCTGTTATCCGTGGCTGTTGGGGCTCTCCATTTTGAAACCGTCCAGTTCCAGGTGATAAACTCTCCGCATTTTCCGGTTGTTCTGGGTTATCCCTGGCTCCAAAAGCACAATCCCAGTCTCGACTGGCGCAGGTCCGAAATTTTGTCGTGGTCTCCGCAATGTATTTCCACTTGTCTTCGGAAACCAGTTAAAGTCTTGTGCACTTCTTCGGTATCTCAATTGCCAGAGGAGTACCGAGAGTTCCTAGACGTTTTTGACAAGGTGCGTGCCAGTACGTTGCCTCCTCACCGGTCTTACAATTGTGCCATAGACCTGCAACCCGGAGCCATTCCTCCTCAGGGCCGAGTTTACCCTCTGTCTGTTGCGGAGAATTGTGCTATGGAGGAGTATGTTGCCGATGCTCTGTTGCGGGGGATAATCCGCAAATACTGCTCTCCTGCAGGGGCTGGCTTCTTCTTTGTGAAGAAAAAGGGTGGCGAGTTAGGACCATACATCGATTATAGGGGTCTTAATCATATTACCATTAAGAATGCTTACCCTATTCCGCTCATTACGGAACTCTTTGACCGCCTCAAGGGAGCTACGGTCTTTACTAAACTTGATTTGAGAGGAGCGTACAATCTCGTTAGGATCAAGGAGGTCCACGAATGGAAAACAGCATTTAACACCAGGAGCAGGCATTATGAGTATCTTGTAATGCCCTTTGGCCTATGTAATGCTCCTACTGTTTTCCAGGAATTTAATAATGATGTCCTACGAGATATGTTGCAACAGTGTGTTGTGGTGTACTTTGACAACATCCTCATACACTCACCCTCACTTGAGGATCATCATTCTGATGTTACACTGGTTCTTCAGAGACTACGTGAGAACTGCCTGTTTTGTAAACTCGAGAAATGTGAGTTCCATCAGACTCAAGTAACCTTCCTAGGTTATGTTATCTCCATTGCAGGGTTCTCCTGACAAGTTATCTACAGTTCTGCAGTGGCCTCGCCCAGTTGGTCTTCGGTCTATTTTTCGGGTTCGCCAATTACTATAGAAAGTTTATTAAAAACTTTTCTTTCTTGGTCAAACCTATCACAGACATGACCCGTAAAGAGAATGATCCACTCCATTGGTCACCTACTGCCATTAAGGCATTTCTGCCTCATCCTAACCCTGTCCTGCTTTTCGTTCTTGAGGTCGATGTGTCTGAGACTGGAGTAGGTGCTCTCTTGTCTCAACGTCCTATGCCTGACGGTTCCTTGCATCCGTGTGGTTTCTTTTCTAAGAAATTGTCTCCAGCAGAGTGCAATTATGAAATTGGAAATTACTGGCCATAATTTTGGCACTCAAGGAATGGAGGCTTCTTCTCGAGGGTACTAGCGTGCCAGTGCTCATTCTTACTGACTATAAGAATTTAACTTATTTATCTGAAGCAAAACGTTTGTCACCCCGACAGGGCAGGTGGGCGCTACTTTTGTCTCGGTTTAATTATGTGGTCTCCTACCTGCCTTCTCTCGACAATTTTCACCTCTGTCCAAGGAGGAGTCTGTACCTACTCCAGTTATACCTCCTGGCCATATTTTTGCTACCATACGTACTAATTTGACTTCTCCCTTGGGGGAGGAGATCCTGGCTGCCTTCCATGCCTGTTTCCCCAATAAACCTTTTGTCCTCCAGCGGGGGAGGGGTCGTTGAGGGGAGGGTACTGTCAGGGTTTTTTCCCTCCTTTGTTTGCCATGTGCTGCTGGCAGCCATTTTACTCACCTCTCCTGCTGACTCTGGTGCATACTGTGTGATGCTGTTCATTTCCTGCACTTCCTTTTATGGCCAGACTGGTGTTCATCATCAGTGTGAGACAGGATGCAGTCTCAGAATTATGATGTAATCACTTATTATTTAAATGGCCTCTGTTCAGTATGCTTTGCCCTTGCGTCACCACTCATATCTGGTGTAACAGTAGTGTAAATTTAAAAAAAAAAACTTTTTTGACTGTGAAACATCAGTCTGCTAGTGTAATCTAATTGCAGTTGCCTGCCTGCCAGCATGTGTGCCAGGCCCACTTGTCCAGTGCCATCACTCATATCTGGTGTAACAGTAGTGTAAATTTAAAAAAAAAAACTTTTTTGACTGTGAAACATCAGTCTGCTAGTGTAATCTAATTGCAGTTGCCTGCCTGCCAGCGTGTGTGCCAGGCCCACTTGCCCAGTGCCACCACTCATATCTGGTGTAACAGTAGTGTAAATTAAAAAAAAAAACTTTTTTGACTGTGAAACATCAGTCTGCTTGTGTAATCTAATTGCAGTTGCCTGCCTGCCAGCGTGTGTGCCAGGCTCACAGCGTATACTGTGCCCACTTGCCCAGTGCCACCACTCATATCTGGTGTAACAGTAGTGTAAATTTAAAAAAAAAAACTTTTTTGACTGTGAATCATCAGTCTGCTTGTGTAATCTAATTGCAGTTGCCTGCCTGCCAGCGTGTGTGCCAGGCCCACTTGCCCAGTGCCACCACTCATATCTGGTATAACAGTAGTGTAAATTTAATAAAAAAAACTTTTTTTGACTGTGAAACATCAGTCTGCTAGTGTAATCTAATTGCAGTTGCCTGCCTGCCAGCGTGTGTGCCAGGCTCACAGCGTATACTGTGCCCACTTGCCCAGTGCCACCACTCATATCTGGTGTAACAGTCACTAGTCAAATGGATACCTAGAAGGGACTGCCCCTCTCGTTGTCAGGCCGAATAAATCTCATTAAAATGATCACCTTCCCAAAACTGCTTTATATGTTTCAAATGCTGCCAGTAATGTTAAAGAAACTAGATCTGAAAGTGTTAAAAGCTAAAATACTAGATTTCGTGTGGGTGAGTAAAAGGCACAGAATAAGTTTCCAGAAATTGTCCAGCTCAGTAATGCATGGGGGACTGGGTCTTCCTGTCAGGGTTTTTTCCCTCCTTTGTTTGCCATGTGCTGCTGGCAGCCATTTTACTCACCTCTCTTGCTGACTCTGGTGCATACTGTGTGATGCTGCTCATTTCCTGCACTTCCTTTTATGGCCAAACTGGTGTTCATCATTAGTGTGAGACAGGATGCAGTCTCAGAATTGTGATGTCATCACTTATTAATTAAAAGGCCTCTGTTCAGTATGATTTGCCCTTGCGTTGTCTCAGACCTGTTTGTGAGAGCTCCTGTGTATTACCTGGCTGGCTGACGTCCCTCCTGGTTCCTGATCCCTGGCTTGTTCCTGACACTGCTGTTCTCCTTGTTCCTAATTCCGGCTCGTCTGACTACTTGCTTTGGCTCCTGACTCGGCTCGTTTGACTATTCGCTTTGGCTTCTGACTCGGCTCGTCTGACTACCAGCTCTGGTTTTGATTCCTGGCTTGTTATTTGGTTTGTGGACTTTTTATTATTTTTTTGCTATTAATAAAGGTGTAATTATTTTTGCACTTCTCGTCTCAGTCTGATTCCTGGCACCCTGACATTACGCAAGGGCCATGAATACTGATGGTTCTAATAAACCACCTTTACCTGCCATAATTTCCAGGATGGATGAACAGGATCACCGTTTGGATCAATTTGCACTAGCCCTGCAAACCCTGCTGACTCGCACTGCACATTTGGACCAAAGTGTCCCGCAAGTTATGGCTGCTCTTGTTTCCGCTGCTGCACCTAGTCCTACCAGGAGCATGTCCGGTTCTGCACCTCTACCTCAGCAAAATGGAGGCAATCCTAATCAGTGCAGAGGGTTTTTGAACCAGGTGGGCATTTACTTTGAGATGTTACCTCAGGCGTTTCCCTCTGACAGAGGTAAGGTGGGATTTCTCATCTTTGTTACTCTCTGACACAGCTCATTCCTGGGCTTATACCTTGTGGGAGACTAATAAACCTGTGAATTCAAATTACCCTGAATGTGTGGCCTCCTTTCGAAGGGTATTTGATGTTCCGGCTTGCTCCTCCTCTGCTGCTAAACGACTCATGTCCATTCAGCAAGGTACAAGATCTGTTGCTCAGTATGCCATTGAGTTCTGTACGCTCGCCGCAGAGGTAGGTTGGATCAATGAAGCCCTTGTTGCCACCTTCTTTTATGGGCTCTCTGATGCGATTAAAGACGAAGTTGCTGCCAGAGATTTACCAGAGGATCTTGAGGCATTGGTGTTTTTTTTTATCCTAATTGACATCAGACTCAGAGAGAGGCCCTCTTTCAAGGAGCGCTTGCGGAAGCCTCCTGTTCCATTGTCTCCTACGTGTTTGTTCCCACCCATGCCTTCCTCTCCTCCCATGCCTCCTGGTCCCAAGTCACCAGGTACTGCTGAGCCAATGCAGTTGGGATTCACGCGTCTCTCTGTGGCGGAGAGGGCCTTTAAGAGGAGGGAAGGGCTCTGCCTCTATTGTGGGTTACATGGCCACCTTTTGAAGTCTTATCCTACACGGCCGGGAAACGCTCACACCTAAGGTCCTGTCGGGGGCAGACCTTGGGTGGTTTATCCTCGTCCCCGGAACCACTAAAGGAGAAACCTTTGGTCACAGTTGTCCTTTCCTGGGTGGACTCCTCCATAGTTACCCAGGCTCTTGTTGACTCCGGTACTGCGGGCTATTTCATTGACAGTGCTTTTGTATCAAAGCACTCCATTCCTGTTTTGCCTCGGTCCGTTTCCGCTTGCTATTGAGGCCATTGATGGCAGGCCCCTTCAGCCCGCACTCGTTACTCACGAAACTGCTCTGTTATCCGTGGCTGTTGGGGCTCTCCATTTTGAAACCGTCCAGTTCCAGGTGATAAACTCTCCGCATTTTCCGGTTGTTCTGGGTTATCCCTGGCTCCAAAAGCACAATCCCAGTCTCGACTGGCGCAGGTCCGAAATTTTGTCGTGGTCTCCGCAATGTATTTCCACTTGTCTTCGGAAACCAGTTAAAGTCTTGTGCACTTCTTCGGTATCTCAATTGCCAGAGGAGTACCGAGAGTTCCTAGACGTTTTTGACAAGGTGCGTGCCAGTACGTTGCCTCCTCACCGGTCTTACAATTGTGCCATAGACCTGCAACCCGGAGCCATTCCTCCTCAGGGTCGAGTTTACCCTCTGTCTGTTGCGGAGAATTGTGCTATGGAGGAGTATGTTGCAGATGCTCTGTTGCGGGGGATAATCCGCAAATACTGCTCTCCTGCAGGGGCTGGCTTCTTCTTTGTGAAGAAAAAGGGTGGCGAGTTAGGACCATACATCGATTATAGGGGTCTTAATCATATTACCATTAAGAATGCTTACCCTATTCCGCTCATTACGGAACTCTTTGACCGCCTCAAGGGAGCTACGGTCTTTACTAAACTTGATTTGAGAGGAGCGTACAATCTCGTTAGGATCAAGGAGGTCCACGAATGGAAAACAGCATTTAACACCAGGAGCAGGCATTATGAGTATCTTGTAATGCCCTTTGGCCTATGTAATGCTCCTACTGTTTTCCAGGAATTTAATAATGATGTCCTACGAGATATGTTGCAACAGTGTGTTGTGGTGTACTTTGACAACATCCTCATACACTCACCCACACTTGAGGATCATCATTCTGATGTTACACTGGTTCTTCAGAGACTACGTGAGAACTGCCTGTTTTGTAAACTCGAGAAATGTGAGTTCCATCAGACTCAAGTAACCTTCCTAGGTTATGTTATCTCCATTGCAGGGTTCTCCTGACAAGTTATCTACAGTTCTGCAGTGGCCTCGCCCAGTTGGTCTTCGGTCTATTTTTGGGGTTCGCCAATTACTATAGAAAGTTTATTAAAAACTTTTCTTTCTTGGTCAAACCTATCACAGACATGACCCGTAAAGAGAATGATCCACTCCATTGGTCACCTACTGCCATTAAGGCAGTTCTGCCTCATCCTAACCCTGTCCTGCCTTTCGTTCTTGAGGTCGATGTGTCTGAGACTGGAGTAGGTGCTCTCTTGTCTCAACGTCCTATGCCTGACGGTTCCTTGCATCCGTGTGGTTTCTTTTCTAAGAAATTGTCTCCAGCAGAGTGCAATTATGAAATTGGAAATTACTGGCCATAATTTTGGCACTCAAGGAATGGAGGCTTCTTCTCGAGGGTACTAGCGTGCCAGTGCTCATTCTTACTGACTATAAGAATTTAACTTATCTATCTGAAGCAAAACTTTTGTCACCCCGACAGGGCAGGTGGGCGCTACTTTTGTCTCGGTTTAATTATGTGGTCTCCTACCTGCCTTCTCTCGACAATTTTCACCTCTGTCCAAGGAGGAGTCTGTACCTACTCCAGTTATACCTCCTGGCCATATTTTTGCTACCATACGTACTAATTTGACTTCTCCCTTGGGGGAGGAGATCCTGGCTGCCTTCCATGCCTGTTTCCCCAATAAACCTTTTGTCCTCCAGCGGGGGAGGGGTCGTTGAGGGGAGGGTACTGTCAGGGTTTTTTTCCCTCCTTTGTTTGCCATGTGCTGCTGGCAGCCATTTTACTCACCTCTCCTGCTGACTCTGGTGCATACTGTGTGATGCTGTTCATTTCCTGCACTTCCTTTTATGGCCAGACTGGTGTTCATCATCAGTGTGAGACAGGATGCAGTCTCAGAATTATGATGTCATCACTTATTATTTAAATGGCCTCTGTTCAGTATGCTTTGCCCTTGCGTCACCACTCATATCTGGTGTAACAGTAGTGTAAATTTAAAAAAAAAAACTTTTTTGACTGTGAAACATCAGTCTGCTAGTGTAATCTAATTGCAGTTGCCTGCCTGCCAGCGTGTGTGCCAGGCCCACTTGCCAAGTGCCACCACTCATATCTGGTGTAACAGTAGTGTAAATTTAAAAAAAAAAACTTTTTTGACTGTGAAACATCAGTCTGCTTGTGTAATCTAATTGCAGTTGCCTGCCTGCCAGCGTGTGTGCCAGGCTCACAGTGTATACTGTGCCCACTTGCCCAGTGCCACCACTCATATCTAGTGTAACAGTAGTGTAAATTTTAAAAAAAAAACTTTTTTGACTGTGAATCATCAGTCTGCTTGTGTAATCTAATTGCAGTTGCCTGCCTGCCAGCGTGTGTGCCAGGCCCACTTGCCCAGTGCCACCACTCATATCTGGTGTAACAGTAGTGTAAATTTAATAAAAAAAACTTTTTTGACTGTGAAACATCAGTCTGCTAGTGTAATCTAATTGCAGTTGCCTGCCTGCCAGCGTGTGTGCCAGGCTCACAGCGTATACTGTGCCCACTTGCCCAGTGCCACCACTCATATCTGGTGTAACCGTAGTGTCAATTAAAAAAAAAAAACTTTTTTGACTGTGAAACATCAGTCTGCTTGTGTAATCTAATTGCAGTTGCCTGCCTGCCAGCGTGTGTGCCAGGCCCACTTGCCCAGTGCCCCCACTCATATCTGGTGTAACAGTAGTGTAAATTTAAAAAAAAAAAAACTTTTTTGACTGTGAAACATCAGTCTGCTAGTGTAATCTAATTGCAGCTGCCTGCCTGCCAGCGCGTGTGCCAGGCCCACTTGCCCAGTGCCACCACTCATATCTGGTGTAACAGTAGTGTAAATTTAAAAAAAAAACTTTTTCGACTGTGAAACATCAGTCTGCTAGTGTAATCTAATTGCAGTTGCCTGTCTGCCAGCATGTGTGCCAGGCTCACAGTGTATACTGTGCCCACTTGCCCAGTGCCCCCACTCATATCTGGTGTAACAGTAGTGTAAATTTAAAAAAAACAAAAACTTTTTTGACTGTGAAACATCAGTCTGCTTGTGTAATCTAATTGCAGTTGCCTGCCTGCCAGCGTGTGTGCCAGGCTCACAGTGTATACTGTCCACACTTGCCCAGTGCCACCACTCATATCTGGTGTAACAGTAGTGTAAATTTAAAAACAAAAAACTTTTTGGACTGTGAAACATCAGTCTGCTTTTTTGTGTCAGGCTCACAGCGTTTAATGTGCCCATGTCAGATATGTGAGAAATACCTTGCTTAGAGTTAAGGGAATCACAACTGTAGATCAATCTCCTTAAATGATGGAATGTATCACTTGAGTCTCTGCGCTAATATAAGTTATATGCCCAGAATGACGTAGTGAATTTTGTTTTAAATCAAAATAATAGTTGTATTAACTTGAGTGTCCAGTTAACAACCGAGGAGTTACTGTGACTTAAGTTGTCAACAGTGTTATGTGTTTAAAGATAAAGTAAGTTCTGAGTTCACACTATTTACAAAGCAATAAGTTCAAGAAAGTTCACTGTATGGTAAACTGGATTAGAGTGAGAGACGTTGTATGCAAAAAGTATTCAGGTAGAGACTGCACAATTTGTAGCTGAGAGGTTAGATGCTGCAGCTTTGCCTGCGTCTCTGTTCAGTCTGTGTGTTCTGAGTGACAGCGTCTCACTTTAGACCCACCCTTAAGGGGCGTGACTGGAGTCCGTTACCGGAGCTGTTCTGAATAGGTACAATACAGCAGCAACGAATAAGCAGGGAAACAGTGGATGTTAAATAAGCAAGTTACCTCAGAGCTCTGGGTGAATAATGTTGAAGTAGCAAACACGGAGCCTTGTGGGCGTGGTTAAGTTCCGTGAACAACCGGAGTCTTTTCCTTAAAATAAGTCCTGATTCTGTTTCTCCAGATGGTGGTAGAAATCCGAGGTATAGAAATATAGAAATACTGGAGTTGTTCCCTGAGTATTGAGGGAATTCAGTTATGCCTTGCTGCGGTTCACTGCTGTATTTGGTATCAGCTGCTTGTAGCTGCGGTCAGTGCTGCAGAAGTTTGTTACACAATTTCACTTGAGGTTTTGGTATTTGAAACAGGATTTAAATACTTTGTAATCCTGTAAATGGAGTAAAGCTTGCTTGATCCTGAGTAATGCAAAACACAGGAAGAATGGCGTAGTATCTAGCTGGAAACAACAATAAATAAGCACCTGTTTAATGTGCACAGAAGCCTTAAATAGGGGAGTGGTGTAGCTGAGCAGGTAAGTTTAGGTGAGAGAGAAATCATGGAGTGGATTCCTGACAGATCCCCCCCTTCAAGCAAGCCGACCCTCGGCTTGGGGTTTGGGTCTGCGAGGGTAACGTCTATGGAAGCGAGCTATAAGTCTAGGAGCATCGACATTGGTAGAAGGCTCCCAGGTGTCATCCTCAGGCGAAAACCCCTTCCAGCGAATGAGATACTGGAGAATGCCACTGACAATTCTGGAATCTAAAATGTCATGCACTTCAAATGAGTCCACATCCAGGATGGTAGATGCCGGAGGAAGCACTTGTTCAATTTTGTCCAAAGTTGCAACAGGTTTTAAGAGGGACACATGGAATGAAGGGTGAATTTTAAGGCTAGGCAGGAGTTCCAGAACCACAGCATTCTCATTTATGATTTTCGAAATCGGGAATGGTCCGATGAAAAGAGTGGCAAGCTTTTTGCTAGGTACCTGGAGACGCAAAAATTTAGTGGAAAGCCAAACCCTGTCACCTACAGAGTATCTAGGAGAAGGTCTTCTTCTAAGATCGTAGAACCGCTTTTGGGAAGCCTGAGCCTGTTGTATATTCTTCTTCAGTAGCAGATAGTTTTCCGTCAATTTACGTAGCAAGTCATCTACGGAGGGTATGTCTTCAACACCAGAATAGTTAAACGATAAACGAGGATGATATGCATAATTAGCATAAAAAGGTGTCATTTGAGAAGAGGAGTTTAAAGTGTTATTGTAGGAGAATTCAGCCATACTTAGAAATTTGTACCAGTCCTGTTGGTGAAAAGCACAGTAGCATCTTAAATACTGCTCTAACCAATGATTGATTCTTTCTGACTGACCGTTTGTCTGCGGGTGATAGGAGGTAGTTAAACGATGATCAATTTGTAAGGCTGTGGTGAGATGTTTCCAAAAACGGGAGGTAAACTGACTTCCCCTATCAGTTGTCAGGATGGAGGGTAGTCCATGAAGACGTACTACATTATCCAAGAAAAGTTGAGCAGTTTCAGAAGATGAGGGGATCTTATGAAAAGGAATAAAATGTGCCATCTTAGTTAGAAGGTCTGTAATAACTAGGATGGTATTTTTCCCAGAACTGAGAGGTAGATCGACTATGAAGTCCATTCCTAAATGGTTCCACGGAGAGTTTGGAATGGGCAAAGGCATTAGGAAGCCGTATGGAGGTTTCTTCTCTGCCTTTGAAACAGTACAAATCTTACAAGACTTTATAAAATCCTGTACTGTGATGAGCATGTTTGGCCACCAATAGTATCTTTGTAAGAGTTCCAGAGTTCGTTGGATTCCTGGATGTCCTGAAAGAGGTGGGTCATGGAATTCTCTTATCAGTCGACTTCTAAGTGATCCTGGAATGTATAGTCTGGTGCCATGGAAATATAGATCCTTGTTAAAGGAGACTTTGTTATATGGTATCTGCTTATCAGATTTGAGTGCTAATTGGATGTCACTTTCCGAAACCATCATTGCTCCAAGGAATCTATCAGGAGGAATTATTGAAGTTGGTGGAGAAGAAGAAGGTGGCTTGTCTATTAATCTTGAGAGTGCGTCCGCTTTTCCATTCCGTGATCCAGGTCTATAGATAATCTGGTAATTGAAGCGACTGAAGTAAAGGTTCCACCTGACTTGTCTGCTTGAGAGTGACTTGTTTTTTTGCAGGTACTCAAGATTGCGGTGATCAGTGTAAATAATAATCGGATCTTTGGTCCCCTCTAAAAGGTGTCTCCAATGTTCGAAGGCCCTTTTAATAGCAAGCAGTTCTTTTTCCCCTATGGGATAATTCATCTCTGCAGGAGATAAAGTGTTTGAGAAAAAGGCAACTGGATGAAGAGGTGAGTTTAAGGATTTTCGTTGGGATAGGACTGCACCCAAGGCGTATTCCGATGAGTCAACTTCCAAAATGTATGGGAGAGTTGAATCCGGGAAACTTAATATAGGGGCTGAAGTGAATGACTCCTTAAGGAAATGGAAGGCCTGGTTAGCCTGATCATTCCATCTATAGCTCTATATGTTGGAGCTGGTTAGTCTTGTAAGAGGTTTTACTATTTTAGAATAATTTTTAATAAATTTTCTATAATAGTTACTGAATCCCAAAAACCGTTGTAGTTTTTTCCTGGTTGTGGGTTGAGGCCAGAGTTTAACTGCATCAACTTTGTCTTGTTGCATCTGTATACCTCTAGGACTAATGCGGTATCCAAGAAATGTGATGTCTTGGGTATGGAATAAGCACTTTTCAGCCTTTGCATATAAACGATGGACTTGTAGGCGGGATAAAACCCAACTGACATGCTTTATGTGATCTTCTAGGGTGGAGGAGTAGATCAAGATGTCGTCGAGGTATACCACGACACAGATATCCAGAAGATCTCTAAAGACATCGTTGATGAAAAATTGGAAGGTTGCTGGTGCATTTGTTAAGCCAAAGGGCATGACTAGATACTCATACAGGCCATATCTTGTCCTAAATGCGGTGAGCCACTCATCCCCCTCTCTGATGTGAATCAAGTTATAGGCTCCTCGCAAGTCTAACTTTGTGTATATCTTTGCATCTTGAAGTCTTTCAATCAGTTCAGGGATGAGTGGCAATGGGTACCTGTTCTTCTTGGTGATGTTGTTCAGTTCTCTATAGTCTATTATTGGACGAAGAGACTGGTCCTTATTTCTCACGAAAAATATTCCGGCGGCAGCAGATGATACGGAAGGACGTATAAAGCCTTTTCTTAGGTTTTCCTCCAAGTACTCCTTAAGGTGGTCCAATTCATGTTTATTGAGAGGGTAGAGACGTCCGCAGGGTGGTGTGGTCCCGGGTTTTAGATCTATAGGACAGTCGTAAGAGCGATGTGGTGGCAACGTCTCTGCCTCTTTTTTGCTAAAGACTTCAATAAACTTGGAGTAGACTTCTGGGATAAGGGGTATATCAGGTTTAGGTTGTACATCATTAATCTGTAACAGAGGAATAGAAGAGTGTTGGTAACAAGATTGCTTGCAATATGTTGAATCCAAAGTGAAATGTAGAGTTTTCCAATTTATTGAAGGTTCATGCAATTGTAGCCAATGTAACCCCAGAACAATAGGAAATAGAGGGGAGAGTATTACATCAAAAGTTATTAATTCTTGATGTGAACCTTGGATTGTAACTAGAATAGGGATGGTGTGGTGAGTGATGGGACCTGAGGAGATTTCTGAACCATCAACTACACGAATAGACAACAGGATTCAATTTTTTAATTAGTGGTATTTTATTTAGAGTTACAAGTGAGTGATCTATATAATTGCCCTGAGCTCCTGTATCAACGATTGCTTCTTTCTTCAGTAGCTTTCGCTCCCACTGTAAAGAGAGTAATAGACTACAGTGAGTTGGTTTATTATGAACAATTCGAGAGGTTATATTAGATGAGCACTTACGGGATTTATTCCTTTCAAGAGAAGGACAATCTCTGAAGGTGTGATTCTCTAAACCGCAGTACATACATAACCCTTTATCTCTGCGTCTGGATCGTTCTTCAGCAGTCAGAGGACCACGAATGAAGCCAATGTCCATGGCTTCAGTCTGTTTTGGAGTTGGTATGGGTGGTGCTTGTGGAGTATAGGAGGGTTTCTTGAAAACCACATCAAGATTATGACGTTCGCTCTTCCTTTCACGAAGTCTTCGGTCTATTTGCATACTCAATTTCATGAGTGTCTCTAAGTTTTCGGGTAGAACCACTCTGGCGAGTTCGTCCTTGAGGGACTCAGAGAGACCCAGTCTGAACTGGTTCCTCAATGCTATTTCGTTCCATTGTGAATCCGTGGCGAACTGTTTAAATTCCGTTATATATAGTTCAACAGGTCTTGTCCCTTGTTTTAACTTTCTAATTTTTCCTTCAGCACTGAGTTGGAGGTTGGTGTCTGAGTAGAATTCATCCATTGCTGTGAGAAAGGAGTTAAGTGAGCTTAGGACTGGATTATGTGTTTCATACAAGTTGTCAGCCCAAACCCTGGGTTCTGCACGGAGATAAGAAATCAAAGTAAGGACCTTGATGTTATCATTCGGATACGTCCTGGGTTTAAGATGGAACATTAGAAGGCAGGCATTCTTGAAGTGACGATACTGACTTCTATCCCCATAAAAAAGATCCGGAGGGGACACCGAGGGTTCAGGTGAATGTTCAACAGTTTGGATCTTAGTGGGAGCTGTGTCTTTAATTACTTTGCGCAGGGTTTCATTCTCCACTTGGAGTTCTCTTAAGCCCTGGCTGAGTTGGTCCACTCTTTGTGAGAGGTTATAGACCACTTGAGGAAGATCTACTGGATCCATATATGGGGCTTAGTTATTATGTCAGATATGTGAGAAATACCTTGCTTAGAGTTAAGGGAATCACAACTGTAGATCAATCTCCTTAAATGATGGAATATATCACTTGAGTCTCTGCGCTAATATAAGTTATATGCCCAGAATGACTTGTAGTGAATTTTGTTTTAAATCAAAATAATAATTGTTTTAACTTGAGTGTCCAGTTAACAACCGAGGAGTTACTGTGACTTAAGTTGTCAACAGTGTTATGTGTTTAAAGATAAAGTAAGTTCTGAGTTCACACTATTTACCAAGCAATAAGTTCAAGAAAGTTCACTGTATGGTAAACTGGATTAGAGTGAGAGACGTTGTATGCAAAAAGTATTCAGGTAGAGACTGCACAATTTGTAGCTGAGAGGTTAGATGCTGCCGCTTTGCCTGCGTCTCTGTTCAGTCTGTGTGTTCTGAGTGACAGCATCTCACTTTAGACCCACCCTTAAGGGGCGTGACTGGAGTCCGTTACCGGAGCTGTTCTGAATAGGTACAATACAGCAGCAACGAATAAGCAGGGAAACAGTGGATGTTAAATAAGCAAGTTACCTCAGAGCTCTGGGTGAATAATGTTGAAGTAGCAAACACGGAGCCTTGTGGGCGTGGTTAAGTTCCGTGAACAACCGGAGTCTTTTCCTTAAAATAAGTCCTGATTCTGTTTCTCCAGATGGTGGTAGAAATCCGAGGTATAGAAATATAGAAATACTGGAGTTGTTCCCTGAGTATTGAGGGAATTCAGTTATGCCTTGCTGCGGTTCACTGCTGTATTTGGTATCAGCTGCTTGTAGCTGCGGTCAGTGCTGCAGAAGTTTGTTACACAGTTTCACTTGAGGTTTTGGTATTTGAAACAGGATTTAAATACTTTGTAATCCTGTAAATGGAGTAAAGCTTGCTTGATCCTAAGTAATGCAAAACACAGGAAGAATGGCGTAGTATCTAGCTGGAAACAACAATAACTAAGCACCTGTTTAATGTGCACAGAAGCCTTAAATAGGGGAGTGGTGTAGCTGAGCAGGTAAGTTTAGGTGAGAGAGAAATCATGGAGTGGATTCCTGACAGCCCACTTGCCCAGTGCCACCACTCATATCTTGTTTAATAGTAGTGTAAGTGTACATTTAAAAAAATAAAAACTTTTTGGACTGTGAAACATCAGTCTGCTTTTTTGTGTCAGGCTCACAGCGTATACTGTGCCCACTTGCCCAGTGCCACCACTCATATCTTGTTTAATAGTAGTGTAAGTGTACATTTAAAAACAAAAAAAACTTTTTGGACTGTGAAACATCATTCTGCTTTTTTGTTTCAGGCTCACAGCTTATACTGGGCCCACTTGCCCAGTGCCACCACTCATATCTTGTTTAATAGTAGTCTAAGTGTACATTTAAAAAAAACAAAAAACTTTTTGGACTGTGAAACATCAGTCTGCTTTTTTGAGTCAGGCTCACAGCGTATACTGTGCCCACTTGCCCAGTGCCACCACTCATATCTTGTTTAATAGTAGTGTAAGCGTACATTTAAAAACAAAAAAAACTTTTTGGACTGTGAAACATCAGTCTGCTTTTTTGTTTCAGGCTCACAGCGTATACTGTGCCCACCCCAGTACCACCACTCATATCTGGTGTAACAGTAGTGTAAATTTAAAAAAATATATATTTTTTTGACTGTGAAACATCAGTCTGCTTGTGTAATCTAATTGCAGTTGCCTGCCTGCCAGCGTGTGTGCCAGGCTTACTTGCCCAGTGCCACCACTCATATCTGGTGTAACAGTAGTGTAAATTTAAAAAAAAAAAACACTTTTTTGACTGTGAAACATCAGTCTGCTTGTGTAATCTAATTGCAGTTGCCTGCCTGCCAGCGTGTGTGCCAGGCTCACAGCGTATACTGTGCCCACTTGCCCAGTGCCACCACTCATATCTGGTGTAACAGCAGTGTAAATTTAAAAAAAAAAAAACTTTTTTGACTGTGAAACATCAGTCTGCTTGTGTAATCTAATTGCAGTTGCCTGCCTGTCATCGTGTGTGCCAGGCCCACTTGCCCAGTGCCACCACTCATATCTGGTGTAACAGTAGTGTAAATTTAAAAAAAAAAAAACTTTTTTGACTGTGAAACATCAGTCTGCTAGTGTAATCTAATTGCAGTTGCCTGCCTGTCAGCGCGTGTGCCAGGCCCACTTGCCCAGTGCCACCACTCATATCTGGTGTAACAGTAGTGTAAATTTAAAAAAAAAAAATTTGACTGTGAAACATCAGTCTGCTAGTGTAATCTAATTGCAGTTGCCTGCCTGCCAGCATGTGTGCCAGGCTCACAGCGTATACTGTGCCCACTTGCCCAGTGCCCCCACTCATATCTGGTGTAACAGTAGTGTAAATTTAAAAAAAAAAAACTTTTTTGACTGTGAAACATCAGTCTGCTTGTGTAATGTAATTGCAGTTGCCTGCCTGCCAGCGTGTGTGCCAGGCTCACAGTGTATACTGTGCCCACTTGCCCAGTGCCACCACTCATATCTGGTGTAACAGTAGTGTAAATTTAAAAACAAAACACTTTTTGGACTGTGAAACATCAGTCTGCTTTTTTGTTTCAGGCTCACAGCTTATAGTGGGCCCACTTGCCCAGTGCCACCACTCATATCTTGTTTAATAGTAGTGTAAGTGTACATTTAAAAAAATAAAAACTTTTTGGACTGTGAAACATCAGTCTGCTTTTTTGTGTCAGGCTCACAGCGTATACTGTGCCCACTTGCCCAGTGCCACCACTCATATCTTGTTTAATAGTAGTGTAAGTGTACATTTAAAAAAATAAAAACTTTTTGGACTGTGAAACATCAGTCTGCTTTTTTGTGTCAGGCTCACAGCGTATACTGTGCCCACTTGCCCAGTGCCACCACTCATATCTTGTTTAATAGTAGTGTAACTGTACATTTAAAAAAATAAAAACTTTTTGGACTGTGAAACATCAGTCTGCTTTTTTGTGTCAGGCTCACAGCTTATACTGGGCCCACTTGCCCAGTGCCACCACTCATATCTTGTTTAATAGTAGTGTAAGTGTACATTTAAAAAAATAAAAACTTTTTGGACTGTGAAACATCAGTCTGCTTTTTTTGTGTCAGGCTCACAGCTTATACTGTGCCCACTTGCCCAGTGCCACCACTCATATCTTGTTTAATAGTAGTGTAAGTGTACATTTAAAAAAATAAAAACTTTTTGGACTGTGAAACATCAGTCTGATTTTTTGTGTCAGGCTCACAGCGTATACTGTGCCCACTTGCCCAGTGCCACCACTCATATCTTGTTTAATAGTAGTGTAAGTGTACATTTAAAAACAAAAAAAAACTTTTTGGACTGTGAAACATCAGTCTGCTTTTTTGTGTCAGGCTCACAGCTGATACTGGGCCCACTTGCCCAGTGCCACTATTCATATCTTGTTTAATAGTAGTGTAAGTGTACATTTAAAAACAAAAAAAACTTTTTGGACTGTGAAACATCAGTCTGCTTTTTTGTTTCAGGCTCACAGCTTATACTGGGCCCACTTGCCCAGTGCCACCACTCATATCTTATTTAATAGTAGTGTAAGTGTACATTTAAAAAAAACTAAAAACTTTTTGGACTGTGAAACATCAGTCTGCTTTGTTGTGTCAGGCTCACAGCGTATACTGTGCCCACTTGCCCAGTGCCACCACTCATATCTTGTTTAATAGTAGTGTAAGCGTACATTTAAAAACAAAAAAAACTTTTTGGACTGTGAAACACCAGTCTGCTTTTTTGTTTCAGGCTCACAGCGTATACTGTGCCCACCCCAGTGCCACCACTCATATCTGGTGTAACAGTAGTGTAAATTAAAAAAAAAAACTTTTTTGACTGTGAAACATCAGTCTGCTTGTGTAATCTAATTGCAGTTGCCTGCCTGCCAGCGTGTGTGCCAGGCCCACTTGCCCAGTGCCACCACTCATATCTGGTGTAACAGTAGTGTAAATTTAAAAACCCCCCACTTTTTTGACTGTGAAACATCAGTCTGCTTGTGTAATCTAATTGCAGTTGCCTGCCTGCCAGCGTGTGTGCCAGGCCCAATTGCCCAGTGCCACCACTCATATATGGTGTAACAGTAGTGTAAATTTAAAAAAAAAACTTTTTTGACTGTGAAACATCAGTCTGCTAGTGTAATCTAATTGCAGTTGCCTGCCTGTCAGCGTGTGTGCCAGGCTCACAGCGTATACTGTACCCACTTGCCCAGTGCCACCACTCATAGCTGGTGTAACAGTAGTGTAAATTTAAAAAAAAAACTTTTATGACTGTGAAACATCAGTCTGCTTGTGTAATCTAATTGCAGTTGCTTGCCTGCCAGCGTGTGTGCCAGGCCCACTTGCCCAGTGCCACCACTCATATCTGGTGTAACAGTAGTGTAAATTTAAAAAAAAAAACTTTTTTGACTGTGAAACATCAGTCTGCTAGTGTAATCTAATTGCAGTTGCCTGCCTGCCAGCGCATGTGCCAGGCCCACTTGCCCAGTGCCACCACTCATATCTGGTGTAACAGTAGTGTAAATTAAAAAAAAATACTTTTTCGACTGTGAAACATCAGTCTGCTTGTGTAATCTAATTGCAGTGGTGTATACTGTGCCCACTTGCCCAGTGCCACCACTCATATCTGGTGTAACAGTAGTGTAAATTTAAAAACAAAAAACTTTTTGGACTGTGAAACATCAGTCTGCTTTTTTGTTTCAGGCTCACAGCTTATACTGGGCCCACTTGCCCAGTGCCACCACTCATATCTTGTTTAATAGTAGTGTAAGTGTACATTTAAAAAAATAAAAACTTTTTGGACTGTGAAACATCAGTCTGCTTTTTTGTGTCAGGCTCACAGCGTATACTGTGCCCACTTGCCCAGTGCCACCACTCATATATTGTTTAATAGTAGTGTAAGTGTACATTTAAAAAAATAAAAACTTTTTGGACTGTGAAACATCAGTCTGCTTTTTTGTGTCAGGCTCACAGCGTATACTGTGCCCACTTGCCCAGTGCCACTACTCATATCTTGTTTAATAGTAGTGTAAGTGTACATTTAAAAACAAAAAAAACTTTTTGGACTGTGAAACATCAGTCTGCTTTTTTGTTTCAGGCTCACAGCTTGTACTGTGCCCACTTGCCCAGTGCCACCACTCATATCTTGTTTAATAGTAGTGTAAGTGTACATTTAAAAAAAACAAAAAACTTTTTGGACTGTGAAACATCAGTCTGCTTTTTTGTGTCAGGCTCACAGCGTATACTGTGCCCACTTGCCCAGTGCCACCACTCATATCTTGTTTAATAGTAGTGTAAGTCTACATTTAAAAACAAAAAAAACTTTTTGGACTGTGAAACATCAGACTGCTTTTTTGTGTCAGGCTCACAGCGTATACTGTGCCCACTTGCCCAGTGCCACCACTCATATCTTGTTTAATAGTAGTGTAAGCGTACATTTAAAAACAAAAAAACTTTTTGGACTGTGAAACATCAGTCTGCTTTTTTCTTTCAGGCTCACAGCTTATACTGGGCCCACCCCAGTGCCACCACTCATATCTTGTTTAATAGTAGTGTAAGTGTACATTTAAAAACAAAAAAAACTTTTTGGACTGTGAAACATCAGTCTGCTTTTTTGTGTCATGTTCACAGCTAATACTGGGCCCACTTGCCCAGTGCCACCACTCATATCTTGTTTAATAGTAGTGTAAGTGTACATTTAAAAACAAAAAAACTTTTTGGACTGTGAAACATCAGTCTGCTTGTGTAATCTAATTCCAGTTGCCTGCCTGCCAGCGTGTGTGCCAGGCCCACTTGCCCAGTGCCACCACTCATATCTGGTGTAACAGTAGTGTAAATTTAAAAAAAAAACTTTTTTGACTGTGAAACATCAGTCTGCTAGTGTAATGTAATTGCAGTTGCATGCCTGCCAGCGTGTGTCCCAGGCTCACAGCGTATACTGTGCCCACTTGCCCAGTGCCACCACTCATATCTGGTGTAACAGTAGTGTAAATTTAAAAAAAAAACTTTTATGACTGTGAAACATCAGTCTGCTTGTGTAATCTAATTGCAGTTGCCTGCCTGCCAGCGTGTGTGCCAGGCCCACTTGCCCAGTGCCACCACTCATATCTGGTGTAACAGTAGTGTAAATTTAAAAAAAAAAAACTTTTTTGACTGTGAAACATCAGTCTGCTAGTGTAATCTAATAGCAGTTGCCTGCCTGCAGGCGCGTGTGCCAGGCCCACTTGCCCAGTGCCCCCACTCATATCTGGTGTAACAGTAGTGTAAATTTAAAAAAAAAAACTTTTTTGACTGTGAAACATCAGTCTGCTTGTGTAATCTAATTGCAGTGGCCTGCCTGCCTGCCAGCGTGTGTGCCAGGCTCACAGTGTATACTGTGCCCACTTGCCCAGTGCTACCACTCATATCTGGTGTAACAGTAGTGTAAATTTAAAAACAAAAAACTTTTTGGACTGTGAAACATCAGTCTGCTTTTTTGTTTCAAGCTCACAGCTTATACTGGGCCCACTTGCCCAGTGCCACCACTCATATCTTGTTTAATAGTAGTGTAAGTGTACATTTAAAAAAATAAAAACTTTTTGGACTGTGAAACATCAGTCTGCTTTTTTGTGTCAGGCTCACAGCGTATACTTTGCCCACTTGCCCAGTGTCACCACTCATATCTTGTTTAATAGTAGTGTAAGTGTACATTTAAAAACAAAAAAAACTTTTTGGACTGTGAAACATCAGTCTGCTTTTTTGTGTCAGGCTCACAGCGTATACTGTGCCCACTTGCCAAGTGCCACCACTCATATCTTGTTTAATAGTAGTGTAAGTGTACATTTAAAAACAAAAAAAAACTTTTTGGACTGTGAAACATCAGTCTGCTTTTTTGTTTCAGGCTCACAGCTTATACTGTGCCCACTTGCCCAGTTCCACCACTCATATCTTGTTTAATAGTAGTGTAAGTGTACATTTAAAAAAAAAAAAAAACTTTTTGGACTGTGAAACATCAGTCTGCTAGTGTAATCTAATTGCAGTTGCCTGCCTGCCAGCGCGTGTGCCAGGCCCACTTGCCCAGTGCCACCACTCATATCTGGTGTAACAGTGGTGTAAATTTAAAAAAAAACTTTTTCGACTGTGAAACATCAGTCTGCTAGTGTAATAAAATTAAAGTTGCCTGCCTGCCAGCGTGTGTGCCAGGCTCACAGCGTATACTGTGCCCACTTGCCCAGTGCCCCCACTCATATCTGGTGTAACAGTAGTGTAAATTTAAAAAAAAAAACTTTTTTGACTGTGAAACATCAGTCTGCTTGTGTAATCTAATTGCAGTGGCCTGCCTGCCTGCCAGCGTCTGTGCCAGGCTCACAGTGTATACTGTGCCCACTTGCCCAGTGCCACCACTCATATCTGGTGTAACAGTAGTGTAAATTTAAAAACAAAACTTTTTGGACTGTGAAACATCAGTCTGCTTTTTTTGTGTCAGGCTCACAGCGTATACTGTGCCCACTTGCCCAGTGCCACCACTCATATATTGTTTAATAGTAGTGTAAGTGTACATTTAAAAAAATAAAAACTTTTTGGACTGTGAAACATCAGTCTGCTTTTTTGTGTCAGGCTCACAGCGTATACTGTGCCCACTTGCCCAGTGCCACCACTCATATCTTGTTTAATAGTAGTGTAAGTGTACATTTAAAAACAAAAAAAACTTTTTGGACTGTGAAACATCAGTCTGCTTTTTTGTTTCAGGCTCACAGCTTATACTGTGCCCACTTGCCCAGTGCCACCACTCATATCTTGTTTAATAGTAGTGTAAGTGTACATTTAAAAACAAAAAAAACTTTTTGGACTGTGAAACATCAGTCTGCTTTTTTGTGTCATGTTCACAGCTAATACTGGGCCAACTTGCCCAGTGCCACCACTCATATCTTGTTTAATAGTAGTGTAAGTGTACATTTAAAAACAAAAAAATCTTTTTGGACTGTGAAACATCAGTCTGCTTGTGTAATCTAATTCCAGTTGCCTGCCTGCCAGCGTGTGTGCCAGGCCCACTTGCCCAGTGCCACCACTCATATCTGGTGTAACAGTAGTGTAAATTTTAAAAAAACAACCTTTTTTGACTGTGAAACATCAGTCTGCTTGTGTAATCTAGTTGCAGTTGCCTGCCTGCCAGCGTGTGTGCCAGTCTCACAGTGTATACTGTGCCCACTTGCCCAGTGCCACCACTCATATCTGGTGTAACAGTAGTGTAAATTTAAAAACAAAAAACGTTATGGAATGTGAAACATCAGTCCGCTTTTTTGTGTCAGGCTCACAGCGTTTAATGTGCCCACTTGCCCAGTGCCACCACTCATATCTTGTTTAATAGTAGTGTAAGTGTACATTTAAAAAAATAAAAACTTTTTGGACTGTGAAACATCAGTCTGCTTTTTTGTGTCAGGCTCACAGCGTATACTGTGCCCACTTGCCCAGTGCCACCACTCATATCTTGTTTAATAGTAGTGTAAGTGTACATTTAAAAACAAAAAAAAATTTTTGGACTGTGAAACATCATTCTGCTTTTTTGTTTCAGGCTCACAGCTTATACTGGGCCCACTTGCCCAGTGCCACCACTCATATCTTGTTTAATAGTAGTCTAAGTGTACATTTAAAAAAAACAAAAAACTTTTTGGACTGTGAAACATCAGTCTGCTTTTTTGAGTCAGGCTCACAGCGTATACTGTGCCCACTTGCCCAGTGCCACCACTCATATCTTGTTTAATAGTAGTGTAAGCGTACATTTAAAAACAAAAAAAACTTTTTGGACTGTGAAACATCAGTCTGATTTTTTGTGTCAGGCTCACAGCGTATACTGTGCCCACCCCAGTGCCACCACTCATATCTGGTGTAACAGTAGTGTAAATTTAAAAAAAAGAAATATTTTTTGACTGTGAAACATCAGTCTGCTTGTGTAATCTAATTGCAGTTGCCTGCCTGCCAGCGTGTGTGTCAGGCCCACTTGCCCAGTGCCACCACTCATATCTGGTGTAACAGTAGTGTAAATTTAAAAAAAAAAAAAACTTTTTTGACTGTGAAACATCAGTCTGCTAGTGTAATCTAGTTGCAGTTGCCTGCCTGTCAGCGCGTGTGCCAGGCCCACTTGCCCAGTGCCACCACTCATATCTGGTGTAACAGTAGTGTAAATTTAAAAAAAAAAAATTTCGACTGTGAAACATCAGTCTGCTAGTGTAATCTAATTGCAGTTGCCTGCCTGCCAGCATGTGTGCCAGGCTCACAGCGTATACTGTGCAAACTTGCCCAGTGCCCCCACTCATATCTGGTGTAACAGTAGTGTAAATTTAAAAAAAACAAAACTTTTTTGACTGTGAAACATCAGTCTGCTTGTGTAATCTAATTGCAAAAGTAAAAAGAAATGCCAAGATACAGCGCTACACTACCCTCAGATGAGGGTTGGGTTGCTAAAGATGGTGTCCACGACTAGGAATGTGTATACATCAAGGTTAATATATAATATTGTGTTACACAAAGAATATATATAAAACCATGTGAAAAAGTACTTAAAAGGTAAAAGATTAAAAACAAAATATATATATATATATATATAGGATGTGATATTAAAATGTATTAAACAAACATTTTATTAACATAAACTGACAGTTAAAAATACAGTTAAAAATAGATTCAACAATCTAATGGATTGCCCCATACAATGTCCAAGAAGTTATGTCCTATGTAACATACAAATCTAATTGCAGTTGCCTGCCTGCCAGCGTGTGTGCCAGGCTCACAGTGTATACTGTGCCCACTTGCCCAGTGCCACCACTCATATCTGGTGTAACAGTAGTGTAAATTTAAAAACAAAAAACTTTTTGGACTGTGAAACATCAGTCTGCTTTTTTGTTTCAGACTCACAGCTTATACTGGGCCCACTTGCCCAGTGCCACCACTCATATCTTGTTTAATAGTAGTGTAAGTGTACATTTAAAAAAAATAAAAACTTTTTGGACTGTGAAACATCAGTCTGCTTTTTTGTGTCAGGCTCACAGCGTATACTGTGCCCACTTGCCCAGTGCCACCACTCATATCTTGTTTAATAGTAGTGTAAGTGTACATTTAAAAAAATAAAAACTTTTTGGACTGTGAAACATCAGTCTGCTTTTTTGTGTCAGGCTCACAGCGTATACTGTGCCCACTTGCCCAGTACCACCACTCATATCTTGTTTAATAGTAGTGTAAGTGTACATTTAATAAAATAAAAACTTTTTGGACTGTGAAACATCAGTCTGCTTTTTTGTGTCAGGCTCACAGCTTATACTGGGCCCACTTGCCCAGTGCCACCACTCATATCTTGTTTAATAGTAGTGTAAGTGTACATTTAAAAAAATAAAACTTTTTGGACTGTGAAACATCAGTCTGCTTTTTTGTGTCAGGCTCACAGCGTATACTATGCCCACTTGCCCAGTGCCACCACTCATATCTTGTTTAATAGTAGTGTAAGTGTACATTTAAAAAAAATAAAAACTTTTTGGACTGTGAAACATCAGTCTGCTTTTTTGTGTCAGGCTCACAGCGTATACTGTGCCCACTTGCCCAGTGCCACCACTCATATCTTGTTTAATAGTAGTGTAAGTGTACATTTAAAAAAATAAAAACTTTTTGGACTGTGAAACATCAGTCTGCTTTTTTGTGTCAGGCTCACAGCGTATACTGTGCCCACTTGCCCAGTGCCACCACTCATATCTTGTTTAATAGTAGTGTAAGTGTACATTTAAAAACAAAAAAAACTTTTTGGACTGTGAAACATCAGTCTGCTTTTTTGTGTCAGGCTCACAGCTGATACTGGGCCCACTTGCCCAGTGCCACTATTCATATCTGGTGTAACAGTAGTGTAAATTTAAAAAAAAAAACTTTTTTGACTGTGAAACATCAGTCTGCTTTTTTGTGTCAGGCTCACAGCGTATACTATGCCCACTTGCCCAGTGCCACCACTCATATCTTGTTTAATAGTAGTGTAAGTGTACATTTAAAAAAATAAAACTTTTTGGACTGTGAAACATCAGTCTGCTTTTTTGTGTCAGGCTCACAGCGTATACTATGCCCACTTGCCCAGTGCCACCACTCATATCTTGTTTAATAGTAGTGTAAGTGTACATTTAAAAAAAATAAAAACTTTTTGGACTGTGAAACATCAGTCTGCTTTTTTGTGTCAGGCTCACAGCGTATACTGTGCCCACTTGCCCAGTGCCACCACTCATATCTTGTTTAATAGTAGTGTAAGTGTACATTTAAAAACAAAAAAAACTTTTTGGACTGTGAAACATCAGTCTGCTTTTTTGTTTCAGGCTCACAGCTTATACTGTGCCCACTTGCCCAGTGCCACCACTCATATCTTGTTTAATAGTAGTGTAAGTGTACATTTAAAAACAAAAAAAACTTTTTGGACTGTGAAACATCAGTCTGCTTTTTTGTGTCATGTTCACAGCTAATACTGGGCCAACTTGCCCAGTGCCACCACTCATATCTTGTTTAATAGTAGTGTAAGTGTACATTTAAAAACAAAAAAATCTTTTTGGACTGTGAAACATCAGTCTGCTTGTGTAATCTAATTCCAGTTGCCTGCCTGCCAGCGTGTGTGCCAGGCCCACTTGCCTAGTGCCACCACTCATATCTGGTGTAACAGTAGTGTAAATTTAAAAAAAACAACCTTTTTTGACTGTGAAACATCAGTCTGCTTGTGTAATCTAGTTGCAGTTGCCTGCCTGCCAGCGTGTGTGCCAGTCTCACAGTGTATACTGTGCCCACTTGCCCAGTGCCACCACTCATATCTGGTGTAACAGTAGTGTAAATTTAAAAACAAAAAACGTTATGGAATGTGAAACATCAGTCCGCTTTTTTGTGTCAGGCTCACAGCGTTTAATGTGCCCACTTGCCCAGTGCCACCACTCATATCTTGTTTAATAGTAGTGTAAGTGTACATTTAAAAAAATAAAAACTTTTTGGACTGTGAAACATCAGTCTGCTTTTTTGTGTCAGGCTCACAGCGTATACTGTGCCCACTTGCCCAGTGCCACCACTCATATCTTGTTTAATAGTAGTGTAAGTGTACATTTAAAAACAAAAAAAAATTTTTGGACTGTGAAACATCATTCTGCTTTTTTGTTTCAGGCTCACAGCTTATACTGGGCCCACTTGCCCAGTGCCACCACTCATATCTTGTTTAATAGTAGTCTAAGTGTACATTTAAAAAAAACAAAAAACTTTTTGGACTGTGAAACATCAGTCTGCTTTTTTGAGTCAGGCTCACAGCGTATACTGTGCCCACTTGCCCAGTGCCACCACTCATATCTTGTTTAATAGTAGTGTAAGCGTACATTTAAAAACAAAAAAAACTTTTTGGACTGTGAAACATCAGTCTGATTTTTTGTGTCAGGCTCACAGCGTATACTGTGCCCACCCCAGTGCCACCACTCATATCTGGTGTAACAGTAGTGTAAATTTAAAAAAAAAAAATATTTTTTGACTGTGAAACATCAGTCTGCTTGTGTAATCTAATTGCAGTTGCCTGCCTGCCAGCGTGTGTGCCAGGCTCACTTGCCCAGTGCCACCACTCATATCTGGTGTAACAGTAGTGTAAATTAAAAAAAAAACCCTTTTGACTGTGAAACATCAGTCTGCTTGTGTAATCTAATTGCAGTTGCCTGCCTGCCAGCGTGTGTGTCAGGCCCACTTGCCCAGTGCCACCACTCATATCTGGTGTAACAGTAGTGTAAATTTAAAAAAAAAAAAAACTTTTTTGACTGTGAAACATCAGTCTGCTAGTGTAATCTAGTTGCAGTTGCCTGCCTGTCAGCGCGTGTGCCAGGCCCACTTGCCCAGTGCCACCACTCATATCTGGTGTAACAGTAGTGTAAATTTAAAAAAAAAAAATTTCGACTGTGAAACATCAGTCTGCTAGTGTAATCTAATTGCAGTTGCCTGCCTGCCAGCATGTGTGCCAGGCTCACAGCGTATACTGTGCAAACTTGCCCAGTGCCCCCACTCATATCTGGTGTAACAGTAGTGTAAATTTAAAAAAAACAAAACTTTTTTGACTGTGAAACATCAGTCTGCTTGTGTAATCTAATTGCAAAAGTAAAAAGAAATGCCAAGATACAGCGCTACACTACCCTCAGATGAGGGTTGGGTTGCTAAAGATGGTGTCCACGACTAGGAATGTGTATACATCAAGGTTAATATATAATATTGTGTTACACAAAGAATATATATAAAACCATGTGAAAAAGTACTTAAAAGGTAAAAGATTAAAAACAAAATATATATATATATATATATAGGATGTGATATTAAAATGTATTAAACAAACATTTTATTAACATAAACTGACAGTTAAAAATACAGTTAAAAATAGATTCAACAATCTAATGGATTGCCCCATACAATGTCCAAGAAGTTATGTCCTATGTAACATACAAATCTAATTGCAGTTGCCTGCCTGCCAGCGTGTGTGCCAGGCTCACAGTGTATACTGTGCCCACTTGCCCAGTGCCACCACTCATATCTGGTGTAACAGTAGTGTAAATTTAAAAACAAAAAACTTTTTGGACTGTGAAACATCAGTCTGCTTTTTTGTTTCAGACTCACAGCTTATACTGGGCCCACTTGCCCAGTGCCACCACTCATATCTTGTTTAATAGTAGTGTAAGTGTACATTTAAAAAAAATAAAAACTTTTTGGACTGTGAAACATCAGTCTGCTTTTTTGTGTCAGGCTCACAGCGTATACTGTGCCCACTTGCCCAGTGCCACCACTCATATCTTGTTTAATAGTAGTGTAAGTGTACATTTAAAAAAATAAAAACTTTTTGGACTGTGAAACATCAGTCTGCTTTTTTGTGTCAGGCTCACAGCGTATACTGTGCCCACTTGCCCAGTACCACCACTCATATCTTGTTTAATAGTAGTGTAAGTGTACATTTAATAAAATAAAAACTTTTTGGACTGTGAAACATCAGTCTGCTTTTTTGTGTCAGGCTCACAGCTTATACTGGGCCCACTTGCCCAGTGCCACCACTCATATCTTGTTTAATAGTAGTGTAAGTGTACATTTAAAAAAATAAAACTTTTTGGACTGTGAAACATCAGTCTGCTTTTTTGTGTCAGGCTCACAGCGTATACTATGCCCACTTGCCCAGTGCCACCACTCATATCTTGTTTAATAGTAGTGTAAGTGTACATTTAAAAAAAATAAAAACTTTTTGGACTGTGAAACATCAGTCTGCTTTTTTGTGTCAGGCTCACAGCGTATACTGTGCCCACTTGCCCAGTGCCACCACTCATATCTTGTTTAATAGTAGTGTAAGTGTACATTTAAAAAAATAAAAACTTTTTGGACTGTGAAACATCAGTCTGCTTTTTTGTGTCAGGCTCACAGCGTATACTGTGCCCACTTGCCCAGTGCCACCACTCATATCTTGTTTAATAGTAGTGTAAGTGTACATTTAAAAACAAAAAAAACTTTTTGGACTGTGAAACATCAGTCTGCTTTTTTGTGTCAGGCTCACAGCTGATACTGGGCCCACTTGCCCAGTGCCACTATTCATATCTGGTGTAACAGTAGTGTAAATTTAAAAAAAAAAACTTTTTTGACTGTGAAACATCAGTCTGCTTTTTTGTGTCAGGCTCACAGCGTATACTATGCCCACTTGCCCAGTGCCACCACTCATATCTTGTTTAATAGTAGTGTAAGTGTACATTTAAAAAAATAAAACTTTTTGGACTGTGAAACATCAGTCTGCTTTTTTGTGTCAGGCTCACAGCGTATACTATGCCCACTTGCCCAGTGCCACCACTCATATCTTGTTTAATAGTAGTGTAAGTGTACATTTAAAAAAAATAAAAACTTTTTGGACTGTGAAACATCAGTCTGCTTTTTTGTGTCAGGCTCACAGCGTATACTGTGCCCACTTGCCCAGTGCCACCACTCATATCTTGTTTAATAGTAGTGTAAGTGTACATTTAAAAAAATAAAAACTTTTTGGACTGTGAAACATCAGTCTGCTTTTTTGTGTCAGGCTCACAGCGTATACTGTGCCCACTTGCCCAGTGCCACCACTCATATCTTGTTTAATAGTAGTGTAAGTGTACATTTAAAAACAAAAAAAACTTTTTGGACTGTGAAACATCAGTCTGCTTTTTTGTGTCAGGCTCACAGCTGATACTGGGCCCACTTGCCCAGTGCCACTATTCATATCTGGTGTAACAGTAGTGTAAATTTAAAAAAAAAAACTTTTTTGACTGTGAAACATCAGTCTGCTAGTGTAATCTAATTGCAGTTGCCTGCCTGCCAGCGCATGTGCCAGGCCCACTTGCCCAGTGCCACCACTCATATCTGGTGTAACAGTAGTGTAAATTTAAAAAAAAAACTTTTTCGACTGTGAAACATCAGTCTGCTTGTGTAATCTAATTGCAGTGGCCTGCCTGCCAGCATGTGTGCCAGGCTCACAGTGTATACTGTGTCCACTTGTCCAGTGCCACCACTCATATCTGGTGTAACAGTAGTGTAAATTTAAAAACAAAAAACTTTTTGGACTGTGAAACATCAGTCTGCTTTTTTGTTTCAGGCTCACAGCTTATACTGGGCCCACTTGCCCAGTGCCACCACTCATATCTTGTTTAATAGTAGTGTAAGTGTACATTTAAAAAAATAAAAACTTTTTGGACTGTGAAACATCAGTCTGCTTTTTTGTGTCAGGCTCACAGCGTATACTGTGCCCACTTGCCCAGTGCCACTACTCATATCTTGTTTAATAGTAGTGTAAGTGTACATTTAAAAACAAAAAAAACTTTTTGGACTGTGAAACATCAGTCTGCTTTTTTGTTTCAGGCTCACAGCTTATACTGGGCCCACTTGCCCAGTGCCACCACTCATATCTTGTTTAATAGTAGTGTAAGTGTAAATTTAAAAAAAAAAAAACTTTTTTGACTGTGAAACATCAGTCTGCTTTTTTGTGTCAGGCTCACAGCGTATACTGTGCCCACTTGCCCAGTGCCACCACTCATATCTTGTTTAATAGTAGTGTAAGTGTACATTTAAAAACAAAAAAAACTTTTTGGACTGTGAAACATCAGTCTGCTTGTGTAATCTAATTCCAGTTGCCTGCCTGCCAGCGTGTGTGCCAGGCCCACTTGCCCAGTGCCACCACTCATATCTGGTGTAACAGTAGTGTAAATTTAAAAAAAAAACTTTTTTTGACTGTGAAACATCAGTCTGCTAGTGTAATGTAATTGCAGTTGCCTGCCTGCCAGCGTGTGTGCCAGGCTCACAGCGTATACTGTGCCCACTTGCCCAGTGCCACCGCTCATATCTGGTGTAACAGTAGTGTAAATTTTAAAAAAAAACTTTTATGACTGTGAAACATCAGTCTGCTTGTGTAATCTAATTGCTGTTGCCTGCCTGCCAGCGTGTGTGCCAGGCCCACTTGCCCAGTGCCACCACTCATATCTGGTGTAACAGTAGTGTAAATTTAAAAAAACAAAAACTTTTTTGACTGTGAAACATCAGTCTGCTATTGTAATCTAATTGCAGTTGCCTGCCTGCAGGCGCGTGTGCCAGGCCCACTTGCCCAGTGCCACCACTCATATCTGGTGTAACAGTAGTGTAAATTTTAAAAAAAAACTTTTTTGACTGTGAAACATCAGTCTGCTTTTGTAATCTAATTGCAGTGGCCTGCCTGCCAGCTTGTGTGCCAGGCTCACAGTGTACACTATGCCCACTTGCCCAGTGCCACCACTCATATCTGGTGTAACAGTAGTGTAAATTTAAAAACAAAAAACTTTTTGGACTGTGAAACATCAGTCTGCTTTTTTGTGTCAGGCTCACAGCATATACTGTGCCCACTTGCCCAGTGCCACCACTCATATCTTGTTTAATAGTAGTGTAAGTGTACATATAAAAACAAAAAAAACTTTTTGGACTGTGAAACATCAGTCTGCTTTTTTGTGTCAGGCTCACAGCGTATACTGTGCCCACTTGCCAAGTGCCCCCACTCATATCTTGTTTAATAGTAGTGTAAGTGTACATTTAAAAACAAAAAAAACTTTTTGGACTGTGAAACATCAGTCTGCTTTTTTGTTTCAGGCTCACAGCTTATACTGTGCCCACTTGCCCAGTTCCACCACTCATATCTTGTTTAATAGTAGTGTAAGTGTACATTTAAAAAAAAAAAAACTTTTTGGACTGTGAAACATCAGTCTGCTAGTGTAATCTAATTGCAGTTGCCTGCCTGCCAGCGCGTGTGCCAGGCCCACTTGCCCAGTGCCACCACTCATATCTGGTGTAACAGTAGTGTAAATTTAAAAAAAAACTTTTTCGACTGTGAAACATCAGTCTGCTTGTGTAATCTAATTGCAGTGGCCTGCCTGCCTGCCAGCGTGTGTGCCAGGCTCACAGTGTATACTGTGCCCACTTGCCCAGTGCCACCACTCATATCTGGTGTAACAGTAGTGTAAATTTAAAAACAAAAAACTTTTTGGACTGTGAAACATCAGTCTGCTTTTTTGTTTCAGGCTCACAGCTTATACTGGGCCCACTTGCCCAGTGCCACCACTTATATCTTGTTTAATAGTAGTGTAAGTGTACATTTAAAAAAATAAAAACTTTTTGGACTGTGAAACATCAGTCTGCTTTTTTGTGTCAGGCTCACAGTGTATACTGTGCCCACTTGCCCAGTGCCACCACTCATATCTGGTGTAACAGTAGTGTAAATTTAAAAAAAAAACTTTTTTGACTGTGAAACATCAGTCTGCTTGTGTAATCTAATTGCAGTGGCCTGCCTGCCAGCGTGTGTGCCAGGCTCACAGTGTATACTGTGCCCACTGGCCCAGTGCCACCACTCATATCTGGTGTAACAGTAGTGTAAATTTAAAAACAAAAAACTTTTTGGACTGTGAAACATCAGTCTGCTTTTTTGTTTCAGGCTCACAGCTTATACTGGGCCCACTTGCCCAGTGCCACCACTCATATCTTGTTTAATAGTAGTGTAAGTGTACATTTAAAAAAATAAAAACTTTTTGGACTGTGAAACATCAGTCTGCTTTTTTGTGTCAGGCTCACAGCGTATACTGTGCCCACTTGCCCAGTGCCACCACTCATATCTGGTGTAACAGTAGTGTAAATTAAAAAAAAAAAACTTTTTTGACTGTGAAACATCAGTCTGCTAGTGTAATCTAATTGCAGTGGCCTGCCTGCCAGCGTGTGTGCCAGGCTCACAGTGTATACTGTGCCCACTTGCCCAGTGCCACCACTTATATCTGGTGTAACAGTAGTGTAAATTTAAAAACAAAAAACTTTTTGGACTGTGAAACATCAGTCTGCTTTTTTGTTTCAGGCTCACAGCTTATACTGGGCCCACTTGCCCAGTGCCACCACTCATATCTTGTTTAATAGTAGTGTAAGTGTACATTTAAAAAAATAAAAACTTTTTGGACTGTGAAACATCAGTCTGCTTGTGTAATCTAATTGCAGTGGCCTGCCTGCCAGCATGTGTGTCAGGCTCACAGCGTATACTGTGCCCACTTGCCCAGTGCCACCACTCATATCTGGTGTAACAGTAGTGTAAATTTAAAAACAAAAAACTTTTTGGACTGTGAAACATTTTTTGTTTCAGGCTCACAGCTTATAGTGGGCACACTTGCGCAGTGCCACCACTTATATCTTGTTTAATAGTAGTGTAAGTGTACATTTAAAAAAATAAAAACTTTTTGGACTGTGAAACATCAGTCTGCTTTTTTGTGTCAGGCTCACAGCGTATACTGTGCCCACTTGCCCAGTGCCACCACTCATATCTTGTTTAATAGTAGTGTAGTGGAGGACCGACCAAGAATCTTTTTCCATCTCCCGGTTCCTAAAATGCATGCTATATACACGTCCCCTGGTGCTGCAACTGCCTCTGGGAACCTTACCATGGGTCACAGACCACACATCTTGTAATTCTCTGTCTGGGAAATTATCTATCTATCAAATCTATCTATTTATCTATCAAATCTATCTATCTATCTATCGTATCTATCAAATGTATCTATTGCATCTATTGATCTATTTATCTAATCTATGTATCTATCTATCAAATCTATCTATCTCGTGGCCGGACTGTTATCTGACAGCCACTTGTGTTTCGGCCAAATGTCCATCTGCCAAATGTCCGTCGGCTAAAAGTGCGGCCACGATTGCACGCGCAGTGCCCCAAATTTGAAGTAGGAGGACCGACCAAGCATCTTTTTTCTATCTCCCGGTTCCTAAAATCCATGCCATATACACGTCCCCTGATAGCGGACGTAACAGGGATTAAACTGATATGAATAGTACTACTAGCCAGCCGAGAAGATGGCTGCAGCTTGAAAGAGCTCTGTATACCCAAACTGACTAAGGAGACAAATATAGGAAGACACAGCGGCAATCAGAGCACCCGGCTTCAAACCAACACTGCCGGGAACTAGATTCACCATCCCACCCTACCAGATGTGCGGAAGACAATACAGAATGTGAAGGGGAAGCACCGCCATCACGGGTGAGCACGCACACCAGCGCACAATACATCGTTGTACTCCGGGCCTCTCTGCCAGCTCAGACAAATATCCCGGCTCCTGTCCACCCCTATATATAACCGAGAGATGAGCTGAGAGAGTGCGCTATTTACCCGATATCTAATCTGCTTATATAAGAAGGGAGGCGATACATACCCCACTGGAAAATCTGTGTCGGCACCGGCACCCACGTGGCATGTCAGGGCTATATTAAAACAGGCCCGTAGTTCCTCAGCACCAACACAGCACGCAACTATGAGTACATCATAATTAAGAGTGCTTTTTTTATTGATAAAAGGGTGTCTTAGAAAGGATAAGAGGTTTTAAACAATGAGCACGCAGTGCAAAATATAATGCGCACAGGCCTCCATTACAGTCGCAAATAATAAACAACTGGAAAGTCTTCAGGTGACTCTTGCTTGAGGTTGGGGCTTTAGTCTATTCTATCAGTCAAACATTGGTGCTAAACATAAATCACAACAAGAAGTGAAAGTGGGCAAGAATTTTTTAAGAACACTTCATTAAGACAGCTCTTTTAAATTTTATTTGCAGTTGCCTGGGGACTTATACCACTTAAACATGTCTCCTAAAAAACAAAACAAAAAAGGCATCAGCTCAAAAAATAAAAATAATAAAACCCCATCTGTCAATAATTTTTTTAAAACCATTGAAGCGAAGTCAGCAGCTATTGCTGCAGCAGATGAGCAAGATTTTGAAGAGGCATCTTCTTCTTCTAATTCTGACACAGATACTATTCCAGATTCTATCACTGTACCTAAGGCCCTATTTGAATCCATACCATCAAAAAAAGACTTTTCTAATCTAATATCCCAAGTAAAAGAATGTATTAAAGAGGAGATCAATGACTTAAAGAAAGAGATATCTGATATCGGCCTCAGGGTAGAGGCGGTTGAGACCACACAGGATACCCACTCACATGCAATCACAGATTTGCAAAACATCATTAGTGGACAAAACTCTACGATCCAAGAGCTTGAAGACAAGATAGACGACGCTGAGAACAGATCAAGGAGACAAAATATTAGGATCAGAGGCATTCCCGAGAACATAGCCCCTGCAGATCTGGAACAATATGTACAAGATCTCTATACTTTTCTCAAGAAATCGGAAGTGCCACTTAAACTAGAAATGGATAGAATACACAGAGCTTTACGTCCAAAACCATCGGACTCCCAACCTCCAAGAGATGTAATAGCACGCATCACGAATTATCATAATAAAGAGGATATCATGAAACTTGCCAGAGAATCCCAACCTATTAAATTTGAGAATGTTGACTTACAGATATTTGCTGACCTTTCACAAAGAACTCTAACTAAAAGAAGAGAGCTTAACCCCTTAACCTCTCTATTACGGAAACAAAACATCTCTTATAAGTGGAGTTTTCCTTTCCAACTGATAATTGTTCACCAGGGCAGACGCACAAAGTGACATTCCAAGGATTTGCAAAGAATTGAATATTCAAGCTCCAGAAATAGATGGGCACCTTGTGACTGCCAGGGGTCACACATCAGGAACTATTATCACTCCATTACCACAGAGGAAAGAATGGCAAGTGGCCTAACAGAGGAAATCAAGAAGAAACACGCAAGCCAAGAGTGGTGCGTCCCCTGAAAAAGGATGAGGGTCAATGTGGGACCTTTTTTTTTTTTCCAATTACCTAGACAGTGCCCTTATCTCAGGTTTTTTGTTGGTCCTCCTGGGGTTACTTGTCTTACATTTTGTTATTGATGTACAATGGTCTTCGGTCCTGATGATCTAAAAAGGTGCAGGTAAAAGTACAAAGTCATCACGACACCCTTAGGTCATAGATCGATAATAACAGTTGTTCATTGTTATGTTCCAGTTATATGTTTATTCATAGGCTACAATATCTGATTGTTAAAAATATTCTTAGTCAGTTAGGAGAAATTCCTACTTCTTAGTATTATGTATATTAGGAAGTCATTTTCCTCTTTACAAAGGGGAATGTTACTTGGTTTGTTTTTCTTTCGTTTTGTTTTTTGTGTTTTTCCAATGTGTCTTTGTCTTTGTACATACAGGACCGGTTGCTCAGAGATAAATAGGATATACCAGAGATTATCAGACAATATGGGAGGGTATGGTTTTAGTAAGTATGTCTGGCATAAGCAATAAAGATTCCAAGATATTGAATGTCATCACACAGAACACCAAGGGGTTAAATTGCCCCAAGAAACATAGATTAGCCATGTTAGATCTACACAGAAAAAGGGGGCATATAATTATGCTGCAGGAGACACATTTTAAAAACAAGCACATCCCTAATTATATGGCACCACAATACCCCCAACATTTTCACAGCACCCATTCCTCAAAAAAAATCAATGGGGTTAGTATATTAATACACAAGTCTATTCCTTTCACGAAAACCAGTGTAGAGAGAGACAAGGAAGGGAGATTTTTATGTCTTACTGGTCTTCTATACGGGAAACCCATAACCTTAGTGAATTTTTATACACCAAATAGGAACCAGCATAGATTCATCACCAACATTACCAACATTATTCTAGAACACCATAAAGGGCCTCTAGTGATGGCGGGAGACCTGAATGCCCCTCTCGACCCAACGCTAGACTGCACTAACCCAGACACCAGAGTAAAAATTCTGTATCTAGAATCCATTTGGAAAAACCTTAAATTACTAGGTTTACATGATTCATGGAGATATATGCATCAACAAAAAAAAGATTTCACATTTTTTTCCAACCCCCAGAAAAGCTACTCCAGACTAGATTATATATTTGTAGATCACCTGGCGCTTTCCTTTATAAAAGAGGCAAAAATAATTCACTCCACATGGTCAGACCATTCGCTGGTCTCTTGTAGACTAATATGGCCAGATGCGCCTCTTAACACATATCATTGGAGACTTGATGAGTCTCTTCTCAAAGGGAAAAAGAGGATAAGGGAATTGTCCAATTTAATCAAATCATATTTTTTAATAAATAATACACCTGATATCCAAACTAAGAGTTTGTGGGAAGCTCACAAATGTACCATCAGGGGCGAATTTCTAAAACTAAAGGCCCAACTATCAAAACAGAATAGAGACACTTACACAAAACTTGCCAAAGAGATCTCTGAATTAGACCATTTACATAAATTAACACCTGGTGATACTAAGATCCTAGATAACTTAAATTCTAAGAAAAATCAATACAACAAAGAGCTACAAATCAACACACAACAAAAGTTTTGGATGTCATAAAAATATTAAAACTTAACAAGACCCCAGGCCCAGATGGTTTTACTGGTCTGTACTACAAAACTTTTGCAAAGTTGTTAGCTCCCCACTTGACTAATCTCTATAATTCCATTTCAGATTCTTCCCCCTTCCCAGATTCCATGCTTCAAGCCCATATCACAGTCCTGGAAAAACCAGGGAAGAGTCCAGATAAGCCAGCAAATTTTCGACCAATTTCCCTACTAAATATTGACTTAAAAGTTTATGCAAAAATCCTGGCCACGCGTATAAGTAAACTACTACCTCAATTAATTCATCAGGACCAGGTGGGCTTCGTAACTAACAGAGAAGCTAAAGATAATATGGTAAAGGTTCTTAATTTGATTGAACACGTTGTTAATGCAAATTCTCCCACTATTTTTCTCTCTACTGACGCCGAAAAGGCATTTGACAGACTAGACTGGACTTACCTAGACTTGACTCTGAGACGATTTAATTTCCCTCCCCTTTTCATACAGAAAATTATGGCTCTATATTCCAACCCGACGGCTCAGGTTAGGGTAAATGGTACCCTCTCTGACTCTTTTGAAATTAGAAACGGTTCCAGACAGGGTTGTCCTTTATCCCCGTTACTATTTATATTATCCCTCAAACCACTAGCTGTACAGATAAGGGCGAATTCAAATATACAGGGCATTAACATTGGTGATAGAGCACATAAGATGGCAATATTTGCAGACGATCTCCTTTTAACACTTTCAGACCCTCTGAATTCGGTTACCCATGCTATGCAGGAGATTTCTACGTTTGGAGAGGTCTCTAACTTCCTTGTAAATATGGCTAAATCAGAATTTATGCCGATAAATATCTCCAGACAAACCATAGAATCTATACAGACCCGTTGCCCTTTGAAAGCTAAACCCAAAGGTTTAAAATATCTAGGTATTTTCTTAACTCCCGAGCCACAACAAACTAGACAACTAAATTATAGGAGACTAATCAATGAATTTCATTCCCTGACCTCTTCTTGGTCTTTAAAAAATATTTCATGGCTGGGACGTATCCACGCATCAAAAATGGTATTATTACCAAAAGCGCTATATTTGCTACAAACAGTGCCTATCCAGAATACCTCAAAAGACATAGATATCCTGCAGAAAATTATAAATAATTATATATGGGGAGGAAAGGCTCCACGTATTAATAAAAGCACAATCTATAAATCCCAGTCCAATGGAGGGCTAGGTATACCACATCTCAACTCATACAAACTAGCGATTTCGCTACAAAGAATAGCAGAGTGGTGCAAGTATGATGAATCTAATCCTAAAGGGTGGGTACAGATAGAACATTTCTTGTCAGTCGTGAAGAAATTGGGCGGGTGTTGCTGGGATCTCTCAGCCATGAAACGTTCGGTCATATCTCAACTCTCAAGCACAAATGAAACCTGGAAAGACTGGCTCTGTATATTAAAAACATAAAATATAAAAATATAAAAATATTTCTTCCAGATTTTCCCCTCTCACGCAACTATTGTTAAACCAAGAATTTCCTCCCGGCCTTACAGAACCTACACAGAGTGCCAACTCATTCATATCTCATATTCCTATTTACTCAATTTTAGATAACGGTAAGATTAAATCAAAACGACAACTAAATGACTTGGATATTCCCTTTTTTTTCCTCATGGTTCAGTTATCATCAAGCTAGACACTTCATTTACTCACATAGATTTAAGTCGGATCTTATAAGATCTCCAACACTATTTAAACAGGCTTGTATTCATGATAGGAAATCCCTGAGGTCTATTGCCACATTGTACAAACTAGTTATAGAGAACAGATTTCCCCATCTTCCCACTTATACAAAAAGCTGGGACAAGGAATTAGGCACACATACTTCATCCAAAGATGGGCACGTTAGATTTCGTCACCTTTCAAAGTCTGCTCGTTCTTCGAGAGCCAAAGAAACAAATATAAAAATATTTATGAGGTGGTACTTGACACCTTCAAGACTTAAACACATTTTTAAGAAGTGCTCCAACATCTGTTGGAGATGTGGTGAACAGATTGGCACCATGAGTCATATATGGTGGAGGTGCGACCCAATTAAGGACTTCTGGGAAAAAATATTTGTTGAAATTAACACAGTCTTAAATACACGATTATCCCCCACCCTAGAGATAATATACTTGTTTGCATCCCCTCAAATCACATGCAAGATTAGGAGGCAGCTATTTCAGATACTGGTTAATTTGACAAAACAATTGATCCCTAGGAAATGGAAGACATCTAGCATACCAGGGATTGATGAATGGAGATCCAGGGTGGACTCAGATCTTACTTTGGAAAGATTCTATTATCTATGTAAGGGGAGATTAGATTTTTATGAGGATATGATATTCCTTTGGGAATCTTATAAGTTTAAGGTTAATAATTAAGTTGTAATTCTGTTTACAAATATAAAGTGGGTCATGAGCAACCATTGTTCTGGTGTGTATCCTCAGGTACAGAGATGTTTAATTATAAGTGTTAAAAATGTTTTTGGTTCTTTTTTTTAATACATGTTAATACGGTCTGATTTGACCTCTTAGATGGCTCTCAGGACTCTAATTCTATGTGCAGGCTAACCCACAGGTAATGATGACAGGGGGGGCCCTCTCCCAGCAGTCTGAAGTCAGCAAACTAGGTTGTTCTCTTATGCAGAAGACTCTTCATTCTACAGAGACTTTGTCAACCTAACTCATAAGCACCAATGGATTGAGTAGATACCACTTGGACTGTTTGGGAGGGTCACTGCAATTTGGACTTGGACATTTGGTTGGGGCCAAGAGGAGGGAGAAGGGAAAAACAGAGCCATACGCAATGTCTGTATTTGTACTAGACTTGTTTTTGTTTGTGTTTTTTTATTTTTGTGTTTTTGTTTCAGATATGAAAATAAATAAAAATATATTTAAAAAAAAAAAAAAGAATAGTACTACTTAACACACCACTCATATCTGGTGGCACAGTAGATTGCACACGCAGTGCCCCAAATTTGAAGTAGGAGAACCGACCAAGCATCTTTTTCCATCTCCCGGTTCTTAAAATCGATGCCATATACACGTCCCCTAATAGGGGACGTAACAGGGATTAAACTGATAGGAATAGTACTACTTAACACACCTTATAATAACGCAGAGAGAGGCAATGCAGAGAGAGGAGTCTGAAGAAGAGGAGTCAGAGGAGGAAGGTGGCTTTGAGGAGGTGGAAGACCAAACACAGCAGGTGTCCCAGGGGGCTTGTTGTCACCTTTCGGGGACCCTTGGTGTTGTACGTGGCTGGGTGGAGGAAGAGACCTTCAATGACATCAGTGAGGACAAGGAACGGGACATGGCTAGCTTGGTATCCAACCTTGTGCAAATGGGGAGTTTGCGGTTGTGCAAATGGACTGTTTGCGGTTGTTTGTGGTGCGTTAAACGGGGAGTTTGGTCTGTCCCTGTGAAGCGGGTGTAACCCTTACACTACCTGATCGATACAACATCAGACCTGATGTTTTAAAGCACGTTATTCCAAACAATTTAGGAATGTTAGGTGATTTATGCCCTTTATGGATTAAAACCAAACTCTGCATCAACTATGTAATTTTACGTGGGAGTTTTGCCATGGATCCCCCTCCGGCATGCCACAGTCCAGGTGTTAGTACCCTTGAAACAACTTTTCCATCACTATTGTGGCCAGAAAGAGTCACTGTGGGTTTTAAAATTCGCCTGCCTATTGAAGTCAATGGCAGTTTGCCCGGTTCGCCCGTTCGCGAACATTTGCGGAAGTTCGCGTTCGCCGCTCGCGAACGGAAAATTTTAAGTTCACGACATCACTATTTCACATACTCCAAACGAGCAAAACAGTTCACATTCACCTTTAACTCAGCAGTTTCAGGCATTTTATTGATCAGGCCTAAAAGAGCGTGGATTCCACTTAGATATACCCACTTGTTGACTGTCATACTAAGTAACTAACCTAAACATTTACCTAAAGTTCCCAGCATTTCCATTGGCTTTAGACAACAATTGAGGCCTTTGGTTGCTGCTCACATGGGGCAATTCAACATTGATCAAGTTGCAGCTGATCTAGACACAAGAACCAGGGACATAATTTATATTCCTCCTACTTACTAAATTTAGTAAGACACACGCAGAGGCCCAACCTTAACCCAAATAAGGGAAATTCTGCACTACCCTCAATTCATCTGGGAGAGAAAACCTGAGTATGTCTGGTGTGATTTTCACATAAAATTGCTCTGGTCACTTGTACTTACCTGAAGACCACCCTCTCAGAAGCAAAAGTCAGTCCCCTCCTCCCTTTCCCGCAGGATTTAAGTGCCTGCGGGTCATATCACCTTCCCCTGCACCGACTTCGCCAATAGGAGGCATATTCCTAGGAGGGAGACTATATATCTGAGACACCTTGGCACAGAGACAATCTCCATCACCTAACCTGATACTTGGGATACGTCCCACTCTAGTCGCTTATCCCACTTCTGAAGTACCTATAGCAGGTATGCAGTTCTAGAGACCCCCATGTAGGGGAGCCGGGTGGTCTACCCTCCCCAGCCTCACTCACAATAAAGGAAGAACTCTTATCAGAGATACATTCACTGTTCGCATTCATCAAGGCACTTTTAAGATCTTGCCTTCTTTGGCTGCTATGGCACATAACATGAAGGGGAAAAAAATGAAACACCAGGTAAATCCTTAAAGAACTTTAAATGATCACTTTCATAGTAAAATTACCTCGGACCCAGAGGGATCTGACGATGACTCCAGAGATGAAACCACTACATATAATGCCCCTCCCAAGTCTCCCAATCCTACCAAGGAGAGGCAAGGTTTACCCAAGTCTGCTGTGTTGGATTCTATCAAAGCCCTTTCGGAGAAGATGGATACCCACTATTCGTCTCTCAGACAAGATCTGAGACAATCAGTAAGTGAGCTGAATCGAGATATTGCTGCCCTTGGAGACCCCTACCCAGGAGACCCACCTCACAGACAAAAAGAAAAGATGCTCTGGATCACAAGAGTCCCTCCTAGCATTTCAGATATGCCTAGGTTCTAGACCCGAGTTATACATCCTGATACATTACTAGTGCACACATACGGTACATATCTTACCCTCATTACTTTATTTTGCACAACTAATCATATTGAAGGTCTCTATGACAGAAGATGAAGGCCCTTGAGTTACATCCTTTGCTAATATTCTGAGCTTACATACGGGTACCTCTCTTACCCTTGTCATAATGACAGCTCAACTATCCCATACTCTCATGACTCATCAAGACACTCCATTTATGCGGGCTGGGTTCATGTTTATACTGTAAATTTCTCTCCTTATTAAGTATTAACCCTTATATTTTCTCCATGTAAATAGAAGCCCGGGTTTCTGGGACACAGAGGTCTGGACTTCACTAAACAAATATCCGCTTAATGTAATACATGTTTTTTTTTGTTTGTTTTTCGTTTTGTTGTTTTTTTTTTTTTTTAACACTTTTGTACCAAATCACCACAGATGATTGAGAACTGTAAAACCCACCACGTTTAATGTGCCCCTGCAGCCTGAGGGAGTTATAAACACTTAGTAGGTGCATTCATTCAATTAAGCTTACCCAGTATCGCTACCCTCTGAGCGGATATCAGCTAAAACCTAAAATATAACTCTATAAGGGACAGATTTTCCATATATATTCTGGAATTACTCTCACTACCCCTATTCTCATTAGTTAGAATATTGTTCGCATGATACTGTTATAGGGAATTATAATTGAAATTAAGGTTTTTGTTGTCATTGACACTGGTTTTATTTATAATACTTGTATACTACATGTCATAAACCAATGTACTTCAGCTATGAAAGAGAGTCCACTTATATGATGTCTACGTGTGAACTTGTATGTGATATACCTAGCAGTCACATCTGAATTTAATTAGCCTTCTCTACTAGTTTACATTAGGTCCTAACTCTCCTCAGATTACCTAGTTGTATCATATTGAAATTAAACCTATTCAAAGCTATAGGGCAATACCCTAGGTAAGTTCAATATAGCTATGCCCTTGGTTGTTCTATAACACTATCATAAGGCAGGATTGCACTTATAAGTTAGTCTGAGCATTAGTATATTTATCCTGTCCTTATTGGTATCATAGTTACTTACAGCCCTGTAAATTTGTCCCCAGTATGATAGATTACAACTAATATAGGTCATACTTGAACTAGTATATTTTCAGTCACAATGCAGTAGTTCTCTACTTATGTTAGTCATATTATGATACTTATCCCAACTTGTACTTCTAATTTTTTTGTCTTGACGTTACTTGCTATAGCCCTGTTATCTCTCCCTATATAGGGGTTAATTAATTTCTGTATCAATCCTGTGTAGATGTATTTCTGTTTCATGCTAATGTTAACACCCCTGAAAATAGTTCTCTATCTCATTAGAGCTACCATATTTAACTATTCTCAGATGTTTGTTCTCGCTTGGTGGGTGTACCTTATTATCCCTACTTTATCATCACTTACATTCATGTCTTATAGGCCAGCTAATAATTTTTGGGTAAGTCTGTGCTCCGGAGGCTGGTGGTACTATTACAGAAGGATCTATATGCACACGCTATATTTTGAAACCCCATGTGTATATTACTAACTTTTAACCCATGTATATTTCGCTAGTAATATGGTATCTAAGATAGATATTTCTAGATGCATACTTATCTATTACATCCCCGGTACTGGTTTAATGTTCCATTCTACTGTGTCTATAGTAGCTGCCTATAAGGAGACGCAAATTTGTTACTTAGATAAGTTGTTATTGTTTTTCCATATTATTGCATCCTAATTGATTTATGTATCTTGAGTTTGTTACTTTTATTTTTAAGAAGGGGCCTAGGTGTTACACTGTAAATCCACTCACCACTTGTAAACTATACTATTAATACCTGACCTTAGTTATAATTTTTCCCTTATGCACACCACTGATTCCCTTCCCTACCCTCTTGGCTACTTTACTGTTTTAATATAGCTGGCTCCGCCCCCCCTTTCTACCCTATATCTCACAGCGGCTTTTTGTCCGCTGACTATTCCCCCTCCCTTATATATATTCATCATAAGGTCCAGGAGGGGCCTTCCTAGAGACTACCATATATATTTTATTTCCATGACCATGCGACCCACATGTGGTTAACTTAGTAGTCAACCCAATAAGCTATTATTGTTATAAAATGGAGGATTCAGAAGATCATGTCACTTACTATTTCAATCACTAATTTCAATATCACTTGTTCATGTATTTTATATGTTTCTGTGTCTAAACTTGTAACACTTGTGACTATCACCATCTGTTGTACTGTTTGAAAATCCTCAATAAAAAATTATTAATAAGTATAAGCAATATCTTCAAAACAGCACAAATGATAACTGGAAAGCCTATTTGGAAGCAAAGGTGCAAAGAGATTCTTTCTTCACCCAAAAGGAAGTTCAATCTGAGTTGAAAAGAAATAGTAGATTCATGTCTTTTGGGAATAAATATTTGGCAAACTAAGTAAAATCTCAAAAGCAGACTAATCATATTACGTCTATTAAGATTAAGAATAAACAAATTAATAATCTACAAGATATTGTAGGGGAATTTCTTCAATTTTTAAAGAGATAGATACTGACAGGAATATAGACGTTCAAAAGAAACTTGAGTTTTGGAGTAAGATTAAACTCCCCGTGATCCCAGAAGATAAGTTAGAAGCATTAAACCATCCAATTCTTCCAGAAGAAATTAAAGCAGCTATTCAGAAATTGGCCCTTAATAAAGTCCCAGGCCCGGATGGTCTGCCAGGAGAGCTGTATAAAATTTTGGATGACAAAATTAGTCCTCTATTGAACATCATGTATAACACTTTTGTCTTGAAGGGAAGAACCCATCTAAATATTTGAATGAATCCAGAGTAGTATTGATATTAAAACAAGGTAAAGAATCTAAGATAATGGACTCTTATAGGCCAATATCCCTTCTAAATGTGGACTACAAAATATTAACACAAATTTTAGCAACAAGATTACAATCAGTTTTTTCAAATCTTATCTATCCATATCAAATAGGTTTTGTAAAAGGAAGAACATTGATATCTAATATAAGGAAATTGTCGGCAGTTTTACATTTTTATGAGTTAACCAGAAACAAAAAAACATTTCTTGGGAAATACGCAGCCATTATAACTTTAAATAGACAGAAAGCATTTGCTTCCCTGATATGTGATCATATGTTTACCACTATAAATAAGTTTGGTATTTCTAGGAACTTTTTCAGTGTCATCCAATTGTTATACACTTCTCCGCTGTCCCCCCTCTATATTAATATGATCCAATCGAATACTTTTGTATTACAGCAAGGGACTTGACAGGGATGTCATATCTCTTGTTTACTGTTCAGCTTATCACTGGAACCCCTAGCTATTTATTTAAGTTATATGATTGAGTGAATTAATACACGCAAAGAAAAAGTTAAGATAGCCATCTATGCTGATGATTTATTGATCTTTACCCAAAATCTCCAAAATAATTTACCAATTATTATTGAAGTATTAGACAATTTTAAGGCATGTTTCAGTGTAAATAAGTCTAATACTGAAATTGTATAGCTTACCAAAGACAAGAATTTGCCACAGACTCCGTTTAAAGAGGTGAAAGAGGCAATTTAATATCTAGACGTGAAACTTTCATTGGATTAAAAAAACTGGTATAGATTGAATATATCACCATTAATACATTCATTAAAGAAATATGTTGAGAGCTGGATGAATTTGCCTATATCCTTTTCGGGAAGAATACATCTAATTAAGATGGTTACCTACCCAAAATTACTATACGTTTTCCAAACTCTTCCACTTTTATTGTTGAAAAAGAACATATCCATAATAAATCAATAAGTTAGACAATTTATATGGAGGAAACAGAGGCCTAGAATATCTATTAATAGGCTCTGTGCTGGAACAAATAGCTTCTATATGGCACTGCCAGATTTTGGAAAACATAATAAAATAGCAATGACCGCTAAGTATGTGTTTGACTGGTTTTTAGATATTGGCCATTTTTCAGTTCTAGAAGGGGAAAAATCTCTTTGTATGCAAATTATTATAACCCTGGGGAAGTCTCCCTATGGGTGATGGGGGAAACCAGACGTGGACTCCTTGCCCAGTGTGCTTAGAGGAATGTGGCTGCACCTCACTGACGAGGCCCATAGGAGGCCGAAACGATCGTCTGGTGTTGTCATGTTCCTTGTTCAGAGGAGAATTGCCTGGTATTTCGGGGCTGGACTGACCTTACTTGGCGGGATCAGACTGATATACTTCAGGAAAGTTTTCTTCTGTGAAAAGCACACTGGTCTAAAAGAAGCTGCCTCCGGGTGGTAAATCGCCATAGAACAAGCCACTGAGCTGTTGTTCGTTCCTGGTAGAGCGCTTCTCTCTTTGTATGAAAAATCTATTGTGGCACCTTTTTCATTAAAGACTCTTGTACATATAATTGTAAACAGATTACCCCCAAAAAATTAAGCAATCTTCGGTTATAGAAGAATCAATATGGGCTTGGCATATATTCTGTTTAAGCCTGGATATTAATTATATGGCATCCTCATTTTTAACTATTAGAGGTAACACTGATTTTATAAATCAATGAGATTTGAAAAATGGGCTCAATCATGTGTAAGATGTATTGCTCAGCTAGTAGATACTGAAAGTAATGTGAGTTTGGGATCTCTAAAACCAACAATTTTTTTCATACATACAACTTCAGCATTATGTTGAGCAATTAATAAAATTTAAAAAGGTAGACTGGGATAATCTGGATATGAGAAACATTTGTATTTTATTTCAGCAAGGCAATTTTTCCACCACCAACATATATAATTATAATCATAGGAAGACAGTAATATAAGATTCCTTAAGATAAAATGTGCTATAGATAATTTGAATCAAAAGGAGATATCTTTACTGATGAGTTCTGTCACAAGAACAGCTAAATCCATGAAAGGGGAATCTTATAGAGAGCAACAATTTAAAGTATTGTGTTTTTATTGTATTTACGGGTGGAGCGCTAATTTGACATGCGCCTGTAAAGGGGCATATTTGCTATTTATGCGCGCACGTTAAATAACCAGCCATTACAATTGGTTGGTTAATGCTACCGTGAGCTCGCAGAGAAATGAACCAGAAGTCAGACCTCTGGATAATTGAAAAAATGTCCCCCAATTTCCCCTAAAATAAAGTGGATAGTTCATGTAATGAAAATAAAAATATCAGCATCTCTATTTTGTTTTTAAATAACTGCGCAAATCAGTTTTAAGGGGGTAAAGTGAGGGGATGTGAGATGTAAAAAATAAGGCACTATGGGTACTCTGTTTATACTGTAAATCTATATGTATATTCTCATATACATACATATTTATACTTTGCTGCCCAACGCTGCGTGACTAAACCCCTGCGCTGCGCTAGGTTCTGTGCCTTGACTATCGGCATCAGAACGAGGCTCCTATAGGAGCCTAACGAAGCGCGCTATTGTGCTTTACTTCTAATACCAGTGCACATTTGTGTGCCCTGGTATTACGAGTGGAACACAAATATTACGCTTGTGAAATCGCAATTTTGCACTCCATTTCTAATCTGGCCCTGTATCAGACCTATATTATGCAACAAAGTTTCACAGTTCAATCAATAGGATTTCAGAGAGAGAGAGAGATGATAAGTAAAATTTAAAATGTCATTTTATTGAATTCGTTAAAACAGACCTGGCACAGCACACAGAAATCCCCACTGCTGACGCGTTTCCTGCCTCACGCGCAGGAAACACGTCAGCAGTGGGGATTTCTGTGTGCTGTGCCAGGTCTGTTTTAACGAATTCAATAAAATGACATTTTAAATTTTACTTATCATCTCTCTCTCTCTCTGAAATCCTATTGATTGAACTGTGAAACTTTGTTGCATATTTGTTGATATTTAATACGAGTTCAGGAGAGCTCCAACAGTTCTAACATAGGACAGCGTACGTCACAGGTACTCACCTGTTGAAATTAACAGTGAAGTATATACAGCGTTCATGCCGGAGGGCAGGCGGTTTACTAACAAGTACTTCTGAGTCATTTGTATCCGCTACCAAGCTGAACTGTCTGAAATATACAGTTATCGATTGACACCGGAGTGGTAAGCACGCTGTTTATGCATATCATAAGTCTGAAGTGTATATTATAGGAACGGTTTTTTTTTTACCTGTAAACTCTGTGATTCCCGCACTTGTTGGGGCCTCTAATGAGGGGTTGTTCACAAGAGTCATATGGACACTATTATTGCACTGTACTAGTCGAACACAACACCTTGAAATATTGTTGCAAATCAGACCTATATTACACTGATGTCTTTCTCACAATGGTTAAAGGGTGATGATAAATTACTTTGTGTAAAATGTAAATTTAGATCTGCAGATAACTTTCATTACTTTTGGCATCGCCCAATAATTCAGAGGTTCTTGGGGAAACTCTCTTTTTGGGAAACTAAAATTGAGAAAAGATATATATACTTTTCTAAGCAAAGTGTTGTTTTTTTAACAACTTATAAGGAACGTGGAAATGTTACAGCTATTCTCCTCAGTAGGAAATTGATTCTAAAGAATTGGCAACCCTTCAGAGAACCTGAATTCTCTGAATTTAAACATCGTATATACTATATAAAATCACTAGATATTAATTCACAAAAGTCATTCATACTCCCTTTTAAAAACTCAGCCTTCATAATGGAAGCAAATTTAATTGGAGAATGGCTGTATACCAGGCCTGACCGTGAGCTATATAAATATTCTTTTTTTTCCCTGACTCTTCTACTTTAATTTTTAGTTTTTTTTATAAAAAAAACCATTGAAAGGTAAAAATAAGAAAAGTGAGAGACATAAGAAAAATATAATTATATAATATAATATGTATCTGATTGTTTGTGATAAATGATCTTGTCAATTAATGACTGCTAAACATGTTTGGAATTGATGTGTCTGTTATACTTGGATCTCTCTAATAAAAAATATATATTAAACACATAAACACATAATAATGCATGATACACTCAAGTAATAACCATACTAGTATTAGATCTGTAGTGCAAGAAACAGGTACAATGTTCTATTCAGCCCTCCAACAGTCAAAGGACTAAATTAGAAAAAAATTATAACCTGGCTTTGCTTACGATGATCTCTCAAATAAATCATTTTGTATTAGCTCCCAGGGCATGTCAGATAATAAAAAGCCTGTTTATCAGATTTCAGTATAATCCTAATTATGTCATTGAATATCTTTCTACACTAGATCTCAGTGTCATTGTCATTGTGACTGTCTGTCCAGTGGCACATTTATCCCCCACACAGACTGATCAATGATATCAGATTACTAGATATTTAGGTTAATATTATCCACACCTGTCACACACTTTGCACATTCATGTGTAAAGAGGTACCTCCTACCTTTAAACCACATGTTAGCCCTGTATTGAATATCCTACTGAGACACTGCATATGTTATATAACCCAGTCTCCAAACTCTAGAACTGGCAGCTGCCACTGTATGGGACTCTTTTGATCACCCTCACTCCTCTTGTGAGTATTTTACTTCATAGCAGATGCCTGCTAAATCTCTCTAAGCAGGAATGCCCAACACTCATTATAACTCACCACCAATGTGCCACCAAAAGCTCAATTAACCATATTAAATTGTCTCAGGGGGTTTGCCAACCATCTTCTCAGTTTTTGAGTCAGATGGCATCATACATAAGCCCCTTGATGTGTCCTTTATTCCTCCCTACCCACAGCAGAGGCATACGTCACATATTCAGCACTAAAGTTACAGCAGACCTAATACAGTGTACCCCTAAATAGCACCCATGCATTTACTGCTGCTAAATACTGTAATGTGTGTTGCTGCATATAAAAAAATAGTTTCCATAAGGCAGATAAGCACATCAGGGATAACAGCATACATTTAAAAATAAAAAATACATTTTTTGATACGTTATAAATCACTTAATTTTGCATATTAAATTATCTGATGAGACATTTACTTTGAACAACCACTAGCCTTCAACTGAGTGTGTCCTTTTATCTGAACATTGGCACTGAGTGAGGGCCTCTAATGCCAAAGTGTAACTCTTTATGATTATGTGTACCTCATATATTATCACCTGATGAGTGAAAGTCTTGTCACAGTATTACACTGTATATTTGTGTCCATCATGTCAAGGGGCAGATTTATCATGGCCCGAATGGGGCCAAATACATCTGTTTCCGCGCGAGCCTTAACTCGTCCGCCCCTCAACAATCGGGTTAATTGACACCCCCTTCTAGCGGCAGATTGGCTGCGAATCTGCAGGGGGTAGCATTACACAAGCAGTTCACCAGAACTGCTTATGCAATGATAAATGCCAACAGCGTATGCTGATCATGTCCGCCAGACTCATGATAAATCGGTCCCATAGTATCACCCTGCATTGGTTTGAGCCACCATGAAATAATATTACTCACTGGGTGACGTACCTCTCATGTTCACAATGTCAAATACAAATCAGCCTACTTTAATTCCGGGGATCAGTCCTGCTCTGATGTCTCCTTTTCAGCAGGCCATAGAAAACAGTGCAGCTTCACTTATCCTCTACAGGGCAGCGGAGTAGACAACCACCAATGCTGCTTCTTGCTCATCCGCCCTCTTGTCTGTCTCAGTAAAAGCCCAGGAGCAATATAGCTCTATAGACTGCATGCAGGTTTTTTTAATAAATAAAAAAAAAACCCCAGCATATAAATAAAAATGTTACCCCTGGGCAAGGCCCCCCAAACTGCAAGGCCAGATGTGATGCCTGGAGCCGATCCTGGCTCATACTATCAGCAGCACTAGTCGTACGATTCAGATGTGGAGCTAGCACTGCTTATTGGATCATTAGCGTTTTCTGCTTGGGAACAGCCTTCCAAAATGGATCATAATGAATGGTGCATTATTAATATTTGCTTTAGACTAAGAATGCGCCATAAGTTTTATTGTACTTTTGTTGATCAGAGTAAAATGTATGTGTAGTTCTGATTTATATTTTTTTTCTATGTCAATAAAATGCTGTTGTGGTAGTTCAATATATATATAATCTCCTACAATTATATTACAACCCCATAAAATAATATGAGTTTGCTCTTTCATTTTTAAAAAAAATTATATATGTTATACCTTTCACGTGCACACGTGCCCTTGTTATTAATTAATAATCTTCCTAGATACATTCATTTGCAGTTCAGCCAGATGGCACCATTGCACAACAATCAAAATAAATCTAATCATTCATTTATGGTGAACTCAGTGCTGACTGAGTTCTTGAAGCTATTATTTCTATTTTCACATGATTCATATGATCTTTTTATAGTTATTTTAAGCATTACACATTATTATTTGTTTATTTTCCTTTTATCTTGCGCATACTTTTACATCAGGGGTTATTAGGCTTTTTTTTCTTTTGCTTTATGTATATTTAATGCCATAAAAAAATATCAAATATTGTAACTGAGTATAATGTAGCCATTATTACACAATGGGCTAGATTACAAGTAGAGCATATAAATATTAGTGTTATTGTTTGTTAACAACAGCTTTATTTGTTAATAAAAGCTGTATTTTTGTGCTTGAGCGTTAGTCCAGGGAGTGCTAACATCCGAATGTTGGATTCAGTAACATCATCCGTATAATAGAATTCTATGCACTGAAAAAATAACGGGCGTGATTACAAGTGGTGTGCTGGATTGTTCTCCCCATTGACTTCTAAAGGGCGCGCTACAAAAAAATGTCAGTTATCGCTCACTCACTAACCCGACACTGCGCTAGATTAACGTTGCTAAGGTGTTAAGAATAAAGAAACATTCCTATGTTCTTCACATAGAAGAAAATTTTCTTTTATTTTAAAATAGATATTTCTATAAATACGATTATTTTTGTAAACTATCGGCTAGATTACGAGTCTTGCGTTAGCCTTAAAAAGCAGTGTTGAGAGGTCCCAACGCTGCTTTTGACCTAACGCTGGTATTACGATTCTGGCTGGTACAGGTGTACCGCTCACTTTTTTCTGCGACTCGAGCTTACCGCAAATCCCCTTACGTAAATTACGTATCCTATCTTTTCAATGGGATTTTCCTAATGCCGGTATTACGAGTCTTGGAGAAAGTGAGCGGTAGACCCTCTCCTGTCAAGACTCCTACCGCATTTAAAAGTCAGTAGTTAAGAGTTTTATGGGCTAACGCCGTAACATAAAACTCTTAACAAAAGCGATAATAAACTACCTATTAACCTCTAAACCGAGCCCCCCCCACATCGCAAACACTTAAATAAAAATTTTAACCCCTAATCTGCCGACCGGACATCGCCACAACTTGAATAAATATATTAACCCTTAAACCGCCGCACTCCCGCCTCACAAACACTAGTTAAATTTTATTAACCCCTAATCTGCCGTCCCTAACATCGCCGACACCTACCTACATTTATTAACCCCTAATCTGCCGCCCCCAACGTCGCCGCTACTATATTAAATTTATTAACTCCTAAACCTAAGTCTAACCCTAAGTCTAACCCCCCCAACTTAAATATAATTTAAATAAAACAAAATAAAATTACTACAATTAAATAAATGAATCCTATTTAAAACTAAATACTTACCTATAAAATAAACTATAAGCTATCTACAATATAACTAATAGTTACATTGTAGCTAGCTTAGGGTTTATTTTTATTTTACAGGCAACTTTGTATTTATTTTAACTAGGTACAATAGTTACTAAATAGTTATTAACTATTTAATAACTACCTAGCTAAAATAAATACAAAAGTACCTGTAAAATAAATCCTAACCTAAATTACAATTACACCTAACACTACACTATCATTAAATTAATTTACTAAATTACCTACAATTAACTACAATTAAATAAAATAAACTAAAGTACGAAACCCCCCCCACTAAATTACAGAGAAAAATAAAATAATTACAAGAATTTTAAACTAATTACACCTAATCTAATCCCCCCTAATAAAATAAAAAAGCCCCCCAAAATAATAAAAATCCCTACCCTATACTAAATTACAAATAGCCCTTAAAAGGGCCTTTTGCAGGGCTTTGCCCCAAAGTAATCAGCTCTTTTACCTGTAAAAAAAAATACAATGCCCCCCCAACATTAAAACCCACTACCCACACACCCAACCCTACTCTAAAACCCATGCAATCCCCCCTTAATAAAACCTAACACTAACCCCTTGAAGATCACCCTACCTATATATATATATAACTCCAATAGAACAAGGAGCAAGACCGGAGACAAAAACTTGAATATGAAGAGTTTATTCAGCAATGTTGCTTAAACATCTAGTAAACAGTCAAATAAACTCCTGACACGTTCATTGGAGGCTCCCACTAACAACGAACAAGCGTTTGCACACTGAGAACATTACCTGTATACGTGACCTGAGGACTTTCTCGCTCGATTGGAACAGACTGCAGAGGTTGTCTGTAATATATTCAACGTGGTACCAAGAACATAGAGGGAATAACGGCTTTCTTATCAGTGACTAGAGCTAAGCACCACGCTAAAGGGATAAAATAAGTACTCACGCTACCTGAATTGGAATTTTGCCTCAGCTTGTCTGATTTACATTTTCAGGCTATTATATAACTTTTTGCTAGACACTTATCGGATTGAGCCTGTCTAATAAGGACCTTGTTTCTCATTGGGAACTGTAAACAATAACTTTTGTACACCGTATTTATACTTTTTCTTGGTCCTACAGAGGCATAGGCACACGTGTGCATTTAACTTTCTTACCTTTGTCTTATCTTGGTCCAATTGCTAACCATAGATTATTATCATATATATATATATATATATATATATATATATATATATATATATATATATATATATATATATATATATATATTATTTTTAAAAATAAATAAAAATAAAAACATTTTCTAAGTGAAGAACAGAGGAATTTTAAGTATTTCTATTCAAAACACATTAAAATTAATACATATTTTATTGCATGTTTCAAGGTATTTGACCAGGGGGGGCTCAAAAGTGTGTGTGTATATATATATATATATATATATATATATATACAACAAGAGAACAAGAAGGAAGTGCTAAAACCCTAATTGGAGACACCTATACTATAAGATGTAGCTGTATTAGACAAACACCAGGGACAGAACTACCCACAGTGTAAAAGTAGAAAAGTGCAACAAGGAAAGAAGTCAAGCACAAAAAACGGTATAGTTGGAGCACCAATCACAATCACAATTCATTAAATAAAGAGCACTATAAATCAATACATAAATGGATCAGAAAGAAAATATATAAGAATGTCAAACAAATGGATTATTACCCAAGAGTTAAAACCTATGTAGAATTGATAAGTGGCAAATATAATGGAGGAAAAAAAGGAGTTCAAATGAGCATCAAATACATCAATGTGTCATCACAAGGACAGAGTTCAATAGATTCACAGTCCCAAAGAGTAGAACGGGTAATTCTGGAGGATAGTGTAGAAACACAAACCCTGTGATCCTCCCCCCGGTCAGTGGTAGATCTTACTTACAAACACGACCCTAAATCATATGAGGTAAGGTAAGGCCCATGGGAGAGGAACGATATCCACGTCTGCAAAGAATCCCAGTCAATCAGAAAGTACTCGATTCAGGCTGGTCCTCTGTAAATCTTACTTGACTTCCTGCCCACCAGTCAATACGGTTTGCAGATCCAGATGTTTGGATATAAAATCAATACAAGAATACACTAATAGTGCATTAACATTTTATAAACAGACCACACACAATAAAAGACATGTCCTTAACCGAAATAGCCCTGAATCTCCTATGTGGTAATGGTATCACTCGAATGTACAAATCACGCCTGAGGATCGCAAGATAGAACCAGGATGCCCACCACAAACCTTGTGCATTTCAACGTTCTAAAGATTACTTCCTCTGAGGTAATTGGTGATTAGATGGCATCCCGTTGTGCTTTAAATCTAGATTTTTATGGTTTTGGGGCTGCCCGGTTCGCCTCGCGATTGGTGAACGTCACTGATGACGTAAGCAGTTCTGGCTTAATGCCGTATCCCTATTTGGCATACCTCTTATGGGTGTAACCAATCCCCATGGTTAACATGTAAATGATGTCAGTGTAAACATGCTGCAGCATATATAATCAGGTGTTCTTATGAGTAATACACTTTGCATCTCATATAGCCCTACACAAATAAATATACTGAATATATAAACTTTTGAGGTACTGATGCTTATAAAGAAATATAACATAAAAACAAATCTACAAATATACAAATATAATGGTGATTCAAAATAGTGGCACTGAGACAAAGACAATATAGTCTTGATAGAAAAAAAGTCCTCATGAGTTCATATTCTGATCATCACATTATTAAAACATTAAGAGTTGTATAATACAGAAAGGTCACAAAATCAGTAGTAGTGGTAGTAATAGTAATGTCACCGTTTGTATATACATTTTAATTGTAGGTTATTTTAAAGAATAATAATAAATAAATAAATAAATTATATTGTAACCCTGGTATATACTGACATATTCTCTGGAGGCACTGCAGTAGATTTTATTATCTTTATCACATTGATATAATATATTTGTAGTAAATAGAGATTATTAAAAAAGAAAGAATTTTTTTATTTTATTAATATTTGAAGATTATTTTTTTTTTCTCGTTGGTCAAAACTGTTTTTGCGTTTTATTTGAACCAAATACTAAGCCAAAATAATAATGTCTATTACTAGAAGTGAATCAAATGAATATATACTCTTACCCCTTACTAAAGCTGATTCCCTTAAAATAGGCGCTATCACTCAGTCACATTAAAAATAGGTGTAATATTGCGGGAGATTTAAATGATTATATGGATATGCTTGCAATTAAGGCCAAAAATATTGCTATTGATAATGGAAGGTGGAACTAAAAAAGTTAATTGTTTCAAGAATTATTAAAAATTAATCAATGTAAAAATTTGAGAAAACGGGTTGAACTAATACTAAAATCCTGGCCCCTTGTAACATGCATTATGGACGAAATGTCCATCCACCTTATAGAAAAGGAATTGCAATTACAGGAGTTAGATGATAATATTCGCTCATCCTGCAAATGCGAAGAGAATTTAGAAATAGTAAAAAATTAAATTGTTACATTTAAAGAAGACATGGCCACCTTTCAAAAGTATAACCAAAATTTAGTAGCTAAAATAGAATATTTGAATAAACAACTCACAGAAAGCCAGAAAGAACTTAGTGAACTGAAAAGGCAGTATCGTAATAATAGCCCCCTTCTATTAATAATGAAAATAATGAGGATAATGCAGGTATTTTAAAAACCCTAAAAGAATTCATGAGAAATGAACTGCAGAACATTAGGGAATAGTTTAAACAAAGGACCCCTATCAGGTCAGAGGTAAACTTCCCACATAGACAGTCACCTCATGTTATAAATTCAGGGAACTGCTATACTTCACAGGGATGGGGCAGCTCTTGAAATGAGTCAGAGGGAGGAGCCAGCTGCCCACATAGCCCGTATAATACTAATGTGCATAAGGGGTCTCCCCATAGTAAATATAGGGCAGATAGCCCAGCCCAAAAACTAAGGTCCCTAGGAAGGTCCAAGATACATCTAACAAGGTATATGACACCCCTAAAATAATTAAATTCTTAAGTGGTGCAGTACCTAAGTTTTCTAACAAGGGAACCTATTCTATAATTGACTACTTGGCTTTTGAAAATGCTTTATTCATAATGAATGTTACTAGTGAGCAGTCAAAAATTTAATTTCTGCCCTGGGTATTTGAGGGTAAACATTACAAGTTCTTTCCTTCACTAAAGGATATGAATATTAATTCCTGGAGTGAAACAAACGGGCAAAATGGAATTCGGGCAATATAAAACAGCTGCGAAAATAGCTGTGTATGGTTTTAAATGTAGTGCCAATCAAAGCCCTATAGAATTCCTTTCTGTACTAAAAAGTGCGTACAGTATGGCCAAAGATTACCCCATATTTAAAAGCTCAGAATTTGTGAATTTATTTTACGAAGCATTGCCCGCACACATCAAACTAAATTTGGCTAGAGATTTTGATGAGAACTGCTCATTGGACTGGCTGATCAAAGAGAGTACAAAGTTATGCTCTTCAGCAGTCCGGTGAACAGGGGGTTAAAAGGGAACCAAGGCCCAGCCCCAAAATTGTGGCAGAATCTAGGGTGTCACCTAGCCCCCTTAATTTGGAGTCTAAAAAGGAAACCTATGCGGAGGTGGCCACGGAAAACAGGCCTTCCCCACAAAGTTTTAACTCTGCCCCTCCCCCATTATGGGCCGAGGCACAGAGAGAATATACTCAAAATGAGGGGGCATACCCAGACAAATAGTTATCCCTGTAAAAATAAATACCAAAAATGGCGGAAATACTCTCAAGGTAACCAGACACCCCAAGTAAATAGTGCTCCCCAAGATATTAACGCTGAACAAGTTGAACCCCAAAGACAACCACGTCAAAATAGAAACAATAGCTATGAATCTGACGGATCCCAAGGATCCAGGAATCAGTACCCTGGGATATCAAAAAATTGGTTCATGGGTAAAAAGAGCTTGTATAGTCAAGTGGGCCAACATAGTACACAGTTAGGTCAATTATGTACACTATTTACTAATATGAGTCAAGCTCTGATGGCTCAGAACCCTAATAATACTTTTTTAGGGGTACAGCCAGTGGCTAGCAGTGGGCCACAGGCACAGTCATAAATACTCCGGTATTACCTGAGAGAGAGGGGAGAGATATAACAAACAAAATGATAAATGTCAATAATGGTACTAATCATGTTCTCTCCCTACAGACCAGGAACGAACGATTTAGCTGTGATGACGAGCAACCTCAGCCTAGAAGCTCTAACAATCCTCTTCTTTTGCAGGTGTCCCCTAACCTTATTCCCACAGATGCAGTACACAGGAACCCTGTCAGTCCTATTATAGAGGAAAAGACTGGTAAGAATGAAAATTCTTCTGCATCAGGTAATGTGGCGGATTCAGGTAACTCGTGGAGAAGCCCACGATTGTGTAAGCATGCAAATTTTATGTGTGAAAAGGTAGAAACTGCAGGGAGATATTCACCTAGATTTAGAGTTTTGCGTTAGAAGGGGTGCGTTAGCTACGCGTGTCTTTTTTCCCCTGCACCTTTTAAATAACGCTGGTATTTAGAGTTCACAGAAGGGCTGCGTTAGGCTCTAAAAAGGGAGCGTAGAGCATAATTTACCGCCACTGCAACTCTAAATACCAGCGTTGCTTACGGACGCGGCCAGCTTAAAAAACGTGCTCGTGCACGATATCCCCATAGGAAACAATGGAGCAGTTTGAGCTGAAAAAAAACCTAACACCTGCAAAAAAGCCGCGTTCAGCTCCTAACGCAGCCCCATTGTTTCCTATGGGGAAACACTTCCTAAGTCTGCACCTAACACCCTAACATGTACCCCGACTCTAAACACCCCTAACCTTACACTTATTAACCCCTAATCTGCCGCCCCCACTATCGCTGACCCCTGCATATTATTATTAACCCCTAATCTGCCGCTCCGTACACCGCCGCAACCTACATTATAGCTATGTACCCCTAATCTGCTGCCCCTAACATCGCTGACCCCTATATTATATATATATTAACCCCTAATCTGCCCCCCCAACGTCGCCGCTACCTAACTACACTTATTAACCCCTAATCTGCCGACCGGACCACACCGCCACTATAATAAATGTATTAACCCCTAAAGCTAAGTCTAACCCTAACACTAACACCCCCCTAAGTTAAATATAATTTTTATCTAACTAAATAAATTAACTCTTATTAAATAAATTAATCCTATTTAAAGCTAAATACTTACCTGTAAAATAAACCCTAATATAGCTACAATATAACGAATAATTATATTGTAGCTATTTTAGGATTTATATTTATTTTACAGGCAACTTTGTATTTATTTTAACTAGGTACAATAGCTATTAAATAGTTAATAACTATTTAATAGCTACCTAGTTAAAATAATAACAAAATTACCTGTAAAATAAATCCTAACCTAAGTTACAATTAAACCTAACACTACACTATCAATAAATTAATTAACTAAACTATCTACAATTATCTACAATTAAATCAACTAAACTAAATTACAAAAAATAAAAAAAGATTGCAAGAATTTTAAACTAATTACACCTACTCTAAGCCTCCTAAAAAAATAACAAAGCCCCCCAAAATAAAAAAATGCCCTACCCTATTCTAAAATAAAAATTTAACAGCTCTTTAACCTTACCAGCCCTTAAAAGGGCCTTTTGCGGGGTATGCCCCAAAGAAAACAGCTCTTTTGCATTTAAATAAACATACAATACCCCCCCCAACATTACAACCCACCACCCACATACCCCTAATCTAACCCAAACACCCCTTAAAAAACCTAACACTAAGCCCCTGAAGATCTCCCTACCTTATCTTCACCACGCCGGGTATCACCGATACGTTCAGAAGAGGGTCCGAAGTCTTCATCCTATCCTGCAAGAAGAGGTCCAGAAGAGGGTCCAAAGTCTTCATCCTACCCGGAAAAAGAGGACATCCGGACCGGTAGACATGTTCATCCAGGCGGCGTCTTCTATCTTCTTCCATCCGGTGCGGAGCGGGACCATCTTGAAGCAACCAACCCGGATCCATCCTCTTCTTCCGGCGACTCCCGATGCATGAAGGTTCCTTTAAGTGACGTCATCCAAGATGGCATTTCTCGAATTCCGATTGACTGATAGGATTCTATCAGCCAATCGGAATTAAGGTAAGAAAAATCTGATTGGCTGATTGAATCAGCCAATCTGATTCAAGTTCAATCCAATTGGCTGATCCAATCAGCCAATCAGATTGAGATTGCATTCTATTGGCGGTTCCAATCAGCCAATAGAATGCGAGCTCAATCTGATTGGCTGATTAGATCAGCCAATTGGATTGAACTTGAATCTGATTGGCTGATTCAATCAGCCAATCAGATTTTTCCTACCTTAATTCCGATTGGCTGATAGAATCCTATCAGCCAATCGGAATTCGAAGGACGCCATCTTGGATGACGTCACTTAAAGGAACCTTCATTCGTTTGGAGTCGCCGGAAGAAGAGGTTGGATCCGCGTCAGCTGCTTCAAGATGGTCCCGCTCCACGCCGGATGGAAGAAGATAGAAGACGCCGCCTGGATGAACATGTCTACCGGTCTGGATGTCCTCTTCTTGCCGGATAGGATGAAGACTTTGGACCCTCTTCTGGACCGATTGGTGATACCCTGCGTGGTGAAGATAAGGTAGGGAGATCTTCAGGGGCTTAGTGTTAGGTTTTTTAAGGGGTGTTTGGGTTAGATTAGGGGTATGTGGGTGGTGGGTTGTAATGTTGGGGGGGTATTGTATGTTTATTTAAATGCAAAAGAGCTGTTTTCTTTGGGGCATGCCCCGCAAAAGGCCCTTTTAAGGGCTGGTAAGGTTAAAGAGCTGTTAAATTTTTATTTTAGAATAGGGTAGGGGATTTTTTTATTTTGGGGGGCTTTGTTATTTTTTTAGGGGGCTTAGAGTAGGTGTAATTAGTTTAAAATTCTTGTAATCTTTTTTTATTTTTTGTAATTTAGTGGGGTTTTTTTTGTAATTTAGTTTAGTTGATTTAATTGTAGATAATTGTAGATAGTTTAGTTAATTAATTTATTGATAGTGTAGTGTTAGGTTTAATTGTAACTTAGGTTAGGATTTATTTTACAGGTAATTTTGTAATTATTTTAACTAGGTAGCTATTAAATAGTTATTAACTATTTAATAGCTATTGTACCTAGTTAAAATAAATACAAAGTTGCCTGTAAAATAAATATAAATCCTAAAATAGCTACAATATAATTATTCGTTATATTGTAGCTATATTAGGGTTTATTTTACAGGTAAGTATTTAGCTTTAAATAGGATTAATTTATTTAATAAGAGTTAATTTATTTCGTTAGATAAAAATTATATTTAACTTAGGGGGGTGTTAGTGTTAGGGTTAGACTTAGCTTTAGGGGTTAATACATTTATTATAGTGGCGGCGAGGTCCGGTCAGCAGATTAGGGGTTAATACTTGAAGTTAGGTGTCGGCGATGTTAGGGAGGGCAGATTAGGGGTTAATAATATTTATTATAGGGTTTTTGAGGCGGGAGTGAGGCGGTTTAGGGGTTAATACATTTATTATAGTGGCGGCGAGGTCCGGTCGGCAGATTAGGGGTTAAGAAGTGTAGGTAGGTAGCGGCGATGTTGGGGGGGCAGATTAGGGGTTAATAAATATAATATAGGGGTCGGCGATGTTAGGGGCAGCATATTAGGGGTACATAGGGATAATGTAGGTTGCGGCGGTGTGCGTTCGGCAGATTAGGGGTTACATTTTTTTATTATAGTGGTGGCGATGTGGGGGGACCTCGGTTTCGGGGTACATAGGTAGTTTATGGGTCTTAGTGTACTTTAGAGCACAGTAGTTAAGAGCTTTATGAACCGGCGTTAGCCCATAAAGCTCTTAACTCCTGACTTTTTTCTGCGGCTGGAGTCTTGTCGTTAGAGTTCTAACGCTCACTTCAGCCAAGACTCTAAATACCAGCATTAGAAAGATCCCATTGAAAAGATAGGATACGCAATTAACATAAGGGGATCTGCAGTATGGAAAAGTCGCAGCTGGAAAGTGAGCGTTAGACCTTTACCTACACGATTCTAAATACCAGAGGGCGGCCAAAACCAGCGTTAGGACCCCCTAACGCTGGTTTGGACGGCTAACGCAGAACTCTAAATCTAGGTAATTATGTTTTAGCTGAGCTCCAGGATTCAGTCTCCAACCCTATCATGGGATTAATTGATACTGAGTCTTAGGCAACTATTTTATCCCACAGGTACTACACACAGCTAAATGAGCTGACACCCCACAAACCAAAACTAAAGTAATTTGATTGTTCACTAATAGGTGTTGGGGGCAATTCTCTCAAAGTTTGGGGTACGGCATGGTTAAAGCTAAAACTGGGGAACAGGGTAATAAAACACCCTGTCATTATAGTGGATCTGCCAACTGATCATTTAATAATTGGTAGTGATAATTGATTGCATAAGTAATGTAATTTGGTCACAAGTAAAAAGGCCTATTAATTATGAGCGGTCCGTCATATCTCACACCACATAACTGTCACATGGTGGAAGAGAAGCCAGATGCTGTGGAGATTCATTTCAGGAATGACTCTGTACCTGAAATCATTATTCTACAAATAGATGATCAGACTCCCTTAAGCGGCTCTGATGGTAATACTTTTAAAATTTTGCCTGGAAAGAAAGCCAATATTTCCTTAGATGGCGATGTATTAACCATATCTCTCCACAAGGGGGACCCTAAGTCCCATAAAGGGGGAGATCACTCTCAATTCCTCGCAGAAATTGAGAAAGTTAAAGATAATCAATTTATCCCTATGCAAGTGCATGACCTTGGGAAAACCAAGTATGCTAAATTAAACTTAAAACAGGATGCTAGCTACATAAGCAAATGTATATTAGCGCAGATCGCTGAACCTAAGGTGATTAAATATTTTTCTCCCCAAGACCACTGTGTCAATGGCCTGGATGACAGGTCTGAAAGCTATAATGTCACAGCTAAATGTTTATTATCTATCTCTATAGGTAATGAATCAGCAAAACACCTGTTTTTAGTTTTAAATAATCCCCATAATCAAATATACATTGGCAACGATCTCTTACATAGATATGCCATACAAATTGACTTGATTAACCTTTGCCTCTGGAGCAGGTTAAAAGGGGACCCATATGCTTTGAATCTGCAGGTGTCTACCGATGTTGTAATCCCTGCTGGGGCTGATAAATTCCTCTTATCCTTACAGTTAAAAAGGGGTCAGAAATTAAAAACTTCTAAAACACTAATTTGCATCTTTCATAGAATGCAAGGTCTGGATGTAACGATGACCCATACCCTATGGTAAATATTGGAACTGTTCCAATATATGTTATTGCGCATAACATGACCCCACAGGATATCACCTTGTCCAAGGGAACTACCATAGGATATGCTCTAGAATCCAGTTACTACACTTTTGGATTCCAGAATAATATAATTGGGCTAATACCTGAAGGATACTTAACTGAAGAACAGTTAATAGAACAATCTTTGCATCTATGCCAGAGGGATTGCTTACAATTCATTTTATTTATCCCTTCAGCTCAGAGGAAGGCATCTGTAAAATTGAAGAAGCCTCCCTAGTATCTGATCAGCCAATCAAAGAGCAAGAATACCCCAATACCCAGAACCATGGGGGCAATGTAAATTATAATCAAGGGCATCTCACCTCTAGGTTGGAAGAAGCCTATGAGATAGGACAGTCTGAAATCTTTCCAGGATTTCAGCAAATAATTTAAGAGCAAATCTCTTTAGCTAATGGCTGTTCCAGCGATGATAAACGACGACAGCTACAAGAACTCCTGATGAAGTACAAGGATATTTTTGCTAGGGATTCTTATGACTGTGGGACTACAGACTTGCACATTGCAAGAATCTTAATGCACCACCTGTCTTTGTTAAACAATACAGACTTCCTTTAGCCTCATATGATCATCTTGCAGAAATCATAAGGAACCTGGAAGAACGGGGTATCATCAGACAGATGCACAGCTCTTATAACAATCCTATTCTAGGTGTTATTAAGCCCAATGGACAATGTCATTTGTGTGCTGACTTAAGACAGATAAACAAACGAGTATACATGTCTGGCTTTCCTGTACCATACATTGACCAGTGCCTAGCGCAGATGCAGGGATCCAAAATATTCACTGCCATTGATTGTGCACAGGGATATTGGACCATAAAGGTACATGAGGAGGACCAGCTTGCCTTCTCATTCCAAAAGGTCCAGTATGCATTCCAAAGCCTCCCGTTTGGATACATAAATTCAGGACATGAATTTGCTGTATTCATGCATAAGGCTATGCCTGATGCACTGGAAAGGGGGACCTTACCTTATGTGGATGATGTTTTGATCAAAAGCACAGACTTTGAAAAACACATCACAGAACTTAAACACATCCTCAGCCAACTTCAAAGGGCAGGTGTCAAATTATCCCTACAAAAAGTTTAATGGTGCCGCACTTGTGTAAACTTCTTGGGACATGAAGTTACCTCTGAAGGGTTAAATCCTCAGAAGAAAAAGGTAAAAGCTATAATAAATTCTAAAAACCCAACTAACTTAAAGGAATTAAGATCATTCCTGAGAATGACAAATTATTCTCGCAAATTTATTGATAATTATGCAGAATTAGCTAAACCACTGCTACTTCTTCTAAAGAAGGATGTGAAATGACACTGGAGTGAGACTCAAGAGACAGCCATTAGAGAGCTGAAGAGAAAATTTACTCAAGCACCTTGCTTAACATACCCTGAAGGGGGTAAACATTTCTACTTAGAGACAGGTTATGTGGAATAGGGGCCGGGTCTGAATAAACGGTACACAACACTCTCTTATAAGAGGCAAACGAACTGTGTGTACAAAAGCTTATATGCAAATAGAAGATTCTGAATAAAGATTCAACACATATTAAATAGTACATTACGGACAAACCGAAAGTAGTTCCGGTTCACGATTTGACGATCGGCAGGAAGATTTATAGAATGCCAATACAATACGTATATAAGGAATATAGGTTACATATATGGAGTATGCTACATTCACATATATGGAATATGCACCATATTAGTTGAAAGTATTAAACAAAGAGATAGATACAATTTTTTTAAAAACCGGAAGTATCATACAAATACTTCCGGTTCAGATATGTTTAGACCGGTAAAGAGTCCAGTATAAAAGGCCACTATACACTATTGAAACCAGTCTTGATAAAGGTCTAGAAAAGACCGAAACGCGTCGACTGATAAGCCTAATTCCTACAATTATTTATTTTTTAAAACTCTCTGCACTATTGTATGTTTCTTTATTACGATAGGAGCACCCTGGGAATGTCTGTTATTTGAGAAGAGCACACCACTCCCTTGGTTTGGATGCTGACACCTCTAACCTTTGGCTAAGGAATTTTTACACCTTAGGAAGCAGCATCCACTGTTATTTTGACTTTCAGCAAACTGACCAATTTTAACACAGTGTTCATGGATTTATTGATTATATTGATTATATTGTTTGGATTATCACTTTATTTGGAAACTTTTGATTTATTTGGATCACTATTTTTTTATTTTGAATTATTAATTGTTATCACCTTACACATTGCCACTCACATGAATTGTCACCCTAATTGAATTGTTACTGATTTTATATTTGTATTTATTAATTGTTTCTTATCACCTCACACATTGCCAAACACACGAATTGTCATTTTAAATGGATTGTTAGTACACTACCCCACCCAATTATTGCAAATTCACCGGACTAGTTATTAATTACTTCTTCTTAAACACATAGTTGCAGCATCACACCTAGTTGCAGTTATTACATCGGAATTTTTCTTAACACCTAGGATCACCCACTATACTGGTCATCTGCCAAAGAGACCTCTATTGGTTTTTAACTGTATTGTTTTAATCCTTTGTAACGTTAAATATATTGTATTTTTTAACTGTTTTATGGTTTATGTTTGTATTTCACATTGATCCATGTCTATCTGTATGTATTAATACATTTTAATTGTAATTTATATATTGAGTAGTTCTAATTTATTCAGACCCAGCCTCTTTTGGCGCTCTGGTATCTATTCCACATTTCCATATTATCAGTTTTTGACTACTAGGAGTCAATTTTCCAGAGCCAAAGGTCCTTTCTTAGGCAGGCGCTCGGTGTACTTCCCTTTAGAGACAGGTTACACAGATATAAGCATGAGTGCTGTTTTATACCAAAAGCATGATAATTTAAGTGAAGTCATTGCTTATGCGAATAAAACTTTATCCCCAGTAGAAATAAAATTTAGTGATTGCGAAAAAGCCCTCTTATCTACTGTATAGGCTCTACAAAATTTCCGCAGCTATATACAGGGCAAGAAAATTATTGAAGAAACGGCCCACCAGTCTTTGCTATATCTGCAAAGTGAGAGAATAAGAGATGGGAACCTGTCTAATAGCTGCATAACAGCTTGAATTTTTTCCTTACAAGGCAGGCCTTTAGAAATTTGCTACAAGCAAAATAAAAATAATCCAGTCACACAAGGACTTACTGAGCTTCATGACTGTACTGCTAAGGATCATGGGGAAGAGTTATAAGAGTATGATTTCCTGGAGGAACAATTGTGTTATGGTATAACACTGATATCGAGGGTTAATACCAGATGAAAGATGCCCTGAATACGGGATCAGCAACACACGAACCCAGTTAATTCCCCCCAAACACGAGACCAAGCTCCATCTTGAGGGTAAAACAGAATGTGTTTTATTGAGGGCTATATGCCCAGTATTTATGCAGGTCTCCCACCTGGTTGACACTCCCTAGGAGACCAGATGGGGGATTGGAAGAGTATAGTACATTAGATAGAGGGAAGACACCCTTTTACAGGATATAATAGAATTACATTACTTAACCAAATAAACAATTAAACACAAGAAAACAATGGAGTCCTTCTTGGCACCTGGCAGTCTGATCTCTGGTGGTGATTAAACAAGGTAAACGCTTATCACCTAAACTTAATTACAGTAAACAATAGCTGATGCCAGGAAACCTGTCTTCAGAAAATAGTTTCTCAAAACTGAACAAAGTTAACCCTTCCAGTACTGACAGAGGGGTCTGTCACACGGCTCCCTCCTGGTGGGACACTCCGGCAGACCCTGCTTGACCCTTTGGCGGGTCAACTTGGGGATGACCGGACTAGGAGGTGGTAGGAATGTCAGTTTGCCGGGACAATTCATCTGCATTCCCGTTATGAGAAAGAATTCCTGTCCGTATAAATAAGGGTTCAACTTCTTCAGTGCCCAGACCAGGGCTAAACAGTCCTTCAAGTTTTTGTTTTCAGAGACGCTTCTTTCCAGTTGGAGACAAATCTCATCGGCTTCTTTACAAGTTTTTTGTACCTGCTCTTTATAGGTATCCACAAACCCTTCATACTGACATAGGGTGCCCTTGAGTTGCTGCACCTCACTATGAGCCAGCGTCAGCTTTTCCTCCAGTGTCACTAAGTTTGTCTTTACTGTTTCATGTTCCACTCTGAAGCTGGTGTTTTCTGCGGTCTGTCGGTGCAGCTTGTCTAGCAGAGATTCCCGTTCTAAACGCGCTTTTTCCTCTGCGCTCCTCTTCTCTCCCGCTAGCACTGTTACGTGATTGTTTAACGTGACCATTTCATCCTCTACTTGACTCTTCTCCTTCATCAGCGCGTTGTAATGGGACTTCCACGTATCAATAGCGGATAGAGATTTACTGAGCTCAGCGTCCTGGAGCTTAGCAGCTGGTGGGTCGGTCTCGGCGGCACGAATCTGGGCACGGGTAGTCACAGGGTTAACATCGGCGGGACCCATGGGAGCGTAGGCAGAAACAAGGGGGGCCAAGTCATTTCCAAGGAGAACATCAGCTGGTAAGTCCGTCATGACCCCCACATTCACATGTCTAGAGCCCACTCCCCAATCCAAATGTACCCGGGCAACAGGTAGGCAGAACACAGCGCCCCCTGCTACCCTCACAGCCACAGTGTCTCTGGTGTGCTGGTTCTCAGACACCAAGTTCTTTTGGAGCAAGATCATGGTAGCACCAGTATCCTGTAGACCACTGACCTCCTTCCCATTCACTTTAACCAGTTGCCGGTGCTGTTGCCGGTTATCCTGGTGGGTAGCTTGCGTGGGGTCTGCTTCATGTAGGATGCCCCAGCATTCTTCCTCCTCTACGCAGTGGGCAGCAGGCTGAGGGTTACGTGGGTTTCCGCCGGCGGGTCTCCTCCAGGACTGTGCTTGGTTTGCTGTGTTTAGGGGACACTCTGGTCTTTTGTGCCCTAATTGCTTACATCCAAAGCACCGAATAGGCTGTGAGTAGTCCCGTGAGTTGAACCGGCCTGTCTGAGGATAGTTCGTGACTGGAGGCGGTGTGGTAGAGCGGTGCGCCAGGGGTTGGTAACTGGTAGCTGCTGGGGTGACTGTGGGTCGGTACTCCACTCTGGCAGGGATCTTAGTGGTAGCAGTGTCCAGTTTGTGGGCCTCCGTATACTCATCTGCCAGGCGAGCAGCTTCATGCAGGGTGGAGGGTTTACGGTCCCGAACCCACTCTCTAACTCCTGCGGATAACTTGTCGAAGCAATGTTCCAACAGGAATAGTTGCAGCACCTCTTCCCCAGATACGGCTTGGCACCCCGCCATCCAGTGAGCTGCTGTGCGGTGCACCTTACATGCCCACTCAACGTAGGAATCTCCAGCTAGTTTAACAGTGTCTCTGAACCGTTTCCTGTATGCCTCCGGTGTAATCGCATACCTAGAGAGCAGAGCCTCTTTTACAGCATTATAATCCCCGACTTCCTCATCTGGAATGGCCCGAAAAGCCTTTCTGGCCCGGCCGGATAATTTTCCGGATAATATCATGACCCAGTCCTCCATGGGTACCTTGTGCAGGGCACATTGCCTCTCAAAATACGCAAGGTACCCATCAATCTCTCCTTCTGTTTCCAGGAAGTTTTTAAAAGCTGCAAAATGTACTTTTCTCTTTTCCACTGGGGTTGCTGTGGGCAGCTGCAGCTCCGCTTTGGCGAAGTAGGTTGGCCTCCACGGCTGCTATGACCCGGTCGATAATTTCGGCAGACTGGTTGGGGCCATAATGTGCCAGTCTTATTTTAACCGCCCGGTCAAAGCTTGCTTCTTTGGGGGTTCTGTCTGATATGCTGGGCTCATTGGTTCCTTCAGGCCCTGGTACTCCGTCCATCTCAGTCAGTATTGTAATAATCTCCCTCTTCCTGAGGTTACTGGCCTGTCGGCTCCGTTGTTCTAGCAGGTCTTTAAGGGTGGCTCTTTTCAGCCTTTCATACGGTATTCCCATTAGGTCCGGATGTGTAGTTGCTCTTCTGGGTGATGAGGACCATCCCGTCGCTTGCCACCAATTGTTATGGTATAACCCTGATATCGAGGGTTAATACCAGATGAAAGATGCCCTGAATACGGGATCAGCAACACACGAACCCAGTTAATTCCCCCCAAACACGAGACCAAGCTCCAACTTGAGGGTTAAACAGAATGTGTTTTATTGAGGGCTATATGCCCAGTATTTATGCAGGTCTCCCACCTGGTTGACACTCCCTAGGAGACCAGATGGGGAATTGGAAGAGTATAGTACATTAGATAGAGGGAAGACACCCTTTTACAGGATACAATAGAATTACATTACTTAACCAAATAAACAATTAAACACAAGAAAACAATGGAGTCCTTCTTGGCACCTGGCAGTCTGATCTCTGGAGGTGATTAAACAAGTGAATGCTTATCACCTAAACTTAATTACAGTAAACAATAGCTGATGCCAGGAAACCTGTCTTCAGAAAATAGTTTCTGAAAACTGAACAAACTTAACCCTTCCAGTACTGACAGAGGGGTCTGTCACAAATTGCTTTCCCCATATAAAATATACAATGAGGACCATTGTCAAACATTACCTTGGGTATATGTTGATGGTTTTTCTTACCATGCCACTATTGAAAATGAGTGCAGATTAGTTGCTGGCATTGGTATAACTTGGGCAAATGGATTCCCAAATAATTCTGTAGGTTTCAACATTGGACCAAGGTCCGGTCAAGTAGCAGATCTAACTGCTGTTCTAAAAACCATTGAAATGGCTATTGAACAAGGTTTTCACGAATGATCATTACTGACTCAAATAATGTGCGTGACAGTTTTGTTGACTACCTACCAACTTGGAAAAGAAGTGGCATGCAGAAAACTAAAAACAAACCAGTCAAAAATGGCAAGTTGTTCTGCGAGATTGATGATCTAGTGGTGTCCAATGGTTTAACCATACACTGGAAAAAGACCAAGGATCATTCCAGGATTCTAGGTTCTAATAAGAAAAGCAATGATCTTGTGGATTCATTAGCCAAACAAGGAGCCATAACTGGAGAACTCCTTAATATCAACCATTTAATGGGTGCAATTCAGGTAGAAGCCATTACCAGAAACCAGGCTAAATAACAAAATGAGCCTAACCTGGTAAAATGGAGTCAGGATTATCTTAGTGAGGACCTGATCACTAGTCAAAAGGATGAACCCATTATAGGTATCTTCTTTAAACAAATATAAGATCCTGAAAGCAACCCCACCTCAAAAGAGGACGGTATTGGTAAGGAAGATCTTAGAATCTTAATGAAATCCAAATCACAATTCAAGTCACAGGATGGTTTGTTAATTAGAACCTCCAAAACTGGCATCCAGCAATGGGTGGTACCTACCCAGTTCAGAGGTCTCATGCTTCAACATACCCATCATGCTTCGACATCTGGTCATCGCTGCGCCAAATCAACATATGAAATATTGCATGATTACGCCTTTTGGCTGCATATGTTGAAGGATGTTCAAACCTACTGTCAAGGTTGTTTAATCTGTCCACAGTTCCAACCCACTGCGCCAATGCATAGAGCGCCATTGCAGAAAAGGGGGATAGTAATGCCATGGTCAGATATACAAATTGATTTTATTGGTCCAGTAACTAAGTCATCTAGAGGTAACAGAAAAATGGTAACAGTGACATGCCTGTTCACTAAATGGGTAGAGCGCATCAGCGCACCTAATAATAGTGCTGAAACATGCTCAGCATTGCTCATCAACCACGTATTTTCCAGATTTGGTTTACCCCAGTGAATTGAATCCGATCGGGGAACCCACTTCACTAGTGAAGTGATGACCAAGATGTGGAAAATACTAGGGGTCAAAAGAAAGCTCCATATTGCATATAGAGCGGCCTCAAGTGGTGGTGTAGAGCATTACAACCAGTCCATTGTGAAAATCCTCAAAATGTTTGTGAGTGAAATAGGCAAAGACTGGGATGTAAAATTACCTCTAGTCCTAATGGCATTAAGAGCAACTTCAAGTAGTGCTACTAAGATAAGCTACTAACTACCTCAACATCTATTGTACCATACATCAAACCAGAACTTGATAAATGCTGCCAATATGCATCAATATGTGGAGAACCTAAGAAAGCATCTGCAATATGCCTTTACATTTGCTCAAAGGAACATAGAAAAGTCTGCAACTGCCGCTAAAACCTATTATGATCTCAAAACGTCCAAAAAAGAATATGAAATAAATGATAAGGTTTATCTTTATAACTTTGGAAGAGATCAGGTTAAGGAGAAGGAATTTCTTCCATCAGGGTCCATTTGTCATTACTGACAAAATATCTCCAGTTGCTTATCAAATTAGGATACCTAAAAATGATACTTTTATGGATAAATGGGTCCATATTAACCAGCTGCGAGCGTGCCATCCTAGATCCCAACTACAAGCCATAGATGGAGAATGAAGTGTCATATTCCCCAAATACACTAAAGAAATATTGTAGTTTAAAGATGCCTAGCCAATGAGCATGAGGACTAAAAAAAATAACGGAATCTCTTCATAATAAGATTGTCTATGATGCATACTGTTAGTACACTCACCAAGTACCACTGACTTTAAGACAATTCAAATAAATGTGTCCTACATATATTGAAATTGGAAGTGGGAATTATGTCAGGGTACCTGTGAAATAACATTAAATAAACTACAGATGTATCACATAATTTAATATTTTATTTTAGCTAATATCTAATTTGATATAAATTGGTCTCACTACAGCCCCTGCCCCCTCACTGTTTAAGACAAGTTGAAAACAAAAGGGATGATACAATTGTACAATTAGTGAAGACAGATCACTAATTAAACCTTTGAAGCCAAGGGAACATTTGTCCCAACAGTGAAGGCTGAGAGATTTTTATCACATGGCTTTCTCAAGTTTGAACGCCCATATATGGAATTTCCTGCCCAAGATCTATAATAAAATTACAGAAAACCCCTAGGATGACATAGACCCACCTGTGAACAACAGACATCCAGTCTGAACTGATATTTGAATATACAGAAGTTTTCAGGGAATGTGACTCTTGTCATCTAAGTGTAAATTGCCCCATGCTGAGCTCCCAGACAAGCTGGCATTTTAAGTCTCTGTATGACATGGGAAACTAGATCTGAGATAAAGGAATACTTGGATCATATTAACAACACGCACACACACACATATATATATATATATATATATATATTTTGATCTGAAACTTATACTGTATTGGATAAATGTCCTATATTAAATGAAAGGTTGTATTGTTGTATTGATTAATTCAAAATGTTTTGCAAACCTTCAGGATAAAAATAAATAATGCTTTTCTTTGTTTTTCAGAACTTGGTCTGACCGGGAAATTCCAAATAAGACTGATACATAATAAATATGGGCCTAGATTACGAGTTGTGTGTTGGGGTTAAAAAGCAGTGTTAAGAGGTCCTAACGCTGCTTTTTAACACCCGCTGGTATTACGAGTCTTGAAAGTACAGGTGTATCGCTCACTTTTTTGGCCAGACTCGGAAATACCGCAAATCCACTTACGTCAATTGCATATCCTATATTTTCAATGGGACTTGCATAGCGCCGGTATTACAAGTCTGACAGAAAGTGAGTGGTAGACCCTCTCCTGTCAAGCCTGGCACCGCTTGTTAAGAGTTTTACACTAGAACGCCGTAGCATAAAACTCTTAACTAAAGTGCTAAAAAGTACACTAACACCCATAAACTACCTATTAACCCCTAAACCAAAGCCCACCCACATTGCAAACACTAAAATAAATATTTTAACCCATAATCTGCTGAACCAGACATCGCCGCCACTATAATAAATATATTAACCACTAAACCGCCACACTCCCGCATCGCAAACACTATTTAAATATTATTAACCCCTAATCTGCCGGCCCTAACATCACCGACACCTACCTACATTTATTAACCCCTAATCCACCGCCCCCAACGTCGCCGCCACTATAATAAAGTTATTAACCCCTAAACCTAAGTCTAACCATAACCCTAACACCCTCTAACTTAAATATAATTTAAATAAATCTAAATAAAATTACTACAATTCACTAAGGCCTAGATTTGGAGTTCGGCGGTAAAAGGGCTGTTAACGCTCCGCGGGCTTTTTTCTGGCCGCACCATAAAATTAACTCTGGTATCGAGAGTTCAAACAAATGCTGCGTTAGGCTCCAAAAAAGGAGCGTAGAGCATTTTTACCGCAAAAGCAACTCTCGATACCAGAGTTGCTTACGGACGCGGCCGGCCTCAAAAACGTGCTCGTGCACGATTCCCCCATAGGAAACAATGGGGCTGTTTGAGCTGAAAAAAACCTAACACCTGCAAAAAAGCAGCGTTCAGCTCCTAACGCAGCCCCATTGTTTGCTATGGGGAAACACTTCCTACGTCTGCACCTAACACTCTAACATGTACCCCGAGTCTAAACACCCCTAGCCTTACACTTATTAACCCCTAATCTGCCGCCCCCGCTATCGCTGACCCCTGCATATTTTTTTAAACCCCTAATCTGCCGCTCCGTAAACCGCCGCCACCTACGTTATCCCTATGTACCCCTAATCTGCTACCCCTAACACCGCCGACCCCTATATTATATTTATTAACCCCTAACCTGCCCCCCACAACGTCGCCGACACCTGCCTACACTTATTAACCCCTAATCTGCCGAGCGGACCTGAGCGCTACTATAATAAAGTTATTAACCCCTAATCCGCCTCACTAACCCTATCATAAATAGTATTAACCCCTAATCTGCCCTCCCTAACATCGCCGACACCTAACTTCAATTATTAACCCCTAATCTTCCGATCGGAGCTCACCGCTATTCTAATAAATGGATTAACCCCTAAAGCTAAGTCTAACCCTAACACTAACACCCCCCTAAGTTAAATATAATATTTATCTAACGAAATAAATTAACTCTTATTAAATAACTTATTCCTATTTAAAGCTAAATACTTACCTGTAAAATAAACCCTAATATAGCTACAATATAAATTATAATTATATTATAGCTATTTTAGGATTAATATTTATTTTACAGGCAACTTTGTAATTATTTTAACCAGGTACAATAGCTATTAAATAGTTAAGAACTATTTAATAGTTACCTAGTTAAAATAATAACAAATTTACCTGTAAAATAAATCCTAACCTAAGTTATAATTAAACCTAACACTACCCTATCAATAAAATAATTAAATAAACTACCTACAATTACCTACAATTAACCTAACACTACACTATCAATAAATAAATTAAATACAATTCCTACAAATAAATACAATTAAATAAACTAGCTAAAGTACAAAAAATAAAAAAGAACTAAGTTACAGAAAATAAAAAAATATTTACAAACATAAGAAAAATATTACAACAATTTTAAACTAATTACACCTACTCTAAGCCCCCTAATAAAATAACAAAGCCCCCCAAAATAAAAAATTCCCTACCCTATTCTAAATTAAAAAAGTTACAAGCTCTTTTACCTTACCAGCCCTGAACAGGGCCCTTTGCGGGGCATGCCCCAAGAATTTCAGCTCTTTTGCCTGTAAAAAAAAAAAATACAATACCCCCCCCCCAACATTACAACCCACCACCCACATACCCCTAATCTAACCCAAACCCCCCTTAAATAAACCTAACACTAAGCCCCTGAAGATCTTCCTACCTTGTCTTCACCATCCAGGTATCACCGATCCATCCTGGCTCCAAGATCTTCATCCAACCCAAGCGGGGGTTGGCGATCCATAATCCGGTCCAGAAGAGGCTCCAAAGTCTGCCTCCTATCCGGCAAGAAGAGGACATCCGGACCGGCAAACATCTTCTCCAAGCGGCATCTTCGATCTTCTTCCATCCGGAGCGAAGCGGCAGGATCCTGAAGACCTCCAGCGCGGAACATCCATCCGGACCGACGACTGAACGACGAATGACTGTTCCTTTAAGGGACGTCATCCAAGATGGCGTCCCTCGAATTCTGATTGGCTGATAGGATTCTATCAGCCAATCGGAATTAAGGTAGGAATTTTCTGATTGGCTGATGGAATCAGCCAATCAGAATCAAGTTCAATCCGATTGGCTGATCCAATCAGCCAATCAGATTGAGCTCGCATTCTATTGGCTGTTCCGATCAGCCAATAGAATGCGAGCTCAATCTGATTGGCTGATTGGATCGGCCAATCGGATTGAACTAGATTCTGATTGGCTGATTCCATCAGCCAATCAGAAAATTCCTACCTTAATTCCGATTGGCTGATAGAATCCTATCAGCCAATCGGAATTCGAGGGACGCCATCTTGGATGACGTCCCTTAAAGGAACAGTCATTCGTCGTTCAGTCGTCGGTCCGGATGGATGTTCCGCGCTGGAGGTCTTCAGGATCCTGCCGCTTCGCTCCGGATGGAAGAAGATCGAAGATGCCGCTTGGAGAAGATGTTTGCCGGTCCGGATGTCCTCTTCTTGCCGGATAGGAGGAAGACTTTGGAGCCTCTTCTGGACCGGATTATGGATCGCCAACCCCCGCTTGGGTTGGATGAAGATCTTGGAGCCAGGACGGATCGGTGATACCTGGATGGTGAAGACAAGGTAGGAAGATCTTCAGGGGCTTAGTGTTAGGTTTATTTAAGGGGGGTTTGGGTTAGATTAGGGGTATGTGGGTGGTGGGTTGTAATGTTGGGGGGGGGTATTGTATGTTTTTTTTTACAGGCAAAAGAGATGAAATTCTTGGGGCATGCCCCGCAAAGGGCCCTGTTCAGGGCTGGTAAGGTAAAAGAGCTTGTAACTTTTTTAATTTAGAATAGGGTAGGGAATTTTTTATTTTGGGGGGCTTTGTTATTTTATTAGGGGGCTTAGAGTAGGTGTAATTAGTTTAAAATTGTTGTAATATTTTTCTTATGTTTGTAAATATTTTTTTATTTTCTGTAACTTAGTTCTTTTTTATTTTTTGTACTTTAGCTAGTTTATTTAATTGTATTTATTTGTAGGAATTGTGTTTAATTAATTTATTGATAGTGTAGTGTTAGGTTAATTGTAGGTAATTGTAGGTAGTTTATTTAATTATTTTATTGATAGGGTAGTGTTAGGTTTAATTATAACTTAGGTTAGGATTTATTTTACAGGTAAATTTGTTATTATTTTAACTAGGTAACTATTAAATAGTTCTTAACTATTTAATAGCTATTGTACCTGGTTAAAATAATTACAAAGTTGCCTGTAAAATAAATATTAATCCTAAAATAGCTATAATATAATTATAATTTATATTGTAGCTATATTAGGATTTATTTTACAGGTAAGTATTTAGCTTTAAATAGGAATAATTTATTTAATAAGAGTTAATTTATTTCGTTAGATAAAAATTATATTTAACTTAGGGGGGTGTTAGTGTTAGGGTTAGACTTAGCTTTAGGGGTTAATACATTTATTAGAATAGCGGTGAGCTCCGGTCGGCAGATTAGGGGTTAATAATTGAAGTTAGGTGTCGGCGATGTTAGGGAGGGCAGATTAGGGGTTAATACTATTTATGATAGGGTTAGTGAGGCGGATTAGGGGTTAATACATTTATTATAGTAGCGCTCAGGTCCGCTCGGCAGATTAGGGGTTAATAAGTGTAGGCAGGTGTCGGCGACGTTGAGGGGGGCAGATTAGGGGTTAATAAATATAATATAGGGGTCGGCGATGTTAGGGCAGCAGATTAGGGGTACATAGGGATAACGTAGGTGGCGGCGATTTGTGGTCGGAAGATTAGGGGTTAATTATTTTAAGTAGCTGGCGGCGACGTTGTGGGGGGCAAGTTAGGGGTTAATAAATGTAATACAGGGGTCGGCGGGGTTAGGGGCAGCAGATTAGGGGTACATAAGTATAATGTAGGTGGCGGTCGGCAGATTAGGGGTTAAAAATTTTAATCGAGTGGCGGCGGTGTGGGGGGACCTCGGTTTAGGGGTACATAGGTAGTTTATGGGTGTTAGTGTACTTTAGGGTACAGTAGTTAAGAGCTTTATAAACCGGCGTTAGCCAGAAAGCTCTTAACTCCTGCTATTTTCAGGCGGCTGGAATCTTGTCGTTAGAGCTCTAACGCTCACTTCAGAAACGACTCTAAATACCAGCGTTAGAAAGATCCCATTGAAAATATAGGCTACGCAAATGGCGTAGGGGGATCTGCGGTATGGAAAAGTCGCGGCTGAAAAGTGAGCGTTAGACCCTTTAATCACTGACTCCAAATACCAGCGGGCGGCCAAAACCAGCGTTAGGAGCCTCTAACGCTGGTTTTGACGGCTACCGCCGAACTCCAAATCTGGGCCTAAATTATTCCTATTTAAAACTAAATACTTACCTATAAAATAAACCCTAATCTAGCTACAATATAACTAATAGTTACATTGTATCTAGCTTAGGGTTTATTTTTATTTTACAGGCAACTTTGTATTTATTTTAACTAGGTAGAATAGTTATTAAATAGTTATTAACTATTTAATAACTACCTAGTTAAAATAAAGACAAATTTACCTGTAAAATAAAACCTAACCTAAGTTACAATTACATCTAACACTACACTACAATTAAATTAATTACCTATATTAAATACAATTAATTACAATTACAAAAAATTATCTAAAGTACAAAAAAACAAACATTAAATTACAGAAAATAATAAAGAAATTACAAGATTTTTAAACTAATTACACCTAATCTAATCTCCCTAACAAAATAAAAAAGCCTCCCCAAAATAAAAAAAGCTCTACCCTACACTAAATTACAAATAGCCCTTAAAAGGGCCTTTTGCGGGGCATTGCCCCAAAGTAATAAGCTCTCTTACAAACAAAGGAAGTAGGTTGGCGCTTACCAAATCCAGGGATCCGTGCTGTCAGGTAGCCTTTTTCTTCAGCGTAGGCACTTGTCCTCCGTCCGGTCGTAACTCCTGGAGCCCAGATCAACGCGCCTCCGCTTCTGGCGCACTCTGCAAACAGTGAGAATCCAATGTAGATCCGGGCTAACAGGAGAAAAAACTCCAAATCAAATAGCTACCTCCAAACCGATAAACATCCAAAGGTGCAAGAAAACCGGCAAATATGATAAAAAGCAGAGCCTTTATTTGGGTACAGATAAAATCAAATATAGAGTCAAACCTCCATTAGCAGAAGGTAAGGGCTACAGCTTATGCAGTCTGATAAGCTGTAGCCCTTACCTTCTGCTAATGGAGCTTTGGCTCCATATTTGATTTTATCTGTACCCAAATAAAGATTCTGCTTTTTATCATATTTGCCGATTTTCTTGCACCTTACCCTTTGGATGTTTATCGGTTTGGAGGTAGCTATTCGATTTGTTTTTTTTTCTCCTGTTAGCCCGGATCTACATTGGATTCTCACTAATCAGCTCTCTTACCTGTAAAAAAAAAGTACAATTCCCCCCAGCATTAAAACCCACCACCCACACAACCAACCCTACTCTAAAACCCACCCAATCCCCCCGTAAAAAAACTTAACACTAACCCCCTGAAGATCACCCTACCGGGAGACGTCTTCACCCAACCAGGCAGAAGTGGACCTCCAATCAGCCAATAGGATTGAGCTGGCATTCTATTGGCTGTTCCAATCACCCAATAGAATGCCAGTTCAATCCTATTGGCTGATTGCATCAGCCAATAAGATTTTTTCTACCTTAATTACGATTGGCTGATAGAATTCTATCAGCCAATCGGAATTAAAGGGACGCCATCTTGGATGACGTAATTTAAAGGAACCTTCATTCAGTCGTCGGCCGTGGAAAGAAGAGGATGCTCCGTGTCGGATGTCTTGAAGATGGACTCGCTCCGCACCGGATGGATGAAGATAGAAGATGCCATCTGGATGAAGACTTCTGCCGTCTGGAGGACCACTTCTGCCCAATTGGATGAAGACTTCTGCCCGTCTGGAGGACCTCTTCTGCCCGGTTGGGTGAAGACGTCTCCTGGTAAGGTGATTTTCAAGGGGTTAGTTTTAGGTTTTTTAAGGGGGTATTGGGTGGGTTTTAGAGTAGCGTTGGTTGTGTGGGTGGTGGGTTTTAATGTTGGGGGGGAATTGTAATTTTTTTCAGGTTAAACAGTTGGGGCAATGCCCAGCAAAAGGTCCTTTTAAGGGCTATTTGTAATTTAGTGTAGGGTAGGGTTTTTTTTATTTTGGGGGAGCTTTTTATTTTGTTAGGGAGATTAGATTAGGTGTAATTTGCTTAAAAATCTTGTAATTTCTTTATTATTTTCTGTAATTTAGTGTTTGTTTTTTTTGTACTTTAGATAATTTTATTTAATTGAAATTAATTGTATTTAATTTAGGTAATTAATTTAATTGTAGTGTAGTGTTATGTGTAATTGTAAATTAGGTTAGGTTTTATTTTACAGGTATATTTGTCTTTATTTTAACTAGGTAGCTATTAAATAGTTAATTTAGTGGGGGGGGGGTTTTGTACTTTAGATAATTGTATTTAATTGTAATTAATTATATTTAATTTAGGTAATTAATTTAATTGTAGTGTAGTGTTAGGTGTAATTGTAACTTAGGTTAGGTTTTATTTTATAGGTATACTTGTCTTTATTTTAACTAGGTAAATATTAAATAGTTAATAACTATTTAATAACTATTCTACCTAGTTAAAATAAATATAAACTTGCCTGTAAAATAAAAATAAACCCTAAGCTAGCTACAATGTAACTATTAGTTATATTGTAGCTAGCTTAGGTTTTATTTTATAGGTAAGTATTATAGGAATAATTTAGTGAATTGTAGTAAGTTTATTTAGATTTATTTTAATTATATTTAAGTTAGGGGGTGTTAGGGTTAGGGTTAGACTTAAGTTTAGGGGTTAATAACTTTATTATAGTGGCGGCGACATTGTGGACGGAAAATTAGGGGTTACTAAATGTAGGTAGGTGGCAGCGACATTGGGGGCGGCAGTGTAGGGGTTAATAAATAAAATGTAGGTGTCGGCGATGTTGGGGGCAGCAGATTAGGGGTTCATAAGTATAATATAGGTGGCGGCGGTGTCCGGAGCAGCAGATTAGGGGTTAATAATATAATGCAGGTGTCGGCGATGTCGGGGGCAGCAGATTAGGGGTTAATAAGTGTAAGATTAGGGGTGTTTAGACTCGGGGTTCATGTTAGGGTGTTAGGTGTAGACATAAATTTTATTTCCCCATTGGAATCAATGGGCTGCGTTAGGAGCTTTGCACTGCTTTTTTGCAGGTGTTAGTTTTTTTTTCAGCCGGCTCTCAACCATTGATTCCTATGGGGAAATTGTGCATAAGCACGTTTTACCAGCTCACCGCTAACGTAAGCAGCGCTGGTTTTGAGGTGAGATGTGGAGCTAAATTTTGCTCTATGCTCACTTTTTTGCGGCTGACGCCGGGTTTGTAAAATCCCGTAATACCAGCATTGTCTGTAAGTGAGCGGTGAGCAACCAGCATTGTCTGTAAGTGAGCGGTGAGCATAAACTGCTCGTTAGCACCGCACAGCCTCTAACGCAAAACTCATAATCTAGGCGATGCTGTCCTATGAATATTTGTCCTAAACATAAGTCCAGACACTGGATATTAAAATGATATCCACAAGCATACTGTATTTATATTAATATAGGATAACAATAGAAAAGTAACTTTTAAACACATCTTTTAAAATATCTTAAATAGTATATTGGTATGAAAATGCTCAGGGTAAATAGTGTAAATATATATATTGGACACATTCAGCGAGATTTTTTTGCGTTAGAGGCTATGCGGTGCTAACGAGCAATTTTTTCTCACCGCTCACTTAAGACAACGCTGGTATTACAGGTTTCTGTAAACCCGGCGTTAGCCGCAAAAAGGTGAGCGTAGAGCAAAATTTAGCTCCACATCTCACCTCAATACCAGCGCTGCTTAAGTCAGCGGTGAGCTGGCTGAACGTGCTCATGCACAATTTCCCCATAGGGATCAATGGGGGAGAGCCGGCTGAAAAAAAACTAACACCTGCAAAAAAGCAGTATTCAGCTTCTAACACAGCCCCATTGATTCCTATTGGGAAATACTTTTTATGTCTACACCTAACACCCTAACATGAACCCTGAGTCTAAACACCCCTAATCTTACACTTATTAACCCCTAATCTGCTGCCCCCAACATCACTGACACCTGCATTATATTATTAACCCCTAATCTGCCACTCCGGATACCACCACCACCTACATTATCCCTATGAACCCCTAATCTGCTGCCCCCAACATCGCCGACACCTACATTTTATTTATTAACCCCTAATCTGCCGCCACCAACGTCGCCACAACTATATGTATTAACCCCTAAACCTAAGTCTAACCCTAACCCTAACACCCCCCTAACTTAAATATAATTTAATTAAAACGAAATTAAATTTCTACAATTAAATAAATTATTCCTATTTAAAACTAAATACTTACCGATAAAATATACCCTAAGATAGCTACAATATAACTAATAATTACATTGTAGCTAGCTTAGGTTTTATTTTTATTTTACATGCAACTTTGTATTTATTTTAACTAGGTACAATAGTTATTAAATAGTTATTAACTATTTAATAACTACCTAGTTAAAATAAAGACAAATTTACCTGTAAAATAAATCCTAACCTAAATTACAATTACACCTAACACTACACTATAATTAAAATAATTTCCTAAATTAACTACAATTAAATACAATTAAATTAAATAAACTAAAGTACGAACCCCCCCCCAACTAAATTACAGAAAAAAATAAAATAATTACAAGAATTTTAAACTAATTACACCTACTCTAATCCCCCTAAAAAATAAAAAAGCCCCCCCCCCCCCAAAAAAAAAAATACCTACCCTATACTAAATTACAAATAGCCCTTAAAAGGGCTTTTTGAGGGGCATTGCCCCAAAGTAATCAGCTCTTTTACCTGTAAAAAAAATACAATACCCCCCAACATTAAAACCCACTACCCACACACCCAACCCTACTCTAAAACCCACCCAATCCCACCTTTATAAAACCTTACACTACCCCCTTGCAGATCACCCTACCTTGAGACGTCTTCACCCAACCGGGCAGAAGTGGTCCTCCAGAGGGGCAGAAGTCTTCATCCGATCCGGGAAGAAGAGAACCTCCAGACGGGCAGAAGTCTTCATCCAGGCGGCATCTTCTATCTTCATCCATCCGACGAGGAGTGGCTCCATCTTGAAGGCATCCGACGCGGAGCATCCATCCAGACCGACGACTACCCGATGAATGAAGGTTCCTTTAAATGATGTCATCCAAAATGGCGTCCCTTGAATTCTGATTGGCTGATAGGATTCTATCAGCCAATCGGAATTAAGTTAGGAAAAATCCTATTGACTGATGCAATCAGCCAATAGGATTGAAGTTCAATCCTATTGGCTGATCTAATCAGCCAATAGGATTAAGCTCGCATTCTATTGTCTGTTCCAATCAGCCAATAGAATGCGAGCTCAATCCTATTGGCTGATTGCATCAGCCAATAGGATTTTTTCCTGCCTTAATTCTGATTGGCTCATAGAATCCTATCAGCCAATTGGAATTCAATGGATGCCATCTTGGATGATGTCATTTAAAGGAACCGTCATTCGTTGGGGAGTCGTCGGTCTGGATGGATGCTCCGCGTCAGATGTCTTCAAGATGGAGCCGCTCCTCTCAGATGGATGAAGGTAGAAGATGTCGCCTGGATGAAGACTTCTGCCTGTCTGGAGGTCCTCTTCTGCCTGGATCGGATGAAGACTTCTGCCCCTCTGGAGGACCACTTGTGCCCGGTTGGGTGAAGATGTCTCAAGGTAGGGTGATCTTCAAGGGGGTAGTGTTAGGTTTTATTAAGGGGGGATTGGGTGGATTTTAGAGTAGGGTTGGGTGTGTGGGTGGTGGGTTTGAATGTTGGGGGGGGGTTTGTATTTTTTTTCCAGGTAAAAGAGCTGATTACTTTGGGGCAATGCTCTGCAAAAAGCCCTTTTAAGGGCTATTTGTAATTTAGTATAGGGTAGGGATTTTTTTTTTATTTTGGGGGCTTTTTTATTTTATTAGGGGGATTAGATTAGGTGTAATTAGTTTAAAATTCTTGTAATTTATTTTTTTCTGTAATTTAGTGGGGGGTTTTTGTACTTTAGTTTATTTAATTGTAGTTAATTGTAGTTAATTTAGGAAATTATTTTAATTATAGTGTAGTGTTAGGTGTAATTGTAATTTAGGTTAGGATTTATTTTACAGGTAAATTTGTATTTATTTTAACTAGGTAGTTATTAAATAGTTAATAACTATTTAATAACTATTGTACCTAGTTAAAATAAATACAAAGTTGCCTGCAAAATAAAAATAAATAAAAAAATTTTTTAGAGAGAGAACAGGGGCATTAATATGGCACACTTAAAGGGATTGTCCTCTATTACATAAAGGGTAGGTGATTATGTAGTGTGATATAGTGTATTGATTAAAACTTAACGTTTATTAAGAAGTAGATAAAATATTATCAATATTGTGGACCATGCCACTTTTAAATAAAAACAGATTTTATCACTAATCTTAAACCAAAAAATAATAAATAAAAAATAATTGTATTACAAAAACAAAAAATAATAGCTCTGTTATAAGAGTAACCTCCTATCATACCAAAATTAACTTAGTATATATTGAACCAGGGTAGATACGTATAAATAGGCTATACTAATTGTTATAAACCACAGCAAGCTTAGAGGGAAGTGTGGGAAACGTTACTATTATCCAAATTGATTCTATTGCCTTAAGCGGTAGTCACACTATTCTCAGTTTCCACACTTTCCTTATAGTAAGCTAAGCTGTGTAATTACACCTAAGTAGGTGCCCTAAAAGAGGGCCAACGTTTAGCCAATATTTAAATAATTAAACCAGTACCCGGTAAACTATTTTTTAACAAAACAATTATGACAGAGAGCGCAGTGCGAACGGCCTAACGCGCGTTTCGCATACGCTTTTTCAAAGGCTAACCCGATCACCACCCGGGGTTTCCTTTTAAAGATTGTTGGATCCTCCAGAAAGTATAACTAGGAATAAGAGGGAGGAATATTGAAAACGCACTCCTCAAAGCAGAGACGAAATGGATTTTTAGATTACAAAGTATGAGTCCCAAGGGGCTCAATGAAACATTAACTTTCAGTGCATTTTTGGAGTAAAAACAAATAAATATGATGAATAATGAGAAATGAACATATCAACTACAATTAACATCTCTCAATAGCCTACACATGATTTTTATTCTATACAAAAGGTCTAAACAAATACCACTTATTATCCTAGTGATCTCAGGATAATAGTGAGACCTGCAGAATGTACAAGTAATATATGAAAATTTGAGGGGCTACAAATTATGAAATATAATCCTTCTCTCATAACTAGACAAATAGGATGAGGTGTTCAATTTAGACTACTATTAAAGTTTGTAATTGATTTTGTGGTTATAGTTGGGAAATTCCCAATATATATATGAATGCTAATAACATCTAGAGCTCTTGGAACGTTCTGTTCAATTGTATAAACAATCACTGACGTTACATTATGGCTTGCAAACTTAGGCTTACTGTAACAAATTACCTCAGATGAGGACCAGCAGTATGTGGATATAATATACTGTAGGTTAATCTGTTTTCCCTGACAGCCACGCGAGATTGATGAACATAAAACCAGGCATAGGAAAAATAATAAACCGGTCACATATGTAAAAACCCATTGAAACAAAGGAAAAGATGTTATTCATCATAAACTTTACATGTATAGTTCTTGACAGTTTGAATACAAGAATGGTACTCTTATGTGATGTGTATTAGTAAGCCAATGCATACACAATAATTAGTTGTGAATTAGCCCAAAATCTATATACATATGAAATTAATGAGCGAAGTAACACATAATGTAACAAATGAATAAATGCACATTTATAAATTGTGGCAAAGAGGATCGTATGTGCGGCCTCTATATTGATATAACTGAATAAGGATTGCAGACATGTTTTAAAGACTTGTCAATCTATTTCTATTACTGGCACACAGTGCCTGTTTTTAAACATCTCCCTCTTTCAAGACAGGCCATTCGTAGTCAGCACCGGAACGTAGTGATGTGACAGGGGGCATAGTCACGCCCACATCAGTTCCTCACTGCACACTATTGGACGACCGGTACACACCCTCTGCTTAAGCCAATCGCGCATGACCTCATGCGATTGGACTATCACATCTGTCAGTGAAATTAGTGGACCAGGATTGGTCAGTGGATCTTTAAAAGGAAACCCCGGGTGGTGATCGGGTTAGCCTTTGAAAAAGCGTATGTGAAACGCGCGTTAGGCCGTTCGCACTGCGCTCTCTGTCATAATTGTTTTGTTAAAAAATAGTTTACCGGGTACTGGTTTAATTATTTAAATATTGGCTAAACGTTGGCCCTCTTTTAGGGCACCTACTTAGGTGTAATTACACAGCTTAGCTTACTATAAGGAAAGTGTGGAAACTGAGAATAGTGTGACTACCGCTTAAGGCAATAGAATCAATTTGGATAATAGTAACGTTTCCTACACTTCCCTCTAAGCTTGCTGTGGTTTATAACAATTAGTATAGCCTATTTATACGTATCTACCCTGGTTCAATATATACTAAGTTAATTTTGGTATGATAGGAGGTTGCTCCTATAACAGAGAGCTCACAGTGCTTTTATTTTTTGTTTTTGTAATACAATTATTTTTGATTTATTATTTTTGGTTTAAGATTAGTGATAAAATCTGTTTTTATTTAAAAGTGGCATGGTCCACAATATTGATAATATTTTATCTACTTCTTAATAAACGTTACGTTTTAATCAATACACTATATCACACTACATAATCACCTACCCTTTATGTAATAGAGGACAATCCCTTTAAGTGTGCCATATTAATGCCCCTGTTCTCTCTCTAAAAAATGTTTTTATTACATTATATTTGGCATTAGGCACTACCTTATCCAATACATAGGCTTATTTGGACTTAGGTTTGTGATTGTCACCTCGAGTTCTTTCCCACCTTTCCCTTTAGGTTAAAAGGGTATCTCTTACAAAAATAAAAATAAAACCTAAGCTAGCTACAATGTAATTATTAGTTATATTGTAGCTATCTTAGGGTTTATTTTATCTGTAAATATTTAGTTTTAAATAGGAATAATTTATTTAATTGTAGAAATTTTATTTAGTTTTATTTAAATTATATTTAAGTTAGGGGGGTGTTAGGGTAAGGGTTAGACTTAGATTCAGGGGTTAATACATTTAATATAGTTGTGGCAACGTTGTGGACGGCAGATTAGGGGTTAATAAATGTAGGTAGGTGTCGGCGATGTTAGGGACAGCAGATTAGGAGTTAATAAAATTTAACTAGTGTTTGCGAGGCGGGAAAGCGGCGGTTTAGGGGTTAATATATTTATTGAAGTGGCGGTGATGTCCGGTCGGCAGATTAGGGGTTAAAAACTTTATTTAAGTGTTTGCGATGTGGGGGGTGGGCTCAGTTTAGGGGTTAATAGGTAGTTTATGGGTGTTAGTGTACTTTGTAGCACTTTAGTTAAGAGTTTTATGTTACGGCATTAGCCCATAAAACTCTTAACTACTGACTTTTAAATGCGGTAGGAGTCTTGACAGGAGATGGTGTACCGCTCACTTCTTCCAAGACTCGTAATACCGGCATTAGGAAAATCCCATTGAAAAGATATGATACGCAATTTACGTAAGGGGATTTGCGGTATGCTCGAGTCGCGGAAGAAAAGTGAGCGGGACACCTATACCTGCCAGACTTGTAATACCAGCGGGTGTTAAAAAGCAGCGTTGGGACCTTACAACGCTGCTTTTTAAGGCTAACACAAGACTCGTAATCTAGCTGATTGTTTGTTGACACTGGAAATTAAACTATATTTTATAATAAACATTTTAAAGGTTAGATACTAGACTATTAGCAATATTGATAATGAGACTGCATTTCTAGGCGTCTGCTGCCCCCTAGTGAACTAAAACTGGTATGACAGCCAAACTAATTGACTGTTAGAACCCATACCTTCCCAGTAAGCCAATTAAATGTTCAGCTCCGAGGGCCAATGGAGAGACAAGCACCATGGTTCGTATCCAAAAGGTTCACCAATAATTAGAATAAAAAACATGTGATCTATCACATGATATATTCTCTTGCACAGAGGAAAAACGTTCATGCTGCTGAGTTTTAACTCTCTGACTTATCTTGCTGCCTTGGTTTACAGAAAGCAACGTTGGTCCTAATCATTTTAGTCTCTAAATTGCAAATACCTTTCTTATTTATGAGTTAAACTGGATTTATCTAAAAAGCTGAAACCATCAAATTGATTTTCTCTTAACGTATAAAGGGTTGTTTCATACTTTTTTATTTAAATCAAGGTATTCACCATTGCTGCAGTTCAATTGAAGCTGCTGATTTAAAAGAATATTTGGTATTTTAAGTCTATATTCATAGTCCTGTGTAGTTTAGAACTAGTCACATTAATGCTAAATAATTTCATTTGTAAGAAAATAACTTATAGTTTATATTTATAAATCAGTTTTACTATTGTGAAATTTCATATAAATTGGCTATTGTAGTTAAATTTCTCTGGTGTGTTAAATTATTTGCAGCTATTGTGATATATTTTAAAATTTGCTTTATTGTGGCTAAATAAGAGGTTATTTCAGCTCAGATTAATTGGCATATAAATTAGCTGTTAAAGTATCTTGTTATATTGTTTAACTAAGCACTGTTAAGTTAGCGGTCCATATTTTATTGTGATATTTTAATGCGATTGATTGTGTGTAACGTTAATTTTAAAGATTTTTTTTTATGATCTGTTGTATAAAATATAGTAACGGAATAAGCGTGTATAATTGATTCATAATCTAGTTTCTATATAAATATTTCTAGAACAAAGGAATAAATATTTATTTTTAATTTTTACGTATATACATTTTATTGATTGGCAACTGCTGAAATAGGTACACCAACATTTTCTTGGAGGCTATTGCTAAGATAATAATAAACAATAATTTTGTAACCTCGTATATACCGACACCACCTTCAGAGATTGAAAGACCCCTGGGAATATTTTACTATAAAATATACCCTTATATTTTCATAATTCCAATAAAGGGCAAAGGGATTCTTAGATAACAAGCCCCAAATGACTGACACAAGGGGTATATTCCCCAGGTGTTCAAACTAACCAGAATAAAATTAAATATAAATTTAAAATTTATATTAATAAAATTATTTAAAATTATTAGTAATAAAAAATCTCTTAATAATTTTTTTCCTATCATTAATAGTAATAAAAAACAAGTGAGATTTCTCCAAAGTTTTTTCTGTTTACCTTAATTGTACTATCAGCATTATTATTTAATATAAATTAATATTAATATTATTGTCAGGTTAGGAAATGTCCAGAAGAAGACCCAAATGCTAGGGCGAACTTAAACAACACCCTTGCACTCTGAGTTTAATCCAGGACGTGACCCCACGACAACCTCCAAAAAACGAAGTACTCACGATATGGAGCAGGGTTAGCCTGTGCCAAAGTAATTCATTATATCAGCCAGATAGACTTCTGAATAAGGAACTGGTTTCAGGAAATGTCTTCCACAGGATCAGGAGAGCAGGGATAGTCCACTTATACTCAGACAGAAGAAGGGTAAAACAGGAAACAGTTTATAATGCAGGAGTAGGTCATTTGTTATCAGGCAGTCTGAAGGTTAACACTGTGTAGACAGTCTTTGCAGAGTATGCAACAGGTAATCAGGCAGTTTGAGGGTTAACACTGAGTAGACAGTCTTTGCAGAGTATGCAACAGGTAATCAGGCAGTTTGAGAGTTAACACTGTGTAGACAGTATTTGCAGAGTATGCAACAGGTAATCAGGCAGTTTGAAGGTAAACACTGTGTAGTCAGAACTTGCAGAATTAACAACATGTAATCAGGTAGTTTGAAGGTTAACACTGTGTTGTCAGAACTTGCAGAGATAGCAACAGGTAAGCTGATAGTTTGAAGGTTAACACAGATTAATCAGTACTTGTTGAGATTGGCAACAGGATATCAAGCAGTTTGAAGGTTTACACTGAATAATTGTATTTGCAGAGTTTGGAAACAGGTAAACATGCAGATTGAAGGTTTCACAGAAATAACAGTATTTGAATAGTGTGGCAGTGCACAGAGTAGTCTGAATATGCAGGGTTTGAAGCAGGTAAACAGGAAGTTTGAAAGTTTCACAAAACAAACAGTACTTTCATTGTTTGGAGACAGGTAATCAGGAGGTTGAAGGTTAATCCAGCATAGTAAATCCTTGAAGAGATTAGCAACAGAAAAGCAGCAGTTAGAGAGATTCCTCAGCGAAATCCTATCAGAAGCCACAAAGTTAACAAACAAACTGGCACTGGAGAAACAGGAAGCCAAGAATAAAAAGCCTGGTTGTGACATCATCAGGAAGGGGTGGCTCAGACACCTGTCAATCAAGCACACAGAGAGGACTGCAGAGCTTCCCAGCAGCTGAGTGTGACAATTATTATTATTATTATTATTACGTAGTCTGTCCAGGGTATAATTTACAGTCAATATTAAAGTAAAAAGTGTATTTTCAAATCAATACAATTATATCTACACTGAAGCCCTATAAAAAGAAAAAAGTGCTGAATTGTGAACATTAAACACCCCAATTATTAAAATACATATTGTAGTTATAGAAATGCTGCAATTTCAATGTCTTTATTGAGACCTTGTGGGATGAGTGTGTTAAAGTAGTGTATCCAGAACATTTCTTTTTTCTTTGTTGGAGATTGATTAACCTATCACCTCCTTGTTTTAGTGGGGGGATATATTCCAAGATAGAACCCCTTAGACATTTTGGATCACTATTATGTTCTATAGTGTTTGGGCAGGCTATGGTCCTTAAAGGACATCTCAATATTTGTAATGTGTTCTGCTAGTCTTTTATTTGTATGGGCATTTGGTATGCCCTATATATTGCAGGTGGCAACTGCATTCCAAAATGTAGACCACAAAGGTGGTCTTACAATTGGTGAGATGTTTTAATGTGCATGTTTTCTTGTTAGCAGTAGCTGATATGATTTTGGTCGGTTTCTTTTCTCCACAAGCATGGGGGCCGTTTCCTTGATTATTAGCTGTCCTTAGCATACTTGGGGGCCAATATATTTTTAAAATTTTTGTTTTTTTTCTGATGGTTTTTCACCTATAATATTTGTTAAGAACGTGTCTTGTTTAAGGACAGGCCAATGTTTTTGTAATATTCTCTTAATGTCTGGTGCTGCCTCATTGTACATTGTAATAATGCCTAACTTATATTTGGGCTGAGTTACTTTTGTATATCCACTTCTTTTGTGTTTGATTTTACCAGAAGAGAATTTTGGTCAAGATCTCTAACTTTTTTTTACCAATTTATCTAGTAATTTTTTTGAATATTATTTAGTCACAAATTTCTCTTTCAGTAGTTTTAAATCTTTATCAAAATCATCCAGTTTCGCACAGTTTCAGGGTAACTGTTGAAACTGGCCGTAAGGAATATTATTTTATCCATGGAGGATAATGGCCACTGTCTGCTGAGAGATAACTATTGCTTACGGAAGATCTTGGTCAAGACCATGTCCCCCTTGGAGAACAGGGTTAGATCTAGGAATTCTATACTAGATTTTTCAACTCTATATGTAAACTGAAGATTCATGTCGTTGATATTGACGTATGTTAAAAAAACGGGATTTGATCTACACTTCCATCCCAAATTAATATTATATCATCAATGAAACGTCCCCACCAAATAATATTATTTATATAGGGATTGTTCTCATAGATGTATTTTTGCTCCCAATGTCCCATATATAAATTGGTGCAGCTGGGCGCAATAATGGTGCCCATCGCCGTACCACTTGTCTGGAGGTAAAATTGATGATTAAATTGGAAATAGTTTTTTCCAGTACAAATCTGATAGCTTCTAAAAGGAATTGTTGTGATTCTCTGATAATGATAATTTGTACTTCCAAACATTTACCAATTGATAGAATACCTTGCTCGTGGGGAATACTTGTGTAGAGTGCTCCTACATCTAGAGAAATCCAATTTAATTTATTTTTCCACTTAATCCTTTCTACTAGTTGTATGGTGTGAGTAGAATCCCGAAGACAGGATTTTAGATGGGGGACCAATGGTTTCAAAAAGAAATCCACATACTCGGATAAACGAGATGTCAGTGAATTAATTCCGGAGACAATCGGTCTTCCCAGAGGTACCTTGTTATCCTTGTGGTTTTCGGTAGATGATAAAAGGTTGCAATATGTGGATATTGGTTATTCAGATATTTAAACTCCATATTGTTAAGAATCATTTTTTCCTTAGCCTCATCTAAAAGTCTATTATATTCTTTAATAATATGAATATTTTTGTAAAATATATATCTATACCTATATATCTATATGAATATATATATATAAATATATATATCTTTCTTCAATCAAGGACTGCACTCACTGGATTCAGATAAAATATAAGTTATTTAATAAGTGGTAACGTTTTGGGGTTCCCAGACCCCTTCCTCAGACCCAACACAGTGCAAATGTAATATGGTGACTTTAAACATAATAAGCCCCTCCCACCTCACAGTACAAAAAAAATGCACCAAAAAGTGTAGCCATGGCAACCAAATGGTTGTCTGGTTACCATTATAAACAAATCTATACAGTCAATAAACTAAAATGAAACCAAACAGTGAAGCAAGTGTAAAATACAATCTCACATGATATCATTAAATCAAGATCGCTGTCATAGTATAGTAGCAAATCCTAGCTCACAGCAGTGATTAAAGTAGTAACAGACTAGACCACCTATACTCAGATTCATGTTATACAATTCAGGATATAACCTCCTAGATCAAAGACAGTGGGTATAATTGCTGGGGTCCAAGGTACTACATACATGAGTGTATGTACGGTTTCACATATAACGTGCACTACATAACAAGTGATCATTATTTACACATCTATAGTTGTCATAGTTTGACACATAGAGAGTTGTGCGTGTCAAATATATATATATATATATATATATATATGGATGCAGAGCTTAAATAGTCTAAGAATGGGTAGCGCAATATAGCATAATAGTTCATCGGATTATGTCTGGACTCATTTGTGCAAAGATACCATGTATAATACTATAGCCACTTACTTGATGGCTTCAAAGTGATCCAGTCAGTTGCAGAGAACAGTGCAGTTATCATTATGCAAACCCCACAGTCACTAGTTTGGGCGCAATTACGGAGCCAGCCAGTCAGTAGCTCTGTTCAAAGAGCGCATGGCTAATTTGCATATTCCCAATGCGTATATGACGTTAGTCTAGTTGTATTGTAAGAAATGAGGCTGCTCAGGAAAATAGACAATGATGTTAGTTAATAACACTTGCTACATCGTGTAGGGGCCCAGCCAACAATGGTACTAGAACAGTACATAAAGTGAGGGTACCGTATAGTGTCACATATTCTATTATCGATCATCATGTTGGATAATCGAATTGAATTAAAGTGTGGCCAGTCAGAAGCTCTGTTCAAGGAGCGCGTGGCTAATTTGCATATTCACAATGTTAATATGACTTTAGTCAAGTTGTATTGTGAAAAAACGAAGCTACTCAGGAAAATAGACAATTATGTCTCCAAAATGCTCCTTCAGTTTCAGATTTCTCGGAAATCTATTGATATCCAAAAAGGTGTCAAAGTTGTCATCCTTAAATGTGGGGATAAACATGAGTACTTTGTTAAGTAAGTTGATCTCGTCTTTACTTAGTGTTCTATTGCTAATATTGATGACTATATCTGGGTTTATTGTCTTGGCGGTAGGGGTGGTCTCCCGCCCGCAGTAGTTCCCCCTCCTCGGGTGCGGTCTCGGCCTCTTGTGTTTCCTGACCTGGTGGTTACCCCTAAAAAAGATGCATTAGGTGTTGTTCGTCCTATAGATGTGTAAATAATTATCACTTGTTATGTAGTGCACGTTATATGTAAAACCGTACATACACTAATGTATGTAGTACCTTGGACCCCAGCAATAATATCCACTGTCTATGATGTAGGAGGTTATATCCTGAAATGTATAACATGAATCTGAGTATAGGTGGTCTAGTCTGTTACTAATTTATTCACTGCTGTGAGCTAGGATTTGCTGCTATACTATGACAGTGATCTTGATTGAATGATATCATGTGAGATTGGATTTTACACTTGCTTCACTGTTTGGTTTCATTTTAGTTTATATTCCTTTTCTGTGTGGCTATTACAGCTAGGATGGGGAAATATGTTGTTTATGTTGTGCTTTATTGACTGTATAGCTTTGTTTATAATGGTATCCTGGCAACCATTTGGTTGCCATGGCTATGCTTTTTTGGCGCAATTTTTTTGTACTGTGAGGTGGGAGGGGCTTATTCTGTTTAAAGTCACCATGTTACATTTGCACTGTGTTGGGTCTGAGGAAGGGGTCTCCGAACCCCGAAACTTTACCACTTATTAAATAACTTATATTTTATCTGAATCCAGTGAGTGCAGTCCTTGATTGAAGAAACCTACTGATATATTGACTGTGGCACCCTGGTTGCTGACCATATTGTATTGGGAGTGCAGGTACTTACGGGAAATTTGGATATACAGTATATATATATGTGTGTGTGTGTATACATGTGTATAAATGTGTTTATATGTATGTATGTGTACACACATACGCATATTTAGATACATATATATATATATATATATATATATATATATATATATACACACATTGGAGGCCATTCCAGTGAAACACCTTGACATATATCATATCCCTTTAAACCTTTTTAAAAACGTTTTATTAATATTTAAATGATATATTTTTATTAAAAAAGTTTATGAGTGTAATAGTTTATTTTAATGTTTTTTTTTTAAACCCTTACACTTTACTTCACGTCTCAAGTTGCACTAAATATTCTTTGTCTCCGTTTCTTCTTTTGCTTGAACACAAACTATAATTTTCAATTTGTAATATGCGTGCAAGTTAGCACATTTGCAATCTCCATTGAAAGTATAGGCTTTGCTAGAGCGATGTCGGCCACATTAACCTATTTGTGGTAAACTTGGTTTACCATGGACTTGTAAAATCAAGTTGTGTGGTAATGGTAGCATGGTCAACCGATATCGCTATTCTAACCGGAGCTATAATTAGAGTGCCACTAAGATGACGGTGCGCACCTCTCAAGTAGTAGACTTCTTCACTTAGATATGTGCAATATACAAGGTTAAACAAAAGTTAAAGTGGATAGAAAAGTAAAAGTTGAAAAGTGTGTGAATGCCTTACAGTTTTAAATAGAAGCATTTTTTGAATTATACTTCCATTAGAAAAAATGCTTCTAGTAAAAGTAACTGTTCTTCAGTGGCATATGCATATGAGGGCCTGTGCACCAGCATTCATTTTCAGAGAACTGAAGATTGCCTGTATTTTATTAGTAAAGACCTTATTTGTGTCATCGCCAGAAATAGAAGTATATTGCAAAAATGCACATTTTACTTTTGACCTTTATATCCCTTTAAATATAAAACATTTTACCCATACATAAACACACACACACATATATATTTACATATATATATATATATATATATATATATATATATATATATATATATATATATATATATATATATATATATATATGTATATATATATATATATATATATTTATAGCAGAATTTTTTGTTGCTATTCAAATAAATGATGATAATGATGGTAAATATACTCTATGGGCTAAATTACAAATGAAGCTAAAAACTATCAGCATTATTGAGCACTAACACTGTTCAATGGAGCGCCTATTTTTGTTCTCATATTACAATGTTGAAAATTAAAAGATTTCCCCCAAGTGAAAGCCTCAGGCACGGTAACATCTGGAGGTCAGATAGCATGGGCACACTAACTCCCTCTTCCTATAGGAATGCTACAAACCCTGAAATAAATCTCAATCTCTCTCTCTCTCTCTCTCTCTCTCTCTCTCTCTCTCTCTCAATACAACACATAGAAACACCCAGCACTCACCAGCTAGCTCACAGCTAAGATAAAATCACAACTGGAAAGGTTGGTTACCGCATCTGGCCAAATGGGAAAGCTCAGGCACTGGGTCAAGGAAGGGAAGGGAACTGCACTCCAAGACCGGACCAGGTACACATCCTGTGACTCAGCAAAATCCAGCCCTGGGTGCTAAATAGCACTCCAAAAAAGCTGTGATGTCACCAGAGCCACAGGCAGTTAACCCCAGTCCGGAATGGGTGCAAGAAACAAGGGGGATTACAAGCAAAAAGTAATACAACACATAGAAACACCCAGCACTCACCAGCTAGCTCACAGCTAAGATAAAATCACAACTGCAAAGGTTCGTTACCGCATCGGGCCAAATGGGAAAGCTCAGGCACCACGTCAAGGTCCTTTCCACTGCCTTAGTCCCTAACACAGCCACACCATCATGCGAGCTCACAAAGCCAAACAGACTGAGAACAAAGAAGGGGTGCACAGGTGGATGTAATCACCCAGAGAAAATACAAAACATGGAAGGGAACTGCACTCCAAGACCGGACCAGGTACACATCCTGTGACTCAGCAACATCCAGCCCTGGGTGCTAAATAGCACTCCAAAAAAGCTGTTATGTCACCAGAGCCACAGGCAGTTAACCCTAGTCCGGAATGGGTGCAAGAAACAAGGGGAATTACAAACAAAAAGTAATACAACACATAGAAACACCCAGCACTCACCAGCTAGCTCACAGCTAAGATAAAATCACAACTGGAAAGGTTAGTTACCGCATCTGGCCAAATGGGAAAGCTCAGGCACCACGTCAAGGTCCTTTCCACTGCCTGAGTCCCTAACACAGCCACACCATCATGCGAGCTCACAAAGCCAAACAGACTGAGAACAAAGAAGGGGTGCACAGGTGGATGTAATCACCCAGAGAAAATACAAAACATGGAAGAGAACTGCACTCCAAGACCGGACCAGGTACACATCCTGTGACTCAGCAACATCCAGCCCTGGGTGCTAAATAGCACTCCAAAAAAGCTGTAATGTCACCAGAGCCACAGGCAGTTAACCCCAGTCCGGAATGGGTGCAAGAAACAAGGGGGATTACAAACAAAAAGTAATACAACACATAGAAACACCCAGTACTCACCAGTTAGCTCACAGCTAAGATAAAATCACAACTGGAAAGGTTAGTTATTGCATCTGGCCAAATGGGAAAGCTCAGGCACCACATCAAGGTCCTTTCCACTGCCTGAGTCCCTAACACAGCCACACCATCATGCGAGCTCACAAAGCCAAACAGACTGAGAACAAAGAAGGGGTGCACAGGTGGATGTAATCACCCAGCGAAAATACAAAACATGGAAGGGAACTGCACTCCAAGACCGTACCAGTTAAAACCAGTCCGGAATGGGTGCAAGAAACAAGGGGGATTACAAACAAAAAGTAATACAACACATAGAAACACCCAGCACTCACCAGCTAGCTCACAGCTAAGATAAAATCACAACTGCAAAGGTTCGTTACCGCATCGGGCCAAATGGGAAAGCTCAGGCACCACGTCAAGGTCCTTTCCACTGCCTTAGTCCCTAACACAGCCACACCATCATGCGAGCTCACAAAGCCAAACAGACTGAGAACAAAGAAGGGGTGCACAGGTGGATGTAATCACCCAGAGAAAATACAAAACATGGAAGGGAACTGCACTCCAAGACCGGACCAGGTACACATCCTGTGACTCAGCAACATCCAGCCTTGGGTGCTAAATAGCACTCCAAAAAAGCTGTTATGTCACCAGAGCCACAGGCAGTTAACCCCAGTCCGGAATGGGTGCAAGAAACAAGTGTGATTACAAACAAAAAGTAATACAACACATAGAAAAACCCAGCACTCACCAGCTAGCTCACAGCTAAGATAAAATCACAACTGGAAAGGTTAGTTACCGCATCTGGCCAAATGGGAAAGCTCAGGCACCACGTCAAGGTCCTTTCCACTGCCTGAGTCCCTAACACAGCCACACCATCATGCGAGCTCACAAAGCCAAACAGACTGAGAACAAAGAAAGGGTGCACAGGTGGATGTAATCACCCAGAGAAAATACAAAACATGGAAGGGAACTGCACTCCAAGACCGGACCAGGTACACATCCTGTGACTCAGCAAAATCCAGCCCTGGGTGCTAAATAGCACTCCAAAAATTCTGTTATGTCACCAGAGCCACAGGCAGTTAACCCCAGTCCGGAATGGGTGCAAGAAACAAGGGGGATTACAAACAAAAAGTAATACAACACATAGAAACACCCAGCACTCACCAGCTAGCTCACAGCTAAGATAAAATCACAACTGGAAAGGTTAGTTACCGCATCTGGCCAAATGGGAAAGCTCAGGCACCACGTCAAGGTCCTTTCCACTGCCTGAGTCCCTAACACAGCCACACCATCATGCGAGCTCACAAAGCCATACAGATTGAGAACAAAGAAGGGGTGCACAGGTGGATGTAATCACCCAGAGAAAATACAAAACATGGAAGGGAACTGCACTCCAAGACCGGACCAGGTACACATCCTGTGACTCAGCAACATCCAGCCCTGGGTGCTAAATAGCACTCCAAAAAAGCTGTGATGTCACCAGAGCCACAGGCAGTTAACCCCAGTCCGGAATGGGTGCAAGAAACAAGGGGGATTACAAGCAAAAAGTAATACAACACATAGAAACACCCAGCACTCACCAGCTAGCTCACAGCTAAGATAAAATCACAACTGCAAAGGTTCGTTACCGCATCGGGCCAAATGGGAAAGCTCAGGCACCACGTCAAGGTCCTTTCCACTGCCTTAGTCCCTAACACAGCCACACCATCATGCGAGCTCACAAAGCCAAACAGACTGAGAACAAAGAAGGGGTGCACAGGTGTATGTAATCACCCAGAGAAAATACAAAACATGGAAGGGAACTGCACTCCAAGACCGGACCAGGTACACATCCTGTGACTCAGCAACATCCAGCCCTGGGTGCTAAATAGCACTCCAAAAAAGCTGTTATGTCACCAGAGCCACAGGCAGTTAACCCCAGTCCGGAATGGGTGCAAGAAACAAGGGGGATTACAAACAAAAAGTAATACAACACATAGAAACACCCAGCACTCACCAGCTAGCTCCCAGCTAAGATAAAATCACAACTGGAAAGGTTAGTTACCGCATCTGGCCAAATGGGAAAGCTCAGGCACCACGTCAAGGTCCTTTCCACTGCCTGAGTCCCTAACACAGCCACACCATCATGCGAGCTCACAAAGCCAAACAGACTGAGAACAAAAAAGGGGTACACAGGTGGATGTAATCACCCAGAGAAAATACAAAACATGGAAGGGAACTGCACTCCAAGACCGGACCAGGTACACATCCTGTGACTCAGCAACATCCAGCCCTGGGTGCTAAATAGCACTCCAAAAAAGCTGTGATGTCACCAGAGCCACTGGCAGTTAACCCCAGTCCGGAATGGGTGCAAGAAACAAGGGGGATTACAAGCAAAAAGTAATACAACACATAGAAACACCCAGCACTCACCAGCTAGCTCACAGCTAAGATAAAATCATAACTGGAAAGGTTAGTTACCGCATCTGGCCAAATGGGAAAGCTCAGGCACCACGTCAAGGTCCTTTCCACTGTCTGAGTCCCTAATACAGCCACACCATCATGCGAGCTCACAAAGCCAAACAGACTGAGAACAAAGAAGGGGTGCACAGGTGGATGTAATCACCCAGAGAAAATACAAAACATGGAAGGGAACTGCACTCCAAGACCGGACCAGGTACACATCCTGTGACTCAGCAACATCCAGCCCTGGGTGCTAAATAGCACTCCAAAAAAGATGTGATGTCGCCAGAGCCTCAGGCAGTTAACCCCAGTCCGGAATGGGTGCAAGAAACAAGGGAGATTACAAACAAAAAGTAATACAACACATAGAAACACCCAGCACTCACCAGTTAGCTCACAGCTAAGATAAAATCACAACTGGAAAGGTTAGTTACCGCATCTGGCCAAATGGGAAAGCTCAGGCACCACGTCAAGTTCCTTTCCACTGCCTGAGTCCCTAACACAGCCACACCATCATGCGAGCTCACAAAGCCAATAGCTAAATAGCACCCATTCCGGACTGGGGTTAACTGCCTGTGGCTCTGGTGACATCACAGCTTCTTTTGGAGTGCTATTTAGCACCCAGGGCTGGATGTTGCTGAGTCACAGGATGTGTACCTGGTCCGGTCTTGGAGTGCAGTTCCCTTCCATGTTTTATATATATATATATATATATATATATATAAAAAAAAAGAAAGGGTTGTTGTCAGCACTATCAGTTTTACCAATAAAAGGGGTACTATACAAAGGTCCAAATATTTAGTACTTATCAGACCTTTGGTGCAAGGGGAAAGTAAAGAATTTTATTCACAATTATAGAGATAATGAGCCTCTTCTGTCCAGCACTAACCAATCCCTAAAAAATGTAATGGAATAAGCAATTCTAAAGTGATAAACCCTATAGAGGCATAAAGAAGTGGTAAATATCAAAAACATCAATCAATTGCTGCAACCAGGGAGCATTAAAAGGAGTGATTTATTGGAGAAAACCATGAGAGTAATATTAAGCAACCTAAAGGGTACTCAAAACAATTCCGATCATAGTGCACTATGAAATATCCTACCAGCTGGATGCAAAAACATAAAATTAAAAATAATAAAGCTGAAACAATATGGAACTAAGTACTTGAAATAACCAAAAAGAAAAAACCTGTTTGGAACCACAGGTGATAAAGCCCCAGTAGGTAGTATAAAGAGAGTTCCCAGCAGATCAATCATAAGTATTGTATCAACCTGCAAAAATGGTTACATTATCTTCCTTGTTATGCAGAGATTCATGAAAGGGATATTCTAGTGTGATGCAAGATATAATCCACACTTCACTTCCAGACACTATTTAAACTAACAATTCCACCTTTGCGGTAAGTATTAACCAGTTCTTGGCTGTCAGCAATACTTCATATTGTTAGAAAAACAGACTCCGCTGTAGCGGTAATGATGTTTACCAGTGTTGGTACAAATGGCAGATACTGTGTCTGAAAATATCTACCGCCGTAGCGGTTATACTTGCGTTGTTTGAGAGTCCCACTATCGCGGTGCCACACCTCCAGGGGTGCTCCTCTCGCACTTCTTAGTAACCTTTAGTTTGCAGTTGTTCACAGTCTCCAAAGTTGCTACTATCTTGAACAATTCCGCCAGAATTCTTTGTCTCATGGAGTTCCCAACAAACACTCCAGCCAGCTACGCGCGTTTCACCCCTAAGGCTGTGGGGCTTCTTCCGGCTCCAAATTCAATCAATACCTTGCAGGTGTATTAGGTGTACCTTTAACAGAAACATCACGGAGGAAAACTCCTCCCTTCCTTGAAGCCTTTAACAATTCAATGTTGTTCTTGGGGTAAAATGGTAACTATTGTTTGAACTAAAAATAAAAATTGTATCAACATTTTTTATACATATTTATGTGTCAAACAAAAAATTATATTATACATAAAAAGTACAACTACGGAATTGTAAAAAGTACCGTAGTAAAATAATAATGACAAAATAAATATGCTTCCCTGTGATGCAGCACCGGTTGATGCTAATATGTGGAAATCCACTCTATAAATAACAATAACAATATTATTTTATCATAAGTGGAACATGCTTTCATAACTTACTAAATAACTATATTGCTTTCAAATATAGCAAGTTTTATCCAATAACCATTGGTTTTCCTGTTTTTCTAAATAAGAGTCAAAGTTATATAATAGTTTAATACTAATGAATAAATTTATCTTATAGGGTCTTGACATGATGTTTCTGTTAAAGGTACACCTAATACACCTGCAAGGTATTGATTGAATTTTGAGCTGGAAGAAGCCCCACAGCCTTAGGGGTGAAACGCGCGTAGCTGGCTGGAGTGTTTGTTGGGAACTCCATGAGAAAAAGAATTCTGGCGGAATTGTTCGAGATAGTAGCAACTTTGGAGTCTGTGAACAACTGCAAACTAAAGGTTACTAAGAAGTGCGAGAGGAGCACCCCTGGAGGTGTGGTACCGCGATAGTGGGACTCTCAAACAACGCAAGTATAACCACTACGGCGGTAGATATTTTCAGACACAATATCTGCCATTTGTACCAACACTGGTAAACATCATTACCGCTACAGCGGAGTCTGTTTTTCTAACAATATGAAGTATTGCTGACAGCCAAGAACTGGTTAATACTTACCGCGAAGGTGGAATTGTTAGTTTAAATAGTGTCTGGAAGTGAAGTGTGGATTATATCTTGCATCACACTAGAATATCCCTTTCATGAATCTCTGCATAACAAGGAAGATAATGTAACCATTTTTGCAGGTTGCTACAATACTTATGATTGATCTGCTGGGAACTCTCTTTATACTACCTACTAGGACTTTATCACCTGTGGTTCCAAACAGGTTTTTTCTTTTTGGGTATTTCAAGTACTTAGTTCCATATTGTTTCAGCTTTATTATTTTTAATTTTATGTTTTTGCATCCAGCTGGTAGGATAGTGCACTATGATCGGAATTGTTTTGAGTACCCTTCCGGTTGCTTAATATTACTCTCATGGTTTTCTCCAATAAATCACTCCTTTTAATGCTCCCTGATTGCAGCAATTGATTGATGTTTCTGATATTTACCACTTCTTTATGCCTCTATAGGGTTTATCACTTTAGAATTGCTTATTCCATTACATTTTTTAGGGATTGGTTAGTGCTGGACAGGAGAGGCTTATTATCTCTATAGTTGTGAATATATATATATATATATATATATATATATATATACACACATACATACATACAGTGCCCTCCACTAATATTTGCACCTTTTTTTATCTTTTGTTAAAAAAAAATACACAAACATACTGTGATCTCATGGATATGAAACAATTGCAAACACAACACAGGTTTATCAAAAAAATAAAAATAATTATTTGTTAAATATATGTGTGCCACAATTATTAGCACCCTTTTAGTCAATACTTTGAAATTCCTCCCTTTGCCAAGATAAAAGCTCTGAGTCTTCTTCTATAATGCATGATCAGGTTGGAGAATATATGGCACGGTATCTGAGACCATTTCTCCTTACAGAATTTCCCCAGATCTTTAAAATTTTGAGGTCAACGCTGGTGGACTCTCTTACTCAGTTCACCCCACAGGTTTTTTATGGGGTTCAAGTAAGGGGACTGGGATGACCATGACAGGATCTTGATTTTGTGGTCTGTAGTGAGTTGATTTTGATGTATGTTTTTGATCATTGACCTACTGAAAGATTGAACCACGGCCTATTTTAAGCTTTTTAGCAGAGGCAGTCAGGTGTTCATTTAATATATGTTGATATTTGATAGAGTCCATGATGCCATGTATCTTAACAAAATGTCCAGGTCCTCTTACAGAAAAACAGCCCCAAAACATTAGAGATATGAAACACATTTTTTTTCTTTTATGATTCAGATAGAGCATGCACCCTGGGTAGCACATGCTGATTGGTGGCTAAATGTAGCCACCAATCAGCAAGCTCTACCTAGGTGATGAACAAAAATGGGCCGGCTCCTAAGCATAAATTCCTGCTTTTTCAAATAAAGATACCAAGAGAATGAAGAAAAAATAGGAGTAAATTAGAAAGTTCCTCAAAATTGCATGCTGTATCTAAATCATGAAAGAAAAAATTGGGTTTCATATCCCTTTAAAGAGCCACTATATATTTATCTGTGGGCATGAGGTACTTTTCCATATGGCTACCTCCCTGTGTGCGCCAAACCCACCTGCAGTGTTTATTGCCAATAAGCTCTATTTTGGTTTCATCTGACCATCAAACCCAATCCTATTTGAAGTTCCAATAGTGTCTGGCAAACTGAAGACACTTGAGTTTTTTTTTGGATGAAAGAAGAGGCATTTTTCTTAAAACCCTTCCAAACAACTTGTGGTGATGTAGGTGACGTTGAATTGTAGTTTTGAATACTTTCTGACCCCAAAACACTAATTTCTGGAATTCTCCAGCTGTGATCCTTAGAGATATTTTGACCACCAGAACCATCCTCTTCACAGTGTGTTGAGACAATATAGACACACATCCTCTTTCAGGTTGCTTCATAACATTTCCAGTTGACTTCTTAATTATTGCTCTCATGGTGGAAATTGGCATTTTCAATGCTTTTGCTATTTTCTTATAGCCACTTACCATTTTGTGAAGCTCAACAACCTTTTACCGCACATCACAGCTATATTCCTTGGTCTTATCCATTGTGGTGAATGGCTATATATATATATATATATATATATATATGTATATATATATATATATATATATATATACAGTGCCCTCCAATAATATTTTTGGCCTATATGTTACCTCGTATTTATACCTCTGTAAAACAGGAAGTCATGGTTGAACAATTTCCTGTTCCTAGTCACCCAGGTGTACTAATAATTGTAAAATATCAATGGTGGGAATATACTTCAAATATATTTTTCTCATCTGAATTCATAGGGGTGCCAATAATTGTGCCACACATATATTTAGCAAAGAGTTTTTATTTTGATAAACCTGTGTTGTGTTTGCAATTGCTTGATATCCATGAGAACAGAGTATTTTTGTGTATTTTTTTTTAAAAAGACATTTTTTTCACAACCTTCTTTGCTCATATTTACTGAGTGCCAATATTAGTGGAGGGTACTGTATATATATCTTGTCATACATATTCCTGTCATGTCCTTCTAGATTGTGTGTCTTAATACATCTCTGCAGTTATGAGTTTTTTTTCCTCTTGTCTACAGTTCTCCAGTGTTTCTAGTACATAATTCTCCCATTTCTAGACTTCCAGTGTTTCATCAGTTTTAGTCTCCCCTTTTCAATCCTTCAGTCTCACAAATCACTAGTCCTTCCATATAACTTTACCCTTTCCAGTCCTCCTGGCTATCCTGCTAGTATTCTCCACTTATGATTACCAAGTCTTCATGGGCCTCTCCTCTCTACTGCTTAAATTTCTCTTGGAAGAGGCATATATATGTCTGTATTACTCATTGGTGATATTCCCCATTGTTCCCATCCTGAAGTTTGTGCAAACTGTGAACTAAACCTCATTAACTGACTCATATTTTTATCACAATAACAGCTCACGCTTTCACATGAGAAATTCCATTTTTTAGTTGTTCAATTGATTACCGAATTCTGTATATTTTTCCAGTGTCTAACACACTCTGTGGTGGCAGATCTAGAAATTCAAATTGTTCACCCAAGTCCTGAGAACTTCCCAGAGTCAAGTATAAAGTTTTGTGCAACACAGTAATGACAAAAAATCAACAGTAGCTAAAATGATGGAACTTGAAATCTTTTAGAAGACCTGGTGTAAATGTTGTAGCTACTTTTTCTATCAAAAATCTGTAAGTGAGCCCAAGAAGAGGCAGCGTGAATCAGTCTTCTGCTTACAGCATATTTAGAGCAGTTTCAACACATTTCTCATACTAGCCAACAACATGTCATTAACTCTTTCATCACTACACTATATTACTACCAAATTAAATGCAAAACAACTCAATTGTTTGGCTTATGGTCTTGATACAATGTTCTCATTGATGTAGAGTCCTGTTCTAAAATATGACTTCTCAGGCTTATAATGTAATGTTAATTTTTATTTAAAGTAGGGCAGCGCTACTGTGCAACCGTTTTATCAAAACTAGTCCTCCGCAATGTACTGAGATGCTGGTATTATATGCCTAAATGGAATATAGTTTGTTGCTTAGTTCTGAAACTCACAGGAAGAAGGATATTTTTTTCTCAACCCCATTCTCAGAAGATAGCTTAGTATTTTTTTATGTAAATGATAGAATTTAAAGGGGCATTCCAGTCAAAATGGAAATGCATATAGATGAATTACATCTTTGAATGGAAACATATTTACAATATACACTTACCGGCCACTTTATTAGGTACACCTTGCTAGTACTGGGTTCAACCCCTTTTTGCCTTCAGAACTGCCTTAATTTTCTATGACATAGATTCAACAAGGTGTTAAAAACATTCCTCAGACATTTTGGTCCATATTGACATGATAGCATCACACAGTTGCTACAGATTTGTCGGCTGCACATTCATGATGCAAATCTCCCGTTCCACCACATCCCAAAGGTGCTCTATTGGATTGAGATCTGGTGACTGTGGAGGCCATTGGAGTACAGTGAACTCATTGTCATGTTCAAGAAACCAGTTTGAGATGATTTGAGCTTTGTGACATGGTGCATTATCCTGCTGGAAGTAGCCATCAGAAGATGGGTACACTGTAGTCATAAAGGGATGTACATGGTCAGCAACAATATTCAGGTAGGCTGTGGTGTTTAAACGATGCTCATTTGATACAAAGGGGCCCAAATTGTGTCAAGAACCATTGATACAAGGAAGGATGTATCCATGCTTTCATGTTGTTTACGCCAAATTCTGACCCTACAATCTGAATGTCGCAGCTGAAATTGAGACTCATCAGACCAGGAAATGTTTTTCCAATCTTCTATTGTCCAATTTTGGTGAGCCTGTGCAAATTGTAGCCTCAGTTTCCTGTCCTTAGCTGACAGGAGTGGCACCCAGTGTGGTCTTCTGCTGCTGTAGCCCATCTGCTTCAAGGTTCGACGTGTTCTGTGTTCTGAGATAGTATTCTGCATACCTTGGTTGTAACGAGTGGTTATTTGAGTTACTGTTGCCTTTCTATCATCTTGAACCAGTCTGCCCATTCTCCTCTGACCTCTGACATCAGCAAAGCATTGTCGTCCACACAACTACCGCTCACTGGATATTTTCTTTTTTTTCAGACCATTCTCTGTAAACCCTTGAGATGGTTGTGCGTGAAAATCCCAGTAGATCAGTAGTTTTTGAAATACTCAGACCAGCCTGTCTGGCACCAACAACCATGCCACGTCCAAAGTCACTTAAATCCCCTTCCCCATTCTGATGCTCAGTTTGAACTTCAGCAACTCATCTTTAACATGTCTAGATGCCTTAATGCATTGGGTGGCTGCCATGTGATTGGCTGATTAGCAATCTGTGTTACCAAGCAATTGAACTGGTGTACCTAATAAAGTGGCTAGTGAGTGTACATACAGTATATTGTCAAAAATGCTTCTAGTAAAAGTTTTCACGGTTTTAGTTTTACTGTTTTTCTCTGCACATGCATGTGAAGCATAGCTAGATATTCTCTGTGCACCAGCATTTATACTGCAGCTGATCATAGAGCTTCAGTGGGAGCTTCTATCATGTCAGCAATAATGTAAATGGAGTCATTGCCAGATAATACAAACACCTTAGGCTCTCTGAGTGAGTGCTGTGTGCACAAAGCATACTGAAGTACACTCTTGAAACAGCTATAGCATTTTTGACAATGATTCTATTCAAAACTGAAATGCAACCTGTGCATTCAAGTATTGGCTGGTGACCAGAATTAAGGTCACCTCAGACCCAAATTCAGGACAACTCCAAAATGTTGATGAGGTGTTAAAAAAACTTTTGAAAAGGTTTCATTTAAACAGGCAAGTAAAAATAGTCCATGATGCCATGTATCTTAACAAAATGTCCAGGTCCTCTTACAGAAAAACAGCCCCAAAACAATAAAGAGATATGAAACCCAATTTTTTTTCTTTTATGATTCAGATAGAGCATGCACCCTGGGTAGCACATGCTGATTGGTGGCTAAATGTAGCCACCAATCAGCAAGCTCTACCCAGGTGATGAACCAAAAATGGGCCGGCTCCTAAGCATACATTCCTGCTTTTTCAAATAAAGATACCAAGAGAATGAAGAAAAATTGATAATAGGAGTAAATTTGAAAGTTGCTCAAAATTGCATGCTGTTTCTAAATCACGAAAGATAAAATTGGGTTTCATATGATCCCTTTAAAGAGCCACTATATATTTATCCGTGGGCATGAGGTACTTTTCCATATGACTACCTCTCTGTGGCCTAGATTTGGAGTTTGGCGGTAGCCGTGAAAACCAGCGTTAGAGGCTCCTAACGCTGGTTTTAGGCTACCTCCGGTATTTGGAGTCACTCAAAATAGGGTCTAACGCTCACTTTTCAGCCGCGACTTTTCCATACCGCAGATCCCCTTACGTATATTGCGTATCCTATCTTTTCAATGGGATTTTTCTAACTCCGGTATTTAGAGTCGTGTCTGAAGTGAGCGTTAGAATTCTAACGACAAAACTCCAGCCGCAGAAAAAAGTCAGTAGTTAAGAGCTTTCTGGGCTAACGCCGGTTCATAAAGCTCTTAACTACTGTGCTCTAAAGTACACTAACACCCATAAACTACCTATGTACCCCTAAACCGAGGTCCCCCCACATCGCCGCCACTCGATTACATTTTTTAACACCTAATCTGCCGACCGCCACCTACGTTATACTTATGTACCCCTAATCTGCTGCCCCTAACACCGCCGACCCCTATATTATATTTATTAACCCCTAACCTGCCCCCCACAACGTCGCAGCCAGCTACCTACAATAATTAACCCCTAATCTGCCGACCGCAAAGCGCCGCCACCTACGTTATACTTATGTACCCCTAATCTGCTGCCCCTAACACCGCCGACCCCTATATTATATTTATTAACCCCTAACCTGCCCTCCCTAACATCGCAGACACCTAACTTCAATTATTAACCCCTAATCTGCCGACCGAATCTCTCCGCTATTCTAATAAATGGATTAACCCCTAAAGCTAAATCTAACCCTAACACTAACACCCCCCTAAATTAAATATAATTTTAATCTAACGAAATTAATTAACTCTTATTAAATAAATTATTCCTATTTAAAGCTAAATACTTACCTGTAAAATAAATCCTAATATAGCTACAACATAAATTATAATTATATTATAGCTATTTTAGGATTAATATTTATTTTACAGGTAACTTTGTATTTATTTTAACCAGGTACAATAGCTATTAAATAGTTAAGAACTATTTAATAGCTAAAATAGTTAAAATAATTACAAATTTACCTGTAAAATAAATCCTAACCTAAGTTCCAATTAAACCTAACACTACACTATCAATAAATAAATTAAATACAATACCTACAAATAACTACAATGAAATAAACTAACTAAAGTACAAAAAATAAAAAAGAACTAAGTTACAAAAAATAAAAAAATATTTACAAACATAAGAAAAATATTACAACAATTTTAAACTAATTACACCTACTCTAAGCCCCCTAATAAAATAACAAAGCCCCCAAAATAAAAAAAATGCCCTACCCTATTCTAAATTACTAAAGTTCAAAGCTCTTTTACCTTACCAGCCCTGAACAGGGCCCTTTGCGGGGCATGCCCCAAGAAGTTCAGCTCTTTTGCCTGTAAAAAAAAACATACAATACCCCCCCCCCAACATTACAACCCACCACCCACATACCCCTAATCTAACCCAAACCCCCCTTAAATAAACCTAACACTAAGCCCCTGAAGATCATCCTACAGGGGCTTAGTGGATGATTCCATCAGCCAATCAGAATATTCCTTCCTTAATTCCGATTGGCTGATAGAATCCTATCAGCCAATCGGAATTCGAGGGACGCCATCTTGGATGACATCCCTTAAAGGAACCGTCATTCTTCAGTTGGACGTCGCCAGATGAAGATGGGTCCGCGGTGGAGGTCTTCAGGATGGAGCCGGTCCTCATCCGATGAAGATAGAAGATGCCGCTTGGAAGATGATGGTTGCCGGTCCGGATCTACTCTTCTTCCCGGATAGGATGAAGACTTTGGAGCCTCTTCTGGACCTCTTCAGCCGCCGGAAGATGGATGTCTAGCCCCCGCTTGGGTTGGATGAAGATTTTGGAGCCAGGACGGATCGGTGAACCTGGTATGGTGAAGACAAGGTAGGAGGATCTTCAGGGGCTTAGTGTTAGGTTTATTTAAGGGGGGTTTGGGTTAGATTAGGGGTATGTGGGTGGTGGGTTGTAATGTTGGGGGGGGGGTATTGTATGTTTTTTTTTACAGGCAAAAGAGCTGAACTTCTTGGGGCATGCCCCGCAAAGGGCCCTGTTCAGGGCTGGTAAGGTAAAAGAGCTTTGAACTTTAGTAATTTAGAATAGGGTAGGGCATTTTTTATTTTGGGGGGCTTTGTTATTTTATTAGGGGGCTTAGAGTAGGTGTAATTAGTTTAAAATTGTTGTAAGATTTTCCTTATGTTTGTAAATATTTTTTTATTTTTTGTAACTTAGTTCTTTTTTATTTTTTGTACTTTAGTTAGTTTATTTCATTGTAGTTATTTGTAGATATTGTATTTAATTAATGTATTGATAGTGTAGTGTTAGGTTTAATTGTAGGTAATTGTAGATATTTTATTTAATTAATTTAATGATAGTGTAGTGTTAGGTTTAATTGTAACTTAGGTTTGGATTTATTTTACAGGTAATTTTGTTATTATTTTAACTAGGTAACTATTAAATAGTTATTAACTATTTAATAGCTATTGTACCTGGTTAAAATAATTACAAAGTTACCTGTAAAATAAATATTAATCCTAAAATAGCTATAATATAATTATAATTTATAGTGTAGCTATATTAGGATTTATTTTACAGGTAAGTATTTAGCTTTAAATAGGATTAATTTATTTAATAAGAGTTAATTTATTTCGTTAGATTTAAATTATATTTAACTTAGGGGGGTGTTAGTGTTAGGGTTAGACTTAGCTTTAGGGGTTAATACATTTATTAGAATTGCGGTGAGCTCCAGTCGGCAGATTAGGGGTTAATAATTGAAGTTAGGTGTCGGCGATGTTAGGGAGGGCAGATTAGGGGTTAATACTATTTATTATAGGGTTAGTGAGGCGGATTAGGGGTTAATAACTTTATTATAGTATCGCTCAGGTCCGGTCGGCAGATTAGGGGTTAATAAGTGTAGGCAGGTGGAGGCGACGTTGTGGGGGGCAGATTAGGGGTTAATAAATATAATATAGGGGTCGGCGATGTTAGGGCAGCAGATTAGGGGTACATAGGGATAATGTAAGTAGCGGCGGTTTACGGAGCGGCAAATTAGGGGTTAATAATAATATGCAGGGGTTAGCGATAGCGGGGGCGGCAGATTAGGGGTTTATAAGTGTAAGGTTAGGGGTGTTTAGACTCGGGGTACATGTTAGAGTGTCAGGTGCAGACGTAGGAAGTGTTTCCGCATAGCAAATAATGGGGCTGCGTTAGGAGCTGAACGCGGGTTTTTTGCAGGTGTTAGGTTTTTTTTCAGCTCAAACAGCCCCATTGTTTTCTATGGGGGAATCGTGCACGAGCACGTTTTTGAGGCTGGCCGCGTCCGTAAGCAACTCTGGTATTGAGAGTTGAAGCTGCGTTAAATATGCTCTACGCTCCTTTTTTGGAGCCTAACGCAGCCTTTATGTGGACTCTCAATACCAGAGTTATTTTTATGGTGCGGCCAGAAAAAAGCCGGCGTTAGCTTTTCGGGTCCTTACCGACAAAACTCTAAATCTAGTCGTGTGTGCGCCAAACCCACCTGTGGTGTTTATTGCCAATAAGCTCTATTTTGGTTTCATCTGACCATCAAACCCAATCCTATTTGAAGTTCCAATAGTGTCTGGCAAACTGAAGACACTTGAGTTTTTTTTTGGATGAAAGAAGAGGCTTTTTTCTTAAAACCCTTCCAAACAACTTGTGGTGATGTAGGTGACTTTGAATTGTAGTTTTGAAGACTTTCTGACCCCAAAACACTAATTTCTGGAATTCTCCAGCTGTGATCCTTAGAGATATTTTGGCCACCAGAACCATCCTCTTCACAGTGTGTTGAGACAATATAGACACACATCCTCTTTCAGGTTGCTTCATAACATTTCCAGTTGACTTCTTCATTATTGCTCTCATGGAGGAAATTGGCATTTTCAATGCTTTTGCTATTTTCTTACAGGGAGTGCAGAATTATTAGGCAAGTTATATTTTTGAGGATTAATTTTATTATTGAACAACAACCATGTTCTCAATGAACCCAAAAAACTCATTAATATCAAAGCTGAATAGTTTTGGAAGTAGTTTTTAGTTTGTTTTTAGTTATAGCTATTTTAGGGGGATATCTGTGTGTGCAGGTGACTATTACTATGCATAATTATTAGGCAACTTAACAAAAAACAAATATATACCCATTTCAATTATTTATTTTTACCAGTGAAATCAATATAACATCTCAACATTCACAAATATACATTTCTGACATTCAAAAACAAAAGAAAAACAAATCAGTGACCAATATAGCCACCTTTCTTTGCAAGGACACTCAAAAGCCTGCCATCCATGGATTCTGTCAGTGTTTTGATCTGTTCACCATCAACATTGCGTGCAGCAGCAACCACAGCCTCCCAGACACTGTTCAGAGAGGTGTACTGTTTTCCCTCCTTGTAAATCTCACATTTGATGATGGACCACAGGTTCTCAATGGGGTTCAGATCAGGTGAACAAGGAGGCCATGTCATTAGATTTTCTTCTTTTATACCCTTTCTTGCCAGCCACGCTGTGGAGTACTTGGACGCGTGTGATGGAGCATTGTCCTGCATGAAAATCATGTTTTTCTTGAAGGATGCAGACTTCTTCCTGTACCACTGCTTGAAGAAGGTGTCTTCCAGAAACTGGCAGTAGGACTGGGAGTTGAGCTTGACTCCATCCTCAACCCGAAAAGGCCCCACAAGCTCATCTTTGATGATACCAGCCCAAACCAGTACTCCACCTCCACCTTGCTGGCGTCTGAGTCGGACTGGAGCTCTCTGCCCTTTACCAATCCAGCCACGGGCCCATCCATCTGGCCCATCAAGACTCACTCTCATTTCATCAGTCCATAAAACCTTAGAAAAATCAGTCTTGAGATATTTCTTGGCCCAGTCTTGATGTTTCAGCTTGTGTGTCTTGTTCAGTGGTGGTCATCTTTCAGCCTTTCTTACCTTGGCCATGTCTCTGAGTATTGCACACCTTGTGCTTTTGGGCACTCCTGTGATGTTGCAGCTATGAAATATGGCCAAACTGGTGGCAAGTGGCATCTTGGCAGCTGCACGCTTGACTTTTCTCAGTTCATGGGCAGTAATTTTGCGCCTTGGTTTTTCCACACGCTTCTTGCGACCCTGTTGACTATTTTGAATGAAACGCTTGATTGTTCGATGATCACGCTTCAGAAGCTTTGCAATTTTAAGAGTGCTGCATCCCTCTGCAAGATATCTCACTATTTTTGACTTTTCTGAGCCTGTCAAGTCCTTCTTTTGACCCATTTTGCCAAAGGAAAGGAAGTTGCCTAATAATTATGCACACCTGATATAGGGTGTTGATGTCATTAGACCACACCCCTTCTCATTACAGAGATGCACATCACCTAATATGCTTAATTGGTAGTAGGCTTTTGAGCCTATACAGCTTGGAGTAAGACAACATGCATAAAGAGGATGATGTGGTCAAAATACTCATTTGCCTAATAATTCTGCACTCCCTGTATAGCCACTTACCATTTTGTGAAGCTCAACAACCTTTTACCGCACATCACAGCTATATTCCTTGATATTATCCATTGTGGTGAATGACTATATATATATATATATATATATATATATATATATATACAGTGCCCTCCACTAATATTTTTGGCCTATATGCTACCTCATATTTATACCTCTGTAAAACAGGAAGTCATGGTTGAACAATTTCCTGTTTCTAGTCACCCAGGTGTACTAATAATTGTAAAATATCAATGGTGGGAATATACTTCAAATACATTTTTCTCCTCTGAATTCATAGGGGTGCCAATAATTGTGCCACACATATATTTAACAAAGAGTTTTTATTTTGATAAACCTGTGTTGTGTTTGCAATTGCTTGATATCCATGAGAACAGAGTATTTTTGTGTATTATTTTTAAAAAAAGACATTTTTTTCACAACCTTCTTTGCTCATATTTACCAAGAGTGCCAATATTAGTGGAGGGTACTGTATATATATCTTGTCATACATATTCCTGCCACGTCTTTCTAGATTGTGTGTCTTAATACATCTCTGCAGTTATGAGTTTTTTTTTCTCTTGTCTACAGTTCTCCAGTGTTTCTAGTACATAATTCTCCCATTTCTAGACTTCCAGTGTTTCATCAGTTTTAATCTCCCCTTTTCAATCCTTCAGTCTCACAAATCACTAGTCCTTCCATATAACTTTACCCTTTCCAGTCCTCCATGCTATCCTGCTAGCATTCTCCACTTATGATTACCAAGTATTCATGGGCCTCCCCTCTCTACTGCTTAAATCTCCCTTGGAAGAGGCATATATATGTCTGTATGTCAGGGTTTTTCCCTGTTTTGTTTGCCATGTGCTGCTGGCAGCCATTTTACTCACCTCTCTTCCTGACTATGGTGCATTGTGGGAAATGCTGCTCATTTCCTACACTTCCTTTTATGGATAGACTGGTGTGCATCATCCATGTGAGACAAGATGCAGTCTCAGAATTGTGATGTCATCACTTATTATTTAAAGGGCCTCTGTTAAGTATGCTTTGCCTTTGCGTTGTCTCAGACCTGTTTGTGAGAGTTCCTGTGTATTACCTGGCTGCCTGACGTCCTTCCTGGTTCCTGATCCCTGGCTTGTTCCTGACTCTGCTGTTTTCCTTGTTCCTGATTCCGGCTCGTCTGACTATTTGCTTTGGCTCCTGACTCGGCTCGTCTGACTACTAGCTCTGGTTTTGACTCCTGGCTTGTTATTTGACTTGTGGACTTTTTATTATTTTTTGCTATTAATAAAGGTGTGATTATTTTTGCACTTCTCGTCTCAGTCTGATTTCTGGCACCCTGACACTGTATTACTCATTGATGATATTCCCCATTGCTCCCATCCTGAAGTTTGTGCAAACTGTGAACTAAACCTCATTAACTGACTCGTATTTGTGTCACAATAACAGCTAACGCTTTCACATGAGAAAATCCATTTTTTAGTTGTTCAATTGATTACCGAATTCTGTATATCTTTCCAGTGTCTAACACACTCTGTGGTGGCAGATCTAGAAATTCAAATTGTTCACCCCAAGTCCTGAGAACTTCCCAGAGTCTTTGCCCATGGTTCCAAGGTTCTTAGTCAAGTATAAAGTTTTGTGCAACATAGTAATGACAAGAAATCAACAGTAGCTAAAATGATGGAACTTGAAGTCTTTTAGAAGACTTGGTGTAAATGTTGTACCTAATTTTGCTATCAAAAATCTGTAAGTGAGCCCAATAAGAGGCAGCGTGTATCAGTCTTCTGCTTACAACATATTTAGAGCAGTTTCAACACATTTCTCATACTAGCCAACAACATGTCATTAACTCTTTCATCACTACACTATATTACTACCGAATTAAATGCAAAACAACGCAATTGTTTGGTTTATGGCTTTGATACAATGTTCTCATTGATGTAGAGTCCTGCTCTAAAATATGACTTTTCAGGCTTATAATGGAATGTTAATTTTTATTTAAAGTAGGGCAGCGCTACTGTGCAACCGTTTTATCAAAACTAGTCCTCCATAATGTACTGAGATGCTGGTATGTTATGCCTAAATGGAATATAGTTTGTTGCTTAGTTCTGAAACTCACAGGAAGAAGGATATTTTTTTATCAACCCCATTCTTAAAAGATAGCTTAGTATTTTTTTTAATGTAAATGATAGAATTTAAAGGGGCATTCCAGTCAAAATGGAAATGCATATAGATGAATTACATCTTTGAATGGAAACATATTATTTACAATATACACTCACCGGCCACTTTATTAGGTACACCTTGCTAGTACTGGGCTCAACCCCTTTTTGCCTTCAGAACTGCCTTAATTTTCTGTGGCATAGATTCAACAAGTTGTTAAAAACATTCCTCAGACATTTTGGTCCATATTGACATGATAGCATCACACAGTTGCTACAAATTTGTCGGCTGTACATCCATGACGCAAATCTCCCGTTCCACCACATCCCAAAGGTGCTCTATTGGATTGAAATCTGGTGACTGTGGAGGCCATTGGAGCACAGTGAACTCATAGTCATGTTCAAGAAACCAGTTTGAGATGATTTGAGCTTTGTGACATGGTGCATTATCCTGCTGGAAGTAGCCATCAGAAGATGGGTACACTGTAGTCATAAAGGGATGTACATGGTCAGCAACAATACTTAGGTAGGCTGTGGTGTTTAAACGATGCTCATTTGATACAAAGGGGCCCAAATTGTGTCAAGAACCATTGATACAAGGAAGGATGTATCCATGCTTTCATGTTGTTTACGCCAAATTCTGACCCTACCATCTGAATGTCGCAGCTGAAATTGAGACTCATCAGACCAGGCAATGTTTTTCCAATCTGCTATTGTCCAATTTTGGTGAGCCTGTGCAAATTGTAGCCTCAGTTTCCTTTCCTTAGCTGACAGGAGTGGCACCCAGTGTGGTTTTCTGCTGCTGTAGCCCATCTGCTTCAACGTTCGACGTGTTGTGTGTTCCGAGATATTATTATGCATACCTTGGTTGTAAGTGGTTATTTGAGTTACTGTTGCCTTTCTATCATCTTGAACCAGTCTGCCCATTCTCCTCTGACCTCTGACATCAACAAAGCATTGTCATCCACACAACTGCCGCTCATTGGATATTTTCTTTTTTTCGGACCATTCTCTGTAAACCCTTGAGATGGTTGTGCGTGAAAATCCCAGTAGATCAGTAGTTTTTGAAATACTCAGACCAGCCTGTCTGGCACCAACAACCATGCCACATTCAAAGTCACTTAAATCCCCTTTCTTCCCCATTCTGATGCTCGGCTTGAACTTCAGCAAATCATCTTTAACATGTCTAGAGGCCTAAATACATTGGGTAGCTTCTGATGCTCAGTTTGAACTTCAGCAACTCATCTTTAACATGTCTAGATGCCTAAATGCATTGGGTGGCTGCCATGTGATTGGCTGATTAGCAATCTGTGTTGTAGAAAAGAGCAGCAGCACCACACTTTATGAACTTTTAACTGCTTTTAATGATGAAACATACAGAAAAACAACTCGGTCATCAACTGACCTTAATCGAGTTGTTTTTCTGTATGTTTCATCATTAAAAGCAGTTAAAAGTTCATAAAGTGTGGTGCTGCTGCTCTTTTCTACAATTTGTCTACTTTGAGGGTTAGTGCAGAAACCCCTGTAGCGTGCACCCGAAATTGGATGGTGAGTGCTGGGCCCATCTCTATCTTTCTAGCAATCTGTGTTACCAAGCAATTGAACAGGTGTACCTAATAAAGTGGCCGGTGAGTGTACATACAGTATATTGTCAAAAATGCTTCTAGTAAAAGTTTTCACTGTTTTAGTTTTACTGTTTTTCTCTGCACATGCATGTGAAGCATAGCTAGATATTCTCTGTGCACCAGCATTTTAAATACTGCATCTGATCAGAGAGCTTCAGTGGGAGCAATAATGTAAATGGAGTCATTACCAGATAATACAAACACCTTAGGCTCTCTTGAAACAGATATAGCATTTTTAACAATGATTCTATTCAAAACTGAAATGCAACCTGTGCATTCAAGTTTTGGCTGGAATGTAAGGTGACCAGATTTAAAGACACCTCAGACCCAAATTCAGGACAACTCCAAAATGTTGATGAAGTGCTAAAAAAATCTTTTGAAAATGTTTAATTTAAACAGGCAAGTAAAAATAGTTTATCTACAATAAAAGCCAATAGCAAAAGATAAAAACTGTAAGGGCTCCAGCCCCATATCACCTGCCTCTGTGTACCTGCACATGCAAGTGTACCTACATAATTTGATTTAGGTTACAGGATACTGAGATAGTAACACAAGGAGCTTTATCAGACCTTAAAATTACAGTGCAGCGAAGGTATGAAATTTATCTCACGAATGGATGGATGCCATAATAATATGTAATGTGTTTTGATTATGACATGTGAGATTAAGCTTGACATACGATATTTTCAGATGTTGTTTTATGTCTTTAAATGAAATAATATTTTTTGTCTTAGGAATCTGAATTTATTGCCACTGACACAGAATAACACAGCAGATGCACGTTATGTGGAGCAGTATGACCTGCTGTTACAGCAATTTCATGAGGCTTCGGATAATTATATAAAAGCAAAAGACATTTTGGAGTCAGTGAGTCAGCGTGATATTAAATGTCAAGCTTAATCTCACATGTCATAATCAAAACACATTACATGTCATTATGGCATCCATCCATTCGTGAGATAAATTTCATTCCTTCGCTGCACTGTAATTTTAAGGTCTGATAAAGCTCCTTGCCGGCCATTATTGGCAAATAGAGCTTATAACAGCAGCCATTGTGGTCCTCATTCTCACCTAGATTACGAGTTTTGCTCTAAACAGGGTGCGAAACGAACACAACAAAAGTTGCGTTATTTCACCCCCATAGCACTGTCATTACAAGTTTATGAAAAGCCTCCTTGTGCGTGCGATATGGTGGCATTAAGCTCCATACCGCACAAAAGCCAAGGGCTGCTTTGACATGCTCGTGCATGCTTCCCCCCATAGACAAACACCCTAAGTGTGGAATGGCAATCGCCGTAACACAACCCCATTGATGTCTATGGGGGAAAAAAAGTTATGTTTAAACCTAACGCCCTAACATAAACCCCAAGTCTAAACACCCCTAATCCATCGCCCCCGACATCGCCACCACCTAAATAAAGTTATTAACCCCTAATCTGCCGCCCCAACATCGCCGCCACCTAAATAAAGTTATTAACCCCTAATCTGCTGCTCCCGACATCGCCGCCACTATAATAAAGTGATTAACCCCTAATTCTGCCACTCTCTGACATCGCCGCTACTATAATAAAGTTATTAACCCCTGATCTGCCGCCCCCAACATCGCCAACACTAATTAAAGCTATTAACCCCTATTCTGTCGCTCCCCGACATTGCCGCCACTAAATAAAGTTATTAACCCCTAAACCTCTGGCCACCCACATTTCCGCCACGAAATAAACCTATTAACCCCTAAACCGCCAGCCCCCCCACATCGCGAAACACTAAATAAAACTATTAACCCCTAATCCTAATACCCCCCTAACTTTAAATTAAAATTACAATATAACTCTAGTTAAACAAATAAAAACTTACCAGTGAAATAAAAATAAACCTAACATTAAACTATAAATTAACCTAACATAACTATTCTAATAAAATAAAAAAAACTACCAATTAAAAATACTAAATTACAAAATTAAATAAACCTAACACTACGAGCAAATAAAAAAATCTAACTTACAACAAAAAAAACCCTGAAAAAACAAACAAACTAACGGCCAGATTACGAGTTTTGCGTTATGAGCGGCTTGGTAATTAGTCTTGAGAAAGGCCCTTTTTTAGGGCAGAAACGCGTTGACATATTGGTAAGCATTATTTTAATCTTTACTTCATTCTCATATTGGATACACTATGTTGTGAATTTCTTTTTTTCAGGGACACTTTTTAGGATACAGTACCATAGGAGCAGCTGACAGGTGCTAGGATCCAATCAGCTACTTCAGCTACCACACTCAGGAATTTAGATCTGTTAAAGTAACTAATATTGAAGGAACCAATTTCCTCACTTTCACCTTGTTTTTCATCACCCATTTTTTTCATTTTTTTGGTTTTGATTGACTTATTGTTGTTCTTCACTAACTTTTGTTGATCAACTTTTTGGAACACTTTTTTGGGAATATATTTTTTATGTTATTGCATATTGTGTATTTTATTTAATTATATCTTTACCTCACTGGATTAGTAGCTAGCATTTGTTATATCCATTTGCACTCACTTACTATTTGACCCTCTTTTGCACTGCAGTGCATTTTTCTATTTTTTTTCTATTTTTTTTAAAAAAAATTTTGACACACTATTTTTTGAACATTATTGTTTGTACTATTGTTTATTAATTTCTTGCTTGATGTACTTGTTACAGTTGTACTTAGGCTTATTCTGTTTCACTAGTTTACACTCTTAATCTGGTGTACCACTCACACTGATCACCTGTGATTATCTCTGTTTTTATTGTAATTATCAGCTTTAGCCGCTCTTGCAAGATATTCCTGTTTTTGTAATTTTATCTATATGTGTTTTTTACATTTTTTACTGATGCTTTTTAACATGGTTCATTAAATAATCTTCTTTTATCTCTCTGTGAGTATTTTTATCCCTTGGCCTCTTGTTGGCGCTGTATTCACTTCTTACTATTTGTGCATATTTTTTGGAGGTTGGTTAGGATCTCTGTTTGGATACAGTTTGGGGATTACCTTAGCGCTTGTACACTACCCCCCTTTTTCACTATTGGCTTGGTAATTACTTGCAAGTTATTTCCACCGCTCACCTTTAATAACGCTGCTATTACAGGTTTGCAAAAACCCGGCATTAGCAGGCAATATGGCAGCGTTGAGCTCCATACCGCACACAAATACCAGCGCTGCTTTGAGCTGGTTTTACATGCTCGTGTACGATTTCCCCATAGACATCAATGGGGAGATCCGGCTAAAAAAAAGCCTAACACCTGCAATAAAGGAGCATAAAGCTCCGTAACGCCGCCCCATTGATTCCTATAGGGAAAGGAAATTTATGTTTACACCTAACACCCTAACATAAACCTGAGTTTAAACACCCCTAATCTGCCGCCCCCGACATCGCCGACACCTACATTACACTTATTAACCCCTAATCTGCCGCCCCCAACGTCGCTGCCACCACTATACTAAAGTTTTTAACCCCTAAACCTCTGGCCTCCCACATCACTAACACTAAATAAATATTTTAACCCCTAAACTTAAGTCTAACCCTAACCCTAACACCCCTTACTTTAATATAATTAAAATAAATCTAAATAAAAATTACTATCATTAACTAAATAATTCCTATTTAAAACTAAATACTTACCTATAAAATAAACCCTAAACTTGCTACAATATAACTGATTATATTGTATCTAGCTTAGGTTTTATTTTTATTTCACAGCTAAGTCTGTATTTATTATAAGTAGGTAGACTAGTTAGTAAATAGTTATTAACTATTTACTAACTACCTAGTTAAAATAAATACAAACTTACCTGTGAAATAAAACCTAAGCTACCTTACACTAAAACCTAACATTACACTACAATTAAATAAATTACATTAATTAAATACAATTAACTAAATTACAGAAAAAAATAAACACTAAATTACACATAATAAAAAAGAAATTATCAAATATTTAAACTAATTAACCTAATCTAATAGCCCTATCAAAATAAAAAAGCCCCCCCCCAAAAAAAAAAACCTAGCCTACACTAAACTGCCAATAGCTCGGACATTTGGATGGGCATTGCCCTTAAAAGGGCATTTAGCTCTTTTTCTGTGCCCAAACCCTAATCTAAAAATAAAACCCACCCAATACACCCTTAATAAAACCTAACATAACCCCGAAGATCCACTTACAGTTTTTGAAGACCGGACATCCATCCTCATCAAGCCGGGAGAAGTCTTCATCCAAGCGGCAAGAAGTCCTCAACGAAGCTGGGAGAAGTCTTCATCCAAGCGGCAAGAAGTGGTCCTCCAGGTGGGCAGAAGTCTTCATCCAGACGGCATCTTCTATCTTCATCCTTCCGACGCGGAGCGGCTCCATCTTCAAGACATCCGGAGCGGAGCATTCTCTTGAAGAATGAAGGTTCCTTTAAATGACGTCATCCAAAATGGTGTCCCTTGACTTTCGATTGGCTGATAGAATTCTATCAGCCAATTGGAATTAAAGGGTAAAAAATCCTATTGGCTGATTGCATCAGATTGGAACAGCCAATAGAATACGAGCTCAATCAGCCAATAGGATTTTTTACACTTTAATTCAGATTGGCTGTTCAAATCAGGTAAAAGAGCTGATTTCTTTAGGTCAATGCCCTATAAAAGGCCCTTTTAAGGGCTATTGGTAGTTTATTGTAGGCTTGGGGGTGTTTTTATTTTTGATAATTTCGTTTATTATTTTCTGTAAACTTTTTTTTAGTTGTAATTTAAATTTTTTATTTTTTTTCGTAGTGTTAGTTTTTTTAAAATTTGTAATTTAGTATTTTTAATTGGTAGTTTTTTTATTTTATTAGACTAAAAGGTTAATTTGATTTATAGTTTAATGTTAGGTTTATTTTTATTTCACAGGTAAGTTTTTATTTATTTAAATAGAGTTATATTGTAATTTTAATTTAAAATTAGGGGGGTGTTAGGTTTAGGCGTTAATAATTTAATTTAGTGTTTTGCAAATTTATTTTAAAATCAATTTTTAACGAATGTCAACGCAGAAAATATTTGGAAATATTTAAGCAACAAATACTAAAGAAAGCAACTAATAAAGAAGACACCAAATTAAAAACAAATTTGAGTCAGTCACTGTGAGAGAGCAGTTGACCAGCTCAGGAAGGGAAATACTTGCATGATAGAGGTGCTTGAGAGTAAATCTGAGACACATTGATTTCTGGGATACATTGAATGATTAATTTAGCTACATCAGGGAAAAAAATAAGTGCAAGTCCCTGAGTACCCCTTGTCAATGCTCTAAGTACCCCTAGGGGTACACGTATCACAGGTTGAGAAACAAGACTCTAGACTATCGAGCAGTGACGTGCAGTGAGGTCAAAGACTGGTGAGGCAATGACTATGATACTCCAGAGAAACATACAAATAGTGTGTGTGTGTATATATATATATATATATATATATATATTCATTCTCTCTCTTTCTTTCTATATATCTTTCTCTCTCTATTTATTTCTCTCTCTTTCTCTCTTTATTTTTCTTACTCTCTTTTTTTTCTTTCTCTCTTTCTTTATCTCTCTCTTTCTCTTTCTTTATCTCTCTCTCTTTCTCTCTCCTTTTCTCTCTCTTTATCTTTGTCTCTCGCTCTCTTTTTTATCTCTATCTCTTTCTCTCACTCTTTCTTTCTTTCACTCTTTTTCTCTGTCCTCTTTCTCCCACGCTCTTTCTTTCTCCCACTCTTTCTCTCACTCTCTTTATCTCACTCTCTTTCTTTCTATCACTCACTCTCTCTTTCTCTCTCACCTCTTTCTATCACTCTCACTCTCTTCCTCTCACTCTCTTCCTCTCACTCTCTTTCTCTCACTCTCTTTCTCTCACTCTCTTTCTCTCACTCTCTTTCTCTCACTCTCTTTCTCTCACTCTCTCTTTCTTCCTCTCACCCTCTCTCTCTTTCTCTCTCTCTCTCTCTCTCTCTCTCTTTCTCTCACTTTCTTTCTTCCTCTCACTCTCTCTTTCTCTCACTCTCTCTTTCTTCCTCACACTCTCTCTTTCTCACTCTCTCTTTCTCTCTCTCTCTATCTCTCTCTCTCACTCTCTCTTTCTCACTCTCTCATTATCTCTCGATCTGCCATACCCGCAGCAGGCCACTAAGTTGAAGTTGGAAGAGAGCTCCATTGCACCGCCTCATATGACAGGAGCGATAATCAGGCCTGATACACTCCTACTCTAGAATGATTCTGCTTCCTTTTTATTATCTGACTCTCCACCTAACCTCCCTACAATCCTGGAGAGACCCTTAGAACACCAGCCGGTCTTCCCTTTCTCTTCTGAGAGAGCCACCGCCTTGAGTTTATCTGATGCTTCACTGAGGAGGTTGGAGGATGCTGTCACCATCAGCTACCACTTTAGGCCATGAAGCTGGTTCCTGCCATTGGTCCCAGGACCTATGTCAATCTCATAAGCTAGAGAGGTGGGGGGTACCTGCTGGAAGCACAAACAGGGCTCTGTGGTCTCCCCACCTGACAAATGCTTCTCTCCTGTATAGATATTGCCACTCCGCACAGAAATCAATTTACAGTTTCCCACCTTTAGAGAGGAAAAGGACTTTGTGAACTGGATTAGACAATTTCTTTCATCAATGTTCCCATCATTGCCATTGAACAAGGATGCCCTTGATGATGCGCTGGCTCCATCCACACTAGGGCTGGAGAAGATGGACAATCCTCAGATGATAAAAGTTTCTACTATTGAAGGCAACCTGTGCTTTACAATAGATAAAGCTCCAGATCTATTGACCCACCTAAATTTCTGTATGCCTAGGATGCTTTCTATAATCCTGAGAATGGGAGTAGGGCAAAGTGTGCTATGAGAAAAAAAAGTGGTACATACGGGACATGCTCCTGAACAGAGCTGGAGTGGTCTCGGTCTGGTGTGAAAATAGTAAAGTGCCATTTATGTTCCACTTTGGCTATTGCCAGACTGAAACTTATTGTACAAGTTTGATCTATTGTTCCCAGTTGTTCAATCTTTTATACTTGTAAATGTATTGATATAAGATTTAGTCAGTCAAGAAGTTAAAATAAATGTAGGAAACAAGTACCTTTATTTTGTTGCAAAGTTATTTATAAACTAAGCGCCTCCAGCTGCCCAAGGCAAAACTCATTTTTTTTCAATGAGATGACATTTCCACTTCTTAGCAAATGGCTGTGCTTCAGTGCTGTATGACTAGTACCTGAGCTTCATGTACCTTTCCGTACACCTATACCTTTACCTGAGCATGTACTTGTATTGCAGCTTTCACCTGTGCCTGAGCCTATACTGCTGCCTACTTCTGTACCTATGTATATACAGATACACGTATATATATATATATATATATATATATATTTATTTATATATACTGTATATACAGTCATGGCCAATAATATTGGCACCCCTACATTTCTGTCAAATAATGCACCACTTCGCCCAGAAAATTGTTGCAATTACAAATGTTTAGGCATTTTGTTTGTATTGGTATGACATAAAAGAGTGGATAAAAAAGGCAAATCTGACACATTCCAATCTTAACTCCAAAAATGGACTAGACAAAATTATTGGCACCTTCTTAAAATTGTAAGAAATAATTGCATTCTAAGGCCTAGATTTGGAGTTCGGCGGTAAAAGGGCTGTTAACGCTCCGCGGGTTTTTTTCTGGCCGCACCATAAATTTAACTCTGGTATCGAGAGTTCAAACAAATGCTGCGTTAGGCTCCAAAAAAGGAGCGTAGAGCATTTTTACCGCAAATGCAACTCTCGATACCAGAGCTGCTTACGGACGCGGCCGGCATCAAAAACGTGCTCGTGCACGATTCTCCCATAGGAAACAATGGGGCTGTTTGAGCTGAAAAAAAACCTAACACCTGCAAAAAAGCAGCGTTCAGCTCCTAACGCAGCCCCATTGTTTCCTATGGGGAAACACTTCCTACGTCTGCACCTAACACTCTAACATGTACCCCGAGTCTAAACACCCCTAGCCTTACACTTATTAACCCCTAATCTGCCGCCCACGCTATCGCTGACCCCTGCATTACACTTTTAACCCCTAATCTGCCGCTCCGTAAAACGCCGCCACCTACGTTATCCCTATGTACCCCTAATCTGCTGCCCTAACATCGCCGACCCCTATATTATATTTATTAACCCCTAATCTGCCCCCCACAACGTCGCCGACACCTACCTACACTTATTAACCCCTAATCTGCCGAGCGGACCTGAGCGCTACTATAATAAAGTTATTAACCCCTAATCCGCCTCACTAACCCTATCATAAATAGTATTAACCCCTAATCTGCCCTCCCTAACATCGCCGACACCTACCTTCAATTATTAACCCCTAAACTTCCGATCGGAGCTCACCGCTATTCTAATAAATGTATTAACCCCTAAAGCTAAGTCTAACCCTAACACTAACACCCCCCTAAGTTAAATATAATTTTTATCTAACGAAATAAATTAACTCTTATTAAATAACTTATTCCTATTTAAAGCTAAATACTTACCTGTAAAATAAATCCTAATATAGCTACACTATAAATTATAATTATATTATAGCTATTTTAGGATTAATATTTATTTTACAGGCAACTTTGTAATTATTTTAACCAGGTACAATAGCTATTAAATAGTTAAGAACTATTTAATAGTTACCTAGTTAAAATAATAACAAATTTACCTGTAAAATAAATCCTAACCTAAGATATAATTAAACCTAACACTAGACTATCAATAAAATAATTAAATAAACTACCTACAATTACCTACAATTAACCTAACACTACACTATCAATAAATAAATTAAACACAATTGCTACAAATAAATACAATTAAATAAACTAGCTAAAGTACAAAAAATAAAAAAAGAACTAAGTTACAGAAAATAAAAAAATATTTACAAACATAAGAAAAATATTACAACAATTTTAAACTAATTACACCTACTCTAAGCCCCCTAATAAAATAACAAAGCCCCCCAAAATAAAAAATTCCCTACCCTATTCTAAATTAAAAAAGTTACAAGCTCTTTTACCTTACCAGCCCTGAACAGGGCCCTTTGCGGGGCATGCCCCAAGAATTTCAGCTCTTTTGCCTGTAAAAAAAAACATACAATACCCCCCCCCCCCAACATTACAACCCACCACCCACATACCCCTAATCTAACCCAAACCCCCCTTAAATAAACCTAACACTAATCCCCTGAAGATCTTCCTACCTTGTCTTCACCATCCAGGTATCACCGATCCGTCCTGGCTCCAAGATCTTCATCCAACCCAAGCGGGGGTTGGCGATCCATAATCCGGTGCTCCAAAGTCTTCCTCCTATCCGGCAAGAAGAGGACATCCGGACCGGCAAACATCTTCTCCAAGCGGCATCTTCGATCTTCTTCCATCCGGTGCGGAGCGGGTCCATCTTGAAGCAGGCGACGCGGATCCATCCTCTTCTTCCGATGTCTCCCGACTAATGACGGTTCCTTTAAGGGACGTCATCCAAGATGGCGTCCCTCGAATTCCGATTGGCTGATAGGATTCTATCAGCCAATCGGAATTAAGGTAGGAATTTTCTGATTGGCTGATGGAATCAGCCAATCAGAATCAAGTTCAATCCGATTGGCCGATCCCATCAACCAATCAGATTGAGCTCGCATTCTATTGGCTGATCGGAACAGCCAATAGAATGCGAGCTCAATCTGATTGGCTGATTGGATCAGCCAATCGGATTGAACTTGATTCTGATTGGCTGATTCCATCAGCCAATCAGAAAATTCCTACCTTAATTCCGATTGGCTGATAGAATCCTATCAGCCAATCGGAATTCGAGGGACGCCATCTTGGATGACGTCCCTTAAAGGAACCGTCATTAATCGGGAGACATCGGAAGAAGAGGATGGATCCGCGTCGCCTGCTTCAAGATGGACCCGCTCCGCACCGGATGGAAGAAGATCGAAGATGCCGCTTGGAGAAGATGTTTGCCGGTCCGGATGTCCTCTTCTTGCCGGATAGGAGGAAGACTTTGGAGCACCGGATTATGGATCGCCAACCCCCGCTTGGGTTGGATGAAGATCTTGGAGCCAGGACGGATCGGTGATACCTGGATGGTGAAGACAAGGTAGGAAGATCTTCAGGGGATTAGTGTTAGGTTTATTTAAGGGGGGTTTGGGTTAGATTAGGGGTATGTGGGTGGTGGGTTGTAATGTTGGGGGGGGGTATTGTATTTATTCTTTTACAGGCAAAAGAGCTGAAATTCTTGGGGCATGCCCCGCAAAGGGCCCTGTTCAGGGCTGGTAAGGTAAAAGAGCTTGTAACTTTTTTAATTTAGAATAGGGTAGGGAATTTTTTATTTTGGGGGGCTTTGTTATTTTATTAGGGGGCTTAGAGTAGGTGTAATTAGTTTAAAATTGTTGTAATATTTTTCTTATGTTTGTAAATATTTTTTTATTTTCTGTAACTTAGTTCTTTTTTTATTTTTTGTACTTTAGCTAGTTTATTTAATTGTATTTATTTGTAGCAATTGTGTTTAATTTATTTATTGATAGTGTAGTGTTAGGTTAATTGTAGGTAATTGTAGGTAGTTTATTTAATTATTTTATTGATAGGGTAGTGTTATGTTTAATTATAACTTAGGTTAGGATTTATTTTACAGGTAAATTTGTTATTATTTTAACTAGGTAACTATTAAATAGTTCTTAACTATTTAATAGCTATTGTACCTGGTTAAAATAATTACAAAGTTGCCTGTAAAATAAATATTAATCCTAAAATAGCTATAATATAATTATAATTTATTTTGTAGCTATATTAGGATTTATTTTACAGGTAAGTATTTAGCTTTAAATAGGAATAAGTTATTTAATAAGAGTTAATTTATTTCGTTAGATGTAAATTATATTTAACTTAGGGGGGTGTTAGTGTTAGGGTTAGACTTAGCTTTAGGGGTTAATCCATTTATTAGAATAGCGGTGAGCTCCGATCGGAAGTTTAGGGGTTAATAATTGAAGGTAGGTGTCGGCGACGTTGAGGGGGGCAGATTAGGGGTTAATAAATATAATATAGGGGTCGGCGATGTTAGGGGTAGCAGATTAGGGGTACATAGGGATAACGTAGGTGGCGGCGATTTGCGGTCGGAAGATTAGGGGTTAATTATTGTAAGTAGCTGGCGGCGACGTTGTGGGGGGCAGGTTAGGGGTGAATAAATATAATACAGGGGTCGGCGGGGTTAGGGGCAGCAGATTAGGGGTACATAAATATAACGTAGGTGGCGGTCGGCAGATTAGGGGTTAAAAATTTTAATCGAGTGGCGGCGGTGTGGGGGGACCTCGGTTTAGGGGTACATAGGTAGTTTATGGGTGTTAGTGTACTTTAGGGTACAGTAGTTAAGAGCTTTATAAACCGGCGTTAGCCAGAAAGCTCTTAACTCCTGCTATTTTCAGGCGGCTGGAATCTTGTCGTTAGAGCTCTAACGCTCACTGCAGAAACGACTCTAAATACCGGCGTTAGAAAGATCCCATTGAAAAGATAGGCTACGCAAATGGCGTAGGGGGATCTGCGGTATGGAAAAGTCGCGGCTGAAAAGTGAGTGTTAGACCCTTTAATCACTGACTCCAAATACCAGCGGGCGGCCAAAACCAGCGTTAGGAGCCTCTAACGCTGGTTTTGACGGCTACCGCCGAACTCTAAATCTAGGCCTAAGTTATTGATGCTCCTGTAATTTGTAATTAAACTCACCTTTATCAATTAACAGTTGCTGAAAATATAAAAATCACACCGGCAACCAGTTAAAATGGTGAAAAATGGACTCAACCTTTCTGTTGTGTGTGTCTGTGTGCCACACTGAGCATGGAGAAGAGAAAGAGCAGCAAAGAATTGTCTGAGGATTTGAGAACAAAAATTGTAGAAAAGCATGGACAATTAAAAGGTTACAAGTCCATCTCCAGAGATCTTAATGTTCCTCTGTCCACTGTGCGCAACAATGTCCAGAAGTTTACAGCCCATGGCACTGTAGCTAATCTGAACCAGTAACGAAGCCTAAGCTTCAGGATAGAGAGAGTGCGCTAATAAGCTAAAAGTATACACACCATATAAAGATTGATATTCAAATTTAATGAACACATAAAACAAAATACACAAAAATATACAAATACTGGATATAGGGACGTCTCCCTGTAGATAAACGGCCTGATTAAAAATGCAGATAAAAACCTATGTATGCTAAGCAAATATTTGCAGATAACAATTGATGATTTATGATATCAAGGAAATGTTAAAATGTATGGCATAACACTGATATTATAAATAACTATATACCTATATATAACTTAAAAACAAAGGGATTGAATAAAATGATAAGCAGCAAGTTCATATGTATAGTCACAGTGCAGGTAGCCGTATGCAAATGAGCAACAGTATTGTAACACTTGTGAGAAATAACGGCTTGGATTTCAAAGCATATACCACAAACAGATACAATGTACTGTACCGTGAGTTCAGAGGGTGTTCAGAGGGTGTTACCAAAGAAAGGAAAGAAAAATCCTTCGGTCAAAACTCGGACCGCGGTTGCAGTAACTGCCGTTCCTGGGGATAGAAGTGTGCAAACCTCTGCACATGTGAGTCGGCGTCTGACGTCACAGACTTTTCATCCGCTCTTCTCAGGTTGTTATTCGCTGCTCCAGCAGCGTAAAAGAAAAAACAGCTGATTGCTGTGTCCTGATGGAAACTCGCTGTAAAGGCAGACTTGTCTGCTATAGATGTACTTGTTGATCCAGTAGAATGGTGGGGCACAAGTTATCCCTCACCTAAGGATATATGAAGATGCTGTTAACCCGGGTTAGAGTTGCAGTACAAACTGCACTGGAATGTCCGTTTGTGTTTTCAAAGTCACAGTGTCACAAATGCAAGCGACGCGTTTCCCCCTCCCTTGGGCTTTATCAAGATAACTGAACTCACGGTACAGTACATTGTATCTGTTTGTGGTATATGCTTTGAAATCCAAGCCGTTATTTCTCACAAATGTTACAATACTGTTGCTCATTTGCATACGGCTACCTGCACTGTGACTATACATATGAACTTGGTGCTTATCATTTTATTCAATCCCTTTGTTTTTAAGTTATATTTTATAATATCAGTGTTATGCCATACATTTTAACATTTCCTTGATATCATAAATCATCAATTGTTATCTGCAAATATTTGCTTAGCATATATAGGTTTTTATCTGCATTTTTAATCAGGCCGTTTATCTACAGGGAGACGTCCCCATATCCAGTATTTGTATATTTTTGTGTATTTTGTTTTATGTGTTCATTAAATTCGAATATCAATCTTTATATGGTGTGTATACTTTTAGCTTATTAGCGCACTCTCTCTATCCTGAAGCTTAGGCTTCGTTACTGGTTCTTTTCTTGTGTCTGATACAAGCAGAGATTGTATCTTTAGAGTAGTGTTTAGTAATACTATCCTCTAGCGCGCACTAATCTTCCCATTTTTAATTAACTGTAGCTAATCTCCCTGAACATGGACGAAACAAAAAAACTTATCAAAGATTGCAACAAAGGATTGTTCGAATGGTGGATAAAGAACCTCAATCAACTTTCAGACAAATTCAAGCTGACCTTCAGGCACAGGGTACAAATGTGTCAGCTCGCACTATATGTCGCCATCTGAATGAAATGGGGCGCTATGGTAGGAGACCCAGGAGGACCCCACTGCTGACACAGAAACATAAAAAATCAGATTGGAGTTTGCCAAAAGTTACCTGGGGAAGCCAAAATCCTTTTGGGAGTTTGTTTTGTGGACAGACAAAAAAAAATTACAGCTTTTTGGTAAAGCCCATCATTCTACTCAGAAAAAGAAATGAGGCTTTTAAAGAAAAGAATACAGTCCCCACAGTCAAACATGGTGGAGGTTCACTGAAGTTTTGGCATTGCTTTGCTGCTTCAGGCACTGGATGTCTTGACTGTGTGCATAGTAGTATGAAATCTGAAGACTACCAAAGAATTATGTGATGCAATGTAGGGCCCAGTGTTAGAAAGTTGGGTCTCTGTCAGAGGTCATGGGTCTTACAGCAGGATAATGACCCAAAGCACATGTCAAAAAGCAATACGGAGTGGAGGTGAGCGCCAAATAGTCTGAGGATAGGGAAGGGAGCGCCAAATAGGCTAAAAGATAATAAGCTGGTAAATATGTAGCTAAAAGAGGTGATTAAGATAATGTTAAAATAATATGTTAAAATATGAGATTTATTCTACACATTATTTAAAATAATGACACAATAGTGGTTACTCATGGATCCATGTTACAATGACAATAGAATAATAAAATACAATGCAATATATGTTAAAAACAGAAGATAAACTGGTTGAATCAATAGGCTGATGATAAAGGGATGGCCTAAATAGGCCGATTCTCTATTGTATAGTTGGCACCTTGGTTGAGTCCAGTCTGTGTTAAATGCTCCTGGTAAGTGGTAAGTGGCAAATAAAAACACATAAAAATGTGGCTAAGGTATACAAATGTGGTCAGTGTCCAATACAAAAAATGATCAAAAAAATAGAAAAAGGTGAAAAAATGAAAAAATGAAAAATGCAAAAAATTTAAAAATGGTGAAAAAATGTGTTCACTCGGTGTGATATAACGATGGTAAAAAAATAATAAATAAAATTCCTCCAAAAAGTGTGTAACAATGAGAGTAGTGTCAGATGTAGATCCAAAGTGATGTAAGTGAATTCAGTGCAAGTAGATCAGTGGTTCAGTGTTGATACAATGTTTGACAATACAAATAGGTTTATACTAAAAAAGCCTGAAAAAAGAAACAAACAATACTATAATATATGCAATCTGTTCAATGGATATATCAGTATTATGCTTACTCAGTTCTGTCGACGCGTTTCGGCCATGTACCTCTGGCCTTTATCAAGACTAACAAAATGAGTAAGCTCACAGAATTTATAAAAATTATGACTAGTGTTTTGGCGCCAAAAACTGGTAGGCCACGCCCCCTTCCTGTTTAGTAGCATTGTGGGTATGGGCAAAAAGTTTGATTTCACTTATGTTGTTAGAATCATTGTTAATGGCTTTTGGTGTGTTCTTAGAGATATGTCTAATTGTAATTTTTCTTTTTCTATATACAGGTAGCCCTCGTTTTACAACGGTTCAATTTACACCGTTTCAGAATAACAACCTTTTTTTCCAGTCATGTGACTGCTATTGAAAAGCATTGAGAAGCAGTGCATTTATTAAAATAGCCAGTAGGTGGAGCTGTCCGCTTGTGTTGCAGCAAAGCCAAGCAAGCTGAAATTAATCAGTTTAACCAGACCTGAGCTATCGAGCAGATTTCAAAGGAACAAGATCTTCCTGTCTATAAATCAGTCCAGATTGGAATGCATAGAAAGAACTGTTTGCAGAAAAATGCAAGTGAAGTCTGTGTTGTGTGATTATTGTATTAGGTTTATAATGCTGTTTAGCAAATGTTTTTGTTCATTTAACTTAGTTTAATTATATATTCTGTGTTGTGTGATTATTTTATAAGGTTTATAATGCTGTTTAGCATTTAAAGTCTTCATTTCAAAGCTTTAAAAATAATGTATTAGGTGTTACTTATGACAATTTTGAGAGGGGCCTGGAACCTATCTCCCTCACTTCCCATTGACTTACATTATAAACTGGGTTTCAATTTACAACAGTTTTGATTTACAACCATTCCTTCTGGAACCTAACCCCGGCGTAAACTGAGGGCTACCTGTATACATTTAATTTGCATGTTTCATAAGATAAATATTTAGACTTTATGCCTAAACTTCCGGTTTCGCTGGTAAATCTTGCACTTGCTTCCGGTTTTGTTTTCTACCACACTAACCTATTACGACAGGTGTCTGCATGTATTTATATTTATGTTTTATATATTTAGGAGGTCCGCATATTATATTTACTCTCCCTTAGGTCCCACCCTCACCTCAAGGTACAATTCAGCTTTTAGTGTTTTTATCTGTCATGGTCTTAACATCCAGCACAATCGCACCATATACATTTTAATTTTTTTACTGCATTTTGTATTGCATTTTAATTATTTAGTGCATAAACTGGTTGAATCAGCCTATTGATTCAACCAGTTTATCTTCTGTTTTTAACATATATTGCATTGTATTTTATTATTCTATTGTCATTGTAACATGGATCCATGAGTAACCACTATTGTGTCATTATTTTAATTAATGTGTAGAATAAATCTCGTATTTTAACATATTATTTTAACATTATCTTAATCACCTCTTTTAGCTACATATTTACCAGCTTATTATCTTTTAGCCTATTTGGCGCTCCCTTCCCTATCCTCAGCCTATTTGGCGCTCACCTCCACTCCGTATTGATTTCATTTACACATTGGGTACGCTAGGGTACCCATTGAGGAGAGCTAGAGGTTTCCCACATCCCCCTTCCCTTTTCTGTTTTTTGCACAGGTTATACGTCTTTTTTTTTCTACATGTCAAAAAGCACCCAGAAAAAGTTTTAATGACCATCCATATTTATTTTTCGGTCTCATTGTTAAGATGCAAATGCAAAATACAGGAAATATGTACACAAAATATAAAAATCACAATTTTTACAACAAAATGGCTTCTTCAGGCAAAAGTCAGTATTTAATGAGGCTTCCCTTCACACTAATCCCATCTTGAACTCTTTTGAGGAGACTGTCCTGAAGATTTCTGAAATAATCTTCTGGTATATTATACCAGGCTTCTTTAAACACTTTCCAGAGTTTTTCTTTAGATTTAGGTTGTCTTTTATTTATTTCTCTGTCCAGGTGATCCCCTACTGCCTCTATAATATTCAGGTCTCAACTCTGTAGAGTCCAGGCCATGACTATCAGTGTTTTATCAGCTGTTTTTCTCTCTAAATATGATTTTACTGCATTAGCAGTGTGCTTGGGTTCATTATCATGCTGAAAAATAAAACCATTCCCAATCAGGCACTTTCCAGAAGGAATGACATGATGAAATAAAACCCGTCTGTACTTTTCAGCATTCATGATAATATATTCATGACATTATCGCCAACACCACTGGCAGAAATGCAGACCCATCCAGAACAGACCCTCCACCATGTTTCACTGAAGACCGCAAGCACTCATTCTTTTATTTCTCTCCAACTCTTCTTCTCACATATTGTCGATGATTGGACCCAAAAATTTCAAACTTGGATTCGTCACTCCATAATACTCTTTTTCCACTGATCGTCATGCCAATCTTTATGAGCTTTAGCATATCTTAGCCTTTTCACCCTTTTCCCCTTTCCGAAAAAGTGGTTTCTTGGCTGCTACCCTTTCACTAAGACCATTCTTGATCAACTTTCTTTAAACTGTTGAAGGGTCAACTTGGCATCTCAATGAAGCTGCCAGATGCTGAGTCTGCTCCTTGCTGGAGTTCTTCTGGTCTCTCAAAAAAGAAACTATGAGAAACTACTCATCCTATTTTGAAAGTTTTCTTGGCCTTTCAGTCCTTCTTTTGCCCTTTACCTCTCCTGATTATTCAAATTTCTTTATAGCTTGAATACTACATCTTGAGTATCCAGTTTGTTTGCTGATTTCCCTTTGAGAGTGGTCTTGCTGATACAAAAGTATGATTTTATGTCTGTCAAATTTTGTGATCTTTGGCATTTTGAATGGAATGATGTGAAAATTAGTCTTATTAGCAAGCTTCCAATTAAGTAAATTCATACCACATGTGTATGTAATGTTCAAGCATGTCTTGCACAAAGCTGGTGTAATAGACCTTTTTCACAGCAGTCATGTTTACATGAAATAGTAGGACAAATACAGGTGTTATAACAATGACATTAATTAGGTTTACAAGAGGCAGGTTCCTGCTTTGCTCAAATGTATATATATTTGTATATATCTATTTATCTATGTATATCTATCTATCTATCTATCTATCCACATACACCCACACACATATATATATATATATATATATATGTTGTGGGTAAAGTAAGAAATTGGGTAATTCTAGCATTACCCGGGTAAACCTGACATTACCCAAGTGGCTGTGGGTATACCCTGATGTAACATGATAAATCTTCTCAGAGTGCATCGAGTCACAGCATCAAACATATATACGATGCACTGCAATTCACACATCTTCACTATAATTTTCTCCTCCGCCTGGGGGGGTTCAAGGGGGGCCGAAGCACCCATTTTAAACCTCATTCACCAAGGTTCACTTGGTGTGAATGCCAGAGGATCGAAAGGGCGCCTGCCTTGAATCCCCCAGGCAGAGTAAAAAAAAAAAATAGTGTAGATGGGGGAATTACATTACATCGGGCTTTACCCACAGCTGCTTGGGTAATGTCAGGTTTACCCTACCCGTAACATATATATATATTTATATAAGGGGTGAATAGTAAGAAGGGTGACAAATAATGATGGCCATTATCCTTAGAGGGGGAGGGAGAGATCAGAATGAATAAAATAATTTCTCTAGGGATAGATTATTTGTTACTAGGATTATGCTACTCTGGCAGAACCGGTGCTGTTGTTAGTTTCTCTTCACGCAGTTTAACATAATCTCCTATATTGACAAGAAAGTGATTAGGGGAAAACACAAAGAGCCGGATTATATAAATCTCTCGTCAGAACTATGAAGTCATTCTATTATATTAGGGCAAATTTTAGCTTGAGAGCTGTCTCTCATGTCGCATTGCAGGTTATAGATATAAAGGACAGACATATACATTCCCACCACCAGGGTTCCATGTACCAGGGCCCCACACTCTTGCCAACAATTGTCTGTAGTTTAACCAGTGTGGTTTTAGGTACCATTGTGTCAATAGTTTATAGTTCATTTCTACAGTAAAAAGTGAAAGTAGAAGATTTCTGGTGGGAATGAAAACCCTGTTGTCCATTGGGCTGGCATGTATGTTAAGTTAAGGTCTTCATTCCATCGATTAGGGTACGTTGTAAATTTAAATTATTTCTAGAAGTAGTTTGAAGAATAGAGACAAGAGTCAGTGGCCTTATAAAGTTTATATGGGATGGGTAGGTTTGATGAAATATCCTAAGATGGAAGTATGCAAGCCAAGGATGGGGGGGGGGGCGCTACTTGTCTTTTGATTTTATTAAAGTCCTATAGTAAGATACCTTTGTGTGTAAAAATATGAACATTGGAGGGGTTTCCCTCAAGAACTAACTAGAAAGATGAGTTAGGGTATGAACTAGTGAATTTGAGAGGATTTTACAATTTCTTTAACCTTAACATTGGATTTATGATGTCTGAATACACCAATATACTGCCACCCCCACAGCTTTCATTTGAATTATTTTGGCCATTAAGCTTTTCTTGTTATTATTTTGTTGATTCAATAGTTGAATTATAACAAAAGCATTATCATGGGTTATGTGCATACTTTGCCTCCCTTACCATCAGTTTCTATATATCTATTCAGGAAATCCCAACTTTCCAAAACTTGTGCCATGAAGAAAGAGTGCAAAGGCAAGGACATTCCTTGATTTTGTCACATAGATATATTTTCATGGACTTTTCATCGCCGACACCTACATTATATTTATTAACCCCTAATCTGCCACCCCCAATGTCGCCGCCACCTACCTACACTTATTAACCCCTAATCTGCCGCCCCAATGTGCCGCCACTATATTAAACATATTAACCCCTAAACCGCCGCACTCCCGCCTCGCAAACATTAGTTAAATATTATTAACCCCTAATCTGCCGTCCCTAACATCGACGCCACTTACCTACATTTATTAACCCCTAATCTGCCGCACCAACGTCGCCGCCACTATATTAAAATTATTAACCCCTAAATCTAAGTCTAACCCTAACCCTAACACCCCCTAACTTAAATATGATTTAAATAAGTCTAAATAAAATTCCTATCATTAACTAAATTATTCCTATTTAAAACTAAATACTTACCTATAAAATAAACCCTAAGCTAGCTACAATATAACTAATAGTTGCATTTTATCTATCAGCCAACAGGATTGAGCTCGCATTCTATTGGCTGATTGGATCAGCCAATAGGATTGAACTTCAATCCTATTGGCTGATTGCATCAGCCAATAGGATTTTTTCTACCTGCCAATCGGAATCTATTTTCTCCATCAGCCAATCGGAATCTAAGGGACGCCATCTTGGATGACGTCACTTAAAGGAACCGTCATTTCATAAGAAGACTTTGTTGGAAGAGGATGCTCCGCGCCGGATGTCTTGAAGATGGACCCGCTCCACGCCGGATGGATGAAGATAGAAGATGCCGTCTGGAAGAAGACTTCTTCCCGTCTGGAGGACCACTTCGCCTGGCTTGGATGAAGACTTCTCCTGGCTTTGTTGAGGACTTCGGTCCGGCTTGGATGAAGACTTCTCCCAGTAAGTCGATCTTCAGGGGGTTAGGTTTTTTAAGGGTGTATTGGGTGGGTTTTATTTTTAGGTTAGGGACTTTGGGCTTGCAAAAGAGCTAACTGCCCTTTTAAGGGCAATGCCCATCCAAATGCCCTTTTCAGGGCAATGGGGAGCTTAGGTTTTTTTAGTTAGTATTTTATTTGGGGAGTTGGTTGTGTGGGTGGTGGGTTTTAGTGTTGGGGAGTTGTTTGTATTTTTTTTTCAGGTAAAAGAGCTGATTACTTTGGGGCAATGCCCCGCAAAAGGCCCTTTAAGGGCTATTGGTAGTTTAGTTTAGGCTAGGGTTTTTTTTATTTTGGGGGGGATTTTTTTTATTTTGATAGGGCTATTGGATTAGGTGTATTTAGTTTAAATATCTTGTAATTTGTTTATTATTTTCTGTAATTTAGTGTTTTTTTTGTTGTACTTTAGCTAATTTAATTGATTTAATTGTTGTTTAGATCATTTATTTAATTATAGTGTAGTGTTAGGTGTTAGTGTAACTTAGGTTAGGTTTTATTTTACAGGTACTTTTGTATTTATTTTAGCTAGGTAGTTATTAAATAGTTAATAACTATTTAATAACTATTGTACCTAGTTAAAATAAATACAAACTTGCCTGTAAAATAAAAATAAACCCTAAGCTAGCTACAATTTAACTATTAGTTATATTGTAGCTAGCTTAGGGTTTATTTTATAGGTAAGTATTTAGTTTTAAATAGGAATAATTTAGTTAATGATAGGAATTTTATTTAGACTATTTAAATTATATTTAAGTTAGGGAGTGTTAGGGTTAGAGTTAGACTTAGATTTAGGGGTTAATAACTTTAATATAGTGGCGGCGACGTTGGGGGTGGCAGATTAGGGGTTAATAAATGTAGGTAGGTGGCGTCGATGTTAGGGACGGCAGATTAGGGGTTAATAATATTTAACTAATGTTTGCGAGGTGGGAGTGCAGCGGTTTAGGGGTTAATATGTTTATTATAGTGGCAGCGACGACGTTGGGGGCGGCAGATTAGGGGTTAATAAGTGTAGGTAGGTTGCAGCGACATTGGGGGAGGGAGATTAGGGGTTAATAAATATAATGTAGGTGTCGGCGATGTTGGGGGCAGCAGATTAGGGGTTCATAAATATAATGTAGGTGGCGGCGGTGTCCAGAGCGGCAGATTAGGAGTTAAAATTTTTATTATAGTGTTTGCGATGCGGGAGAGCCTCGGTTTAGGGGTTAATAGGTAGTTTATGGGTGTTAGTGTACTTTTTAGCACTTTAGTTATGGGTTTTATGTTACGGCGTTGTACCATAAAACTCTTAACTACTGACTTTTAAATGCGTTAGGGATCTTGACAGGGTAGGGTGTACCGCTCACTTTTTGGCCTCCCAGGACAGACTCGTAATACTGGCGCTATGGAAGTCCCATTAAAAAAAAGAATTAATGAAGTTTACGTAAGTCGTTTTGCGTTAAGGCCAAAGAAGTGTGGGTGCCCCTAAACCTGCAAGACTCGTAATACCAGCGGGCGTAAAAAAGCAGCGTTAGGACCTCTTAACGCTGCTTTTTTTACCATAACGCACAACTCGTAATCTAGCCGGAAGTTTCTAAATGTGTTGGCCTTAAAAGGACATGAAACCAATTTTTTTCTTTCAGCATTCAGATACAAATTTAAACAACTTTCCAGTTCACTTCTATTATCAAATCTGCTTCATTCCCTTGATAACCTTTCGTGAAGGAGCAACACTTAACTACAGAGAGCTAGCTGAATGCATTTAGGACTGGATTACAAGTGGAGTGCTAATTTATTGCCCGTTTGCTGCATGCGATAAATAACCAGCCATTACAAGTGGCTGGTTTTTGCCACCGTGAGCTGGCGGTAGCAATTAGTGCTTATAAAATTAATTAGACATCAGATCTCTGGTTAATTTTATAAATGTCCCCCAAAATACAGTGTAGCGTATTTTATTAAAAAATAAAAGTTGTACCATTTTTTATAAAATAACTGCACAAAAGTGACTTTACATTGTGGTCTATGGGAACTGTGTGTTCCCTGTAAATATGTAAATAAATATATACAAATACATTTATGTGTTTAATATGTGCATATATATATATTTATATTTGCTGCCATTGCTGCACTACTTACCCCCTTCACTGACGGCATCAGAACGAGGCTCCCTGGAGCCTATGGAAGCGCGCTCTTGTTAATTTAACTTGTAATACCAGCGCATATTAGCATGCGCTGGTATTACTCAGGGGAGCGATAATATCGCTTGCGTGCAAACGATATTTAGTAATCTGGCCCTTAGTCAGCCAATCACAAGAGACAAATGTGTGCAGGCACCAATCCCCAGCTAGCTCCCACTAGTGTTGGATATGGACATATTCTTTTTCAGCTACAGAACAAAGTACATTTGTCTTAAAATAACATGCTCTATCTGAATAATGCAAGTTTAATTTTGACTTTCCTATCGCTTTAAAGTTTATATGCTCAAGTGTACAATTTAAATTTGACTAGAAGCATTTTACATCTTTTTTATGCAAGAGGATACCCTGACATACACATGTACTCCTCATGTGCATGCATCTGATCCTTAATTGTGCTTGGAATACTGATGTCATCACGTGCAGTGTCACTGCTGGCATTCTTTGCATGTGCATGTTTTGGATATTCATTCATGAGCTTTATCTCTGTGTATGCTAGTGTGATAACATTCATCAAAAGCATTGGACTTTTATGTTCGTTTTAATGGCCATAATAGTCCCAGTGAGTACTAAGCAACATTTAAAAGTCTATGTGCAATTTTACAAGTGGAATTCAAAAATGCAAGCAGTAAGGAGCGATAATATTGATTGCGCTAAATACATACTGATAATTTTGTGAGTGGTGAACCTGATCTATTGCCCCATATAAAAATAGGGAAAAATACTCCACAAACTGAGCCATAAAAAAACATCACATGCACATTTTGGGCTTCCACCTGTTTTCAAGTAGTTTGCACGAGCAGAGTGTCTAGCACTAGCACAAAAAAATAAGCCAAAAGAAAAAGGAAATATTTCCCTAAGTGCTGCTCACTGTTCCATGATTAACCCCTAAACTGCCAGACCCTCTCATTGCAATTAATCCCCTAACCCCCATAAACCCATGGCAATATTACTTAAATGTTCTTTAAAAATATACAATTTTATGTGACTCAAACTTTATGAAAAAAAAACAAAACATAAATAATATAAAATATAAACGGAGCAGATCTAGAGACTGCTTATCTATATTGAGTATAACCACTGCATTAAGTAAAATTGATTTATGTTTATGGACTTGATGTCATTATCTCTAAAGATCACCTGTTTACATATCTATGTTATTGCTGATGTCTTGTGACCAATTATTTGCATAATTGCATTCCATGTACTCCTGTTTGAAAACTCAATAAAAACAGTTGAATATAAAAAAAATAAAAATAATATAAAATGTAATTTTCCTTGCCCCATATTGTGAGACTTATTGGAAGTGAAAAGAATCAATATCTTATTCAGTTCTATATCTGCTGGACCAAAAAAACAGCATGAGTTTGCTGCAAAGATACAGTTTGACTGATACATTTTGCTTTATTTCTCCAGGTGGGCACAAGGGCAGACAGGATTCGAGAAAACTGATCTTCTAAAACTCCTACTTTTGTCTCAGAAATAAAGTGCTGACCCACCGGAACCTGTTTTCACTTAGCTAGCAAAGTCCTGAGTATTTGACTGTGAATACTGCAATATACTTTATGCATGATCTAAGCAGAGAACAGCTACTGCACTTAAAGGGGCAGTAAACCTAGAAAATAATGTTATATAATTCTGCACATAGTGCAGAATTATATAACATTATCTTAGCCAAACTTTATTTAACATAATATTGCCTCTGAAATTTGATTAAAAAAAGAGGGTTTTTCAGACCGCCGCTGTTGCTCTACTGAGCGGGTCTGGTTTTCCCCCTGAGCGCATCTGGGCAGCTGTCTAGTCACAGCCTGGCCCGATCGCGCCATTACACTCAATGCAGCTCGCTCCTGCTCTGTCTGAAAGCGGGAGTGAGCTGCATTTCCACCTATTGTGCAATTGCACAATAGGTGGAAAGGTAGTTAGTGAAGAGATGCACTTGTCCCACCTTGAATTTCACCTCTGACCGGTTCTGTGTCTTTGTGCATGATGAGGTTATGCTGCTGGGAGCCTGCAACTTCCCCCACATTGACAGAGGACAGGGATGGTCTGGGTCTGACAGTGGCTGACTCAGTCACTGAAGTGCTGCCTGGGTCCATTGGACCTACTTGGTCCAATGGTTGAGCCGACCCTTTCGACACATCTGGTGAGACATATCTGTAGCCACCAATCAGCAGCTAGTTTCCAGAAGAACATTATAGCTTCTTGTCAATGAAATCACAAACCCCAACTAGAAAAGGAAATCCAGAGGTGCTACAAGTCCAACAGATATGAATAGCAATGCAACATCAAAGTCCCAAAAGTAGATCTATTGAAAACCATCCAGCTGCAACAACTTTTTTCTTAAAGTCCAAAGATACCCATAAGACAATAAGAAGGCACAGCATTGTGTAATCTAAAAATAAACCAACGTATAAAGGAAAGTGTGATAATGTACTCACAAGGTATAAATCCCACTCTTGTGCTAGTGACAGCAGACCGGCCTCTTGACAGTGGACCAGCTCACTAAACACCCAGTAACAGGACCTTGAACTCCCAAGGTGCCTCATAGACAATAGAAAGGTGCAGCATTTTGGATTACACAATGATATGCGTTTGTATTGTCTTATAGGAATCTTGGGTCTTTATTGTAGCTTCTTGGCCTACCTAGTTAGGATTTTCAACAAAAGGTATCAACAGACGTAAACTGAAAAATCTCTTAAAATTGCATGCTCCATCTGAACCATGAAAGAATAAGTTTAACTTTCATGTTACTGTAAAGGAACACAAAACCTTATACACTTCTGCCATTTATTACAATATTTGCAGGTCACATATATAACTGTTCAACTGGACCTGTATAAAAAAAAATCAATGTGCATAGAATATGTTTGCGCCCCAGTGGGTGTGTGATTACATTTTGTACTCAGTACAGCATATAATTGTCTGTAATGCTCACAAAGGCAAACGTTTAACATATAGCTTAAAGGGACAGTCTACTTGAAAAGTTTTATTGTTTAAAAAGATAGATAATCCTTTTATTACCCATTCCCCAGTTTTGAATAACCAACATAGTTATATTAATATACTTTTTACCTTTGTGATTACCTTGCATCTAAGCCTCTGCAGACTGACCCCTTATCTCAGTGCTTTTTACAGACTTGCATTTTAGCCAATCAGTGCCCTCTCATAGGTAACTCCATGGGAATGAGCACAATGATTTATATATGGCACATATGAACTAGCACCGTCTAACTGTGAAACGCTGTCAAAATGCACTGAGATAAGAGGCGGCCTTCAAAGACTTATAAATAGGTTTATGAGCCTACCTAGGTTTAGCTTTCAATAAAGAATACCAAGAGAACAAAGCTAATTTGATGATACAAGTAAATTGGAAAGTTATTTATGCAGTGTTGTGCTTACTTCCTGGTTTGGTTAGATGGCACATTGAGGCTTCCATTCAAAGATGATGTCATCAAGTGGGCTGTGCTTAGAATCAGAAAAGTTCAGAAGCCATCTTGTGACAGTTTGTGATGCAGTTATAAAGTACAAGTAACAAGGACTGAACCGCAGGATCTGACAAGTGCTGCTAATAATAAGTGTAATGTCAGCTACAGATCTGCAGCAGGATACAGCATCAGCTAGTCAGGAAGAGTAAGAACTCTCAGTTACACATTACAGTTATAAGCTATATTGCAGTTATACAGTTATAAGTTACTCTGGATTACTCTAGTGCTGCATACACAGTGTACAGGACTGCTAATCTAAGGAGTGCAGCAGCCATCCATTATAAAGGACTATATATTTGTATACATCCATATTACTGTGTGCAAATCTACAGGAGCTACCTTGTTATGTAATCCAGTAAATAAAGTGCTAGTCTACATTCAGAAGTTGCAAGTACATCATTCATATAAAGAGTTAATTTTTGGTATGTAAGGACATTACATCTGGCGACGAGTATACTACCACAAACTCACGCTATAATGGCTGTATTTGACCCTGACACAGATAACTGGATTTCCTGGACTGAAAGGCTACAGCAGTATTTACTTGCCAATGACATTGGAGATACTAAGTCTGTTGCTGTCTGTCTGACAACTATTGGTGCTGAAACATATGAGATTCTAAAAGACCTGCTACACCCAGAAAAGCCAGCCACCAAGTCTTTGTCTGAAATAATACAGATCTTAACACAACATTTCCAACCACTAGAGATTGCTGAGCGGTTCAAGTTTTATAGCAGGCACCAAGGGGTACAAGAGACTGTATCTACATTTTCAATCAGTTTAAAGAAATTGGCTAGCATCTGTGCTTTTGGGGAGTATCTGAATATGATTTGTTATGGGTATCAGTACAGAATCTATTCAAAGGTGACTTTTGACAGAGGAGAGCCTGACCTTCCATAAAGCACTAGAGATTGCTTCTGTTTTGGAACAGGCCATACAAGTTTATTGCAGAAGCATTCCCATACTTAGGAAGAACAGGTATTTTTCTCCAATGAAAAAGCAACAGACCAAACCAGCCAGTAAATATTCAGCAAAAGCATCATTGCCTATTAACTGTTACAGATATGGAGCACAGAATCATGTAGCTTCTGAATGCAGATTTAAAAATGCTAGTTGTCAGGGCTGTGGTAAAATAGGACACTTAAAGAAGGCTTGCAGAGGATCTCAGCAGAGTGCCTCAAGCAAAGCACATAAGAAGGGAAATTGCCACATGGCTTATAGTGGAGCCACATCAGATTCAGAAGAGGAAATGACTGTTCAGAGTTTGACTGTATACGCCATGGCAGCAGGGTCTGAGCCGTTAACCGTTCATGTTAATATTAAAGGAAAAAAATTGACCATGGACTTAGATACTGGGGCTACAGTTTCAGTTATGATGAATAAAGATTGGAAACAGCTGAAAATTCCAGTATTAATGCAGCCCACTACCTTGAAGCTACAAACATACTCCAGAGAAGTCTTGATGCCACTGGGGTGTGCATCTGTATCTGTGTGTACAAACAGAAAAACTGCCAATCTTACACTATATATACTAAAATCAGGTGGCCAACCTTTTTATGAAAGGGACTGGATACGGGCCCTTGGCATGCCTAAGAGCCTCAAAAACAGTGAAGTTTATCATATTGGAGTTGATCGTGCCCAGTGGATTCAGAACATTAAGACCAAATATGCCCCGGTGTTAGAAGAGTTAAAGATTATAACTAGTGATGTCGCGAATAGTTCGCGGGCGAATAGTTCCCAGCGAACATAGCTTGTTTGTGTTCGCCGCGGCGGGCGAACATATGCGATGTTTGATCCGCCCCCTATTCGTCATCATTGAGTCAAACTTTGACCCTGTACCTCACAGTCAGCAGACACATTCTAGCCAATCAGCAGCAGACCCTCCCTCCCAGACCCTCCTACCTCCTGGACAGCATACATTTTAGATTCATTCGGAAGCTGTATTCTTAGTAAGAGGAGGGACAGTGTAGCTGCTGCTTATTTGATAGGGAAATCGATAGCTAGGCTAGTTTATTAAGTGTCCACTACAGTCCTGAAGGACTCATCTGATCTCTGTTGTAAGGACAGCACACCAAAAAGCCCTTTTTAGGGCTAGAACATGTCTGCTTTTTTTTTTTTTTCCCTGTGTAATCTAATTGCAGTTGCCTGCCTGCCAGCGTGTGTGTCAGGCTCACAGCGTATACTGTGCCCACTTGCCCAGTGCCACCACTCATATCGGGTGTAACAGTAGTGTACATTTAAAAAAACAAACAATTTTTTGACTGTGTTAAATAATAGCAGTCAGTTTCCTTCACACGTGTGCTTTTCAGTGCCTTCCTGCCAGGGCACAGTGTCACCCCAGTGCAACTCATATCTGGTGTAACAGTAGTGTACATTTAAAAAAAAAAAACACTTTTTTGACTGTGTTAAATAATAGCAGTCAGTTTCCTTCACACGTGTGCGTTTCAGTGCAAGCCTGCCAGGGCACAGTGTCACCCCAGTGCAACTCATATCTGGTGTAAGAGTAGTGTACATTTAAAAAAAACAACACTTTTTTGACTGTGTTAAATAATAGCAGTCAGTTTCCTTCACACGTGTGCGTTTCAGTGCCTTCCTGCCAGGGCACAGTGTCACCCCAGTGCAACTCATATCTGGTGTAACAGTATTGTACATTTAAAAAAAACAACACTTTTTTGACTGTGTTAAATAATAGCAGTCAGTTTCCTTCACACGTGTGCGTTTCAGTGCCTGCCTGCCAGGGCACAGTGTCACCCCAGTGCAACTCATATCTGGTGTAACAGTAGTGTACATTTAAAAAAAACAAAACTTTTTTGACTGTGTTAAATAATAGCAGTCAGTTTCCTTCACACGTGTGCGTTTCAGTGCCTGCCTGCCTGCCAGGGCACAGTGTCACCCCAGTGCAACTCATATCTGGTGTAACAGTAGTGTACATTTAAAAAAAAAAACACTTTTTTGACTGTGTTAACCCCTTAACGACCAACGACGTATGGGGTACGTCCTGCAAAAAAATGCAGTTAAGGACCAAGGACGTACCCCGTACGTCGTTGGTCTTTGAAAGCCCTGGAAGCGATCCTGATCGCTTCCAGCCGCTTTCATGTTATTGCAGTGATGCCTCGATATTGAGGCATCCTGCAATAACAGTTTTGAGCAGTCCGATTTAGAGAGAGCCACTCTGTGGCCCTCTCTGCATCGGCCATTGATCGCGGTGTTCGTTGGTGGGTGGGAGCTTATCCAGGGAGGTGGGTGGGCGGCGATCAATGGAGGAGGGAGGCAGGATCGCGTGTGGGGTGCGTGCCAGAATGCGCGCGCGTGCACGAGGGTGGGTGCGCGCGTGCACGAGGGTGGGAACCCTACACTATGGAACAATCATAAGGACTCAGTGGGAGAGACTCAGTGGGAGAGAGGGTATAAATAAATAAAAGTAGTAATCTGGGAGAGGGTTGGGGGTTGGGGGTTGTGGGGGGGCAGCTACACTACAGAAAATAGTTGTTTTTTTTAAATAAAAATAAACAAAAACTTTTTAATTTCAAACTGGGTACTGGCAGACAGCTGCCAGTACCCAATATGGCACACAAAAAGGCAGGGGGGGGGGGGTTAGAGAGCTGTTTGGGGGGGGATCAGGGAGGTTGGGGGCAAAGGGGGGATCCTACATAGCAGCATATGTAAATATGCTCAAAAAAAAATAATAAAAAAATAAAAGATAGCTTTTATTTTAGTACTGGCAGACTTTCTGCCAGTACTTAAGATGGCGGGGACAATTGTGGGGTGGGGGAGGGAAGAGAGCTGTTTGGGAGGGATCAGGGGGATGTGATGTGTCAGGTGGGAGGCTGATCTCTACACTAAAGCTAAAATTAACCCTGCAAGCTCCCTACAAGCTACCTAATTAACCCCTTCACTGCTAGCCATAATACTCGTGTGATGCGCAGCGGCATTTAGCTGCCTTCTAATTACCAAAAAGCAACGCCAAAGCCATATATGTCTGCTATTTCTGAACAAAGGGGATCCCAGAGAAGCATTTACAACAATTTGTGCCATAATTGCACAAGCTGTTTGTAAATGATTTCAGTGAGAAACCTAAAATTGTGAAAAATTTAATTTTTTTTTAATTTGATTGCATTTGGCGGTGAAATGGTGGCATGAAATATACCAAAATTGGCCTAGATCAATACTTGGGGTTGTCTACTACACTACACTAAAGCTAAAATTATCCCTAAAAGCTTCCTACATGCTCCATAATTAACCCCTTCACTGCTGGGCATAATACATGTGTAGTGCGCAGTGGCATTTAGCAGCCTTCTAATTACTAAAAAGCAACGCCAAAGCCATATATATCTGCTATTTCTGAACAAAGGGGATCCCAGAGAAGAATTTACAACCATTTAAGCCATAATTGCACAAGCTGTTTGTAAATAATTTCAGTGAGAAACCAAAAGTTTGTGAAAAAATTAGTAAAAAAGTGAACAATTTTTTTTATTTAATCGCATTTGGCGGTGAAATGGTGGCATGAAATATACCAAAATGGGCCTAGATGAATACTTTGGGATGTCTACTAAAAAAAAATATATACATGTCAATGGATATTCAGAGATTCCTGAAAGATATTAGTGTTCCAATGTAACTAGCGCTAATTTTGAAAAATAATGGTTTGGAAATAGCAAAGTGCTACTTGTACTTATTGCCCTATAACTTACAAAAAAAGCAAAGAACATGTAAACATTGGGTATTTCTAAACTCAGGACAAAATTTAGAAACTATTTAGCACAAGTGTTTTTTGGGGGTCATAGTTAGAAAAAGTGTGTTTTTTTCAATTTTTCCCTCATATTTTATAATTTTTTTTATAGTAAATTATAAGATATGATGAAAATAATGGTATCTTTAGAAAGTCCATTTAATGGCGAGAAAAACGGTATATAATATGTGTGGGTACAGTAAATGAGTAAGAGGAAAATTACAGCTAAACACAAACACCGCAGAAATGTAAAAATAGCCTTGGTCCCAAACGGACAGAAAATGGAAAAGTGCTGTGGTCATTAAGAGGTTAAATAATAGCAGTCAGTTTCCTTCACACGTGTGCGTTTCAGTGCCTGCCTGCCAGGGCACAGTGTCACCCCAGTGCAACTCATATCTGGTGTAACAGTAGTGTACATTTAAAAAAAACAACACTTTTTTGACTGTGTTAAATAATAGCAGTCAGTTTCCTTCACACGTGTGCGTTTCAGTGCCTGCCTGCCAGGGCACAATGTCACCCCAGTGCAACTCATATCTGGTGTAACAGTAGTGTACATTTAAAAAAAAACAACACTTTTTTGACTGTGTTAAATATAGCAGTCAGTTTCCTTCACACGTGTGCGTTTCAGTGCCTGCCTGCCAGGGCACAGTGTCACCCCAGTGCAACTCATATCTGGTGTAACAGTAGTGTACATTTAAAAAAACAACACGGGGGCGGAGCCTGGAGGAGCGCGGTGATGGCTGCTTAATCACCGAGCTCCGTGCATGCTGAGCAAATAAAGAGTATCAAACAGCCTGAATATGAAGCAATTTGGCTGAAAGCTGAGGGACAACTCTCTGGCGGTACAGGGAATAAGGTGAACCTACAGCATATAAAATTGAACGGAGTTAAGCGGAGCAGCGCATCTCTGTTTTGACTCAGAGACGGACATGACCGCAATCTAGAAGGAGAACCGTGTGGAGGGATAGCGGTGCACTACGGCACTAAAAATAAAGAGAGAAGACTCCTACAACAACTTACCGCTTATGTCATCGGACCGGGTGAGCAAGTTGAAACGGCCCGATATATGTTTAACATTCCCCGGGGAGGAGGAGGGAGGAGCTACATGGTGGTGGAAGTGGCCATCTTTACACAACGCTGACGCAGTTACAAGCGCGGCAGTGACTATGAGGTGAATACTGAATCTGGCCCAGATAAGCAGGGTATAAAAATAAGCTTGCACAACTTGTTTCACATATGCCCCAAAAAAAACTTTATCTCTAAATACGGGACTGAAACCACCATACTAGCCTCACCGTATATAACGTTTTGGAGATCTAAGGAATGACATAGTAGCTGACCAGAATATGCCCTAGAAAAGGTGACTCCTTTATTACAATCACAACGGAGACATGAGCCTGGAAGGCAGGAAGGCAACATAAAATAAACATGCACCAATGATGTAAAAATACCTGCAAAAGTTAATCACTGGGGAGTTGCTGGATATGGGAATCCCTATATTGTAAAAAGGGCGCTAACTACAAATGCTGATATAAAACTTGAGAATCATATCAAATTTCTGCTAACTGTTGTAAATACACTTTATTGCTTTACTCTCACAAACAGCAGCTGAAAGAAAACAGACAGCTTGATTTGGTTACAAACAATTAAGCTTTCATAGCACTGACACAGACATGTCTGCCAGAAAACAAAATAAAACAGGAGTAGGAGCAAAGATATCTGCACAACATCCCTTTTTTAAGTCATCTAAAGGAGACAAAGGTCAAGAAGCAGAAGCATTAATGATAGAGGAAGAAATGGATTCTGACACTGACTCTCAAAACACTAAAATGGATCAAACTCCAGCGACTAAAGCAGACCTTAAAAATCTAATGTCTAAACAGGACATCAATAATATTTTCAATAAGATGTGGGAGAAAATGGACACGCTGCAGACCACGGTCACTAATAGCCTGACAGATATCAAACAAGATATTCTGGACTTAGGTACCAGAATTGAATCTTTAGAAGAAAAAGAGGAAACCACCACTGAAGATATAAATACCCTCTCCCAACACATGTCCTCTCAGCAACAAGATATAGAAGAAATGCAAGATAAACTGGAGGACATGGAGAACAGGAGCCGCCGGTGTAATCTCAGATTAAAGGGGGTTCCCGAAACAATAACAACACCAGAACTTCCTGAATTTCTCCTACAACTATTTCAAGCCATCACAGACAACAAGGAAGACGGCAAATTTGAAACGGAAAGAGCACACAGAGCCTTAAGAGCAAGACCCAAAAAAGGAGACCCGCCAAGAGACATTATAATTAAGATGCTGCTGTTTCGCGACAAAGAAGAAATTTTAACAGCTGCAAGACAAAATCCTACCTTCAAGTTTAAAGGCTCGGTTATTCAATTCTACCAGGACTTGTGCCTGAGAACACTTCAGAGGCGTAGTACTTTGCGACCCCTTACACAACTTTTATGCAAAACCCAAATACCCTATAGATGGGGATTCCCATTCTCCCTCAATATTCTACACGAAGGAAAAACTGTGTCCCTCAAAGACCCAGCAGAGATACCAACTATCTGCAAACTGATGAAACTCGAATGCCCAGATCTACCGTCATCATCCCAAGAACAAGACACAGCTCATCAATCTACCCGTCAAATATTTCCCACCAGAGACAGATGGACCAAAGTAGCAAAAAAGAAGCAGAAAGCTTGAAGGATTCCTGAGCCTGCACAAATACTAAAGACGCTCTGCCTTAAAAGAAGCTGAGAGGACTGCTCTATTGGAGATTTTCCAACTACTTAAGACATATAATAGATTAACATTTCTTTACAGGTAAGCTCATTAGGCACTGCCTCATGGACTCTGATCAAAAAGAGAAAGAATCGAGGCAGAAGCTAGAGTATTAATCCTTTCAAAAGCTTACCGCCACAGACGTCGAGTTAAGATCCTCCAAGGACGGTTTAATTTGTTTTCATAGTAAATGATTAACCTACAGTTAGCCAAAACTAACTTGCATACTCTTATACTAGCAATGTTTATTTTTTACGATGTACACAGCTCAATAATGCACATCTACCCCAATGTGCAATAACTGTTTGGACACAGATGCGGTGTATATCCTACACATTACTGTTATCATGTTTTGTTGTTGTTTTATTTTTTTTTTTGTTTATGTTTTTATTAGTTATCGTTATTGGTTTGGCATGGGAAAACTCATGTTACACAACTGTTACATTTATTTGGTCACAATATCACTGCAACTACTTAACCTCCCCTAAGCTATCCAGAGAAGATGGAAGGAGTATTAAGGTGAGGAGCAATATATTTTCTTGTATAACACATCTGCATTTAGATAGATTTTACTATTACAATGTCCTCTCTTCCACCTGTTTGTTACTCACAGAGAACTTTAGATACAATAGCACATACCCAGACACTGAGACAGATGGAATCTTGGACTATTAACTTACTCTCACATAATGTTAGAGGTCTGAACTCAGACATTAAGCGACGAATGGCAATTACACAATATAGATCCCTGAAAGCAAATGTGATCTTTCTCCAGGAAACACATTTTTTAAAATCTCAAATACCTAGATACTGGACCAAAGATTTCCGACAACATTATCACTCTACATCTGACTCTAAAAAACGGGGGGTATCTATACTAATACATTCCTCCCTACCCTTTATACACCAGGAAACAATTGAAGACAAGGAGGGCAGATTCCTCATTGTGAAAGGCCAAATTCAAGAGACTGACATTTTATTCTGTAAGATTTACGCACCTAATGACAAACAAGACACTTTCTTCAGACATATCACACATCTTTTGACAGGGTGGTCCCAAATTAGGACAATTTTTGCGGGAGACTTCAATGTGGACCTTACATTACAATCCAAACAATGCAACTCCCCACTTACCAATAAACAACACAAACAACGCAAGATGATCAAGACAATACAAGACTATCTAACCACAGGCCTATTGATAGACTCTTGGAAGACACTATATGGACACACAAATCACACTACCTTTTTTTCCGTGGCACACAAAACATACAGTAAGCTGGACTACATATTTGTCAGCCAGTTTTTACAATCCACCCTAATAAACTCAAGCATTCACCCATGTGTATGGTCAGACCACTCCATAGTGCAGCTCACACTAGGTAGTATCCGAGTCCCGAATAGAACCAGATCGTGGACATACGACCCCATCTGTTTAAAAGACCCTATGGTCCACGCTGCAGTGGAACGTAGTATGTTAGAGTACTGGGACATTAACACGGGGACGACGACCAACCCTATCATGACATGGGCAGCACACAAGACTTATCTGAGGGGACTACTTATAAAAGGAAAATCCAGTTTTCTCAAGAAACGACATACACGGAGAGTAGACTTACAGAGAGAGATAGACACTCTAGAGAGACAACATAAACTCACACTGTCTGAGACCACACTGAAACTGCTTCAAGGTAAACGAACAGAATTGGCATCTATCTTAAATGATCAAGCAGTCAAAGCAGCTTTTCGGCTTAAGACCAATTACTATATATATGCAAATAAGCCAGACAGATATCTAGCAAATAGGATTCGTGAGCGGGCAAGAATTGCCTCTATAGCACAGATCCAAACACAAGAAAGCACTAAATCACCTATAATGCTTAAATGGGAAACGGACACAAACATAACATTGGAAATGCCAGAATGGCAAGACATATTTCACTCTTCGTGCAGGGGGCTAATTAGTGCTGACCTACGAGAAAATAGCCTCAAGACCATCTTTCGATGGTACTTGACGCCAATTAAAACGTCACATTACACAGAAAGCAGAAGTAGAAACTGCTATAGGGGATGCAACTCAATTGGAACCTACATGCATATGTGGTGGGAATGCCCCAGAGTAGCTCATATTTGGGCTAAGCTATCAACTCATCTTGGCTTTCTTCTAGAGGAGCGAATCTCGTTAACTGTTTCTCAGGGATTGTTAAATGCCCCTTTGCCAAACTTCAATAAACATATCAATACCTTCATTAGAATATTATGCACAGTCACGAGGGTGAGTATTGCCAGGTACTGGAAGGAGGGAGTGCCAACATGGAATGAGATACTAGAAAGATTTAAAATGACATACTCCTTACATGAAATGGCAGCAATGCTATTAGGAACGGTTGATGTGTTTCATAAAATCTGGTTTTATTGGATAACACATCCAATCTAGCCAATTCAACCCCACACCATGAACACAGAAAGAAATAGCATTTAAAAAAAGAAACAAGCACAGAGGTGAGAAAAGTGTTAACTAATACAGGGAATAAATTAGGTAGAGAAACTAAACAGGTTAACGTAGGCCCCCCTCCACTACTGAAAAAGGAAAAAACGCTAGAGGATTACTTTGCAGAAAGTTGCAGTGATATATAATTGATAGATTTTAAATGACCAATTGTTTGATTTGTTTGCTCAATTACAGTTTGTTAAATCGTTTTTTTTGTTTGTATTTCTTTTGGTAACAAAAAATGAGTCATGTGATAACAGTCTTTCACGAGAACAACATCGGGTGTGATGTATTGGTTCTGAGAATGTATTGATTATGATAGATGACACAGATAAAATAATAATCTGAACACGGAATGTACTAACTAATGCATACCAACACTTGATGAACCAAATATGTAATCAACTGTATAAGACACTTGTTATGTTTGTTGATGTTATCTCAATAAAAACAATTTTAACATAAAAAAAACAACACTTTTTTGACTGTGTTAAATAATAGCAGTCAGTTTCCTTCACACGTGTGCGTTTCAGTGCCTGCCTGCCAGGGCACAGTGTCTTCCCAGTGCAACTCATATCTGGTGTAACAGTAGTGTACATTTAAAAAAAACAACACTTTTTTGACTGTGTTAAATAATAGCAGTCAGTTTCCTTCACACGTGTTCCTTTCAGTGCCTGCCTGCCAGGGCACAGTGTCACCCCAGTGCAACTCATAACTGGTGTAACAGTAGTGTACATTTAAAAAAAACAACACTTTTTTGACTGTGTTAAATAATAGCAGTCAGTTTCCTTCACACGTGTGCGTTTCAGTGCCTGCCTGCCAGGGCACAGTGTCACCCCAGTGCAACTCATATCTGGTGTAACAGTAGTGTACATTTAAAAAAACAACAACACTTTTTTGACTGTGTTAAATAATAGCAGTCAGTTTCCTTCACACGTGTGCGTTTCAGTGCCTGCCTGCCAGGGCACAGTGTCTTCCCAGTGCAACTCATATCTGGTGTAACAGTAGTGTACATTTAAAAAAAACAACACTTTTTTGACTGTGTTAAATAATAGCAGTCAGTTTCCTTCACACGTGTTCCTTTCAGTGCCTGCCTGCCAGGGCACAGTGTCACCCCAGTGCAACTCATAACTGGTGTAACAGTAGTGTACATTTAAAAAAAACAACACTTTTTTGACTGTGTTAAATAATAGCAGTCAGTTTCCTTCACACGTGTGCGTTTCAGTGCCTGCCTGCCAGGGCACAGTGTCACCCCAGTGCAACTCATATCTGGTGTAACAGTAGTGTACATTTAAAAAAACAACAACACTTTTTTGACTGTGTTAAATAATAGCAGTCAGTTTCCTTCACATGTGTGCGTTTCAGTGCCTGCCTGCCAGGGCACAGTGTCACCCCAGTGCAACTCATATCTGGTGTAACAGTAGTGTACATTTAAAAAAAACAACACTTTTTTGACTGTGTTAAATAATAGCAGTCAGTTTCCTTCACACGTGTGCGTTTCAGTGCCTGCCTGCCAGGGCACAGTGTCACCCCAGTGCAACTCATATCTGGTGTAACAGTAGTGTACATTTAAAAAAAACAACACTTTTTTGACTGTGTTAAATAATAGCAGTCAGTTTCCTTCACACGTGTGCGTTTCAGTGCCTGCCTGCCAGGGCACAGTGTCACCCCAGTGCAACTCATATCTGGTGTAACAGTAGTGTACATTTAAAAAAAACAACACTTTTTTGACTGTGTTAAATAATAGCAGTAAGTTTCCTTCACACGTGTGCGTTTCAGTGCCTGCCTGCCAGGGCACAGTGTCACCCCAGTGCAACTCATATCTGGTGTAACAGTAGTGTACATTTAAAAAAAACAACACTTTTTTTGACTGTGTTAAATAATAGCAGTCAGTTTCCTTCACACGTGTGCGTTTCAGTGCCTGCCTGCCAGGGCACAGTGTCACCCCAGTGCAACTCATATCTGGTGTAACAGTAGTGTACATTTAAAAAAAAACAACACTTTTTTGACTGTGTTAAATATAGCAGTCAGTTTCCTTCACACGTGTGCGTTTCAGTGCCTGCCTGCCAGGGCACAGTGTCACCCCAGTGCAACTCATATCTGGTGTAACAGTAGTGTACATTTAAAAAAAACAACACTTTTTTGACTGTGTTAAATAATAGCAGTCAGTTTCCTTCACACGTGTGCGTTTCAGTGCCTGCCTGCCAGGGCACAGTGTCACCCCAGTGCAACTCATATCTGGAGTAACAGTAGAGTACATTTAAAAAAAAAAAACTTTTTTGACCGTGTTAAATAATAGCAGTCAGTTTCCTTCACACGTGTGCGTTTCAGTGCCTGCCTGCCTGCCAGGGCACAGTGTCACCCCATTGCAACTCATATCTGGTGTAACAGTAGTGTACATTTAAAAAAAACAAAACACTTTTTTGACTGTGTTAAATAATAGCAGTCAGTTTCCTTCACACGTGTGCGTTTCAGTGCCTGCCTGCCAGGGCACAGTGTCACCCCAGTGCAACTCATATCTGGTGTAACAGTAGTGTACATTTAAAAAAAACAACACTTTTTTGACTGTGTTAAATAATAGCAGTAAGTTTCCTTCACACGTGTGCTTTTCAGTGCCTGCCTTCCAGGGCACAGTGTCACCCCAGTGCAACTCATATCTGGTGTAACAGTAGTGTACATTTAAAAAAAACAACACTTTTTTGACTGTGTTAAATAATAGCAGTCAGTTTCCTTCACACGTGTGCGTTTCAGTGCCTGCCTGCCAGGGCAGAGTGTCACCCCAGTGCAACTCATATCTGGTGTAACAGTAGTGTACATTTAAAAAAAAACAACACTTTTTTGACTGTGAAATAATAGCAGTCAGATTCCTTCACACTTGTGCATTTCAGTGCCTGCCAAGGCACAGTGTCACACCAGTGCAACTAATATCTGGTGTAACAGTAGTGTACATTTAAAAAAAACAAACACTTTTTTGACTGTGAAATAATAGCAGTCAGTTTCCTTCACACGTGTGCGTTTCAGTGCCTGCCTGCCAGGGCACAGTGTCACACCAGTGCAACTCATATCTGGTGTAACAGTAGTGTACATTTAAAAAAAACAACACTGATAGGGGACGTAACAGGGATTAAACTGATAAGAATAGAACTACTTAACACACCACTCCTATCTGGTGGCACATTAGATTGCATGCGCAGTGCCCCAAATTTGAAGTAGGAGGACCGACCAAGCATCTTTTTCCATCTCCCGGTTCCTAAAATCGATGCCATATACACGTCCTCTGATAGGGGACGTAACAGGGATTAAACTGATAAGAATAGAACCACTTAACACACCACTCCTATCTGGTGGCACATTAGATTGCATGTGCAGTGCCCCAAATTTGAAGTAGGAGGACCGACCAACCATCTTTTTCCATCTCCCAGTTCCTAAAATCGATGCCATATACACGTCCCCTGATAGGGGACGTAACAGGGATTAACATGATAGGAATAGTACTACTTAACACACCTTATAATAACGCAGAGAGAGGTAACGCAGAGAGAGGAGTCTGAAGAAGAGAACAGTAGTGTACATTTAAAAAAAACAACTCTTTTTTGACTGTGTTAAATAATAGCAGTCAGTTTCCTTCACACGTGTGCATTTCAGTGCCTGCCTGCCAGGGCACAGTGTCACCCCATTGCAACTCATATCTGGTGTAACAGTAGTGTACATTTAAAAACAACAACACTTTTTTGACTGTGTTAAATAATAGCAGTCAGTTTCCTTCACACGTGTGCGTTTCAGTGCCTGCCTGCCAGGGCACAGTGTCACCCCAGTGCAACTCATATCTGGTGTAACAGTAGTGTACATTTAAAAACAACAACACTTTTTTGACTGTGTTAAATAATAGCAGTCAGTTTCCTTCACACGTGTGCGTTTCAGTGCCTGCCTTCCAGGGCACAGTGTCACCCCAGGGCAACTCATATCTGGTGTAACAGTACTGTACATTTAAAAAAAAAAAACACTTTTTTGACTGTGAAATAATCGAAGTCAGTTTCCTTCACACGTGTGCGTTTCAGTGCCTGCCTTCCAGGGCACAGTGTCACACCAGTGCAACTCATATCTGGTGTAACAGTAGTGTACATTTAAAAAAAACAACACTTTTTTGACTGTGAAATAATAGCAGTCAGATTCCTTCACACGTGTGCGTTTCAGTGCCTGTCAAGGCACAGTGTCACACCAGTGCAACTCATATCTGGTGTAACAGTAGTGTACAGGAGTTTTGCCATGGATCCCCCTCCGGCATGCCACAGTCCAGGTGTTAGTCCCCTTGAAACAACTTTTCCATCACTATTGTGGCCAGAAAGAGTCCCTGTGGGTTTTAAAATTCACCTGCCTTTTGAAGTCTATGGCGGTTCGCCCGGTTCGACCGTTCACGAACAGTTCTGGAAGTTCGCGTTCGCCATTCACAAACCCAAAATTTTAGGTTTGCGACATCACTAATTATAACCCCAGTGCATTGTAGTGAGTGGGCTTCTCCTATTGTACCGGTAAGGAAGAAAGATGGACAGATCCAAATATGTGGAGACTTTAGGATGGTGTTGAATGAACAGTTAGCAGTGGATAAGTATCCATTACCCAGGACAGAAGAGATTTTTGCTAATTAAGCTGGGGGACAACATTTCACAAAGATTGATTTAAAGAATGCTTACCTTCAACTTGAAGTACATCCAGATTCTCAAAAGTTACTCATCATCAATATTCACTGTGGTTTATTTAAATATAATCATATGGTCTTTGGCATTGCTCCTGCACCAGCCATCTGGCAACGCACCATGGAAGAGTTGTTAAATGGACTACCCAATGTCCAATGCCTTTTAGATGACATGTTAATCATGGGCAGGATGGAGGAAGAACATCGACACAATGTAGAGAGGGTACTGCAGCGGCTAATGACCTACGGGTTGAAGGTCAACTTGGAGAAGTGTGCTTTCATGTGTGACAAATTAGAATTTTGTGGCCATGTTATAGATTGTCATGGTCTACACACTGCTGATGACAAAGTCAAGGCATTGCAAGAAGCTCCTATACCACAGAATGCATCACAACTACAATCATACCTTGGTCTCCTTAACTATTGCCACAGTTTTCTTCCACAGCTAGCCCATACATTACACCGACTACATCAGCTTCTTGAGACAAATCGACCCTGGTTGTCGAGCAGTGAATGCAATCAAGCCTTCCAGGAATCCAAGAACCTACTTCAGTGTTCCAGTATGTTAATGCACTATGATCTTCAGAAACCACTCATGATAGCATGTGATGCTTCACCTTATGGTTTAGGGGCTGTCTTGTCACACACAATGCCATATGGGACAGACCGATTGGTAGCCTTTGCTTCTCGTTCTCTAACGATGGCAGAGAATAACTATTCTCAATTAGACCAGGAAGCATTGGCCATTGTATGGGCTCTTAAGAAGTTCCATAACTATATTTATGGTAGAACATGTACTCTTTTAACTGACCATAAGACACTGCTGACCATCTTTAATCCAAGGAAGGGAATTTAAACCACTACAGTGGCTAGATTACAAAGGTATGCTCTAACTTTGGGAGCATATCATTACTCCATCAAATACCAGGCCCATGATTCCCATGGCAATGCTGATGCCATGTCCAGGTTTCCACTAATGAATTCCTCACCAGTTATTCAAGAAAGCCTTCCAAGTGTGTGTTTTACGGGTATAGTACATGCCAAACAAATTGCAAAGGAGACAGCTTGTGATACTGAATTACACCTTCTGGCAAAGTATTTGAGATATGGCTGGCCAAGAACTGGCTGTGATGTGCAGCGAGCATACATATTACGAGCGAAAGAACTCACACTCAGAAATCTATGTATTTTATGGGGTGAGAGAGTTCTGGTTCCTAACGGGTTATGGCAAGCTACGTTAAAACTCCTTCATGAAGGACACCCAGGCATTGTCAGAATGAAACAGAAGGTCAGGGGTCATGTTTGGTGGCCGACCATTGATAAGGACATTGAGAACTATGTTATGGCATGCAAAGGGTGTGTTCAAGCTCAAGAACAGCTTCCACGAGGAGCTGTACAACCATGGGACTGGCCTACTACTCCTTGGGAGAGACTACATTTAGAATTTGCTGGTCCTATTGATGGAATCTCATACTTAATCATAATTGATGCACACTCTAAGTGGCCGGAAGTAATTCCAATGACAAGGACCACAACTACTGAAGTCATATCAGCATTAGAAAGACTGTTTCCAGTATTTGGGTTGCCAAGAAAACTGGTTACAGATAATGGCCCCCAGTTTGTGTCACAAGACTTCCAGACATTTTTACATACAAATGGAATTCACCATCATCGGACAGCACCATATCACCCAGCCACAACGTGCAAGCAGAGAGATTTGTCAAAACCTTTAAAAGGACACTGAAAGCTCTAAAAGCAGAGAAGCAGGTGAATACTAAAAACATTTTACAATTTTTGCAACAATATAGGGTTACTCAACACCCCACCATGGGAGTTGCCCCAGCTTAACTATTGTTTGGCATATCTCTTTAACACACAAAAGAAAAACAATGTACATGTACAGTATATGACTAGGTTACAAAATTATTATTTATTTTTATCTTAGCAGTAACCTCCAATAAAATGTTGTATATATTATCTCAGCAGTTGCCAACTAATAAAATGTATATACGTAACAATATATTTATTAAAATCAATATTTATTCCTTAATTCTAGATTAGTTACCTTTATAGACACCTTGAATTATATTTATGTAGAAACTAGATTATGAACCAATTATATGTCTATGCTGTTATAATATTCTTTACAAAGCAAACCAAAATATATCTCTTAAATTAACCTTACTCACAATAAATCACATTAAAATTCCACAAATTTATTCTACTAGAACAACTTATAATTAGCCAATAACTCTAATTCAATGCCAAATGTGGATTACAAATTTACAGCGCTTAATTTACTGTAAACAGAGATGTTACCAGAGATGCAGTTCTAAGAGACTTCCCAATAATAAAACTGACTTATAAATCTGGAGTGCAAAATCCTTTCTAGCAAATAAATTTCTTAGAACTGATATGAAATTTAAAATACCAAATATCTCTTTAAATCACCAGCTTCAATTAAACTGTAGCAACAATGAATGTATTTGCTTTAAAATAATAAATTATAATCACTGCCATACATTACCACATAACCAATTTGAAAGTTTCAGCTTTTTCAGATAAATCCGTTCACCTCATATGAGAGGTATTACAATTATGGATAAAGAAAGGTAAATATTTGCTTATAAAGACGGTGTTCCAAAGACAGCAGTTGTCAGTCAGTCAAAATTCCAGAAAAGACCTCTTTCTTTCCTCTTGCATGAGCTTTTATCAAGTGATAAGCCTGTCTCTATTTTGTTATCATTGGTGAATATTCGGATACGCCCTTATCGAAGCTTGTCCCTTCATTGGCTTACTGGGAATGTATGGTTATTTGATACTACAATCTCCTTTGGTTGAAATTCTCGCATAAACCACCAGAGGGCAACATGAGCAGGAAAAACGGCTTTGTTAGCACAATATTATTATATCCAAATGTATCTTTAATATACTTACTATTTCCTGATATTAACAAATTATATGTTCAGCATATATTGGACCATATAGTACTATTTAATGAGTATTTTCATACTAAACATGAGTATATCTCTAGTACCATATTACAGAGTAATTCCTAATATTAGGGTATTTAAAAGGATTTTTAATAATTTAATATTTTCAGTATGATATTAATTAATATATCAGTTCATTCAATATACTATATATATATATATATATATATATATATATATATATATATATATATATATATTATATATATATATATATATATATATATATATATATATATATATATTGCATTTCCTAGTCACCATCATAAATAAAAGGTATTTGAAGAAACTGCATTTAAATCCCATTTTCATGAGTGGACTAGTAGTATGAATCAATAAAATATATATGTTTATCTGACTTATTTAGAAACCTCACATCAGGTTCCTCCCTGGAAAACAAGGAAACATTTACTTATTTTGAAATAATTTAGAACATTCCAAATTTATTATAGATACTTATCCACTATAATATAGTTACCAAAAGCAATCTCATATCCATTTATTTATGCATATTATTTGGATAGTCTGAGGCACATATTAAATATTTGAAAATTACACAATTTCATTTTATATGAAATTCTAACTTCTCCTTTTAAAACCAAGATTTAAATTCTTATATGCTTACAGCACTCACAGGGTTAAAGATGTTTCTCTGTTTTCTCCTGCTATTTTCCATTGAGACGTACGTCTGAGCTTCGAATATTTGAACTCAGTATGGGACAATTTAACACCTATATGATAAGAGCTACATCCTCTGAGATTTAGCTAGCTTCAAAGATCACTTCAGACTGAGCGACTGCTCCTTCAGATAGGAAAATTCCTTATACAGGCTTCCTTTGAAGTGGATAATTGAGACACCCTGTGTTTACAAGTGTCTATTTCTTTGTTCTACAAATCTGTGTTTCAGAACTAAGGGGAGGTTGATATCACTCATTTCAGTGTCATACACAGTGCAGCTAAATCAATTCATAGTAGATATTAGCAAAATAAGATATTAAATTATGTGATATGCAATGCCACTCAGCCATACACTGACAGACCAATATATTAATTTATATATATATATATATATATATATTTTTTTTCATGCAAGGATTGCTAAATCTAAGCTTGGGATTGTACTTCTGGCTAATATCTATACAGAAACACTGTTATCTGGGTCCTTACTAAAAGTGAAATAAATTTGTCCTCTTAAAAATGTATAAAAACACAAGTTATAAAGAAAATGTTGTTTAAAAGAGCATATCAATGCTAACTATAGCTATAAAGTTCTATAATCTGATATGCATATACACACTGCTTGTATTTACCAGCCCTTACAGGCAATTACAGTGTTTTCTGGTATCTAGTGGGTTAATATATACAAACACAGCCGGCAACTGCTCATGGTGTGGCTGTCAATAACAAGCTGCCTAAGCAGGGGAAGGGTTCACAGACTCACACAGGAATGTCGGCAGTTCAGCTAAAGTGACTGACTGAGGAGGAAGCAGCTGTCACACTACCCTCTAATTCAGTGCACTTTTGCTATAGAGGAGAGAAGTATGGCAAAAAAGTACTGAGCTTTACTACCAAACATATTAGCCAGGCAGATAAAGCCTTGTGAGTGACTGTACATGCAAGTAGGAGATACAGAAAGAGAAGCAATCTGTCAGGAAGAACAACAGCTCAGTAGCTTGTTCTACGGCTGGTTACCATCTGGGAGTAGCTTCTTTTAGCCCAATTGTGCTTTTCATAGAGGAAAACTTTCCTGAAGTATATCGGTCTGATCAGGGCCGGACTGGGAATAAAAAGCAGCCCTGGAAAATTTGGAGACCAGTCCTATTTTTCGTTGAGTCAGTAGAATGCGCACACCCCAGTTTTCTCAAAGGGCATTACTGGGATACTCCTTTCCACAATATTTTTTTTAAAATTATATTATTTTAGTTTGTATTAAAAAAAAGTGTCGGGTTATTGTTATATAGGCACCCTACAACCCAATTGCATCCAAAAATTACCACTTTAAATTGTAGCTTTCAAGCCCCAGCTGCTGCAGCCCATCAGGAAATCTCCTGGTATCCTGGTAGGCCAATCAAGCCTTGGGTCTGATCCCGCCTAACAAAGATCAGAATAGCTTAAAATACCAGGCTACATGCAACTAGGAGCTCATATTACTCTGCTGTTGTCTGCAGTTCCTTCACCACACACTTCAGCTGGATAGAGGTGGAGAACTAAGCAGACTAGGCATTAACTGAACATAGGGCTTATTGAAGCAGGAATCCCTACATTATAATGTGCATGGACAATTCTGTTCTACCACCTGATCACGCTTATGAATATTAGGCTATATGACTGTGCTTGGAGGAAGCCAATGGGCTTGGTTACTATCCTATGTCCCTGTGCGAGGCCCATCATGATTGAGGGCGATCAACTATTTGGCTTAATGGTAGAGCCACCTCTGATTTGCTTCATTCTTTTAGTATAATGTGTTAAATCATATCTACGTAGGTCAGGATTAGCAATTCACTACTGGGAATTAGTTTCTGATTGGTGGCTGCACTTATATGCTTCTTGTCATTGGCTCATTATATGTGTTTACCTAGCTCCCAGTAGTGCATTGCTGCTCCTTCAACATAGGATTTCAAAAGAATGAAGCAAATTTGATATTACAGGTAAATTTGAAAGTTGTTTAAAACAGTATGCCCAGAGCTGCATGGCACTAGAATAAGGGAATATGTGTTAAAAACAGATACTTGATGCAGAAAAAGGCGTGGTATTGTTTAGCTTATTTGCATATCCTTTCCCAGATTCCTCTGCTACTGTACAAAAACTGGTTGTTCAGGTTTTCTGTGGGGGATGTACTACTCAGTTTTTATATATACAGTGTATATATATATATATATATATATATATATATATAGTAATATACCAAAAAGGGGAATAGGTAGTTAAAGCAACAAATATCAACCGTTCTTATGATGATACTAGTATAGCCAAGTAAAACAGAGTATAATAACTCCACTTCAGAAGTCAGTAGCTGATAATAAATGTAAGAAATTACAATAGTTCATCAGTCACTTTAAGGTCAGAATGTTAGTAAACTTCAGCTCCAAATCGTGCAAATCAGTTCGGAGTCACCAATAATGTATTGGAAGTGAATACTTAGCTTTCCCCGCTTAGTCGCAACAAGCCTTAATACATCTTGTGAGGTATTCCATCCACTTAACCAGGCAGTGGGTATAGTCAGTCGATGTAGTAAACATCCACCGGCACGTACCAACAGGCTGCTAACCCTCAGTCGCGTCGGCAGGAAATGTCCACAGACCGCTGATTTCAGTTTCCTCGTGGTGGTCGGGTGCTCTGACGTCAGAGCGACGACGCTCAATTGGCGCTCAAAGATGTGTCACCTACTGGAATGAAGTCCTCCAGGCTGTTGTGAAAAGCGGGCAAAAGGCAAGTCCAGAGAGCCAAACTGCGAAATCCCAATCGCTATATGCAAGACTCCATACATCCAAAGGAGGAAGAACCAGGAACTCCGGACTCATGGAACTTGTGCAAAGAAGTTTATTCAGCAATGTTGCTCATAGTAAGGTGTGTAACCTAGAATACACCTGACGCGTTTCGCGCATGCGCACATGCGCTTCATCAGAGGTCTGACCTCTGATGAAGCGCATGTGCGCATGCGCGAAACGTGTCAGGTGTGTAACCTATAATACACCTGACGCGTTTCGCACATGCGCACATGCGCTTCATCAGAGGTCTGACCTCTGATGAAGCGCATGTGCGCATGCGCGAAACGCGTCAGGTGTATTCTAGGTTGCACACCTTACTATGAGCAACATTGCTGAATAAACTTCTTTGCACAAGTTCCATGAGTCCGGAGTTCCTGTTTCTTCCTCCTTTGGATGTATGGAGTCTTATATATATACACTGTATATACAGGCCAAACTTTACCTTTATTTGTAGACTACAGCTAAATATATTAATGTACAACAGAGTAAAAAGGCATTATTTTTTAGTATCTCATTTAACTGTAAACTAACATTAAATTCATAAACGTACAACAAAATAAAAAAATACTTTGTAAATAGCTGTACATGTTTATAAAGCTTTTAACAATTAATATAGTTTATTAAGGGCCAGATTAGAATTGGAGCGCAAATATCTCCCTTGTGAAAGCGATATTTTGCGCTCCACTTGCAAATGTATGCTGGTATTAAAAGTTAGGTGCAATACGAAAGCAACCTCTTGTTCGCATTGCATGGAAGCATTGCGCTCAAAAGAGCGCGCTTCCATAGGCTCCAATGGGAGCCCCGTTCTCATGCCGTGAGACCTAACCTAGCGCAGCAAAGACCTAACCTAGTGCAGCAAAGGTGTAAGTAGCACAGCAGATTGAAATATATATAAATATGCTTATATGCATATATATTTATGTGTTTATATATGTACATACACATATTAACACATAAATATATATATATATATATAAACATATACATATATATTTACAGGGAAATCACAGTTCCCCAAAGACCGCAATGTAAAGGCACTTTACAGTGCCGTTTTGTTATAACACCCCAAACCTGCCACTTTTAACTCCTAAAAGAATTACAAATAAAAAACTACAATACTAATTTGGGGGCACTTTTTGAAAATTAACCAGAGATCTGATCCCTGGTTAATTTTCTGAATAAATTAGCGCTCCAATCTAGCTCTAAATTAGGTAAAGATTTGTTTGTTTATGTCATTAAACCTGTATTCCATGGCAAACAGCTTTAATTAAAAAGCTAACAAATTTATGATTTTACAAAAATAATCCTGTATGTATATCAGTATCTTTTACAACCTCCCCCCCTAAAAAAATAACAACCTTATTTTGTTTGTTACGCACTTTATTAGCATTTGCATATAATACTGTACATCTGTCAACAGAAATATTAGATTTATCAAATAAATGGAAAATTTTTTTATAACATACTTCTGAAAATGTCAGCTGTCTCCTGAGTACCATTGCAGCGAGCGATCTGTTGCTATGACTGATTGCCATGGCAACAAGCATCACCTAATTCTTTTCATCGGGAGCATTTGCTCACAAATGCTGTTCTGGTAGCAGCTTGAAGCAGCCATTTCTAACACCAAGAAGACAAAAGGAAAACAGAGGCAAAGGTATTAGCTGCACTGCTTGCTTTATTTATTTTTTAATAATACAAATATTTAATATTCATATATATAAATTATTTTTAATTCTTTTACATGATTATCTTTTCTGATAATTTGCACAATGCTATTTGTTAGCTTGGTTAAGTATTGCATTTTAGTCTAATAATACACATGCATTCTAGAAATTTCTGTGTCACAGTCTACATTATGCAGCACATATTCAAATTGAAATTAGAGTCATATTAGTCTGTGGATGGGTACTGCATACATCTAATTAAGCAGTTAAGATGTTCCATGTAATTATAATGTGGATATGGTAAATGCTAGTTTCGTTCATAGACGCACATAGTGTAAAAGTGATTATTTAATAGTAAATTTGTACTTGCCAGGCATCTGAGAAAGGCCTGTTTTTTTCCAGTGAGAAATGGGTTAAATATGGATTTTCAACAGTGACAGACATTAAGTATTAGATACAATTACAGATCTGATTGTGCTGCAAGCATGTTTTTTTTCTGTTGCATGAATAGTACTTTATATTTATTCATATTCACTTTATATATGTTCATTTATAACAAACCTTTTTTTTTAAATATTTTTTTTTATTGAGAACAAAAAAAGTGTACAAGCATATAGTACAGGTGCAACCTTCACATTACAGCAATATTATGGTTCTTAAATGTGCCACTAAAATTAAAGTCCTCATATTTTCTCCCCTAGATCTAACAATATGGCTCACTCTTGGACCTTATAAGTAAGAACATCATATAATTAGGGGTTAAGGTTAAACAAAAGATTAAGTAACAGTATAGGTCAGTCTTGGTCCTTTTATAACAAACATTTCATTGCTGCTTGTTGTTAAATTTATTTTATTAAATTAAGGATCCTTGATTGTTTGACAAAGCAAAACCTGTAACATATTTTACTGTTTCTTTTGTAAACCTAATTCTGCACTATCTATCTATCTATCTATCTATCTATCTATCTATCTATCTATCTATCTATCATCTATCTATCTAATCCTGTCTAATTGTCTCTGCTTGTTCTCTTCTAAATATACCTCATATAATTTTATTTATAAAATTAAAATCTTGACCAATGTAACAATGTTTCTTTCACACAGCAATGTTTCCCCTCCCCCCTCATATATTTCTTTCTTCTACATCCACGAAAAAAAAAAAAAAGACCCTTTTTTATTTGTCACCCAGTTCTGGCATCCACATTGATTTTGTTTTATTTTTTTACCTCTTAGCATAGTGACATAACCAAGACTATGAGATTCCTGTTTTCATTCATGTACATTCTCTCCTCTATTCCTGACCTTGGGTAATATCTGCTCTCTGCACTCTTCTGGAAGGGAATATGCTTTATGTAACATGTAACATAGTGTAGTTATGCAGTTTAAATACATTTATCCCTATGGCGCAGGAGCTTTATAAATATTTGTTTAAATGCTAATGTAATTGGTTGTGTCTAGAACCCAGTCAACCTTCCATGAACTAAACCAGAACCACTTTCATTGTTATATGATTATAAACTGAACTAACATGAGAAATACCTCCTTGAAAAGACTAGATTTACATCACTAATGCCTGTAATGTCTGCATGCTCATGTTGCTTTATCCTGTGTGTGCATAGTTATGTTATGGGTACTCATGACTGTTAAACTAGAGAACAATCCTGCTCCGCTCCCTAAACCAACTGCAGAATTACCAGTGATGCAGCCAGTGAACTGGCACTGGGCCCACAAACCAGGGTTAACCTATCTGCCAACAAGCCAATTGCAAGAACATGTTTCCTGTGGTTGCTTATATATATATATATATATATATATTATATATATATTTATATATATTTAAAGATAAATACCAGCACAACTCCAAAATACAAAATAACTGAATGACCTTTAGGAAAATTAATTATGCAAAGAAAAAAGAAACAATAGTGACTCTTAAACCAGCACTTATGTATCAAATAATTAATTAACAAGGTAGAAGGAACACAAGGGAAATCAGGTATGCTAATAAAATGTTGCATTTATATTGCTCAATTGTAACAAATGGTTGATAATACGAGTGGCAACTATACAAAAATAGTAATGAGTCCCAAATGATTATAGGATACCTTGTATAGACAGTCCTATATAAAATACCCTTAGAGGCCTCTAATAGTTGGGTCACAATGTCCATTCAGTTCTGAATTAAATGTAAGGCAAATATATCCCATACTGTGGCCTTAAAAGGAAGGGCCTGTTTGGCAGCAAAAGAGCGATAACAGTTCACTCTAATGGTGTAATTCAGAGCGGATTCTTAGAACTAAAACTTGTATTGAAAATGGACTTGAAACGGTTTTCACTGCTTTAGTAAACAGCAAGTGTAGCTATTTATTTACAGGGTAGCACTCCTAAGAAATTGCTTAGGGCTCATTATGATCCGTATTTTTGTAATTTCCAAATGAATCTGTCTTGTGTAAATGTTCATTTAAAGCTGTTAACACTTGTCATTGTGCGGTACCTTTTCCATTAAGATTCCATATATTTACCAATTCGGTATTCCATCATTCAGAAGGCATTTAGTGGTTACCCATGCCTTACCGCTCTCTGCTGTTAGCTCCATTGCTGACCTTTCAGGGCTTGACTTTACTGGGGCTCAGAAATTGAGCAGAGGTGGTCAGCTGTTACCCCTCCGACAAACATTCAGCTATGCGCGTTTCACCCATAAGTAAGCATGCTTCTTCCGGCCTATACAAGGTATCCTATAATCATTTGGGAGTCATTACTATTTTTTTATAATTGCCACTCATTGTATTATCAACCATTTGTTACAGTTGAGCAATATAAATGCAACATTTTATTTGCATACCTGGTTTCCCTTGTGTTCCTTCTACCCAGTTAATTAATTATTTGATACCTAAGTGCTGGTTTAAGAGTCACTATTGTTTCTTTTTTCTTTGCATATATATATTTATATATATTCCTGTGCTTGTTCATCATTGCTATACCAGCTGAGTGCCCATTGGAGCAAACCTTGTATTGGTGCTGTCTCTGTGTGCAGTGATCATATCAGTGTGGTATGGATGATCTAAGTGTGGCATGGTGCCAGGCAGAGATAGTTTTATGCTGCCAACAACACCAGGTAGGTCCAGACTCTGAAGCTTTAGGGGTTTAGTGGCTTCCATTAGTGGGCAGAGCTGATAGAGCTTTTTTATAGTTTGTTTTACCTTGAAGCTATGCTGGTCCATTGCATTCCTATTGTTCTTGCTGGTCTGTTACGTGTATATAGTGTCTCCTGGTCTCTTACCTCCCTATTGTACTTGCTGGTCCGTTACCTGCCTATAGTGTGTCCTGGTCTTTTACCTCCCTGTTGTACTTGTTCGTATGTTATGTCCTTATAGTGCCCGTTGGTCTGTTACCTTCCTACTCTATTTGCTGGTCTGTTACGTGCCTATAGTATCTGCTGGTTTGTCACCTCCCTATTGTACTTGCTGGTCTATTACGTGCTTATAGTGTCTCCTGGTCTGTTACCTCCCTATTGTACTTGTTGGTCTGTTACTTGCTTAAAATGCCTGCTGGTCTGTTACCTCCCTATTGTACTTGCTGGTCTGTTATATACTTGTAGTGTCTCCTGTTCTGTTACCTCCCTTTTTTACTTATTGGTCTGTTATGTGCCTAAAGTGTTTGCTAGTCTGTTACCTCCCTATTGAAATTTTTGGTCAGTTACCTGATTATAGTAACTGCTGGTCTGTTATATGCCTATTGTACTTGCCTTTCGGTATCCTGTCTGTATTACCTATTGTACCTCTCTATTGAGCTTGCTGGTCTGTTTTCTGCCTATAATACCTCTTGTTCTGCTACCTACCTATTGTATTTGCTGGTCTGTTACCTGCCTATATGGTCTGTTACCTACCTATAGTGCTTTCTGATATTTTACCTGCATATAGTTCTTGCTGGTCTGTTACCTACCTATTGTATTTGCTGGTGTGTTACATGCCTATAGTACCTGCTGGTTACCTCCCTATTGTACTTGTTGGTCTGTTACATGCCTATAGTGTCTTTAATGTCTGTTGCGTGCCTATAGTGCCTGCTGGTCTGATACATGCCTATAGTACCTGCTAGTCTGTTACATGCCTATAGTGTCTGCAGGTCTGTTACGTGCCTATAGTACCTGCTGATCTGTTACCTGCATACAGTACCTGCTGGTCTGTTATGTGCCTATAGTGTCTGCAGGTCTGTTATGTGCCTATAGTACTTGCTGATCTGTTACCTGCATATAGTACTTGCAGGTCTGTTACATCCCTATCATACTTGCTAGTATGTTATCTAATGGTCTGTTACGTGCCTATAGTACCTGCTGATCTGTTAGCTGTATATAGTACTTGCTGGTCTGATATCTGCCTATAGTACCTGCTGATCTGTTACCTGCGTATAGTACTTGCTGGTCTGTTACATCCCTATCATACTTGCTAGTATGTTATCTAATGGTCTGTTACGTGCCTATATTACCTGCTGATCTGTTAGCTGCATATAGTACTTGCTGGTCTGATATCTGCCTATAGTACCTGCGGATCTGTTACCTTCATATAGTACTTGCTGGTCTGTTACCTTTCTAAAGCACCTCTTGTTCTGCTGGTCTGTTATGTGCCTATAGTGTCTGCAGGTCTGTTACGTGCCTATAGTACCTGCTAATCTGTTACCTGCATATAGTACCTGCTGGTCTGTTACGTGCCTATAGTGTCTGCAGGTCTGTTAGGTGCCTATAGTACCTGCTGATCTGTTACCTGCATATAGCACTTGCTGGTCTGTTACATCCCTTTCATACTTTCTAGTATGTTACCTGCTGGTTTGTTACATGCCTATAGTACCTGCTTGTGTGTTACGTGCCTATAGTGTCTGCTGGTCTGTTACGTGCCTATAGTGTCTGCAGGTCTGTTACATGCCTATAGTACCTGCTGATCTGTTACCTGCATATAGTACCTGCTGGTTTGTTACGTGCCTATAGTGTCTGCAGGTCTGTTACGTGCCTATAGTGTCTGCAGGTCTGTTACCTGCATATAGTACTTTCTGGTCTGTTACATCCCTATCATACTTGCTAGTATGTTACCTGCTGATCTGTTACATGCCTATAGTACCTGCTGATCTGTTACCTGCATATAGTACCTGCTGGTCTGTTACGTGCCTATAGAGTCTGCAGGTCTGTTACGTGCCTATAGTACCTGCTAATCTGTTACCTGCATATAGTACCTGCTGGTCTGTTACATGCCTATAGTGCCTGCAGGTCTGTTACGTGCCTATAGTACCTGCTAATCTGTTACCTGCATATAGTACCTGCTGGTCTGTTACATGCCTATAGTGCCTGCAGGTCTGTTACGTGCTTATAGTACCTGCTGATCTGTTACCTGCATATAGTACTTGCTGATCTGTTACATCCCTATCATACTTGCTAGTATGTTATCTAATGGTCTGTTACGTGCCTATATTACCTGCTGATCTGTTAGCTGCATATAGTACTTGCTGGTCTGATATCTGCCTATAGTACCTGCGGATCTGTTACCTTCATATAGTACTTGCTGGTCTGTTACCTTTCTAAAGCACCTCTTGTTCTGCTGGTCTGTTATGTGCCTATAGTGTCTGCAGGTCTGTTACGTGCCTATAGTACCTGCTAATCTGTTACCTGCATATAGTACCTGCTGGTCTGTTACGTGCCTATAGTGTCTGCAGGTCTGTTAGGTGCCTATAGTACCTGCTGATCTGTTACCTGCATATAGTATTTGCTGGTCTGTTACATCCCTTTCATACTTTCTAGTATGTTACCTGCTGGTTTGTTACATGCCTATAGTACCTGCTGGTCTGTTACATGCCTATAGTACCTGCTTGTGTGTTACGTGCCTATAGTGTCTGCTGGTCTGTTACGTGCCTATAGTGTCTGCAGGTCTGTTATGTGCCTATAGTACCTGCTGATCTGTTACCTGCATATAGTATCTGCTGGTTTGTTACGTGCCTATAGTGTCTGCAAGTCTGTTACGTGCCTATAGTGTCTGCAGGTCTGTTACCTGCATATAGTACTTGCTGGTATGTTACATCCCTATCATACTTGCTAGTATGTTACCTGCTGATCTGTTGCATGCCTATAGTACCTGCTGATCTGTTACCTGCATATAGTACCTGCTGGTCTGTTACGTGCCTATAGTGTCTGCAGGTCTGTTACGTGCCTATAGTACCTGCTGATCTGTTACCTGCATATAGTACTTGCTGGTCTGTAACATTCCTATCATACTTGCTAGTATGTTATTTAATGGTCTGTTATGTGCCTATAGTACCTGCTGATCTGTTACCTTGATATAGTATTTTCTGGTCTGTTACCTATCTAAAGTACCTCTTGTTCTGCTGGTCTGTTACGTGCCTATAGTGTCTGCAGGTCTGTTATGGGCCTATAGTACCTGCTAATCTGTTACCTGCATATACAGGGAGTGCAGAATTATTAGGCAAGTTGTATTTTTGAGGATTAATTTTATTATTGAACAACAACCATGTTCTCAAAGAACCCAAAAAACTCATTAATATCAAAGCTGAATAGTTTTGGAAGTAGTTTTTAGTTTGTTTTTAGTTATAGCTATTTTAGGGGGATATCTGTGTGTGCAGGTGACTTTTACTGTGCATAATTATTAGGCAACTTAACAAAAAACAAATATATACCCATTTCAATTATTTATTTTTACCAGTGAAACCAATATAACATCTCAACATTCACAAATATACATTTCTGACATTCAAAAACAAAACAAAAACAAATCAGTGACCAATATAGCCACCTTTCTTTGCAAGGACACTCAAAAGCCTGCCATCCATGGATTCTGTCAGTGTTTTGATCTGTTCACCATCAACATTGCGTGCAGCAGCAACCACAGCCTCCCAGACACTGTTCAGAGAGGTGTACTGTTTTCCCTCCTTGTAAATCTCACATTTGATGATGGACCACAGGTTCTCAATGGGGTTCAGATCAGGTGAACAAGGAGGCCATGTCATTAGATTTTCTTCTTTTATACCCTTTCTTGCCAGCCACGCTGTGGAGTACTTGGACGCGTGTGATGGAGCATTGTCCTGCATGAAAATCATGTTTTTCTTGAAGGATGCAGACTTCTTCCTGTACCACTGCTTGAAGAAGGTGTCTTCCAGAAACTGGCAGTAGGACTGGGAGTTGAGCTTGACTCCATCCTCAACCCGAAAAGGCCCCACAAGCTCATCTTTGATGATACCAGCCCAAACCAGTACTCCACCTCCACCTTGCTGGTGTCTGAGTCGGACTGGAGCTCTCTGCCCTTTACCAATCCAGCTACGGGCCCATCCATCTGGCCCATCAAGACTCACTCTCATTTCATCAGTCCATAAAACCTTAGAAAAATCAGTCTTGAGATATTTCTTGGCCCAGTCTTGACGTTTCAGCTTGTGTGTCTTGTTCAGTGGTGGTCGTCTTTCAGCCTTTCTTACCTTGGCCATGTCTCTGAGTATTGCACACCTTGTGCTTTTGGGCACTCCAGTGATGTTGCAGCTCTGAAATATGGCCAAACTGGTGGCAAGTGGCATCTTGGCAGCTGCACGCTTGACTTTTCTCAGTTCATGGGCAGTTATTTTGCGCCTTGGTTTATCCACACGCTTCTTGCGACCCTGTTGACTATTTTGAATGAAATGCTTGATTGTTCGATGATCACGCTTCAGAAGCTTTGCAATTTTAAGAATGCTGCATCCCTCTGCAAGATATCTCACTATTTTTTACTTTTCTGAGCCTGTCAAGTCCTTCTTTTGACCCATTTTGCCAAAGGAAAGGAAGTTGCCTAATAATTATGCACACCTGATATAGGGTGTTGATGTCATTAGACCACACCCCTTCTCATTACAGAGATGCACATCACCTAATATGCTTAATTGGTAGTAGACTTTCGAGCCTATACAGCTTGGAGTAAGACAACATGCATAAAGAGGATGATGTGGTCAAAATACTCATTTGCCTAATAATTCTGAACTCCCTGTAGTACCTGCTGGTCTGTTATGTGCCTATAGTACCTGCTGATCTGTTACCTGCATATAGTACCTGCTGATCTGTTACCTATCTAAAGTACCTCTTGTTCTGCTACCTCCCTATTGTATTTGCTGATCTGTTACATGCCTATAGTACCTGCAGGTCTGTTATGTGCCCATAGTACCTACTGATCTGTTACTTGCATATAGTACTAGCCTGGTCTGTTACATGCCTATAGAGTCTGCTTGTCTGTTACGTGCCTATAGTACCTGGTGGTCTGTTGCGTGCCTATAGTGTCTGCCGATCTGTTACCTGCATATAGTACCTGCTGGTCGGTTATGTGCCTATAGTACCTGGTGGTCTGTTATGTGCCTATAGTGTCTGCCGATCTGTTAACTGCATATAGCACATGCTGGTCTGTTACGTACCTATAGTACCTGGTTGTCTGTTACGTGCCTATAGTGTCTGCCGATCTGTTACCTGCATATAGTACCTGCTGATCTGTTACATGCCTATAGTACCTTCTGGTCTGTTACATGCCCATAGTACCTAATGATCTGTTACCTGCATATAGTACTAGCCTGGTCTGTTACATGCCTATAGAGTCTGCTGGTCTGTTACGTGCCTATAGTACCTGGTGGTCTGTTACCTGCATATAGTACCTGCTGATCTGTTACCTGCATATAGTACCTGCTGGTCTGTTATGTGCCTATAGTACCTGCTGATCTGTTACCTGCATATAGTACTTGCTGGTCTGTTACATCCCTCTCATACTTGCTAGTATGTTACCTGCTGCTCTGTTACGTGCCTATAGTATCTGCTGGTTTGTTACATGCCTATAGTACCTGCTTGTCTGTTACGTGCCTATACAGGGAGTGCAGAATTATTAGGCAAGTTGTATTTTTGAGGATTAATTTTATTATTGAACAACATCCATGTTCTCAATGAACCCAAAAAAATCATTAATATCAAAGCTGAATAGTTTTGGAAGTAGTTTTTAGTTTGTTTTTAGTTATAGCTATTTTAGGGGGATATCTGTGTGTGCAGGTGACTATTACTGTGCATAATTATTAGGCAACTTAACAAAAAACAAATATATACCCATTTCAATTATTTATTTTTACCAGTGAAACCAATATAACATCTCAACATTCACAAATATACATTTCTGACATTCAAAAACAAAACAAAAACAAATCAGTGACCAATATAGCCACCTTTCTTTGCAAGGACACTCAAAAGCCTGCCATCCATGGATTCTGTCAGTGTTTTGATCTGTTCACCATCAACATTGCGTGCAGCAGCAACCACAGCCTCCCAGACACTGTTCAGAGAGGTGTACTGTTTTCCCTCCTTGTAAATCTCACATTTGATGATGGAACACAGGTTCTCAATGGGGTTCAGATCAGGTGAACAAGGAGGCCATGTCATTAGATTTTCTTCTTTTATACCCTTTCTTGCCAGCCACGCTGTGGAGTACTTGGACGCGTGTGATGGAGCATTGTCCTGCATGAAAATCATGTTTTTCTTGAAGGATGCAGACTTCTTCCTGTACCACTGCTTGAAGAAGGTGTCTTCCAGAAACTGGCAGTAGGCCTGGGAGTTGAGCTTGACTCCATCCTCAACCCGAAAAGGCCCCACAAGCTCATCTTTGATGATACCAGCCCAAACCAGTACTCCACCTCCACCTTGCTGGTGTCTGAGTCGGACTGGAGCTCTCTGCCCTTTACCAATCCAGCTACGGGCCCATCCATCTGGCCCATCAAGACTCACTCTCATTTCATCAGTCCATAAAACCTTTGAAAAATCAGTCTTGAGATATTTCTTGGCCCAGTCTTGACGTTTCAGCTTGTGTGTCTTGTTCAGTGGTGGTCGTCTTTCAGCCTTTCTTACCTTGGCCATGTCTCTGAGTATTGCACACCTTGTGCTTTTGGGCACTCCAGTGATGTTGCAGCTCTGAAATATGGCCAAACTGGTGGCAAGTGGCATCTTGGCAGCTGCACGCTTGACTTTTCTCAGTTCATGGGCAGTTATTTTGCGCCTTGGTTTTTCCACACGCTTCTTGCGACCCTGTTGACTATTTTGAATGAAATGCTTGATTGTTCGATGATCACGCTTCAGAAGCTTTGCAATTTTAAGAATGCTGCATCCCTCTGCAAGATATCTCACTATTTTTTACTTTTCTGAGCCTGTCAAGTCCTTCTTTTGACCCATTTTGCCAAAGGAAAGGAAGTTGCCTAATAATTATGCACACCTGATATAGGGTGTTGATGTCATTAGACCACACCCCTTCTCATTACAGAGATGCACATCACCTAATATGCTTAATTGGTAGTAGACTTTCGAGCCTATACAGCTTGGAGTAAGACAACATGCATAAAGAGGATGATGTGGTCAAAATACTCATTTGCCTAATAATTCTGAACTCCCTGTAGTACCTGCTGGTCTGTTATGTGCCTATAGTACCTGCTGATCTGTTACCTGCATATAGTACCTGCTGATCTGTTACCTATCTAAAGTACCTCTTGTTCTGCTACCTCCCTATTGTATTTGCTGATCTGTTACATGCCTATAGTACCTGCAGGTCTGTTATGTGCCCATAGTACCTACTGATCTGTTACTTGCATATAGTACTAGCCTGGTCTGTTACATGCCTATAGAGTCTGCTTGTCTGTTACGTGCCTATAGTACCTGGTGGTCTGTTGCGTGCCTATAGTGTCTGCCGATCTGTTACCTGCATATAGTACCTGCTGGTCGGTTATGTGCCTATAGTACCTGGTGGTCTGTTATGTGCCTATAGTGTCTGCCGATCTGTTAACTGCATATAGCACATGCTGGTCTGTTACGTACCTATAGTACCTGGTTGTCTGTTACGTGCCTATAGTGTCTGCCGATCTGTTACCTGCATATAGTACCTGCTGATCTGTTACATGCCTATAGTACCTTCTGGTCTGTTACATGCCCATAGTACCTAATGATCTGTTACCTGCATATAGTACTAGCCTGGTCTGTTACATGCCTATAGAGTCTGCTGGTCTGTTACGTGCCTATAGTACCTGGTGGTCTGTTACCTGCATATAGTACCTGCTGATCTGTTACCTGCATATAGTACCTGCTGGTCTGTTATGTGCCTATAGTACCTGCTGATCTGTTACCTGCATATAGTACTTGCTGGTCTGTTACATCCCTCTCATACTTGCTAGTATGTTACCTGCTGCTCTGTTACGTGCCTATAGTATCTGCTGGTTTGTTACATGCCTATAGTACCTGCTTGTCTGTTACGTGCCTATACAGGGAGTGCAGAATTATTAGGCAAGTTGTATTTTTGAGGATTAATTTTATTATTGAACAACATCCATGTTCTCAATGAACCCAAAAAAATCATTAATATCAAAGCTGAATAGTTTTGGAAGTAGTTTTTAGTTTGTTTTTAGTTATAGCTATTTTAGGGGGATATCTGTGTGTGCAGGTGACTATTACTGTGCATAATTATTAGGCAACTTAACAAAAAACAAATATATACCCATTTCAATTATTTATTTTTACCAGTGAAACCAATATAACATCTCAACATTCACAAATATACATTTCTGACATTCAAAAACAAAACAAAAACAAATCAGTGACCAATATAGCCACCTTTCTTTGCAAGGACACTCAAAAGCCTGCCATCCATGGATTCTGTCAGTGTTTTGATCTGTTCACCATCAACATTGCGTGCAGCAGCAACCACAGCCTCCCAGACACTGTTCAGAGAGGTGTACTGTTTTCCCTCCTTGTAAATCTCACATTTGATGATGGAACACAGGTTCTCAATGGGGTTCAGATCAGGTGAACAAGGAGGCCATGTCATTAGATTTTCTTCTTTTATACCCTTTCTTGCCAGCCACGCTGTGGAGTACTTGGACGCGTGTGATGGAGCATTGTCCTGCATGAAAATCATGTTTTTCTTGAAGGATGCAGACTTCTTCCTGTACCACTGCTTGAAGAAGGTGTCTTCCAGAAACTGGCAGTAGGCCTGGGAGTTGAGCTTGACTCCATCCTCAACCCGAAAAGGCCCCACAAGCTCATCTTTGATGATACCAGCCCAAACCAGTACTCCACCTCCACCTTGCTGGTGTCTGAGTCGGACTGGAGCTCTCTGCCCTTTACCAATCCAGCCACGGGCCCATCCATCTGGCCCATCAAGACTCACTCTCATTTCATCAGTCCATAAAACCTTTGAAAAATCAGTCTTGAGATATTTCTTGGCCCAGTCTTGATGTTTCAGCTTGTGTGTCTTGTTCAGTGGTGGTCGTCTTTCAGCCTTTCTTACCTTGGCCATGTCTCTGAGTATTGCACACCTTGTGCTTTTGGGCACTCCAGTGATGTTGCAGCTCTGAAATATGGCCAAACTGGTGGCAAGTGGCATCTTGGCAGCTGCATGCTTGACTTTTCTCAGTTCATGGGCAGTTATTTTGCGCCTTGGTTTTTCCACACGCTTCTTGCGACCCTGTTGACTATTTTGAATGAAACGCTTGATTGTTCGATGATCACGCTTCAAAAGCTTTGCAATTTTAAGAGTGCTGCATCCCTCTGCAAGATATCTCACTATTTTTTACTTTTCTGAGCCTGTCAAGTCCTTCTTTTGACCCATTTTGCCAAAGGAAAGGAAGTTGCCTAATAATTATGCACACCTGATATAGGGTGTTGATGTCATTAGACCACACCCCTTCTCATTACAGAGATGCACATCACCTAATATGCTTAATTGGTAGTAGGCTTTCGAGCCTATACAGCTTGGAGTAAGACAACATGCATAAAGAGGATGATGTGGTCAAAATACTCATTTGCCTAATAATTCTGCACTCCCTGTAGTGTTTGCTGGTCTGTTACATGCCTATAGTGTTTGCAGGTCTGTTACGTGCCTATAGTGTTTGCAGGTCTGTTATTTGCCTATAGTACCTCCTGATCTGTTACCTGCATATAGTACTTGCTGGTCTGTTACCTATCTAAAGTACCTCTTGTTCTGCTACCTCCCTATTGTATTTGCTGATCTGTTACATGCCTATAGTACCTGCTGGTCTGTTACGTGCCTATAGTACCTACTGATCTGTTACATGCCTATAGTACCTGCTGGTCTGTTAAGTGCCTATAGTACCTACTGATCTGTTACCTGCATATAGTACTAGCTGGTCTGTTGCGTGCCTATAGTGTCTGCTGGTCTGTTACCTGCATATAGTACCTCTTGTTCTGCTACCTCCCTTTTGTATTTGCTGATCTGTTACATGCCTATAGTACCTGCTGATCTGTTACATGCCTATAGTACCAGCTGATCTGTTACATGCCTATAGTACCTGCTAATCTGTTACATGCCTATAGTACCTGCTAATCTGTTACATACCTATAGTACCTGCTGGTCTGTTACATGCTTATAGTACCTGCTGGTCTGTTACATGCTTATAGTACCTACTGATCTGTTACCTGCATATAGTACCTGCTGGGCTGTTACATGCTTATAGTACCTGCTAATCTGTCACATGCCTATAGTACCTGCTAATCTGTTACATGACTATAGTACCTGCTTGTCTGTTACATGTCTATAGTACCTGCTAATCTGTTACATGTCTATAGTACCTACTTATCTGTTACATGCCTATAGTACCTGATAATCCGAAGTTGAGCACAGTTAGCACGTGAGCAAGTGGGGACCAAGTTACCTAACTGATATATTAATAACACATTTCATGACATTATTTTAAACAGTCCATTTTGGATTGTAATCACACTTCCCATATAGGCTGAACCGAAACCGAGTTATCGGCAGTCAATATCAGAAAGACTGATTGAGGCTCTTATGAAGAATAGTTCTCTTGTTATTCAATAATCATTTCCATATCCACATCACTATGGTTGTCTCTCAGTAGTTGGGGCATTCAGGGCTTTAACTTCTTGGACTTCTTGAAATTGTCGGTATTACTCTTATAATAAGAGCAATAATAGTGCGTCATCATCCTTTGGGGCCACTTTTCCCAATCACATCGCATTTGCAGGCATCACTCACTGGTACTATTTGTAATAAGCAGTCCTGATATCTTCACAGGCCTCACTGGCTGTGCTTGTGCATTTACCATTGCACAAGCATTTCTTGTGAATTGCTTGTGCAATGCCGACCCCTGCTCACCAGCGGCCAATTGGCCGCTTGCAGGGGGTGTCAATCACCCTGATTGTATCGGATCGGGAGCAGCGGTCTTATGACTCAAAACGATGGGCTCGCCTGAAACGATGGGCGTAGAATGCAGCATCCGCTGCTTAATAAATCTACCCCATAATGTCACCATGTAGGTTTTGCTTGATGTTGTTGTCACATGGACCCTTGCAGCAGTGATCACCTGCCCCTTTGTATTCATGCAAACTAATATGTTTAAAAAATGCTTAGTCTGCTGAAGAAAAACCAAAGTATGATTTGTGTGGGTGCGTCACAAAAAAAGCACTGAAACTGATGTGTAAATGCAATGAGTGCCAAATGACTGGACACATCTCAGGGGTGTGAAATGTCTAAGCACCAAAGAGATTAAAGAGACCAAAAATGTTTTTTCCCTATTAGATCCATCAAAAAGATGGCAATATAAATTGTATTAAAGTTTTTTTTTGTTCCTGTTAAACAAAACAACTTTTAAAAGTCTAAAAAAGATAATAAACATATTAAAAAGATATTTGTATTTTATTGAATGTAGATTTTAGATTTAGCTTTTTAAGTTCTGAATTATAATTCTTAGGGACCTCTTTATTTAAGCATTTTAACACATTTCCCCCTAAAAGTTAAAAATATTTTAATGATCTTTTTTTAATATGTTAAAACTACTTTTTTGTTTTTAACCTTTCAAAACTATATTCCTGGCTACCAAAAGAATTATGGGAATGATCCTTTTTTAGTAAAACTTGAGTATGACTTGTGCACAGACATGTATCTCCTATTGGTCAACATGCAGAATAGAACACGTTTTTAATGTTATGCCCTCTTAAAGGGATACAAGGAATAAAATCAGTTTTTTTCTTCTGTCCTATTCAACCACAGTTTCCTGAGTTTGTTCTACTCATGCAGACAGTAAAACTGAATATAATTTTCATAATTTTTGTTGTAAATATGTCTCATGTTAGGATACATACATACAATAATGGTAGTTTAATTATCCTGGGTCTTCTATAGAACCCCCCCCCCAAGATATAATGAGCGAGATTACATATGCGGTGCAAGTTTCAGCGTAACTGCTGAAACCCGCACCGCTCGTAATTTCACCTTGCACATCAGGGTATCACATATACAGTCCCAGCAGTTCATAAAGTGCCGTAAGTCGGATAAACTAGTGATGTCCAGAAATGTGCTTAAATACACATTTCTGGAGTCGTCAGTGAGTTACGGCACTTTAGAAACTGCCCGCGCCTAAGAAAAAAAAAAAAAAAAAATCAAATATCCCGTAAAAGTCTAACCCGCCTCCAAAAAATAAACCCGACACGTAAAACCCCTATATCCGCAACCCCCCCCCCACAACGCAACTAATAATAAATGTATTAACCCCTAAACCGACAACCCCCCACAATGCAATATGCCTAATTAAACTATTAACCCCTAATTCGCCATTCACCCACATTGCGATCTACCTAAAGTATTAACTCTAAATTCGCCAACTCCAACATCGCAAACTATCTAATAAATGTATTAACTCCTAATCCGCCATTAACCCACATCGCAAAGTACCTATTAAAACTATTAACACCTAATCCGCCATTAACCCACATCACAATAAACCTTATAAATCTATTAACCCATAATCGGCAAAACCCACACAACGCAATAATCCTAATAAAACTATTAACCCCTAATACACCAAACTCCCACAACGGAAGTACCCTAATTAACCTATTAACCCCTAATCCACCAAACCCCCACAACGCAAATAACTAATTTAATTACTAAGACCCCTAACCTAACACCCACTAAATTAACCCCAAATTACATAAAATAATAACTACTAAATTATAATTAAAATAAAAAACCTAACAGTACTTAGAAAAATAAACCTAAGATTACATTATTTTGGGGGTCTTTTTATTTTCATAGGGATTAGGTTTCATTTTTTTTATTTTTGATAATTTGGTTTATTATTTTATGTAATGTTATCTTTTTATTTTTGGTAATCTTAGATTATTATTATTTTTTTAAGTAATGTTAGCTTTTTTATTTTAACTGTAACTTAGTATTTTTTAATGTAGGTAATTGGGGTTAATTTAGGGGGTGTTAGGTTAGGGGTTTTAGTAATTTAATTAGTTATTTGCGTTGTGGGGGTTTGGCAGATTAGGGGTTAATAGATTTATTAGGATTATTGCGTTGTGTGGGTTTGGCAGATTAGGGGTTAATAGTTTTATACATTGTATTGCGTTGTGGGTTAATTGTGGATTAGGGGTTAATAGTTTTATTGCGTTGTGGGTTAATTGTGGATTAGGGGTTAATAGTTTTATTGCGTTGTGGGTTAATTGTGCATTAGGGGTTAATAGTTTTATTAGTTTTATTGCGTTGTGGGTTAATGGCAGATTAGGGGTTAATAGTTTTATTAGGTTTATTGCAATGTGGGTTAATGGCGGATTGGGGTTAATAGTTTTATTAGGTTTATTGCAATGTGGGTTAATGGCGGATTGGGGTTAATAGTTTTATTAGGTTTATTGCAATGTGGGTTAATGGTGGATTGGGGTTAATAGTTTTATTAGGTTTATTGCAATGTGGGTTAATGGTGGATTGGGGTTAATAGTTTTATTAGGTTTATTGCAATGTGGGTTAATGGCGGATTGGGGTTAATAGTTTTATTAGGTTTATTGCAATGTGGGTTAATGGCAGATTAGGGGTTAATAGTTTTATTAGGTTTATTGCAATGTGGGTTAATGGCGGATTGGGGTTAATAGTTTTATTAGGTTTATTGCAATGTGGGTTAATGGTGGATTGGGGTTAATAGTTTTATTAGGTTTATTGCAATGTGGGTTAATGGTGGATTGGGGTTAATAGTTTTATTAGGTTTATTGCAATGTGGGTTAATGGCGGATTGGGGTTAATAGTTTTATTAGGTTTATTGCAATGTGGGTTAATGGCAGATTAGGGGTGAATACATTTATTAGGTAGATTGTGATGTAGGTTAATGGCGGATTAGGGGTGAATACATTTATTAGGTTTATTGTGATGTGGGTTAATGGCAGATTAGGGGTGAATACATTTATTAGGTAGATTGTGATGTAGGTTAATGGCGGATTAGGGGTTATTATACTTTATTAGTTATTGCGGTGGGGGTTGGTGGTTGACAGGTAGATAGATATTGCGCATGCGTTAGGTGTTAGTTTATATTTTCAGGCAGTTATGGTGCTCACATTTTCAGCACAAGGCTGTGTCTGCCTATGTGTGGCAAGGTGAAAATGGAGTAAAATTTATCAATTTTCGCTGCGTAAATCCTAGCGCTGAATATGTGATACCGATTTGCGACGCGGTTCTATGTTAGCTTATGGGAGTAAAAATTGCGGGTGACGGGTGAAATATACGTGCCACATTTATATGCAGCGCCGTATATGTGATAACAACGCCGTATATGGGAATAACAAAACCGCATAAAAAAACGGCGTTGCCCGCAAAGCATATGTAATCTTGCCCAATATGTGTGGGTTTCTCACTGAAAACTGGCCTACAATAATGCTTAAAGAGACATTAAACCCAAGATTTTTCTTTCATTATTCAGAGTAAATTGGAATGTTGCTTAAAATTGCATGCTCTATCTAAACCATGAAAGAAAAAAAAATTGGGTTTCATGTCCTTTTAAGTGTGAGCAGCATCATGATCTTATGGTTCTGCATATAATGGGTTAATTTGTGTTTTTTGTTCTGTTTTGTTTTGCCCAATGTCTCAATTTAGGAACACAAAATACGAACTGATTTCATGCTCTGGTCTACTGTATAACTAATAAACAGCCAGTCTAATTGGACAGGATAAAGGTTTCTAAGCAGAGTAAAGAAGTGTGAGCATTTTAAGACTGCCATATTAAACGTAATATTAAACGTAATTAATCTTTTTGACAGCCAGAATGGTAATAAAAACGCAGATCGTTAATACAGCATAGAAACAATAACTGTGAAATATAGAGAAAGAAGGGGAAAGATAGAGACCTATATGTTTTTAGATTGAGATACTAAGGACAAGATTTATCTACTTGCGGTAGGGCAGGATTCTCAAATTGATCGCAAATTGTGAAGCTTATATGTTCCCCTTATTTATCATTGCATGACAGAACACTCGTGCAATGCCGCCCTCCTACCCTGATGCAACCAATTGTGTTAGAGTAAAACTTGTCAATCACCCCGGTCGAATGAATCTCCAGTTTGGAGGTTTAAACCAATGCTTTATAAATATCAGTTGCAGGTTTAAATGATCAGCAACTGATCAAGGCATTCGCCTCCGCATAAATCTTTCCCTAAATGTATATCATATTTTACATACTTGTGGAGACGATTACAGTTTTATAGAAATATTTAGAAAAATAAGAGCTTCTAAAACCCTCAAATTTGTCCCATTTATCACTTTGGTACATACAATTTGACAACTGTGTGTCCATAAAGAAAGACTTGAATTAAATTATAGTTCTGATTTTATTTTTTTAAAGGGATAGGAAACCCAAACATTTTTTTGATATATTTTAAAACGTCTTTAAAAATAATATATTTTTGTAATTGGTGCCAATTAAAAGTTTTCTGTGGTTTTCCTTTTATTTATCCTCTAAAGCATTTACTGCGCCAAACCCACATACTCCTTCTTTATGCGGGGCCTATAATGATGTTCTACCTAGGTAGAAACATCATAGCGGCCCACATGCGCGTTAGAATACTTTGCCGTCTAACGCATGCGCACATTCAATTACTTCTTTCTCCACTCCTGCGGCGCGTCACTAACCAAGTGACGACTGCAGGGCCGACAGGTGGATGCTGACGTTGACGTTGGAGGGAGTGACTGGAGCTGACGGAGGAGCAGTAGAAGCAGCAATATCGATCATGGTAAGTATCTAAACTACCCCTAGACGAACGAGCATTGTGTGATTATAATTAGTGTAAGAATTTCAACCCCTAGACTAACGAGCAATTTTTCTAATGGAACAATAAAAATGATGACCGGCTCAATTTAGATGAAGCGCGATTGCCATTACTTTTTAATGCGCATGCGATATTTAACAACAGAGGGCATTATGAATATTTAAATTATATGAAGCATTCTGTGGCATGATTGGAAGATGCAGAATTATGCAGTATGCTCAAGCTCAGCCTTATTTTATATGCGGTCATTGGAGCCCTTCATTGGAAAGATAAACATATGAAAAATATATATTTAGAAGCTTTAGGTTTTAAAAAAAATGTAAGTGCATTTACAACTTTAAATATTGTTGTGTCTAATACTTAAAGGGACAGTCTACACCAGAATTTTTATTATTTTAAAAGATAGATAATCCCTTTATTACCCATTCCCTAGTTTTGCATAACCAACACAGTTATATAAATACACTTTTTACCTCTGTGATTATCTTGTATCTAAGCCTCTGCAAACTGCCCCCTTATTTCAGTTCTTTTGACAGACATCGAATTAAGCCAATCGGAGCTGGCTCACCTGAACTCCACGTGCGTGAGCACAGTGTTATCTGTATGACACACATGAACTAACACCCTCTAGTGGTGAAAAACTGTAAAAATGCCCTGAGAGAAAAGGCAGCCTTCAAGGGCTTACAAATTAGCATATGAACCTCCTAGGTTTAGCTTTCAAATAAGAATACCAAGAGAACAAAGCAAAATTGGTGATAAAAGTAAATTGGAAAATTGTTTAAAATGACATGCCCTATCTGAATCATACAAGTTTATTTTGGACTAGACTATCCCTTTAAGTTTTTATTTATATAAGTTAGCAAACATTTCTAACCCTTTAAGATTCTTTAGTCAAATATGACCTCTGATCAAATGCGTATCGCTAGATACCTATATGCCCAAAATATCTTTTGACATTTGAATGGTAGAACAAAACTCCTTCATAGGTGTTTCCCTTTAAACTAGTTTCTACTATTGAAAGTTCTAAATTATCTCTATTTTGAATGCACATTCAAAAATTTGTTAAGTACAAATAAATACAATCAACATTAATTTAAAACATAGTCTCTATAGTATTTATCCAGTGGGGCAAGTTTATTTTCTAAAAGAGAGATATGATCCACTAAAAATCATCATGTGAATCAGTGCTGGGTCCCCATCTTAAAAAAAAACCCTGTATTAGAAAACACCCTTTGAAAAGAGGAAAATCCCTTTTAATTGTTATTCTGAAAAGCCCTGAAAAGATCTTACCTTCACATATTATCTAGGGCTAGATTTATCAAGTGCTTGGAGAATTCTCCATTAGTTTCTCCTCTGAATTCTCTGCAGCTCGCCCTCGGAGAGGCGCACCAGTACGCTCAAATTGATCAAAAAATAGGTTGTATTAAATCCCGCTTTGCATAAGGCGAGCTGGGGTGAATAATGATACATTTCTCTTCCCGAAACAAGAAGTTCTCCTTATTTATTATATAAAAGCGCTCTGTTTTTAGTTCAGTTTTTTATTTATATATATATATATATATATTAATATATGAACATTACAACTGGGTTTTGCATGGGACAATTTTGTGCCCTATTTGTAACTTATATTTGATATATCATTTGTGTGTAATAAATGAGAACTTTAACATATTTAACAACATTTGTGTATTTAACTTACTAAAAAAACAAAACAATGTCAGAAGTGCCTATACTTCTATACAGCATGAAATATAATTACACTTATATTATTGTCTTGGTGTAAAAAAGCATACTTGAATATGCTCAAGAATAAAAGCTAGTGAGTGATAAGTGATTACAAACATTTGCTCACCAGATGTGTCCATGTGTCCAGCTAGCTCCCAGTAGTGCATTGCAGCTCTACATCTAATCTTAACAATGTGCAGGAATTAAACAAACAGGGGTACATTAATGGGGCAAATCTGCACCTTATTTGTAACATATATTATATATTACTTCTGTGTGTAATAAATGTGAATTTAAAAATGTGTAACAAATTTGTGTAAGAAAAAAAAGTCAATTTTATAAATCTGTGAATAGTCGTATTACACGGCGTAGGCTTAAAAATGCTAGAATGTACCCTTTTTTGGCACACCGGTGCGCCTTGGTGAATGCAGATTTGATAGGAGAATTCTGGAGTCAAATCGCCCTTATTTTAAGCGCATTTTCACATAATAAATAAGGGGATTCATTCTCAGGAGAAAATTAAGGAGAAAATAGAGGAGACCTTCAATGATCTATCTAGCTCATAATGGTTAGAAAACAAGTGATTATTTTCTATATAAATAGCAATGACCTTTCTGTCATAAGTATTCTGTTGTGTTCATCATGGTTCTAATTGAGGGATTATTTATTTTTTACCCCCCAACACAGGGCATGAGACTCAGCTTTTAACAGAGGAATCCCCAGGTTTATATGAGGATTTGAAAATTCTGGGACATATATATCATGTGACCAAAAAAAATTGTTATCTTCCACATCAAGCATTCTTATGAGAGATCATACATTACTCAGCCCTCTAAATAAATATAGAGGAAGTGTGCAAATTGGTGTACAACAGTGGTGATTATATGGGTGTGCTATGAACCCCCAAACCTCAAGTCCCTGATGCCTTGAATTTGTAAGGTACTAGTGATGATTTTCTTTGTAAAGAAACAATTAGATCTAATAAAGGGAAAGATATTTAGCAATAAGTAGTATAAATGAGTTGTCATTAGTGCACTATAAACCCTTTGCATAACTGATCATTATTTTGCATCCCCTGCTGCGCATGTATATTGGAAAAAGACAATATAATAATCTGATGCATGATCTGATACCAACATGACTGATGCATGATCTGATACCAACATGACTGATGCATGATCTGATACCAACATGACTGGTGCATGATCTGATACCAACATGACTGGTGCATGATCTGATACTAACATGACTGATGCATGATCTGATACCAACATGACTGATGCATGATCTGACACCAACATGACTGATGCATGATCTGATACCAACATGACTGGTGCATGATCTGATACTAACATGACTGATGCATGATCTGATACCAACATGACTGATGCATGATCTGATACCAACATGACTGATGCATGATCTGATACCAACATGACTGATGCATGATCTGATACCAACATGACTGATGCATGATCTGATACCAACATGACTGATGCATGATCTGATACCAACATGACTGATGCATGATCTGATACCAACATGACTGATGCATGATCTGATACCAACATGACTGATGCATGATCTGATACCAACATGACTGATGCATGATCTGATACCAACATGACTGATGCATGATCTGATACCAACATGACTGATGCATGATCTGATACCAACATGACTGATGCATGATCTGATACCAACATGACTGATGCATGATCTGATACCAACATGACTGATGCATGATCTGATACCAACATGACTGATGCATGATCTGATACCAACATGACTGATGCATGATCTGATACCAACATGACTGATGCATGATCTGATACCAACATGACTGATGCATGATCTGATACCAACATGACTGATGCATGATCTGATACCAACATGACTGATGCATGATCTGATACCAACATGACTGATGCATTATCTTATACCAGCATGAGTGATGCATGATCTGATATGAACATTACTAAAGTTGGATCCACTAGTTATAAGATAAATCTGATGCAATACGACGGCTATTAAAGCACACAGCATAACCCAACTGTAGACCATATTACAGAACAGGTAACACGCTGAACAAATCTTTCTAATGTAGTATAATACTCTGAATCCTCTACCTCCATATAGTGTCCTACCAACTCCATTATATAGGAAGTCTTTAAATAACATTTCGAGTCATGCAATTTGACCACAAAGGAATGCAAAATATTTATTTCAAAAGTAGTAAAATGAATCTATCAGCAGGCATAGAGCTTGTCAATCATTTTAACATGTTTTACATATCTACACCAGCCTATCAAAACCAACAAACAAAAAGGTGAGCTCAGGAGCGTGCAAGAGTCTTTAGCCATCTAGCAGGAGTGTTTGCTACAATGTTCATAGCAATGTTATACATAGTAGCAAACAGCTGGCATAGAATGCTAAAAACACTCCAGTTTGCAAAATATTTATAGTACTGTTAATTAATTTGCATATCTGGTGATGTCATAAAAGGTGGCACCATAGAAAGAAATCTGCAGTTATATACACATTTATGCCCCTCCTCTTTTCATTTATATTTGAGCCAGTAGGAGATTATTTGTTTTTAACACATTTTTATACCTAGGATTGCCACCTTTAGTTCAGGCCAAACCCGAACACTGTTGCGCTGTGCACAACGCAGCAAAAGAGTACACACTATGTATAATAGCACATAAACACAAACTCACACATAGATATCCACACTCTCTATCTCACAAACACACTCACTTACACACAATCACTCACACACTAACACACACTCTAGCACACTAACACATACTCACAAACGCACACACTCTCTATCTCACAAACACACTCACTTACACACACTCTAGCACACTAACACATACTCACACACACACGCATACTCTCTCACACACACTCTAACACACTCTCTATCTCACAAACACACTCACTTACACACACTCTAGCACACTAACACATACTCACACACACACATACTCTCTCACACACACTCTAACACACTCTCTATCTCACAAACACTCACTTACACACAAACACACTCTAGCACACTAACACATACTCACAAACGCACATACTCTCACACACACTCTCTATCTCACAAACACTCACTTACACACACTCTAGCACACTAACACATACTTACACACAAACACATACTCTCTCACACACACTCTAACACACTCTCTATCTCACAAACACTTACACACACGCACACTCTAGCACACTAAAACATACTCACACATACACACATACTCTCACACACATACTCTAACTCACTCTCTATCTCACAAACACACTCACTTACACACACACACTCTAGCACACTAACACATACACAAACTCTCATACACACACTCTAACACACTAACACACACACAAACTCTCATACACACACTCTAACACACTCTCTATCTCACACACACACACTCTAGCACATTAACTCATACTCACACACACACTCTAGCACACTAACACATACTCACACACACAAACTCTCATACACACACTCTAACACACTCTCTATCTCACACACTCACACACACTCTAGCACACTAACACATACTCACACACACACACACACACAAACACACTAACTTTTTTTCACACAAAGACTCACACACACAGAAAGACACTGAAAAACACAAATACACACTCTCTTACACAAAGACACTTATACACACTCAGACACACTCCCACACAAAAACACACTCACACAAGAGTATGCTGCAAATGCATAATGTCACCTTTTTTTGGCTGTGGCTGTTTCCCAACAAACCCGGACATTTACTGTCTGACTCAGCTTCAAACCCGGACACACAAATGGGAACCCAAACTGTCTAGGTCATTCCCAGACAAATGGCAACCCTTATTTAATCCCAATTGTTTTTACTAGTAAATAATCGTTTTTGTGTGGTTTTACACGTATACAATTTTGTCTGATTAAAGGGACATAATACTCATATGCTAAATCACTTGAAACTGATGCAGTATAACTGTAAAAAGCTGACAGGAAAATATCACCTGAGCATCTCTATGTAAAAAAGGAAGATATTTTACCTCACAATCTCCTCAGCTCAGCAGAGTAAGTTCTGTTTAAAAAGTTATACTCAGCTGCTCCCAGCTGCAGGTAAAAAAAAAAAAAAATTGAAGAAATGAACAGCAGCCAATCAGCATCAGCAGTGCTGAGGTCATGAACTCTTACTGTGATCTCATGAGATTTGACTTATCTCTCATGAGATTTCATAGTAAACTTCCTTTACCTGATAAGTGAAATAATATGAGAGTTCACGATGCTCATCCCCTAAGATGTCCCAGGACAGACACACTAAAATGCTGCTTAGAAATCCTTTACAGGGAGGTGGCTACTGAGGAACTTTTGAGGTAAAATATCTGTCTTTTTTACATAGAGATGTTCAGGTGATATTTTCTAATCAGCTTTTTACAGCTATGCTGCATCACTTTCAAGCGTTTAAACATTTGGGTATTATGGCCCTTTAATTAATAAAAAGTCTTACATATCTTTGAGCCCTTATAACTTTTTTTGTGCAATATTTTTTTGTAATAATTTTTATCAGACAGTGTTATTATGAGTGCAACTGTACTTTGTAATGTATTTTTGATGTGTTTTGTAACACTTGTTTCACAAAATAATTAAAATGATCTCTGAGGACGCACTATCCCACGAGCATTAACTTTCAACTTGTAATACGTGCAATAAACCTGATGTGCGCAAACCCCCGCAATAAACCCCTTTTCACTTGCGCGTAACTCTTAGCATGCCATTTGTAATCTGGCCCTATGTGTTAGGTATGATAAATTTGTTATAGACTGAGTGAATGCATAAGAAAACATTTGCATTATTTTTTATTTTTATAGTGTGATCTGGACAACAGACCTCAAATAATGGGTCAAACTATCTCATAGTTGCCTTGACAGAAGATAATTCTGTTGTCTTCCTATAGAATAACATCAGCTATATCTAGGGTTGCCACCCGTCCCTTAAAATACAGAACACTTATAAGTTACACATGCTGCAGGGTGTGCATGGAGGAATATGAATAGTGCTGTCCAGAAACACAATACATGTTCCTCCCTGCACACCCTGCAGCATGTGTAACTCATAAGTGTCCAGGAAAACATGGCTGAGGTGGCAACCCTAGCTATATCTAAACATTTTTAAAACAAATTAATATCTTGTTTGCTGCTATTGTTTATCAATTTTGAAACTCCACACACCAGACAACAAGGCTAGCCATGGTCACGATGTTAGTGTAAAGTGCATTGTTATGCAGTTGAAGCTACAAATATGTAGCAGGGCTAACCTTGAAAAGCATGCAGTTTTTTTCTCCAGGTTTGAAAATAAGAAAACTACAATTTCAGGGCTAAATTACATAAAACGGGACAAATAATGAAAATATATATATAGCTATTTTAGTGTGCATAACTAAACATTTTATTTTAAAATTTCAAGGTGTATTCTGTCCCTTTAAAGGGGAGTAAAGTCAAAATTAATATTTCATACAAATTTAAACAACTTTTCAAATTTCTTCTTATATAAAATTGCTTAATTCTCTTGATATCCTTTAGTGAAGTAGCAGCAATTCACTTCTGGACAGCTGAGCACCTCATGTAAGCTAATCACAAGAGGCATATATATGCAGCCACAAACAAACAGCTAGCTCCCAGTAGTGCATTGGTGATCTTGAGCATACCTCAGCTAGCTTTTCAACAAAGGATACAAAGGAAACAAAGAAAATTAAATAATATAAGGAAATTGGAAAATTGGTCAAAAACACGTTTACTCTGAATCATGATAGTTTACTTGTTACCTCGGCCATGTTTTCCTGGAAAGCTTTGAGTTCCATATATGGCAGGGAGATGCTATCCAGCAGTACTATTTATGTAATGTTGAGCAGCACTACTCATGTAATGTCCAGCAGCACGTTTCATGTTTCTCCTTACAACATAGCTGACCAGGAAGACATGGCAAGTCTATTCAGTATGCACTTAAAGGGACACTGAACCCAATATTTTTCTTTCATTATTCAGATAGAGAATGTAATTTTAAGAAACTTTCTAATTTACTCCTATTATCAGTTTTTCTTCGTTCTCTTGGTATCTTTATTTGAAAAACCAAGAATGTAAGCTTAGGAACCAGCCCATCTTTGGTTCAGCACCTACATTTAGCCACCAATCAGCAAGCACTACCTAGGTGCTAAACCTAAGATGGACCGGCTTTTAACCTTAAATTCTTGCTTTTTCGAATAACGATACCAAGAGAACAAATAAAAATTGATAATAGGAGTAAATTAGAAAGTTGCTTAAAATTACATGCTCTATCTGAACCATGAAAGAAAAAAATTAGGTTCAGTATCCCTTTAAGGGTTCAGCAAAGGTTAATTCTGCAAAAAAAATTGCATACTTGATCTAAATCCTAAATATTTAATTTTGGCTTCCATATTATTAATTTGACCAAATGAAAGTACTGCTGTCTTATTAGTAACTGCTGTGCAATCTAGGACGGGCCTCTGAAGCTATTCAGCTGAACACACATTTAATTAAGGAACATAAGCATAATTAGCACATAGCTCAGAGAAAAATCAGTGACATGCGTGAGGCATTTTTTGCTTTCGTGCTTTGTTTTGCTTAGCAAGAATCTCACCAAAGCAACACGATTATAACCTGACTGTTGAAAATCCATTACAGTTTCTAATTGCCTTAATAGCATTTCAGCTTTAAAGGGCAGAGGTTTTCCTTTTCTGTTAAAATGAGCTTGGCTCTATTATTCTGAGACTGAATTGCTGCTTCCATGTTGAATGCTCGTTATCATTTATTGACTTCAGTACACATTGTCATTGTCGTATCAGTGGCTGCAGCTGCTTGCTAATCAGTTTGTGATAATTACCTGTATATAACTGTAACCATGAGCTTAGCTCATTTTAGTTAAATAAAAGTGACAGATTAATAAGTAATAAATTATTGCACGATTAGTAAACAATATTTTACAGGGATATAAGTGTGTAAAAAGGAAATGCCCTAATGTGTTAGGACAATTCAGACTTCCCAGCTGTTCCTATTTGAGAGGGACAGAACCTGATTCTGAGCTCTGTCCTTCTGAGACAGCCTTATGTCCTTATTTGCAGAATTGCCCTTAGCCCCAACCACAAATCCCCCATACACACCCACTTACCGCCCATACACACCCACTTACCACCCAGACACACCCACTTACCGCCCATACACACCCACTTACCGCCCATACACACCCACTTACCGCCCATACACACCCACTTACCACCCAGACACACCCACTTACCGCCCATACACACCCACTTACCGCCCATACACACCCACTTACCACCCAGACACACCCACTGACCTCCCAGATACATTGACACCCCCACCCCCTTCCAACACAGCTCCTCCCACACAATGGCAACCAGCCCCCATCAGCCTCCTGAGACCCTGATACCCAGCCACAAATGTTGGGCGGTGGGATTTCATTATTGCAGTGTTGCTTGCAAACAGCTAGGTGTTTAACCACAGCAAAAGTCAGTTCCAGAGCAGCAGTTCACTACTGGGAGCTAGCTAAACACATCTGGTGAGCTAATTACAAGAGTTGTGTGGAGCTCCCAATAGTACATTGCTGCTCCGTGACCTACGTAAATATAAGATTAAAAAGTCTCATACAATATATGTTCTGTCTGAAACAAACAAGTTTTATTTTGCCTTTTATGTCCCTTTAATAATTTGCTGAGCATAAAGAAACATACAATGCTGATCCTTGTGCAATTTAAGGGGCATTAAGCTTAAACTTGTATTCCCTGTAAAACATTTAGCTGTGTGTACTAAAAAGAACTTTGCTGTCCACTTTTATTATTTATTCTGTCGCTTTTTCTGCAATTTGATTGGGGTATTTACATTTAACCCAAAGAAGCTGAAGTGCATCCTGCGAAATCCAGACCCTTGTTCCTACAATGTTCTACAGTAGTGATTGCAAGATCAGTGCAGGATCTCATTAATATCTGCCTCTAACTGGCAACAATAAAGAAGATAAGTTAGATAGTTAAAGGGACATAATACCCATATGCTAAATCACTTGAAAGTGATGCAGCATAACTGTAAAAAGCTGACAGGAAAATATCACCTGAGCATCTCTATGTAAAAAGGGAAGATATTTTACTTAAAAATTTCTTCAGCTCACCAAAGTAAGAGCTCTGTAAACACTTATATTTCAGCTGCTGTACAGCAGCACGTTGGGAAAAAAAATAGCCAATTAACATCAGCAGTGCTGAGGTCATGCTTTACTTAGCTGTAACCTCATGAGATTTCACTGAAGTCTTGTGATATTTCATAGCAAACTTCCTTAAAGGGACATTAAAGGGTCATAAAACCCACATTTTTTATTTCATGATTAAGAAAGAGCATGCAATTTTAAACACCTTTTTAATTTACTTCTATTATCCAATTTGCTTCATTCTCTTTATATCCTTTGCTGAAAAGCATATCTAGATATACTCTGTAGTTGCTGATTGGTGGCTGCACACAGATGCCTCGTGTGATTGACACACCCATGTGCATTGCTATTTCTTCAACAAAGGATATCTAAAGAATGAAGCAAATTAGATAATAGAATAAATTGGAATATTGTTTAAAATTGTAGTCTCTACCTGAAGCATGAAAGAAAAAATTTGGTTTTAGTGTCCCTTTAAACTGAATAGGAAAATAACATGAATGAGCCTGCCCATGCCAGATGCACAGTCCCTTGCATGTCCTGGGACTAGTATCCTGATATTCTGACTAATTTCAAAGTTATTTCCATTTTCCCCACCTCTTGTATCATGTGACAGTCATTAGCCAATCATACATGCATATGTATATACTGTAAAGTTGTAAACTCTTGCACATACTCAGTAGGAGCGTGTGCCTCTGAAAGTGTGGCTATAAAAAGATTGTGTACATTTTGGGAATTGTAAATATTTTTAATATTGTATGCTCTATCTAAATCATAAAAGTTTATTTTTTACTTTATTGTTCTTTTAAACTTCTTAAATTTCTAAAAAAAACTGTTTGCTAATGCACTTCGGGGACATAGCTTGTAAAATGCCTTTTGGATATCTTTATTTTATCTCCTCTGCTTTGTCCAACTAGGGACAGGTATAAATGAGCTCCTGTACTGATCAATCAATCACCATATTGAATGTTTAATGTCAGAGTAAAATGTATTAAAAGCAGGTAAAATAAACAATGAAAACATAACCCCCAATAGGTGGGCAGTTGATGGGATAATTGGTGTGTCTGGGCAGTCTATTCAATAAAAATATTGCATTAAAACGTTATAAGGGCTCAAAGTTATGAGGTATCAGGTTATGGAAGAAAAAAAGGCAGGCAAAGGAGATACATACATACACATGTCTAAACATGTTCACAATTTTTAACATTCCAATGTTCTTCACTTACAGGGAAATGTTCTTTTTATTGTAAATACATATATACTGTATACATATATATAAATATATATATATATATATATATATATATATATATATATATATATATATATATATAAAACTATTGCTGCAGAATCTGTTGGCGCTCTACAAATAACCGATAACAATAATAATAATAATATATATATGTGTGTGTGTGTATACCTATACCTATATATCTATTCCTATAGATATATAGGTATATATATATATATATGACATGAACAGTATTATATATATATATATATATATATATATATATATATACAGGGAGTGCAGAATTATTAGGCAAAATGGGTCAAAAGAAGGACTTGACAGGCTCAGAAAAGTCAAAAATAGTGAGATATCTTGCAGAGGGATGCAGCACTCTTAAAATTGCAAAGCTTCTGAAGCGTGATCATCGAACAATCAAGCGTTTCATTCAAAATAGTCAACAGGGTCGCAAAAAGCGTGTGGACAAACCAAGGCGCAAAATAACTGCCCATGAACTGAGAAAAGTCAAGCGTGCAGCTGCCAAGATGCCACTTGCCACCAGTTTGGCCATATTTCAGAGCTGCAACATCACTGGAGTGCCCAAAAGCACAAGGTGTGCAATACTCAGAGACATGGCCAAGGTAAGAAAGGCTGAAAGACGACCACCACTGAACAAGACACACAAGCTGAAACGTCAAGACTGGGCCAAGAAATATCTCAAGACTGATTTTTCAAAGGTTTTATGGACTGATGAAATGAGAGTGAGTCTTGATGGGCCAGATGGATGGGCCCGTGGCTGGATTGGTAAAGGGCAGAGAGCTCCAGTCCGACTCAGACGCCAGCAAGGTGGAGGTGGAGTACTGGTTTGGGCTGGTATCATCATAGATGAGCTTGTGGGGCCTTTTCGGGTTGAGGATGGAGTCAAGCTCAACTCCCAGTCCTACTGCCAGTTTCTGGAAGACACCTTCTTCAAGCAGTGGTACAGGAAGAAGTCTGCATCCTTCAAGAAAAACATGATTTTCATGCAGGACAATGCTCCATCACACGCGTCCAAGTACTCCACAGCGTGGCTGGCAAGAAAGGGTATAAAAGAAGAAAATCTAATGACATGGCCTCCTTGTTCACCTAATCTGAACCCCATTGAGAACCTGTGCTCCATCATCAAATGTGAGATTTACAAGGAGGGAAAACAGTACACCTCTCTGAGCAGTGTCTGGGAGGCTGTGGTTGCTGCTGCACGCAATGTTGATGGTGAACAGATCAAAACACTGACAGAATCCATGGATGGCAGGCTTTTGAGTGTCCTTGCAAAGAAAGGTGGCTATATTGGTCACTGATTTGTTTTTGTTTTGTTTTTGAATGTCAAAAATGTATATTTGTGAATGTTGAGATGTTATATTGGTTTCACTGGTAAAAATAAATAATTGAAATGGGTATATATTTGTTTTTTGTTAAGTTGCCTAATAATTATGCACAGTAATAGTCACCTGCACACACAGATATCCCCCTAAAATAGCTATAACTAAAAACAAACTAAAAACTACTTCCAAAACTATTCAGCTTTGATATTAATGAGTTTTTTGGGTTCATTGAGAACATGGTTGTTGTTCAATAATAAAATTAATCCTCAAAAATACAACTTGCCTAATAATTCTGCACTCCCTGTATATACTGTATGTATATATATATATATATATATATATATATATATATATATATATATATATAATTCTAAAAAGTGCATAATTTTCTATGTGAAGAACATAGGAATGTAAAGAATGTGCAATCTTTTTTCAGGTACCAACTTTCAGCCCAACTTGTTATTGCAATTGAGGGTTTTAGTAAGCCTGTGCATTCAAATAATTTGTTATGATTAAAACATGGAAAAAGGTGGCCGCTTGCGGCATTCGGTTTTATTTCAGAGCCGCATTTATTCACAAGAATAAATGTGGCTCCGAAAAAAAACTGAATGCCGGGCCTAGTTTTAAAGGGAAATTAAACATTTTGGGATGGTAATATAAAATGATAAATCACATATGTAAAAATACCTCTGCAATATACTTTCATGATTTATTTTGTCCCTTTTTCCTGTAATTACATTCTGAGATTGTGAGCTTTTCAGTTCCTGAAATGGAAGTGCAGAACACTGTTCCACACAGTCATTGGCTGCACACTCTAGTGACCTATTTATAACCATCCCTAATTCACCACAGCAGAGAAGGTATCCTAAGTTACAACATGGCAGCAACCTTTGTTTCATAGACTCTAAAACTTTACACTAATTTTGTCACTGTTTTAACAACTAATGCAAGTTTAAAAAATACATCTACATGATATTCTCAAGCTTTTCTTTGAATGCATCATTCTATCTAGTATTTATTTAGTGCTTATTGTCCCTTTAAGCATTTAAAAAGCTTAAATTATAATTGCACAGTACACATTTGCCTACATTTAATGAGTTCTAAAAAAAAACGTATAGTTTTAAATTACCTGTTGTTACAAAGATGTATGGGGTGGGACTCAGGAGGGAAGCAGCAGAACTGAGCAGAAAATCTGTATTTCTTCTGTAACTAATGGTGACGTGAGGGACTATTTTCCAGGGGAACGTAGTGAATAAAAAATTCTTACCTATATGGTCAGTGAATCATTCTACTGATCCAGTGAGTCACTGTGTATTTTGGGGGTGGGGGGGATGAAATTCTCCAAAAAAAAATGCTCCAAAAAATAAATAAAACATTTGCAAATGCATGAGTCATAATACAGGCAGCCGGTAGGCGCCCCTCACTGCAGTGCGCCTGTAGACACATGCCTACTGTGCCTAATGGGAAATCCGGCCCTAGATGTTCCCTATCCACAGTTTATTAGTGAGTCTTGTTTCTCACATTAAGAAATTGCCAAGCCTCAAAGCCGGTGTCAAATTATTTCTTTACTATGTGGTTATTAATTACGTGTAGCCTCACACTCGACTACTTGGTAAAATAACTTGATCTATTTTAGGTTTAATTTCACATTAGTTCCATGTAACTGCTGTTAATTAGATGAAGCTTTTAGTTGGACACAATGCCTCCTGATAAACATCTATTATTTTTCAATTTTATGAGGATAATTTACTTTGCATGTGTTCCTTTCAATGTTCAGAAGTTCCTAATCTTGTAGTATTCATCAGGCAGGAATGTTTATTTCATAGTTTGTAGTAAACCATCTCAGTCCCCTAGTGCATTAAGATTTTTTTTCACATAAAATATTAGTATACATTTTTCAGATAACAGGAAGAACCTGAAAGAGAAGATAACATGTCAGCAAGATTTTGTGTAGATTTGGACATTAAAAAGGGACACTTAAGTCAAAATTAAACTTTCATGATTCAGATAGGGCATGCCATTTTAAAGGGATAGTAAAGTCCAAATTAAACTTTCATGATTTAGAAAGGGCATGCAATTTTAAATAACTTTCTTATTTACTTTTATCATAAAATTTGCTTTGTTCTCTTGTTATTCTTAGTTGAAAGCTAAACCTAGGTAGACTCATATGCTAATTTCTAAACCCTTGAAGGCCGCCTCTTATCTGAATGCATTTGGCAGCTTTTCACAGCTAGAGGGCGTTAGTTCATGTGTTTCATATAGATTACTGTGCTAATGCACGTGAAGTTAAGTGTCAGCACTAATAGCCTAAAATGCATATCTATCAAAAGATCTGAGATAAGGAGGCAGTCAGCAGAAGCTTAGATACAAGGTAATTACAGAGGTAAAAAGTATATTTCTATAACAGTGTTTGTTATGCAAAATTGGGGAATGGTAAATAAAGGGATTATCTTTTTAAACAATAAAATATTTGGTATTTACTATCCCTTTAAGAGACTTTCCAATTTCTGAGGCACCAGCAACTATGTGTTAGTGTTCACAGTGTATACATATATGATTCTGTGATTGGCTGATGACTGTCACATGACTCAGTTGGCTGGCAAATTGAAGTACATTTTGAAATTTGTCAGAATCAAAATCTTTTACTCAGTTAGAATTCAGTGCTATTGCATTTTCTTTTTCATTATGCACTTGTTAATTATGAAATTCGACTGTATTTTATGGTCCTTCGGACTAAAATGAAACATGTATAGATTTAATATAATATATATGCAATACATACATTTTTATGTTTATTTTTTATTCATGTAAACATTGTATTTTTAGATACTTAATCTTGTAGTGATTTATCTGAAAGAAGCCTCTCTCTTTTTCACTTGTAATGAGAACTTTTTCAAAAAGATTCTCCATTGCTCATTCATTCATTCATTCATTCATTATACAATGGGTAAAGTCACATCTTCATTAATGAGCACTTAAACACTAGCAAAATACTGCCTGACTGAATAAACTAAAAAAAAATCATTGCAATTTGTATAAATGCCTGATTTTGTTTAACAGTTTTTTAACTTACCATTAATGCAAATATAGTTTACATGTTTAAATCTATCTATCTATCTATCTATCTATCTATCTATCTATCTATCTATCTATCTATCTATCTATCTGTATATATATATATACTGTATATATATAGAGGCATGGTATATTTTTGAAGTTGAATGTCTCTTCTATAGGTATTTTCTTAAAGGGACAGTCTACTCCAGAATTTTTATTGTTTAAAAACTTTATTACCCATTCTCCAGTTTTGCATAACCACCACAGTTATATTAATATACTTTTTACATTTGTGATTACATTGTGTCTAAGCCTCTGTAGACTGCCCCCCATTTCAGTTCTTTTGACAAATATGCCAATCAGTGCTGATTCAGAAATAACTCCACAGGACTAAACACGTTGTCTATATATCACACAGGAACTAGCGCTATCTAGCTGTGAAAAATGTTCAAAATGCACTGAGATAAGAGGTGGCCTTCAAGGGTTTAGAAATTAGCATATAAGCCTACCTAGGTTTAGCTTTCAACAAAGAATACCAAGGGAACAAAGAAAATTTGATAATAAAAGTAAATTGGAAAGTTTTTTTTAACATTGCATGCCCTAAATAATCTGAATCATGCCAGTTTATTTTTGACTAGACTGTCCCTTTCAGAAGCAGTTCCCCAAGTGTATATTCTTGGTGTATTTCACTAATCAGCAGTTAAAAACACTGAATGTAATTCAGTGGCAGGTATAATACTTGTAAATTATGCTGTTGTAATAAACAGTTACCCTTGTAAAATTCTGATAAAATAAATTTGCAATTAATGACTGAAGTGAGTCTCTATAATATATATTTTTAAATTTCTTTATGAAATAACTGTATTTCCAATTAAAGGGGCAGGAAACCCAATAGTTTTCTTTCATGATCAACATAACACAATTTAACTTGTATTTACACATCAAAATAAATATGTGATTCAGCTACAATAATAATAATAAAAAAAAGGTTTCAAACTTACTTATAATATTACATTTGCTTTGTTCTCATTGAATTCTTTGTTGAAGAGCATTCCTATATAGGTAGTGTGCACGTCTAGAACACTTAATTACTGATGCCATCTAGGGTTCTTGCACATGTATAACATTGTTAAAAACGTTTTTCTTGCAAAACCCTTGCCATACAGTGCCCCAGACATGTGCATGCTCCTGAGCCTACCTACCTGATTTTCCAACAAGAATATCAAGAGAACAAAGTAAATTTGATAATAGAAGTAAAACTTTTTTTTATTGTATGCTCTCTCTAAATCATGAAAGACAAATTTGGGTTTCATGCACCTTTAATTACTGTTCACATATACAGCTGATTAGGAGGTTAATCACTTTTTATATGACTGGCAGAAAGGATCATTCATTGATCTACAGTGTAAGTGTTTGGATGATATTTATTTATTTATAAAATATTTTACCAGGAAGGATACATTGAGATTTCTTTCGTTTTCAAGTATGTCCTGGGATCACAAAACATTGCATTGTTACAATAGGGTACAATAACATACAGAAACAATAATAATACACAATGTATGCAAACATTTAATATAGAACTGGTAGGAAATATTTAATCAACCATGACAGGTGCATTCATTCTGTTTAAAGATATCTAGAGAGGGATCTCTTAAAGGATATTAGGCTTGGGGAAGGTTTGAAAGTGTGCGGGAGGTCGTTCCATAACTGTAGGAAAAGGAGGATCGAGCTGCTTTCTTTTTGTATTGAGGCAAGCTAAATAATGTGCTGGTACTGGATTGGAGGTTATAGGAGGTGGGAACAGCCGGGGAGAGCATTCTGCTCAGGTAGGGTGGGAGCTTCCCAGAAAGGCTCTTAAAGACAAGGCAGGAAAAATGGAGGGTGCGTCTGGATTCCAGCGACAGCCAGTTTAGTTCTTTTAGCATGTCACAATGGTGGGTCCTGTAGTTACATTGTAGCACAAAGCGGCAGAACGAGTTATACAGTGTATTTAGTTTATTAAGGTGAGTTTGCGGTGCAGGTGCATATACTACATCCCCATAATCCAAGATTGGCATCAGCATTTGCTGTACAATCTTTTCCTTTACTGTAGGGCTGAGGCAGGATTTGTTTCTGTACAGGGCACCTAGTTTTGGATAAAGTTTAGATGCACGTTTTTCTACGTGGAGTCCAAAAGATAGATTAGGGTCTAACAACATACCTAAGTATTTAAAAGAGTAGACTGCGGTCAGCGTGCAATTGAATTTTGTTTTGATGCGAAGATGGGAATTTTGTAATTTGTGTAATTTAGGTCCCGTTCCAAAAATCATTGTGACAGTTTTGTCAGTGTTTAGGAAGAGTTTGTTTTTTGAGATCCACTTTTCTACCTCTGTGAACTGGTTTTGGAGCACTGCTTCAAGCTGTGGCAGATCGGAATTGTTTGCATAGAATACTGTGTCATCTGCGTACATGTGTACAGTTGAGGATTTGCAGACATTAGGCAGATCATTTATAAATATTGTGAATAGCAGGGGGCCGAGAATGGAACCTTGGGGTACACCACACTTGACTGGGAGAGGGAGGGAGTCGCTGTCAGAAACGGAGACATATTGTGATCGATCCGATACATATGATTGAAACCAGGTTAACGGACTATCAGCAATACCAGAGTTCTTTTAGTTTGAGCAGTAATATGTCGTGGTCTACTGTGTCAAAGGCCTTTGCAAAATCAAGGAAAATAGCTCCAGTTAGGTCTCCTTGATCCATGCCAGTTTGGATGTCGTTGCAAACTTTTAGGAGGGCAGTTGTAGTGGAGTGATTCGGGAGAAAACCTGATTGGTAATACTCACATAATTGCGTATGGACGCATTTTTCTAAGATTTTTGACAATACTGGGAGCAAAGATATAGTGCGATAATTAGAAACCAAGGTTAACTCCCCACTTTTATGGATAGGCACTACTCTTGCAGTTTTCCAAAGTTTGGGTATGTATCCAGACACCAAGGATTCGTTAATTAGGGTTATGACCGGTTTAGCGATTGCCGGCGCACTGAGCTTCAACAGCATTGCTGGGATTTGATCAGGTCCAGACTGGTTTTTCATTTTTAGATTATTAAGGTGTTTCTTAATGACATTGATGGGTACAGGTCTAAAATTGAACTTCTCTATATTGGGCCTTTGCTGATTTAGTGGGGCCTGATCCACATTTGTAGTTTCAGTGTCATTTATTAGTTTGTCAATCAGGGTGGTGGAGCATCTGACAAAATAATTGTTAAAGGCATTTGCTACTTCTAAGGGGAGTTGCAGGGTATGGTTGTCCACATTGACAGTGGGGGGTTGGGAGTAGGGGTGTGCATCTTCACTGGTCTCACGATTCGATTCGATTACGATTATCCTCTCAACGATTCGATTCGATTCTGCGATGCATCACGATGCATCACGATTACTGCCCATGATTTTTATATATATATATATATATTTATATAAAATTGACCTACAATAATCCCTACATACTTCAAACGGAAATTGTATTATAAATGTTTATAAAGACTCATATAATTATTGATTATCACTTATTGAACTTATGTCATAAATTACACTAGCATAGCCACCAACACATTGCAGATTTTGTTTTCATGTCTGAACAGTTGATTGAACACTGAGTCATATCCCACTCGTGCTGTATTTCTCTTCCCAACATAAAGTGCTCCTGGGATAATTCATAATTGCTCCCTAAATTTGACAATAGTGATTCTCACTGTAGGACAATTCTTGCTTTCTACTACCAAAATAAAAATTAGACACTGTGGTCCACTACGTATCACACACACTATCAGATTCAGCACCAGTCCCTACACCGGAAATAGCGTAACACTATTGGTAGCACTAGATTGCTTATGGGGAAATAATTGATGTGTCCCAAGGGCAGAGTGCATAGGTGAGAACACTGGTGGTGGTAATGCATTATGCAGGGATTGAAAACATATTTATTAATGGCGAATGGCGCCAATTGTAATGCAGTTCTAGAATCTGTGAAGCAGGGTTAGACTTGGTATGGTATGTCCCTTTAATTGCTTGTTTGTTCCAAAAGAGTTTAAATTGTTTACAGTTCACAAACAGTACAACTGCTATTGATACTTATATACCGCTGTTATGCATGGAGTACACCAGGAATGAATCCACTGAAATATGAGGCAAACGAGTATAGGATTCAGGTATTAGGAGATTCGTAGGTATAAACCCCAAAGTGTAGATATAAAGTGTAACAGAGTGCAATGCTATGGCAGGTTTGACAACTTGGATACAAATCCCAGTAAAGCGTGTCTCCCCATGATACAAAGTAGGTAACGTTTAGAATCTGTTACAGCGTGTGTAGTTATCACTGTACTCACAGTGTCCGGAGCTGAGTAGGTAAGGCTGCAGAGTAGTGAGGCCAAAGATGGAGCCATTCCGGTAGACTGCTGCAGAGATCTTCAGTAAGCTGCCCTGTAGTTTCAGGGTTTGGCGGGGATGCGCTGAGAGAAGGGAGACGCCAAGCAGGTAGTGACGTCAGCGGATCTCCGTCCTGCAGATATGAACGGCTGCTATTACCTGCTGTAAGGAGTAAGAGCGAGACACAAAGTAAGCAATCTGTTAGGGATGATGGCTGAAGTATCTCTGGGTAATACTTGCACTGGAATATGGAAGGTTTAGCTCTTTTAAGAGTGTGAGACGTTAGTTCCCAATTGTTAAGGTGGAACATGACACCAATCCAGCGCTCTGTATTTTTTCTTGCCTCTGTTGTCAGTCCTGGAGGCGGGGTCACATGACGTCATCACGTGAATCGATTAGGGCCCTTGACTGCATCGATGCAGAATCGTGGAAGGCTGCATCGCGATGCATCGTACAAACGATTATATTCAACACCCCTAGTTGGGAGTGGATTGGAGAATTTTGTAAGTTATTTATGAGTTTCCAAAACTTTCTAGGGTTTGATATGTTATTGTTTAGATTTTCACAGAAATATTGGGCCTTGGCCAATTTTGTTTGTTTAGAGCATATATTTCACCATTGTCTATATACACAGTGATCGTTCATAGAGCCTGTATGCTTGAACTTTGACCACAATGAATCCCGAAACTGGTACATTTGAATGAGGTCAGCTGTGATCTAATTCAAGTGTGCTCCTTTTACTCTCACCTTACGCAGCGGTGCATGTAAATTCCAAACTTGTAGGAGTACAGACTGAAAGAATTCAACTGCAGATTCTAGATCAGGGATTAGGTTTAATCTGTGCCAGGGGAGGTTCTGGATGTCAATTAGAAAAGATTGAAGATTACATTTTTTGAAGGATCTGGTGATTTTAACCTTGGGAGAGGATTTAGTTGCCTTTATTTTGCGCACACAGTACACTACGCAGTGGTCACTGAAATTGTTAGGGAGAACACCTGCCTCCTGGATTCGGTCAGGAGAAGTGGAGAGAATCCAGTCGAGCAGGGTGTGATTATGGTTTTTGATGTTTATGCGAGTTGGGGAGGAGATTAATTGCGTTAGCTGCAAAGATTTAAACAGCGAGCGACAACTGTTATTTTTTGGATTCAGCCAATTAATATTAAAATCTCCAAAAACCAAAATTTAACTTTTTGGGTTTTGAGCTATGGTTTCACTAAGGAGATGTGCTATGTCAGAAATTGAATGCACAGGGGAGCTAGGTGGGCAGTAGATTCCTGCAACAATGATTGATTTACTGCAGGGGATCTCAATTGTGCCAGAAAGGAAATCAAAGGTGGCAGGAGAGCTATATTTTTGTAAGGGGGTGTACTTTGTAGAATTGTCAACATAAATTACAATGCCGCCTCCTCTCTTTGCTCTATCATTTCTATGGCATGAATATCCATGTATTGCAATGGCAGAGTCAGGTATTTTTGCGGTTAGCCACGATTCAGAGATCACAATGATTTTGGGCTTGTAATGCGAACACCAAGCTTGCAGTGCATTGATTTTTGGTAGTAAGCTGCGGATATTACAGTGCACAAAGGAGGGGCCTTTTTTAGCTGGAAGGCTAGGAATGGAATTTGTTGCTGGACCAGGGTTAGACTCTACCTCATTTGCAAGGGCAAGTAACATAAGGAATAGGAATTTTGAAATAATTTTTGTTTGGCCATATAGTGAATGTGATACTTTATAATTTTGTGAGGTTGGGGTAGGAGGGTTATTTTTAATAACCCTCCACCAGCACTCAGCAGATAAGTTACAGCAACAGAGAAGGCCATGGTGTATGATAATGTGTTTTCCAGTTTGAGGTGTGTGTTTATGGCGGTAATGATAGGAACTGAATTGGAGTGAGAAAAGAGTTATAATGAATAACAGTATGGTCATATTTTGATTCATGTTAGTGGTATGAGGTGTGTAGATGGGGAAAAAAAAGTATATACTATTAATGTGTGATATGTAGATATTTGTAGGAGGAGAGGGTATGTATTCTATAGGGTTAAGTAAAAGGAAGGATGTGTTGATCAGTGTTTGCAGCTGTCATTTAAGGAGAATGAAAGTAGTGTGGGAAACTATCTATAAATTAAGAAATTAGCCTGGGGTAGGTGGGAAACCTGTTGTTTGCATAGCAGTGGAACAGCTGAGATGAATGTCTGTATTTTCTTTTAAAACAGGCTCAAGGACAGAGATATATTAGCGTCAGATTGGCCTGCAAAAGTTTAAAGGAATGGGGAGGGTATATCTATGGACATTTGAGATAAGGGTCATTCAAGCAAAAACACAGGGAAAGTTGAAAATTACAGAGATAAGACAGAGGTATTCATGTAGGGGAATAAACCATTAAACAAAGTACAAAAAAAGATATATGGGCCTTAACTGGTTAAACTAACTTTTAACATAATGGTCAGACATAATGGTGATAAAATATGCATTTAAAATTTTAAAAACAAACAAAAAATAACCAATATATATAACAATACACACATCAGAAAATAACAGGGTATGGATATGGTTAATAAGAGTTATGTATGTTTTTTGGCAGAAATATAATCACTGTTTTATGAAGGGTTTAATAATTGCTGTATATGTGGCTGTCATGAGGAGTTAATCACTTCTGAGGACCTGATACAACTGTTTCATCGCTGACATATATGGCATTTAAAAGGGGTTGATCACTATCCCATATCTGACTGGAATAAGTTGTCAATAACTGCTGTAGAACTGGTTGTTCTTGGGGGTTAATTAGTTGGAGGTAAGGGTTAATTATTGGTGTATATGCAGCTGCCAGAAGTGGTTAATCACAGTTATCTGTGTATAGGAAAGGGTTTATATCTTATATCTGCTGAATAATGAGAAACATAAATAAAGTCTATTAAAAAATGTATGGCAGAATTATACTTGTCTGTTTCTATACTAATTATTTTCTTTCAGGCATAACTATGGGTTTTTAAATAAATAAAGCTAAACAACTGTTAAAATGTTCTTTTAACCATGATCCTTGTCTTGGACATTTTTAATAGTATAATTTTAACAATGATTATTTATTAGTTCAGATACAGATATGAAACATTGGTAACTAGTGATTAATTCATTAGGAAATATTTATTATATTATGATGTCATTTTGTATAGTTTTTGCGTGCTGTTCTACTAATGTAATACTCCTTTTGTTGTGTATTTTTCTAGGCACTCTGAAAATACAGCTACAGTCCAATGCATAGAAGCACATCAAGATGTATCTACTCCCTGCTTCTACTGATGATAGCGTTGGGGGTGCCTTTCATGACGCTTGCTCTTGCAGATGAACTTGCAGGAACAACTATACCACCAGAAAGTAAGTACAGTATCCCACAATAAGCTTGTTTACTGTCATACATAAGTAGGGGTGCCACCTCAGCCATGTTTTCCTGGACACTTATGAGTTACACATGCTCCAGGGTGTGCAGGGAGGAACATGTATTGTGTTTCTGCACAGCATTATTCATATTCCTCCCTTCACACCCTGCAGCATGTGTAACTTATAAGTGTTCTGTATTTTAAGGGATGGGTGGCAACCCTATACATAAGGTCACTGCTGTCACATTGCTGCAGCATTATGGCTAAATGAATCAAAGTTAAAGTGAATGTAAATTTTGATGCTAAAGTGCCCGGTTTTTAAAACTTTGATTAAAAACAGGGGCACTTTAATTCATCAAAATTTACATTTCACTCCTGTTGTGAAAATAAACTTACTTTTTAATCTTCACAGCAGCTCCAGCTTCCTCCACCTGTTTCAAAGCCTCTTCCTGGGTCTAAAATGAGGTATCTGGCTTCCTCCAATCACAGCAGTGAATCAGACACTGAATCCCCCGGGGGGGAATCTGTGATTGGAGGATGACCTATCAATCATTTCTGACATCAGAAATGGCTTGTGAGACCGGAGGAAGCTGGAGCAGCTGTGATGTTTAAAAGGTAAGTTTTTTGTCACAACAGGAGTGAAATGTAAATTTTTATGAATTAAAGTGCCCCTGTTTTTAATCAAAGTTTTAAAAACCGGGCACTTAAACATCAAAATTTACATTCACTTTAATCAGGTTTTCTTATTTACCTGCATTCAGGATATTTTCTTATCTATTTGAGCTATATTAGTTTTCCCCATAATTTGCAACTTTCAAAGCTAAGCTGTCATGTCTGTGACTTTCAGAAAATAATCTTTTAGTCCGAGTTTAGGTGGTTATGGGCATTTGTTTAAAGGGATACTAAACCCAATTTTTTCTTTAATGATTCAGATAGAGCATGCAATTTTTTTTTTTTATTATAATTTTTTATTATAATTCAACACAATTGTACATTTTTATACATTTTCCAAAAAGAAAAGAGAAGAAGGATATATAAGCAATGAGAAAAGGAAAAATCAAAACATCCATGAAGGATCCACATGCTAATATTCTTATTCAAAGAATTTTGAATCAAGCATTCCTTCATCTCTAATATTTCCCTGTTGAATTATATTTTATATACTTCTCTGAACAATGCTAAACAGAACCAAACAAAAACAAAACAGAACAAGCAACAAAAGAGAAAAAAAAAAAAAAAAAAAAAAAAAAAAGGGGGGGTTTCCCGCTCGTCCGTCCCCCCCCCTCAGCTCCCCAACATCATGTCCAATTACCAGAGTCCCAATAATGCCGGCTTTGTCTTGTGTTCAGGTCTGGGCGCTAGCATCTAAAAAATGTTTATTGGCAATAGCAAGCTCCATGGACACTGATCCCCGAAAGGGGGAAATCAGTTGTAGTTGTATTTCCTTCGGGAAGCTGGCAATTACATTCCGCCATTTTAATATAAAACGATTGACTTGTGTTTCTGAATTTATAGATGTGTCCATTTGCTCCATAATCAGTATATTTTTCAGTTTTTGAATAAATTCTGTTCAAGTTGGGGCTTTACTAGATTTCCAGTACTTCAATATAAGTAGTCTACCGACCATTATTGCTGAATTTAATTGAGGTGAATGTTTATATGTGCCTATTTTTTGTCCGTCTATGAAGAACATTATATGTTCCAATTTAAGTTGGAGGTTTATGTGATTAATTTTATTCAGCCAGGCGTTAGTCTTATACCAAAACTTCTTGATTTTAGGGCAAGTCCAAAAGCAATGGTTCAAGTCAGCATTAAGAGCTTTACATTTATAAAAAGGTAAGTTTTTTGTCACAACAGGAGTGAAATGTAAATTTTGATGAATTAAAGTGCCCCTGTTTTTAATCAAAGTTTTAAAAACCGGGCACTTAAACATCAAAATTTACATTCACTTTAATCAGGTTTTCTTATTTACCTGCATTCAGGATATTTTCTTATCTATTTGAGCTATATTAGTTTTCCCCATAATTTGCAACTTTCAAAGCTAAGCTGTCATGTCTGTGACTTTCAGAAAATAATCTTTTAGTCCGAGTTTAGGTGGTTATGGGCATTTGTTTAAAGGGATACTAAACCCAATTTTTTCTTTAATGATTCAGATAGAGCATGCAATTTTAAGCAACTTTCTAATTTACTCCTATTATCAATTTTTCTTCAATCTCTTGCTATCTTTATTTAAAAAGCAGGAAAGTAAAGCTTAGGAGCCAGCCCATTTTTGGTTTAGAACCTGGGTTATGCTTGCTTATTGTTTTTCTAATGTATCCACCAATAAGCAAATGTTATCTAGGGTGCTGAACCTAAAATGGGCTGGCTCCTAAGCTTTACATCCCTGCTTTTTAAACAAAGATACCAAGGGATTAAATAAAAGTTGATAATAGGAGTAAATTAGAAAGTTGCTTACAATTGCATGCTCTGTCTGAATCATGAAAGAAAAAAAATTGGGTTTAGTATCCCTTTAAGTAGTCTTAGATTGTGGCTGAATGATCTGAGTAAAGGTGGTCCATGGGCGTGACCAAACAATCTATGGGTGGAGCCTGTGTGCTCTGTGCCTTTTATGGTGGGATTTAGGAGTTTCATAAAACATCATCTAGGTTAGCAAACATGGTGGGAGGGATAGATACAGTGTCCTGGGTTCCAAACATTTTAACAACTACCTGGTATATATCTGAAAGAAGCTCAGAAGTATTTACTGGTTTAAGTCAAATCAATTTGAAAAACACCCTAAGGTTTTTCAAGACTTCTGGCATTTTTAGCCCATTATTTCCTTTTTTTGGTTCCCATAGATCCATGCGTTTGTTTATCATCCAGAAACAGCTAAGGGCAGAAGCAAAATCTTTGTCTCATCAAGATATTGTAGCTGTTTTTTGTGAAATTGAGTTAACTCTAAGAACTAAAGGTACATTTATCACTGAAAAATGCTCCCTATACCCCAGGTTTAGCACCCTCATCCTGTTGAGAAGTGGCTCAACCACAGCTGCTCAAAATAAATAAAAACAAAACCCCCCCAATAAGAAGAGCCAGTTTGGGTCTCCATTCCAATTAATTCTAAACAATTTTCCCATTTACTTCTGTTATCAAATTTTCTTAGTTTTCTTGTTATCCTTTGTTGAAAAAAAGGATGTGAGCTCAAAAGTGTGCACGTGTCTGCAACACTATATGACAGCAGTTTTGCAACAATGTTATACATTAGCAGGAACACTAGATGGCAGCACGATATCCAGTCATGTAGTGCTTCAGGCAAGTGCACCCTACCTACCTAGGTATCTCTTCAACAAAGAATATCATGAGAAGGAAGCAAATTTGATAACAGAAGTAAATTGGAATTCTCTATCTTAATAATCTTGCTCTGCACAGAGCACTGGAAGTGTAAGAATAGCTCTAGCTTGCAAATTCAGGGCTGCTGATACCTTTGATGCTTGGGCATGCGACAGTAAGAGATGGGGGGATTTGAAGCCCCCTCCCCAGAGCATCAGCTGCCTCAAATTAAAATGAATACAATTGCTAAAATTACAAGTGCAGAAATGAAATGACACAGGAAGTACACGGCACATCTACTCATCTGCATGTCCTGTCCATTGAGGGGCTGTGCTAACACAATATCTTTTAAGATTTTAAATGTGACATTATGAAATCTGTTTATCAATATAAAAATGAGTATAAATAGCTGTAAATCACTGCAGCACATTGTGTACGAAGGCTTTTGTCACTGATTTGCTCACCGTATACTATGTGAATCACTTGGCAAGTAGCTTTTCCTTAGATTCATGACTTGAGTCAGAAGAAACATCGTCATAATGACGAACAGCACGAGGGAGAAACCGGCTGTCTAGGACAGGTTGTTTCTGACTAATGAATTTTAATCTATAATCTATTGGTATCAGCTTTCTTTGGGCCTATGTGTTTATTAGATCCCCCCCCCACTTACTCTAGTTTGTTGTAGTAATATAGTATATTTTTACAATATGGATATGTAAATAATCATTTGTTGTGCATTTTCTTTCTGTGTAAATATACGTGTGTGAGTGTGCAGAATGCTCATGTCTGAACGTTATTTTAACCCTTTAATGTAGCACCACTAATAATCTGTCTGTTAAGGACCATTGAATCTTATTTTATTATTTTTAGTTAGGGCTATATTACAAGAGGAGTGCTTGTTTATCACGTGCCTGCAAACGGGCACGCCATTAATAACCAGCCATTAAGTGGCTGGTTATTGCTACCGCAAGCTCGCAGTGGTCAGACATCTGGTTCATTTTTTAAATGTCCCCCAATTACATCCGAAATAAAGGGTGAGGTCCCTTTTTTAAAAACTGTAGCGTTTTTTTTTTTTTTTTTTTTTTTTTTTAAAAACAACTGCTCTAAGCAGTTTTTGGGGGCTTAAGTTGGCAGGTGTGGGGTGTTAGAAAAAAACAGCACTGAAAAATGCCTTTACATTATGGTCTATGGGAACTGTGTGTTCCCAGTAAATATATATGTATATGCTTATATACATATAAATGTATGTTTTAATATGTATAATAGTATATAGATTTAACATTGCTGCCCGTCGCTGTGCGACTTACCACCTTTGCTGTGCTAGTTCTCATGCTGTGTCTGACGGCATGAGAATGAGGATCCCATTTGCATGCGCTGGTATTACTAAATTGAGCACAAATATCGCTTTCGCGGAAGCAATATTTTCGCTCAACTTGTAATCTAGCCGCTAGTGTTTAACGTTCTTTTAACATTCTTTTATTTACCACTGTTCATTGTAACATGTAAAATAAAATAAAAATAAAAAAAATCCATGTCAGACAATGTGCAGTCTTGAAAGGGCACAAACTGTAAACGGCTAAAAATGCTAAACTATTAAACAGCTGTTAAATGTACCCTAAAATAACAGGATTTGTCTGACCCACATGACCACAGCCAGAGAAGTTGATATAATAGAATATGATTAAACCCTGTTGTCGCTGTGGTCATATTTGTCAAAACCCATACTGTACCAGTTAGGTCCTTTTTTTTTTTTTAAGGAAACAAGCTTGACTATTTATCTGCTTTGTAATTTCAAATTATCTTACATTTCCTAGTGTAGCTATTCAGAGATTGGATTTAGGGATTGATAGAATAGTATTGTCTATACAATGACATCACTGAAAACACCTGAAGAATTTCATATAAAATACACATTTAATATTTATTAATCTGCTAATCCCAATTCTATCACTCATAGAGGCCTATTTACTAATCCGTTGTAGCGGATCATGTCTGCTTCACATCGATACATGCTGACAGCATACACTGTCTACATTTATTATTGCACAAGCAGTTCTTGTGAAATGCTTGTGCAATATGGCCCCCTGCACATTCCCGGCCAATCAGCCGCTAGCAGGGGGTGTCGATTGCTGTCCGCCGGCGGACGAGTTAAGGTGCAACTATCTTAAACCGCTGCTTCTTGACTCCTGAGAGCCTGAAGGTGATCAGGTGAATACAGGGGGTTGATAAATTGGCCCCATAATTTCAAATGTAAAATTTGCAACTGTAAAGGAGCAAATAAGGAAGAAAGAGGAGTTTATATTTTTTTGTTGCATAACAATTTGCTGCGATTTTTGCTTAACAATTTCTAAATAAAATAGTGCCTAAAAGAAGTGCTATTAATGAGATCCACTGCCACCCTCACAAAAGGATGTAGACAGATCAGCCAATCAGAGACCCTGCAACCTCTGATTGGCTGATGTGCTCATATTTGTTTATGGGAAGGCAGCCCCTGCGGTACACTAGACACACTTTCTAGATTTTAATGCATTACTAAAAAGATCATGAGCAAACAAACCAGGGGTTTATTAGTCAAAACAAATTATCATTTGCTTTAATGATGTTTGTGTTCTTGTAAGGACACCAAGGACAGTGGATATAATTATAATTGTTTTAACTTTGCGTGGGTGAAAATGATATCATGAACCTTACTTGTGTGTCTTAAAGGGACATGAACCCCAAAATGTTTCTTTCATTCAATTTTAAACAACTTTCAAATTCACTTCTATTACCACATTTAATTTGTTCTTTTTGTATCTTTTGTTGAAAATAAGGGATGTAAGCTCAGGTGCTTGCACGTGTCTGGTGCACTATACAGCAGCAGTTTTGCAAGAATGTTATCCACTTGCTAGAGCACTAGATGGTAGCACTATTTGCTGCCATATAGTGCTCCGGACACCAACCTATGTATCTCTTTATCAAAGCGCAAATTTGATAGAATTAAATTGGAAACTTTTTAAAAAAATCTTATGCTCTGTCTGAATCACAAAAGAAAATGTTTGGGTTTCATATCTCTATTAAAGAACTTCACTCTGTTTGAATAGCCTCCTTCTATACGTACATATGTAGTCACCTTTAATTTTAGAAAATATTAATAGCTAAATGCATAATTTATTATAGCTTTCAAATGCCAGTTACATTCTAGCACAGTAAACATTCTGTTCATTAAAAATACATTGTCTTCTCTTTGGAAACTATAACAAAAATGTATTGCAAATGTGTATAATACTTTTTTTTCTGGAAACATATTATAAAAATAACTATTTTTAATGTAAGTAAAGTGCACAAAGGACAGATAGTGGTTAACAATAATCTTTAAGTAATGTACATTGTTTAATTTTTAGTTTTAACTAAAGTATTAACTATTTTACATCAATAATATATTTACAACCATACTATGCATAATTTATTTATTTTTCTGTAATGTATGTGCATCAGAGGTGTATTTAGTTTTTGTGCAGCCCTAGGGAATGGAAAATATGCTGTCCCCTGAATCCCGTAAACATTTGTGCTCATATTTGCCTCCTATATCTCTCACAACCTGAGGCCAACTACACAAGAACATGGTCCCCCATGACTTGTGTTGCCAGCTGTCTTCCACAACCCCCACCCCCCCAAAAAAAAAGTCCCTAATGCTCTCCTAAAAGCTCTACCATTTTTCACATCTGAGCAGTAATTTTACCCCTTGGCTGCCAGTAACATACAAATCAATCATTTTACCTCTTTGTCTGCCAGTAAAATATTTAAACAGAAGTGATTTGACCCCCTTTACCTCCCTTCAATTCTTTCTGCTCTATATTTGTAATGCATTTAGGCATAACATTTCATTGTATTATATTTTTGTGTGAAGATTTTACTGGACAGCTTGCTAAAATACTGGATTGTCTGTTTGAATACAGAACACCTGGCAACCCTAGCCACTACACAACCAGGTATCTTTGTAATAAAAATAATAAATAAAATAGTGAGATAGGAAAATATCATACAATAGAGCTAGACCTCAAAACTAAAGTACACCGCTGATGTGCATATAATAGCCAAATGATTTATAGTTTTTAGATGACACCGTTTTTATTTTTCACCATTTGCTTTGCTAGGTCGCCCTTGTGTTGATTGCCATGCGTTTGAATTCATGCAGAGAGCTTTACAAGACCTTAAAAAGACAGCATATAGCCTAGACTCACGGGTAAGTATTAATGGACTGATTATAAAATATGTATAGATTTGAAATACAGATGCAACATTTGCTGCTCCAGTCAATCTACTGCATAATAAATAGACTAGATTTTGGACTCTCAAGTCTTCTTCAACATATGTGTTATGCTGGGAGATAATTAAAGGAACAGGCCTGTACTTGGCCACACAGCAACACTGGCTCCTCCTCATTTCCATTCTATAAAACAAAAAACTATTTAAAAGGCACATAGGGAAAAAAATCTTATATGCCAAAAATATTGTAATTATTTTTCTAGGAACTAAACTGTAACAATTGATTTAAAATTACATTCAAATGGAAATATTTTAAAATTAGAAGAATGTCCCCGTAACAAAGCTTTAATTTCAATATTTATTCCTTAAAAATTATCGACTGTAGCCCGGGTTGCTATAGCATACTCAGAAGCTGTTATTCTGCATTGGTGGATAATGAGAACCCATTACATTCTTGACGCAGTTTATTCTTCTCATTATAAAAAAAGACTACAATGCAACTTAGAACACGTTCTTTAAAATATTAAAGAAAAAATAATTAAAATGTCACTTTAAAAGGAAGTTGGACTGCGCTAACTTCTCCCCATAAACTTTTATGGAGCGTACTGATGAAAAAAAACCACGTTATACGAAGTGCGCTCAGCCCGAAGGTAGCTATGCATATTTTACATTCCAATGTTCTTCACACAGAAGAAAATTTTCTTTTTGTTTTTAAATATATATTTATGATTCATTTTAAAAACATATATATATATATATATATATATATATATATATAATATATATATATATTAATATAACAAACACATGATTAAATATTAATATTGATTAAAAGTTATTTTTCAAGGTTTAAAGTATTTGAGTGGAAATGGCTCCAATGTATATACGTATATATACTGTATATACAGTACAATTATAATTATGGGGAGGGGCGAAATCCCAATCCCAGGACAGTTTTTTTGTGGTTTTTGCTACTTATCAGCTGGGAGTAGGTCTGAATCACTGCTGGCTAAAGTTGATTTCTGGGTGAAATACATTAACAATTAAAATTATGGGGAGGCGAAAAGTGAGTTTAAAATTCCCTACTAAGCACAAAATGTAGGTCCAGCAGTGATTTAACCTACTACCAGCTGATGATTGGCAAAAACCACGAAACAGATGTCCTGGTTTTGGTCTTAATCACTGCACTAACTCTAGCTAAGCTTATAAGCTGTGTATACAGCAATGCTATGGCGTAAAGGGAAGTCTGCCTAAAAGCAGATTAAAGTAAAAAAGTGAGTCGTGAACCTCATTTGCATATCTTACCCAGAATCCTTTGCTGCGTTGGAAACAATTTTTTCAGAAGTTTTCTGGGGGAAAAGCCAGTCTTCTGACTTGTCTAGATTTGTAAATGAACTACACAATGAGTTATTTTCTCTATTTCTCTCTCTCTCTCTCTCTCTCTCTCTCTCTCTCTCTCTCTCTCTCTCTCTCTCTCTCTCTCTCTCTCTCTCTCTCTCTCTCTCTCTCTCTCTCTCTCTCTATATATATATATATATATATATATATATATATATATATTTATATATATATATATTTATATATGTGTGTGTGTTTATATGAGAATATATGTATGTATATACATATATCAATACACATGCATACACATATAGACACAAACATACATATATATATATATATATATATATATATATACAGGCATGCCTTGCAGATATTGCAAGTTTGGTTCCAGACCACTTCAATAAAGCGAATATTGCAATAAAGTGAGTAACGATTTATTCCTAAAAAATGCTTCACATTATCTGAGCCTTCAATGAGTCGTAATCTTTTTGCTGGTGGTGTGTGTGTATATATATATAATATAATAATGTGTATGTATGTGTTTATATTTGTATATACAGTATGTTGAAAAATGGCTCCCTTAGTCTTGCTCGACACAGGGTTGCCACAAACCTTAAATTTGTAAAAAAAACGCAATATCTGCAAAGTGCAATAAAGCAAAGCGCAAAAAAACAAGCTACACCTGTACCCACATACACATATTTAAACACATAAATATATTTATATATATGTTATAGCCCTTTTCATTTAAACAACTTGTCACATACCATATACCTTTTAAGCCTAAATATTTTTCATCAGATAGTGAGTTTAATGTATTTAAGTTGTGTTTGGTGCAACTTTTTTAAAGCCCTAATCTTTTACGTGAGGTCTTAACTTGCCATAACCTGACAAGCTCTAATTTAGATTGTGCTCTGTGGTGCATGTTTGCTTTCAACTTGTAATATGAGCGTAAGTTAAAGGGACACTAAACCCAATTTTTTTCTTCCATGATTGAGATAGAGCAAGCAATTTAAGCAACTTTCTATTCACCTGTACTTTATATCTAAGAATTCCTCCAGAGAGGCGGGTTATTTATCTGGCAGGATCACGTCCTCAACCAAGCAACATGCTAAGCGATTATTTGATCAGTGCAGGGACCCCCTAATTGGCCATTACAAAAAATATAAGATAAACATACCCAAGGAGCATTTCAAGGGGTATGTTAATGGTCGTACGTCCATAATTCATGCATTTATTTTAAGAACTACTGGGAAGAAAACTTTCAAATTCCTTTAAAACTATGTTTACTTCCATTTATATTTTACACAAAATATTTATCCAAGGAAGTAAAAAAAATATTGGAGGAAAGAACACTTTTCAGGCTTTAGCATTACTATGTGATTATTTCCTTGCCGAAATATTAAGTTCAGGAATTTATAGGCTTTATTTGTTTAAATAAAATTTATATTTTTTTCCTTTTCTTAAGACTGAGACACTTCTTCTAAAAGTGGAGAGGAGAACTCTGTGTGATTGCATCTCTGCCGAGGGCCTAAGCTGAAGATGACGAAACCTGCGAAAGATGTCCACAACAACTCTTTCGCTGCTGTTGAAGGTTGCGATACATTGCACGGCAATGTGTGGTAGGCCTGCTCCTGCAGCGAAAGCGTTCAGTTGAAAGTATATTACGAATAAAGACTACACGGGACAAATGCATTTCAACAACACAAATTGTGCATGTGTGCGAAATGGGACAGCCATAGGAACGGTTCTTAAAATCAACCACAATTTTTAAATCTGTTTTGTGCATTTAATTAAATTGCAATATCACTTTATTATTATTTTTAATAAATTGTCTATCACTTAGTTATGCTCAGTAGGAGTTAAATGATGGGCTATATACAAAACATTTTTAACCATGGTGAAAAAAGTATATTATTTAAGTTAACATCAGAAGAACTATACATATGCTCGTGCACATTTACAGCATACAAAAGCTCTGCTATAAAACAAGGCAAAAAAAGAATATTTTTGGGCTTTTGTAAGGGCAGCAAAGTACTGTCAAAATGTTTAATGAAGGAAATTTATGCTGATTGTTGAAAATCGTGCCATTGTCTTGAAGACACACATGATAATCCCCCCCCCTACATTACAACGTCACAAACAAGGGTAATATCTACCTACAGATAATTATTGACACATATACTGTACTCTCAAATCCCCCTCAAATGTTTATCAGTAAGTTTTCAGTCAGAAAATACCCTCAAGCACTGAAACATCCAAGCTCTGTATCAAGTAATCATCTTGTATTCATTGTCTTATTTTTTCCAAACATCAGTTTAATAAAAAAAAGATGCTGCAATAAGCGAATTTACTGTATTATGTTTTGAACATTGAGTATATGCAAAAAAATAAATAAAATACAATGTATGCATTAAAATAAAACAATAAAGTACACAAATAATAGATACTGCCTTGTTTTTTTTTATTTTTTTCTTATATATAACAAAAAAACCGAGTAGATAAAGGAAATGTGTACCAAGAAGACACAGATCATTAAGACAATACAATATTAACCATTAACTCTTAAAATGAGGCCATCAGGTAAAAATACATATTGCAAATTGCATCAAAAAATATGAACATTAGTGTAATAAAATCAAGCCCATAAAATTAAGCCGGATTTCCCGCATGGCTATTGGCTAAGAGGTGGAAACGTCACCTTTCAGCCGAATAGGGAAAATAGTGTTCTGCAGCCCAGAACAGCGATCGCTTGGAACAAATAAAGGAGCTTTCATCATGAAGTATTTTATACTTCATGAATAAAAGTCCTCTTTATTTGTTACAATGGTAAATCCTAGCGTTTCACAAACGCTAGGATTTACCATCACTTTAAGGGGTTAAAAAGATGGACTTGTGTCTATAAAATGTACTTTCTTTTCCTCTTAGAATACTTAATGAATATCATACATAAGTAGGCTCAGGAGCATGCACGTGCCTTGAGCACTGTATGACAGCATTGTTTCCAGCAATGTTTAACAATGATAAGATAGGTACTTACTGCTAATGCTCTCTAAACATTAATATGAAGTCCCTTAAGTATTTTAGTTTACATTTTAGTTTAAACTGGTTTAATTACATATTTTTCAGGTAAAAACGCATACAATTTTAAATGATGCTATTTCAATGTAATTTAAAGGAACATGATAGACAAATGCTAGATTACAATTGAAAGCAATACAGAATATCTGTAAAAAGCAAATATCAGCTGAACGTCTCTTTTAAAAAAGAAAGCTTTTTTACCTCATAATTTACTGTGTCCACATCCTCTTGTAGATTAACTTTAAGCAACCAATCAGGTTGCTAGTCCTGAGACTTGCTAATGACCATGCATCTGGCATGTGCAGACACAGTCCCTTTATTTACTTTTTTAGTTTAAGAAATTTACTGTGAAGCCTCACAAGAATCCCTTAAAATCACATTATAGCAAAGTGTGACATGAATAAGCTGATTGGCTGTTCTTTTTACCATGCAGATGGTAATAAAAAGACTATGGGGCATATTTATCAAGCTCCAAATGGAGCTTGATGCCCCGTGTTTCTGGCGAGCCTGTAGGCTCGCCAGAAACAGCAGTTATAAAGCAGCGGTCACAAAGACCGCTGCTCCATAACCTGTCTGCCTGCTCTGAGCAGGCGGACAGACATCGCCGGAAATCAACCCGATCGAGTACGATCGGGTTGATTGACACCCCCCTGCTGGCGGCCGATTGGCCGCGAGTCTGCAGGGGGCGGCGTTGCACCAGCAGCTCTTGCTGAATTTAGCTCAATGCTGAATACGGCGAGCGTATTGCTCGCCGTATTCAGCGAGGTCTGTTGGACCTGATCCGCACTGTCGGATCAGGTCCGACAGACCTTGATAACTATGGGCCTATCTCTGGAACACAGATCCAAATTTTGAGGTAAAATACTTGCTTTTTTACATAAAGATGTTTATGTGATATTTTTTTTTAAAGATATGCTGCATCACTCTTAAGTGATTTAGCATATGAGTAATATAACCCTTGAAATAAAAACCAAACCTGCATTCATAAAGATTATATACTGTAGCTATCATCAATTTGCAATTCATTAGCCTTTATCTTATATTTTTTGTCAATTTACCTAATCTGTGTGTGTCTTAAAGGTACAGTTAACACTTTGAGACTGTAATATAAAATTGCATAGTAAAGCAACTTTGAGATACACTTTCATTTTTTTATTCTGCCCCCTTTTTATATCATTTATGTCTGAAAGTTTTCCAGTCCTGAAAGAGCACATGGAAGGTTTCACAAACCAAGTTTGTTATTTTATATTTTCTGCTGAAACCAAACAATGAACACAATGGCAGTGCCAAACCCTGTCATCTCCAGAACTCCACATTGGCTCCTCCAAATAAAGAAATTGGTGGGTCACGTTTAACTATGGTAACACAGTTGCAACAAACAATGTGTTAATCTGTTGTAATAATGTTCAGACACTGCTGATATGTTGATATATTAGAAGAATGCAGAAAAATATTGTCATATAACAAGGTGTTTACTGCCATTTTAACCAGCTCTAACTGCTGTGCTTCTAATGGAAAAAGAAGAGAAAAACATTTGAATTGAATATGAAATTTTAACCCTTCAGACTCTAATGGATTGAAATTGTGGCCATGAATATTTTTATCAGAGTACAGCAAGTGATTAAACTGCCATAGATTCATGAGAAAATGATTTGTTGCAATGTAATAAGCCAGAATGGGTTGGGTATACTTCATTGTTTGTAAAAGGAAAGAAAAAAAAGCTGTCACATGATAACATAAACATGTGTTTACATTTCTGCAGTTACGCTGTAAAGCTTAATTATATGGCTGATATTATAACAATACATTGAATCATGAGTAAATGTCAGACATAAAAAAATAACTACACACAAAGATGAAATTTGAAATAATTAGTGGTGATAAGTAGTTGCAACAATGTAATTTTACTGCCACTTTAAGGAAACAGGCACCATGACAATATAAAGGTTGTTATTGTTTGTAAATGCTTGTCACTGGAATGGTTAGGCATTGTTGGAAAAGTGAGGGTCCATACGGGGCAAAACGTTAACCAATACGAAGAATATTCATAAAGAAATGTACCTGTATTGTGCTACAAATGCCAGTGTACTCAGCTGATGAAGCAGAAAGGATACAACGACTATCTGCTGGGAAGCTCAGTAGTGAGGAATCCGCTGCTCCATTCCCTGGTGTCTAAAATCAGCACAGAGAACTAAAAATCCAGGTTACCAGCAGGCTAGCTATTTGCTTCAGGGGTCAAGATGAGCGGGAACGCATGGGAACGGAGTTCCTGCACTATTTTTGCAGGAAGAACTAAGTTGCCCCTGGACAGAGAACAGAAACACTTCAGTAAACACTGCTGCTGCTGGTGGGAGCACAGTCTGGTTAGACGGATAGACGGATAGTGAGATCCTCTAGTAATGGGCAGTAACACTTCCTACAATACACTAATTGCAAGCCTGTCAGTGGTCCTGATGTGTGATCAACCCGCAATGTGTGTAACACATGGTGCAGAAATAGGACTATTGCACCTTAAGTGGGTGAGACTCTGTGACAGAGGAGGATTCTCAGGCCCAAATGCAACCATTTAACCCTTCATTTGATTTTATTTACTTTCATTAACCAAAGTTTATAGATTTTATACATCTAGATACAGTGTGTGTGTGTGTATATATATATATATATATATATATATATATATATATATATATATATATATATATTAATTGTGAGGCTTGTGGAATTCTTGGTGAGTTCCCACACTTCTTTTTGTAGGACTTGACCCCTCATTTGCTTACTGAAGACCCTGATCAGAAGTGAGACTGCCAGTGAAGGGGTTTGTAGCTGATGTGTATATATATATATATATACATTTATATATACACACTATATAAACATGTACAATATACAGTACCTACAACCCTAAGCTCAAATAGGTTTATTGATTTATGTACAAAATTCCCTATTGTATTGTAACAAAAGAGTTTTAGTTCACTCATTCAATCGTGTCTAAAGGGATCATTTACATTACACCCTTGCTGCACACGGCGATGCTGCTTTGAACATTCTGTCAGTGGCAGAGAACCATTGTCTCCCTGGACAGTGAAGTGTAATACAGCACCTCACGGCAAGACTACCTTCTTACAGTGATTAGATCTCTTTAGAACAATTCTCCTGCAATGTGGCTTCCCTTATAAACTAGCTGTGACAATGCTTTGACAATCGGGCCCTCAGTGTTAAAGAAAAATATTTATAAATATGATACAACTATCTAACATTTAAAAATCCCTTATTTATGTTTCCAGTGTTCCATGAAAGGAAATCTAACAAATAATATGAGTTCTGCTAAAGTGTTATCGACCCTCAGCCTGCACAATAATCATACTCCGTGAGCTCTCACAGAATCTCACTAATACAGGCTTTTCTCTGTGACATCACTGCAGGAGATTTCTTTATGGGCCGTTGTTTTAAAAAGCTGTTTCCATTGCTCCTGGGATGTAAATTGAACTGTATCTCTTCCTCTACAATAATTCTATTTTTTTCAATCTGGTGCTCTTTATATATTTAAAAAAAAAAACAACTCACAAAACATTTGATTGACAAATGCATACACAGGGCTTCTCCAAATGAGCTGGGATATCATTCTTAAAGGGACATAAAAAAGTTGGGATAGAGACAAATATAATAATATGTACTATAAATTGCTTTACCTGCAAATTTACCTGCAGTGCCTCACCATTAACCCTTTCATTTTATTTTCTGAATTGTAAAGCTCTAACTCCCCCCACACATTTCCTTCTATGGCTGTATCTATATCTATTGTTCTTTTGGTAGAATGCAAAACTGCATAGGGATTATCTGCTGGAGCATGCCTAGAAGCTATGAACTCAGTTGAAATACAATGGCCCCTATTTATTAAAGGACCAGTCAACACATTAGATTTGCATAATCAACAAATGCAAGATAACAAGACAATGCAATTGCACTTAGTTTGAACTTCAAATGAGTAGTAGATTTTTTTATAACAAATTTCAAAGTTATGTATATTTCCACTCCCCTTGTACCATGTGATAGCAATCAGCCAATCACAAATGCATATACGTATAGCCTGTAAATTCTTGCACATGCTCAGTAGGATCCGGTGAATCAAAAATTGTAAATATAAAAGACTGTGCACATTTTTTTTTAATGGAAGTAAATTGGAAAGTTGTTTAACATTACATGCTGTATCTGAATCATGAAAATGTAATTTAACCTGAGTGTCCCTTTAAAGGTCTTGCGGACCTGATCCAACAGTGCGGATCAGGTCCGCAAGACCTCGCTAAATACGGAGAGCCGAAGACTCACCAGAAACATGGGCCATCAAGCTTGATAGATAGGCCCCAATGCCTGTATCTAAACACTGATAAGGGGGTGGAGTTGGGCTGCTCCAGGCAGCTTAGCTATGTAAATTATTTTGCTTATTTTTGGAAAATTATTTTAAAATACTTGCCAGCAATTTTTAAACATTTTTTTAAGCAAACTATTTTAAATGAATTAGCCCTTTTAGGATATGCACATAACTCAACCTGTTTTATGTCCCTTTAAATGAAACCCGAAGACTCCCCTTAAACTAGCAGAAATAAGCTTTGGATATTAATTCTTTACAGAAACATTAGATTCAGGTTGGCAAAAATCATATGCTGAAAATGACTACCAGAAACAGGGGCTTAAGCGGGGAAACATGAAGGTCTCTTAAAAACCTAAAGGCAGATAGGCCTTGTCATATTGGGGCTGCTGTATCCAACTTTCATGATTCAGTTAGAACACACAATTTTAATCAGCTTTACAACTTACATTTATTATCTAATTAGCTTTTTTCTCTTGGTATCCTTTGTTAAAACACATACCTTGGTAGGCTCAGGAGCAGCAAAGCACTACTGGGAGCTAGCTGCTGATTTGAGGCTAAACATACTGTATATGCCTTGCCATTGGCTCATCCGGTGTGTTTAGCTAGCTCCCAGTAGTGCATCGCTCCTCCTTTACCAAAGGATGTCAAGAGAATAAAGAAACATTGATAATAGAAGCAAATTGAAAGGTTGTTTAAAATCATAAGCTCTTTCTGAATCATAAAAGAAAAATGTGTTTCAAGTCATTTTAACCCCTTCACCCAATCCTATGTATATATACGTCATGCGGTACTTTGCTTATCATATTGCACAACATATATATACGTCTGAGCTTCTGGAAGCTCCCGCAGTCTCGGCTGTTAAGTTACAACCAAGAGCAGGAGTTCCTGAGCTCCAGGCATCTGCCTGCATATGGAACTGGAGTGTGACTGGTGCTCCGGTTCCATATGCAGGCAGATGCCAGATTGTTGCAGACGGTGACACTGTGCGTGTCACCATCTGTAACTATCACCTGCTGGTGCCGGCGGGAGGAGTGGGAAGAAATCCCGGAGGCAGGTGGGTGGTCCAGCAGCGGAGGGAGAGGGGGGAGGGTCCTACAATAAAAAAAAAAAATATATAAAGTAAAGGGAGGGATGGGAGCTGTGCAAAACTTTCAAGGCACTTTGTATATTTGGGTTTTTTAGATAATGAACAGCTAGATTAGGAGTTGTGCGTTATGAGTGAAAAAGCAGCATTATGGCTCTTTTTCATTACCGCTGCTATTATGTGTCTTGCAGGTATATCTGTACCGCACACCTTTTTGGCCGTCACACAACATTCAAAAAGTGAGCGGTACAGCCTATAACTACAAGATCTGTACCACCACCTGAAAGTCAGTAGTTATGAGTTTTACGCTACAAAGCTGTACCATAAAAATCATAACTAAAGTGTTACAAAGTACACTAACACCTATAAACTACCTATTACCCCTAAACCGAGGCCCTCCTGCATCGCAAACACTAAAATAAAGTTATTAACCCCTAATCTGCCGCTCCGGACATCGCCGCCACTATAATAAACATATAAACCCCTAAACCGCTGTACTCCCGCATCACAAACACTAGTTAAATATTATTAACCCCTAATCTGCTGCCCACAATGTCGTCGCCACCTACATACACTTATTAACCCCTAATCTGCTGTCCCTAACATCGTTGCAGCCTACATTACTGTTATTAACCCCTAATCTGCTGCCCCCAAAATCGACGCCACCTAACTACACTTATTAACCCCTAATCTGCTGCCCCAATGTCACCGCCACTATACTAAAGTTATTAACCCCTAAACCTAACCCTAAGTCTAACCCTAACCCTAATAAAAATTATAATTAATACCTAAATTATTCCTATTTAAAGCTAAATACCTGTACCTGTAAAATAAACCAAAGCTAGCTACAGTATAACTAATAGTTATTAACTTATGTTTTATTTTTATTTCACAGGTAAGTTTGTATTTATTTTAACTAGGTTGATTAGTTAGTAAATAGTTATTAACTATTTACTAACTACCTAGTAAAAATAAATACAAATTTACCTGTGAAATAAAACCTAACCTGTCTTACAGTTAAACCTAACATTACATTAAAATTAAATAAATTATATTAATCAAATACAATTAACTAAATTACAAAAACCCCCACTAAGTTACACAAAATAAAAAAGAAATGATCAAATATTTAAACTAATTACACCTAATCTAATAGCCCTATCAAAATAAAAAAGCCCCCCCCCCCCAAAATAATAAAACCCCTAGCCTAAACTAAACTACCAATAGCCCTTAAAAGGGCCTTTTGTGGGGCATTGCCCCAAAGAAATCAGCTCTTTTACCTGGCAAGTAAAAATACAAAAAAAACCCCAACAGTAAAACCCACCACCAACACAACCATCCCCCCAAATAAAAACCTACCTAAAAAACCTAAGCTCCCCATTGCCCTGAAAAGGGCATTTGGATGGGCATTGCCTTTAAAAGGGCATTCAGCTCTTTTACATTGGTCAAACCCTAAGCTAAAAATAAAACCCACCCAATAAACCCTTAATAAAACCTAACACTAACCCCCGAAGATCCACTTACAGTTTTGGAAGACCAGACATCCATCCTCATCCAGCCGGGAGAAGTCTTCATCCAAGTGGCAAGAAGTCCTCAACGAAGCCGGGAGAAGTCTTCATCCAAGCGGCAAGAAGTCGTCCTCCAGATGGGCAGAAGTCTTCATCCAGATGGCATCTTCTATCTTCATCCTTCCGACGCGGAAGGGCTCCATCTTCAAGACATCCGGCGTGGAGCATCCTCTTCATACGGTCCCAGCCGTACACTGAAGGTTCCCTTTAAGGGACGTCATCCAAGATGGCGTTCCTTGAATTCCGATTGACTGATATAATTCTATCAGCCAATCGGAATTAAAGGGTAAAAAATCCTATTGCCTGATACAATCAGCCAATAGGATTGAGCTCGCATTTTATTGGCTGATTGGAACAGTCAATAGAATTTTTATTTTGGGGGGCTATTAGATTAGGGGTAATTTGTTTTTATTTTTGATAATTTCTTTTTTTATTTTGTGTAATTTAGTGTTTATTATTTTTTGTAATTTAGATAAATGTATTTTTTTAATTTAATTTAATTTATTTAATTTTATTGCAATGTTAGGTGTTAGTGTAACTCAGGTTAGGTTTTATTTTACAGGTAACTTTGTATTTATTTTAACTAGGTAGCTAGTAAATAGTTAATAACTATTTACTAACTATTCTACCTAGTTAAAATAAATACAAACTTAGCTGTGAAATAAAAATAAAACCTAAGATAGTTACAGTGTAACTATTAGTTATATTGTAGCTAGCTTAGGGTTTATTTTACAGGTAAGTATTTAGTTTTAAATAGGTATTATTTAGGTAATAATAGTAAGTTTTATTTTGATTTATTTTAATTATATTAAAGTTAGGGGTGTTAGGGTTACGTTAGGGTTAGACTTAGGGTTAGGTTTAGGGGTTAATATATTTATTTAGTGTTAGGCCAGAGGTTTAGGGGTTAATAACTTTAGTATAGTGGCGACGGCGATGTTGGGGGCGGCAGATTAGGTGTTAATAAATTTATGTAGATGTCGGGGCGGCAGATTAGGGGTGTTTAGACTCGTGGTTTATGTTAGGGTGTTAGGTGTAAACATACATTTTCTTTCCCCTTAGACATCAATGGGGCTGCGTTACAGAGCTTTACGCTGGTGTTAGGCTTTTTTTTAGGCGGCTCTCCCCATTGATGTCTATGGGGAAATCGTGCACAAGCACATCAAAGCAGCTCAAAGCAGCGCTGGTATTTGTGTGCGGTATGGAGCTCAACGCAGCCATATTGCCCACAAATGCCGTGTTTTTGCAAACCTGTAATAGCAGCGCTATTAAAGGTGAGCGGTGGAAATAACAAGTTATTAGCGAGCCACTCATAATGCAAAACTCGTAATCTGGCTGGAAGATAGTAATGGTAAAAAAAAAGGTAAGATTAGGTTTTTATTTAATTTTACAGGTAAGTCTTTTTTTAAGGTAGTTAGTTTTTTTAAAAAATTTTGTGGTATTTTAATTTGGGTTAAGTTATGGGGTGTTAGATTAGGGGGTTTAGATTTTAGTTTATTTAGGTAATTTGCGATGTGGGCTTTGGCGGTTTTGGGGTTAATAGTTTGTTTAAGTACTTTGCCATGTGGGGGGATGACATTTTAGGGGTGATTAGTGTAGTTTAATGTAACTGTTTCATCTGGACAAACTCTAAACTCTTTGGGGGGTAGTTATCAAGCCGTCAACCTCAAATACGCTGGAATTCCGCAGCGTATTTGTGGCGAGGCTGATTCGCCTTAGTTATCAAAGGCTACAGACCGGCAAAAGTAGAATTTTGTGATGTAAACTTCGATCCGCCGGACTCAGTCCGACACAGATCGATTCTTACATCACTACAGATGTTCCGCACACAAGTGCGGCACAATCTGACTACTTTTGCTAGTTATCAAAAAACTAGCAAGTACGCTCGACACTTTTACGGCCCAGCGTACCTGGTTTTCAAACCACCGCCCTGGAGGCGGCGGATCCCATAGGAATCAATGGGAGTCTGACCATAGCGAAAGTACAAGTTCGCTGCTGACAGACATCCCATTGATTCCTATGGGAGCTGTCTGCACCTAATACCCTAACATGTACCCCGAGTCTAAACACCACTAATCTGACCCCCCCTACACCGCCGCAACTAAATAAATGTATTACCCCCTAAACCGCCACTCCCGGAGCCCACCGCAAGCTACTCTATACCTATTAACCCCTAAACCGCCGCTCCCGGAGCCCACCGCAAGCTACTCTATACCTATTAACCCCTAAACCGCCGCTCCCGGAGCCCACCGCAAGCTACTCTCTACCTATTAACCCCTAAACCGCCGCTCCTGGAGCCCACCGCAACTATAATAAATGTATTAACCCCTAAACCGCCGCTCCCGGAGCCCACCGCCACCTACATTATACCTAGTAACCCCTATCCTGCCCCCCTATACCGCCGCCCTCTGTAATAAAGTTATTAACCCCTATCCTGCCGATCCCGCACCTCGCCGCAACTAAATAAATAGTTTAACCCCTAAACCGCCGCTCCCTGACCCTGCCGCAACCTATATTAAATTTATTAACCCCTAATCTGCCCCCCCTACACCGTCGCCACCTATATTAAACTTATTAACCCCTATCCTGCCCCCCCTACGCCGTCGCCACCTATAATAAATTTATTAACCCCTATCCTGCCCCCCACTACACCGCCGCCACTGTAATAAAATTATTAACCCCTAATCCTAAGTCTAACACTAACCCTAACACCCCCCTAACTTAAATATTAATTAATTAAATAAATCTAAATAATATTTCTCTTATTAACTAAGTTAATCCTATTTAAAACTAAATACTTACCTATAAAATAAACCCTAATATAGCTACAATATAAATAATAATTATATTGTATCTATCTTAGGATTTATTTTTATTTTACAGGTAACTTTCAATTTATTTTAACTAGGTACAATAGCTATTAAATAGTTATTAACTATTTAATAGCTTACCTAGCTAAAATAAAGAGAAATTTACCTGTAAAATAAAAACTAACCTAAGTTACAATTACACCTAACACTACACTATACTTTAATAAATTATTCCTATTTAAAACTAAATACTTACCTGTAAAATAAACCCTAAGATAGCTACAATGTAATTAATAATTACATTGTAGCTATTTTAGGAATTATATTTATTTTACAGGTAACTTTGTATTTATTTTAGCTAGTTAGAATAGTTATTAAATAGTTATTAACTATTTAATAACTACCTAGCTAAAAGAAATACAAAATTACCTGTAAAATAAATCCTAACCTAAGTTACAATTAAACCTAACACTACACTATCATTACATTAATTAAATAAATTAACTACAAATAACTACAATTAAATACAATTACATAAACTAACTAAAGTACAAAAAATAAAAAAAGCTAAGTTACAAAACATAAAAAAATAGGTCACAAACATTTTAAAAATATTACAACAATTTTAAGCTACTTACACCTAATCTAAGCCCCCTAATACAATAACAAAGCCCCCCAAAATAAAAAAATGCCCTACCCTATTCTAAATTAAAAAAGTTCAAAGCTCTTTTACCTTACCAGCCCTGATTGGAACAGCCAATAGAATGCAAGCTCAATCTGATTGGCTGATTGGATCAGCCAATCGGATTGAACTTGAATCTGATTGGCTGATTCCATCAGCCAATCAGATTTTTCCTACCTTAATTCTGATTGGCTGATAGAATCCTATCAGCCAATCGGAATTGAAGGGACGCCATCTTGGATGACGTCCCTTAAAGGAGCCTTCATTCGTCGGTAGTCCGTCGGTAAAGAAGGATGTTCCGCGTCGGCGGGATGAAGATTGAAGACCCGGCTTGGAAGATGACATCGCCCGGATAGAAGACTTCTTCAGCGCCTCTTGGAAGATGACATCGCCCGGATCGAAGACTTCTTCAGCGCCGCTTGGAGGATCACTTCATCGGATGGAAGATTTCTTCAGCGCCGCTTGGAGGATAACTTCTTCCGCTCCGGATGTCCACTTCGGTTCCATCGCTGCTCGGCTGAGTGAAGACGACTCAAAGTAGGATGATCTTCAGGGGATTAGTGTTAGGTTATTTTAAGGGGGGTTTGGGTTAGATTAGGGGTATGTGGGTGGTGGGTTTTAATGTTGGGGGGGGTTGTATTTTTCTTTTACAGGCAAAAGAGCTGAATTCTTTGGGGCATGCCCCCACAAAAGGCCCTTTTAAGGGCTGGTAAGGTAAAAGAGCTTTGAACTTTTTTAATTTAGAATAGGGTAGGGCATTTTTTTATTTTGGGGGGCTTTGTTATTTTATTAGGGGGCTTAGATTAGGTGTAAGTAGCTTAAAATTGTTGTAATATTTTTAAAATGTTTGTAACCTATTTTTTTATTTTTTGTAACTTAGCTTTTTTTTATTTTTTGTACTTTAGTTAGTTTATGTAATTGTATTTAATTGTAGTTATTTGTAGTTAATTTATTTAATTAATATAATGATAGTGTAGTGTTAGGTTTAATTGTAACTTAGGTTAGGATTTATTTTACAGGTAATTTTGTATTTCTTTTAGCTAGGTAGTTATTAAATAGTTAATAACTATTTAATAACTATTCTAACTAGCTAAAATAAATACAAAGTTACCTGTAAAATAAATATAATTCCTAAAATAGCTACAATGTAATTATTAATTACATTGTAGCTATCTTAGGGTTTATTTTACATGTAAGTATTTAGTTTTATATAGGAATAATTTATTAAAGTATAGTGTAGTGTTAGGTGTAATTGTAACTTAGGTTAGTTTTTATTTTACAGGTAAATTTATCTTTATTTTAGCTAGGTAAGCTATTAAATAGTTAATAACTATTTAATAGCTATTGTACCTAGTTAAAATAAATTGAAAGTTACCTGTAAAATAAAAATAAATCCTAAGATAGCTACAATATAATTATTATTTATATTGTAGCTATATTAGGGTTTATTTTATATGTAAGTATTTAGTTTTAAATAGGATTAATTTAGTTCATAATAGAAATATTATTTAGATTTATTTAGTTAATATTTAAGTTAGGGGGGTGTTAGGGTTAGTGTTAGACTTAGGTTTAGGGGTTAATAATTTTATTACAGTGGCGGCGGTGTAGTGGGGGGCAGGATAGAGGTTAATAAATTTATTATAGGTGGCGACGGTGTAGGGGGGGCAGGATAGGGGTTAATAAATGTATTATAGGTGGCGACGGTGTAGGGTTAATAAATTTAAGATAGGTTGCGGCGGGTTCAGGGAGCGGCGGTTTAGGGGTTAAACTATTTATTTATTTGCAGCGAGGTGCGGGATCGGCAGGATAGGGGTTAATAACTTTATTACAGAGGGCATCGGTATAGGGGGGGCAGGATAGGGGTTACTAGGTATAATGTAGGTGGCAGCGGTGTCAGGGAGCGGCGGTTTAGGGGTTAATACATTTATAAGAGTTGCGGCAGGGTCTAGGAGCGGCGGTTTAGGGGTTAGTAACTTTATTTAGTTGCGGGGGGCTCCGGGGGCGCCGGTATAGGGGGTAGAACAGTGCAGTTTAGTGTGAGTGTTTAGTGACAGGCTAGCAATAAAGCTGTGAAAAAGCCGAAGAGCAGCGAGATCGGATGAGTGATAACTCTCACAGTCCGCTGCTCATCGCCCCGAGGCTTTTTGACAGCTTTATTTGATAACTTAGGCGTATTTTTTCAGGTCCGCGGCGGCGAAGGTAGGCGAGCTTAGGCGGGCGTATTGGGCCGGCGAAGGCAGGAAAGTTGACACAATGATAACTACCCCCCTTTATGTGAATTTTAAAGTTTGATCGGTAAATGCGATTGCCCCATAAAAAATATGCACAAACACGTGGTAATTTTGATAGCACTCCACTTGTAATATGGATTTGCGCATAAAGAATACCATGACCTTGAGATTGCATTTAAGCTGGTATCGCTAACGATAGCATCCCACTTGTAATCTAGCCCTAAATATCCTATTCTCCAATATTATTGATTGTTCGTTCAAAATCAGTACTCAGAAGAATTTTAAAGCGGCAGTGTCCTAAACCGGTCTCAACACAACAAATAATTGGCAATATAATAACACTTGTAATTTGAATAAGTAATTAATATAAACATTTATTATATTGCCATTTATTGTGTAGAGAGAAAAAGCTAGGGGTTTACCTAAACACAGATGAATTAGCAGAAGATTTCAGATCCTATAATGATATCATATACATTGATTAGTCTCATGTGATTAGAGAATAGAACAGAGTGATTTGCTGGAGAAGCCAATTACTACTGTAAATAATTAATACTATTAAAGAGTGATCAATTATTCATTTATTTCCAGTCCTATGTTAGCTCGGCAGCTACCGAAGTTGTTTGAAGGGACCTAAAACCCAAACATTTTCTTTCCTGATTGAGATAGAACATACAACTTTCCAACTTTTTTATCACATTTTCTTCATTTTCGTGTTATCCTTTGTTGAAAAGCAGAAAGGTAAACTCAGGACTGAGCACATATCTGCATTACTATATGGCAACAGATCTGATTTTTTTTTGTACATTAGCAAGAGCACTAGATGGCAGCATTATTTCCTGTCAAGTAGTGCTCCCGACATGTGCACACTATCTATCTAGATATTTCTTCAACAAAGAATAAACATGAGAACAAAGCAAATTTGATAATAGAAGTACATTGAACATTTTTTTAAATTGTAGTCTCTATCTGGACCATGAAAGAAAATTTTTGGGTTTCATGTCCCTTTAAGGCAAGAAATAAATAGTTAGGGCTGATTTATCAATGTCTGTCCGACATGATACGCTGTCGGCATTTAACATTGCACAATCAGTTATGGTGAACTGCTTGTGCAATGCCCCCCCCCCCCCCTGCAGATTCGCGGGTGTCAATCAACTAGGGATGGGCGAATGTGTTTATATCTGAATTCGAATGTTAGAACGAATGTTATTGTAGAAATTCGATTTACATAATAGAATGTTGATAAGAACGAATATTCTTAAAAATTCGATTTTCGAATGTTATTTACAGTTTTCGAATGTCACATTCAAATTCGAATATTACATTTATAAAACACAATTGTAGACTAGAAACACTATTTCGAATGTCACATTCTAATCGAATATCACATTTGAATCAAATATCACATTTAAAACACAGTATTAGACTAGAAATACTATTTCAAATTCGAATGTCACATTCGAATGTCACAATTGAATATTACATTTTGAAATTGAATGAATACATAGCTAAACATTCTATTATTTGAACGAATATTTTCGAATTTTATTGAAAAATTCGAAAATGAAAATTCAAAAATAGAATGTTCGAATGTTATATAAACATTCGAAATTCGATTCGAACGAACGAATGTATCAAAATTCGTTTTAAATTTCGAATTTTTAGAAATATTCGCCCATCCCTACAATCAACTTGATCGTATAGGATTGGGCGGATTGATAACCGCAGCCTAAGAGGCAGCGGACCAATTAAGGAGCAGCGGCCTTAAGACCGATGCTTCATAACTGCAGTTTCCGGCGAGCCCTTGATAAATAGGCCTCAAATAATTTACTTCTGATGTATATGTTGGAGCACTCCCCAAAACCAGGTTAAACAAGCAATATTTCTGCTAACTCAAGCACAATTTCAATTTTAAATATTTGTATAAAAGTTTATAAGAAGATTCTGGTAATAGATAAATAATAAACATTAATAATAATAATAATAATAATTACCGCACAGTTTTAATTTATAAAGACCAGGATTTTAAAGTTGGTTCATTTTGGGAGAGAGGCAAAAGAAAATATTTTAAAAGTTCTTAATTTAATACACTTTGCTTAGAATCAAAACAAGTCTCCAGTGCTAATTTCAGGGGTCAAGTCCTACAAAAAAAAGTGTAGGAATTGACCAAGACTTCCACCCCCTCACAATTCAATTAATATTGTTTTATACACAAACACACTTACATATTATCATAATTATTATTATCAGTTTTTTGTAGAGCACCAACAGATTCCGCAGCGCTATAAGTGAAGTCATGGTATACAAGGTAACATTTATAGGGATCAAATGGGTAGAGGGCCCTATCGAGAGTTGCACTGTTGTAGTCAGCTCTAATGAAGGGGAACTACAAACAGCTGGGCTCATAGGCTTACATGCAAAGGGGGCTCAAGGGGATAGCAAAGGAGGAGAGGAACTGGGGTTAGGAAAGGTTAGTGAAGGTTGTATGCATCCCTGAACAGTAGATTCTTTAGGGAGATCTTGAAGCTTTCAAAAGTAGGGGAGAATCTTGTGGAGCAAGGCACAGAATTCCACAAGATAGGAACCAGTCTGGAGAAGTCCCGTAGATGGGAGTGTGAGGAGGTACACACACAATGGCATCTATTTATCAAGCCATCAACCGCAAATACGCTGGAATTCCGCAGTGTATTTGTGGGGAGCCTGATTCCCCTTAGTTATCAAAGCCTACAGACCGGCAAAAGTAGAATTTTGTGACGTAACATACGATCCGCCGGTCAAAGTCTGACACAGATCGATGCTTACGTCACTACAGATGTTCCGAATGCGAATTCGGCACTATCTGACTACTTTTGCTAGTTAACAAATATCTACCAGGTACGCTCGCCACTATTCTGGCCCAGCGTACCTGGTTTTCAATCCGCCGCCCTGGAGGAGGCGGATGCCATAGGAATCAATGCGAGTCTGAAAGCAGCAAAGCTCATGTTCGCTGCTGCCTGATATCCCATTGATTCCTATGGGAGAAAACCAGTAAAGTTTACACCTAACACCCTAACATGTACCCCGAGTCTAAACACCCCTAATCAGCCACCCGACATCGCCGCCACCTACATAATGTTATTAACCCCTAATCTGCTACCCCGCCACCGCCGCCACCTACATTATGTTATTAACCACTAATCTGCCCCCCTACACCGCCGCCACCTACATTATGTTATTAACCCCTAATCTGCCCCCCCTACACCGCCGCCACCTACAAAACACTTATTTACCCCTAATCTGCCGTCCCCAACGTCGCCGCCACTATATTAAATTTATTAACCCCTAAACCTAAGTCTAACCCTAACACCCCCTAACTTAAATCTAATTTAAATAAATATAAATACAATTACTATCATTAACTACATTATTCCTATTTAAAACTAAATACTTACCTATAAAATAAACCCTAAGCTTGCTACAATATAACTAATAGTTACATTGTATCTAGCTTAGGGTTTATTTTTATTTTACAGGCAAGTTTGTATTTATTTTAACTAGGTAGAATAGTTATTAAATAGTTATTAACTATTTAATAACTACCTAGCTAAAATAAATACAAAAGTACCTGTAAAATAAAACCTAACCTAAGTTACAATTACACCTAACTACACTATAATTAAATACAATTAAATAAATTACATACAATAACCAAAATTAAATTAAATTATCTAAAGTACAAACCCCCCCCACTAAATTACTGAAAATAATAAACACATTACAGAAATTTAAACTAATTACACATAATCTAATAGCCCTATCAAAATAAAAAAGCCCCCCCAAAATAAAAAAAAACCCTAGCCTAAACTAAACTACCAATAGCCCTTAAAAGGGCCTTTTGCGGGGCATTGCCCCAAAGTAATCAGCTCTTTTACCTGTAAAAAAAACAACCCCCCCCAACAGTAAAACCCACCACCCACACAACCAACCCCCCCAAAAAAATACTAACTAAAAAAATCTAAGCTCCCCATTGCCCTGAAAAAGGGCAATTAGCTCTTTTGCAAGCCCAAACCCTAACCTAAAAATAAAACCCACCCAATACACCCTTAAAAAAACCTAACACTAACCCCCTGAAGATCGACTTACCAGGAGACGTCTTCATCCAAGCCGGGCAGAAGTGGTCCTCAAGACGGGCAGAAGTCTTCATCCAAGTCGGGCAGAAGTCATCCTCCAGACGGCAGAAGTCTTCATCCAGATGGCATCTTCTATCTTCATCCATCCGGCACGGAGCGGGTCCATTTTCAAGACATCCGACGCGGAGCATCCTCTTCGGCTGACGACTACCCGACGAATGAAGGTTCCTTTAAGTGATGTCATCCAAGAATTCTATCAGCCAATCAGAATTAAGGTAGAAAAAATCCTATTGGCTGATGCAATCAGCCAATAGGATTGAAGTTCGATCCTATTGGCTGATTGGAACAGCCAATAGAATACGAGCTCAATTCTGAAGACTCGCCAGAAACACGGGCTCACAAGCTCCGTACGGAGATTGATAAATGGGCCCCATAGACACCAACATAGATGAACAGACTGCACATTCTTATGGTGTATAAAATAAAGTAATTTGGCTTATACTACTACAAGATGTTTCACATACACCTTTAATTGCAAGGAATATTTTCCTTTGTGTGTAAACATATATTTCCCTTGTAAACGTTATCCCAGCTATCTCTGGAAGAAGTAAAAGGAATTTGAATCATAGAGGAAGCTGGAAGGGCATGACTCTCACCTGCTTGATGAGCAATTTTTTTCTTTGGTGAAACTTTTTTTAAAGCAACTTTAAAATAACTAGATACACATGAACCCTGTTGTTTAATGTCAAGATCTAGGGTGTCCATACTTTGTTTTTAACTCACATGGTGCATAACCAGCTTAGCTTCAGTTCCTCACACCCTGCTTCCTCCCCTCTCCTTCCTTTCCATGGTGGGCTGAGACCTCCATGATTGACAACAATTCCAAACTCCTCCTCTGTCACAGAGTCTCACCTATTTAAGGTGAGATAGTCCTGTTTCTGCTGAGGGGAGCTAAAGAACCCCAGAGCAAGCCACGCAGAAATGTAACCACCACAACAGGACCGCTGACAGGCTTGCATTTAGTGTATTATAGGAAGTGTCACTGCCCATTACTAGAGGATCTCACTATCCCTCTAACCAGACTGTGCTCCAGCTACTCCCACCAGCAACAGCAGTGTTTAATGGAGCGTTTCTGCTGTCTAGGGTGAACTTAGTTCCACCTACAAAAATAGTGCAGGAACTCCGTTCCCATGCGCTCCCGCTGGACTTGACCACTGGCTAATTTCAAGCCTCACTGAAAAAAAATTTGATAGGGCTGACGAGATATTTTAATTTAAAAAAATGGAATTTACCAATGATGTTAGCCAGGATCTTTGAATTATACTTAAACCCCTTAATAAAAGTCAAGATAAACAACTCACTTTCCAATTCACTGAATATATCAAACAGGATTATGAAGGGCTGTCCATTGTCATTTCTATTGCTTGCTTTATATAGTGAAGTACTTGTGTCTAGATTACTCATGTAGTTACTGGTCAAAAAAAGCATTTTGTGCCAATGATATATTGCTTACTTTAACAAAAGCACCTTCTGTTACAGAGGTCCTATAATGTGCGATATTTAGAAAAAAAAAAGATTGTGTGAACTTGCCTGTGTTTTCATTTCCTATTATAATTTTTGCGATTCTACTGTATTGTTCCTTTCTAACAAAGCTCACTATCTTCCTTTGCCTACTAAGTAGCTATAGTACATGTGCAGATCACTCTACCCAGTACCCAGACAGTGCTGTGCACAAGCTCAGAGGGTATACTTATACTAGTCTGTGATTGGCTGATGTCTATTACATGATGTAGGGGGCTGGAAAATGGTAGAAAAAATAAATATGTCAGAAAAAAATCTACTGCTTATTTGAAATTAAAAGTAGGTGTTAAATCATAGGCCTAGATTACGAGTTGCCCATTACTAGAGGATCTCACTATCCCTCTAACCAGACTGTGCTCCAGCTACTCCCACCAGCAACAGCAGTGTTTAATGGAGCGTTTCTGCTGTCTAGGGTGAACTTAGTTCCACCTACAAAAATAGTGCAGGAACTCCGTTCCCATGCGCTCCCGCTGGACTTGACCACTGGCTAATTTAAAGCCTCACTGAAAAAAAAATTGATAGGGCTGACGAGATATTTTAATTTAAAAAAATGGAATTTACCAATGATGTTAGCCAGGATCTTTGAATTATACTCAAACCCCTTAATAAAAGTCAAGATAAACAACTCACTTTCCAATTCACTGAATATATCAAACAGGATTATGAAGGGCTGTCCATTGTCATTTCTATTGCTTGCTTTATATAGTGAAGTACTTGTGTCTAGAATACTCATGTAGTTACTGGTCAAAAAAAGCATTTTGTGCCAATGATATATTGCTTACTTTAACAAAAGCACCTTCTGTTACAGAGGTCCTATAATGTGCGATATTTAGAAAAAAAAAAGATTGTGTGAACTTGCCTGTGTTTTCATTTCCTATTATAATTTTTGCGATTCTACTGTATTGTTCCTTTCTAACAAAGCTCACTATCTTCCTTTGCCTACTAAGTAGCTATAGTACATGTGCAGATCACTCTACCCAGTACCCAGACAGCGCTGTGCACAAGCTCAGAGGGTATACTTATACTACTAGACAGAAAAGAGGAAGAGACCTCTCCAAAGACTGCACATATAGCACTCTGAGCCTGGACTAGAAGTGGAGAAATTGGGAAATTAAACTCCTACAGCTATTGCCAAAACAAGCTATTCAATGATTGGTGGAACTAACCAGATAGAAATCCTGACTACCCAATCAAATAGGAGATACGTTTGGGACCGGGTCCTCAACCCGCTTATACTCTCAAACTTCCGGCGGCTCGCCACCTTTGAAAAAGCCCGACACGGGCAAAACCGGTCAGGGGGTTGTAAAGCTTAGGGGAGCTCTATTAATTTTTAAAACTCTACCTAGAATTGTTGGCCTGTATAGGCGGATATAGACTTACAAAACCTCAGTGATACATAGAAAACTAGAATTAACTTTATCTTATTATCTACTGAGCAATCGCTAACTTAGACAAAATAGAATGCTACACACTATTAGCGAGCAACTTTATTTTGTTTATGTAATCAGAGCTGCATACTAGTACTTGATTTTAGGGGGGTACGTTTGATACTAACCCTTATTGACAAACTTGTGCAAATAATTATTTAAACCACTAGCGTGTTGCTAACTTTGTAGCAACTATCAATAATACAGTGACTACTGCTAGAAAGTGCTAACAGGATAGACAGTGCGATTGATTATGTAATAGAAATACTACAAGTGGTTGTAGTAAGTTGTTATAGTTTTGCGGCAACAAATATAGACCGGACACATTCCGGCATAGCCGTCGGATGGATATAATTCACTACTAGTGTAATTTACACAGGCACGTGTAGATTTACTACTGCAAACCCACTTGTTAGTTTTCTATAATTAATTCTACAAAAAACTTGTCTCCTACTGTAGTACTTCAAAATTTAATAGTGATATAACTCTATCTATGTAACATTAGTTAACACTCAGCGAGTGTATCCAATTTATTGAATATTAGGTTTATTTGATATGAATGACCTATTCAGTATACTCCAATCCGATACACTGAGCTAACGTATGGGCTGCAACATATCACTACAATTAAATGTGATGCTACATGTATAAATAAAGTAACATCACACAGTTGCAAATATTGTAAATAAACAGTCACAAGGTATTATATGCAAGTCACATGCTCTGAAATCTATATGATTTAGTATCAATCCAAGCACAGTATGAAAGTGATATTACATGCATAACAAGCATATCAAAACACTCACAATGGGGTTGAGTGTAATTCGAACATTTTGAAATCCATACTATCCAGTATTTATCCAAATACTAATTGAATTTGGTATTATACTCAGAAAGAAAGTGATATTACACAATCATAAATGCGTATTTAAACACTTACCAGGTTTTCACGTGTGATTCGAACGTTCTGCATTTATATCACCCAGTATTAATCTAAGTATAATATGAATATGATGTTATATGTATAAACAAAGTGATATCTCACAACCATAAATATCACTCTCTCTATATCTACTGAGTGTCATTAGTGTTATATATTAATCACAAACACAATATTAAAACTAAGATCTATGATTGTGAACCTAAGATAACACCTTAAATAAATAGAATAACAAAACAAACTTTCTTATTTGAACATTTATTCATTTATGAGTTTATCTTGGTTTGACACAAAGTGATATTACAACACTATATATGATAACTCCCATAGTGTACTAGCACTTTATATCACCACAGCATATACTGTGCCAAATACTGTAATACTGATCATCCCAACTAACTATTAACCTTGCTAATAGTGGTCACTAGTATTGCTTCCTACCTATACATTTTTCCTTCCAAATACTTTTGACACATCAAAGGCTTACTGAAAATTAAGGAATAGGCCTCCAATTCTTTGGTTGTTTTTAATAGTGTTTTATTTTAAACATACAGAATAAAAGTTACATTTTAATTTCCCAATTTCTCCACTTCTAGTCCAGGCTCAGAGTGCTATATGTGCAGTATTTGGAGAGGTCTCTTCCTCTTTTCTGTCTAGTATATTACACACTGCACAGCACCAACTTTTCTGCTACAATAAATATGGAGACATGAACATGGTTGATGTCAGCTAATATAAATATAGAAAAGGTTGCCGGTGTGGTGCCACTGTATTTGTGTTGTAGTAAACGGTATACTTATACTAGTCTGTGATTGGCTGATATCTATTACATGATGTAGGGGGCTGGAAAATGGTAGAAAAAATAAATTTGTCAGAAAACAAATCTACTGCTTATTTGAAATTAAAAGTAAGTGTTAAATCATAGGCCTAGATTACGAGTTGTGCGTTAGGGTTAAAAAGCAGCATTGGCCGGCCCCAACGCTGCTTTTTAATGCCCGCTGGTATTAAGAGTCTTGTAGGTACAGGTGTACCGCTCACTTTTTTGGCCAGACTCGGAAATACCGCAAATCCACTTACGTCAATTGCGTATCCTATATTTTCAAAGTGCTAAAAAGTACACTAACACCCATAAACTACCTATTAACCCCTAAACCGAGGCCCCCCCCACATCACAAACACTAAAATAAATACTTTAACCCCTAATCTGCCGAACCGGACATCGCCGCCACTAGAATAAATATATTAACCCCTAAACCGCCGCACTCCTGCATCGCAAACACTAGTTAAATATTATTAACCCCTAATCTGCCGTCCCTAACATCGCCGCCACCTACCTACATTTATTAACCCCTAATCTGCCGCCCCAACGTCGCCGCCACTATATTAAATGTATTGACCCCTAACCCTAACCCCCCTAACTTAAATATAATTACAATAAATCTAAATAAAATTACTACAATTAATTAAATAATTCCTATTTAAAAGTAAATACTTACCTATAAAATAAACCCTAAGCTAGCTACAATATAACTAATAGTTACATTGTATCTAGCTTAGGGTTTATTTTTATTTTACGGGCAACTTTGTATTTATTTTAATAGGTAGAATAGTTATTAAATAGTTATTAACTATTTAATAACTACCTAGTTAAACTAAAGACAAATTTACCTGTAAAATAAAACCTAACCTAAGTTACAATTACACCTAACACTACACTATAATTAAATAAATTAACTAAATTAAATACAATTAATTACAATTAAATACAACTACGGAAAAAAACAAACACTAAATTACAGAAAATAATTAAGAAATTACAAGATTTTGAAACTAATTACACCTAATCTAATCCCCCTAACAAAATAAAAAAGCCCCCCCCAAAATAAAAAAAGCCCTACCCTACACTAAATTACAAATAGCCCTTAAAAGGGCCTTTTTCAGGGTATTGCCCCAAAGTAATCAGCTCTTTTACCTGGTAAAAAAAGTACAAATACCCCCCCAACATTAAAATCCACCACCCACACAACTAACCCTACTCTAAAACCCACCCAATCCCCCCTTCAGAAAAACTAACACTAACCCCCTGAAGATCACCTTACCGGGAGACGTCTTCACCCAACCGGGCAGAAGTCCTCAACGAAGCCGGGAGAAGTCTTCATCCAACTGGGCAAAAGTGGTCCGCCAGACAGGCAGAATTTTTCCTCCACACGGCATCTTCTATCTTCATCCATCCGGCGCGGAGCGGGTCCAGCTTCAAGACATCCGACACGGAGCATCCTCCTCTTTCCACGGCCGACGACTGAATGAAGGTTCCTTTAAATGACGTCATCCAAGATGGCGTCCCTTCAATTCTGATTGGCTGATAGAGTTCTATCAGCCAATCGGAATTAAGGTAGAAAAAATCCTATTGGCTGATGCAATCAGCCAATAGGATTGAAGTTCAATCCTATTGGCTGATCCAATCAGCCAATAGGATTGAGCTGGCATTCTATTGGCTGTTCCAATCAGCCAATAGAATGCCAGTTCAATCCTATTGGCTGATTGCATCAGCCAATAGGATTTTTTCTACCTTAATTCCGATTGGCTGATAGAATTCTATAAGCCAATCTGAATTGAAGGGACACCATCTTGGATGACGTCATTTAAAGGAACCTTCATTCAGTTGTCGGCCGTGGAAAGAAGAGGATGCTCAGCGTCGGATGTCTTGAAGATGGACCCGCTCCACGCCGGATGGATGAACATAGAAGATGCCATCTGGATGAAGACTTCTGCCTGTCTGGAGGACCACTTCTGCCCAGTTGGATGAAGACTTCTGCCCGTCTGGAGGACCACTTCTGCCCGGTTGGGTGAAGACGTCTCCCGGTAAGGTGATCTTCAAGGGGTTAGTGTTAAGTTTTTTTAAGGGGGTATTGGGTGGGTTTTATAGTAGGGTTGGTTGTGTGGGTGGTGGGTTTTAATGTTGGGGGGGAATTGTAATTTTTTTCAGGTAAAAGAGCTGATTACTTTTAAGGGCTATTTGTAATTTAGTGTAGGGTAGGGTTTTTTTTTATTTTGGGGGGCTTTTTTTATTTTGTTAGGGGGATTAGATTAAGTGTAATTAGTTTAAAAATCTTGTAATTTCTTTATTATTTTCTGTAATTTAGTGTGTTTTTTTTGTACTTTAGATAATTTTATTTAATTGTAATTAATTGTATTTAATTTAGGTAATTAATTTAATTATAGTGGTAGTGTTAGGTGTAATTGTAACTTAGGTTAGGTTTTATTTTACAGGTATATTTGTCTTTATTTTAACCAGGTAGTTATGAAATAGTTAATAACTATTTAATAACTATTCTACCTAGTTAAAATAAATACAAACTTGCCTGTAAAATAAAAATAAACCCTAAGCTAGATACAATGTAACTATTAGTTATATTGTAGCTAGCTTAGGGTTTATTTTATAGGTAAGTATTTAGTTTTGAATAGGAATTATTTAGTTAATGATAGTAATTTTATTTAGATTTATTTAAATTATATTTAAGTTAGGGGGTGTTAGGGTTAGACTTAGGTTTAGGGGTTAATATGTTTATTATAGTGGTGGCGACGTTAGGGGCGGCTGATTAAGGGTTAATAAATATAATATAGGGGTCGGCGGTGTTAGGGGCAGCAGATTAGGGGTTCATAAGTATAATGTAGGTGGCGGCGGTGTCCGGAGCGGAGGTTAATAATATAATGTAGGTGTCAGCGATGTTGGGGGCGGCAGATTAGGGGTTAATAAGTGTAAGATTAGGGGTGTTTAGACTCGGGGTTCATGTTAGGGTGTTAGGTGTAGACATAAATGTATTTCCCCATAGGAATCAATGGGGCTGCGTTAGGAGCTTTACGCTGCTCTTTTGCAGGTGTTAGGTTTTTTTCAGCCGGCTCTCCCCCATTGATTCCTATGGGGAAATCATGCACGAGCATGTTTTACCAGCTCACCGCTAACGTAAGCAGCGCTGGTATTGAGGTGAGATGTGGAGCTAAATTTTACTCTTCGCTCACATTTTTGCGATTAACGCCAGGTTTCTAAAAACCCGTAATACCAGCGCTGTCTGTAAGTGAACGGTGAGCATAAACTGCTCGTTAGCACCGCACAGCTTCTAACGCAAAACTCGTAATCTAGGCGATAGTCTTTTTATTCTTCACTTGTTAATTATGCAATTCTACTGCATTGAGTGGTCCTTTAATAATAGTTTACTTCAGGTTTTTATACATCCTAAATTTTACAGCTCTATTTTGGATTGTGAGTGCAACACTTAGCTCACCACTTGTAACATGAGCACAATGAGCGCAATAATAGCGCTCCCTGTGCTATCCTTTAAAAGTATAGGGTGCGCTTAAAAAGTTTTGAATGTATTAGGATATTTAACTATCCACCTGCAATACCAAATTGTGCATTATTTTGTGCTCTATCAATTGAGCTCCAGTTGTAACTTAGCCCTTAAAGGGACTCTAAACCCAAATTTTTTTCTTTCATGGTTCATAGAGCATGCAATTTTAAGCAACTTTCTAATTTACTCCTATTATAAAGTTTTCTTCGTTCTCTTGTTCTTTTTATATAAAAAGCAGGAATGTGATGCATAGGAGCTGGCCCATTTTTGGTTGAGAACCTGGGTTATGCTTGTTTATTGGTGGGTAAATGTAAACCTCCAGTAAGCAAGCGCTATCCATGGTGCTGAACCTAAAATGGGCTGGCTGCTAAGATTTACATTCCTGCTTTTAAAATAAAGATAGCAAGAGAACAAAGAAAAATTGATAATAAGAGTAAATTAGAAAGTTGGTTAAAATTCCACGCTCTATCTGAATCATGAAAGAAAAAAAATTGGGTTCAGTGACCCTTTAATAAATAAAAAAAAAAAAAATATATTACTAGTAATTTAAAATATATTTATAAATATAAGTGTATTGACTGTTTTATTTTTGGTAATTTTCTCATCCACATTTTATCATTTATTTAATACATTTTTTATTTACCTTCCTAAAAAATTGTTTAACATATATGCTGCATTGCATAAGGTAAAAACATACATTATTCCTTATATAATATTTCTCATTCAAATCTTGAATTGCTCCTTCTACAAATATTTATTATTTGTTATTGTGTATATTATTGTGTATATGAAGGTTTAATTTCCCATTGCTAAGCAAAACATTTTGCTTTCTGTGGCAATGTAAATAAGAAAGAAAAATGTAATTGCAGAGTAAATCAGCAGCACTAAAATATCCTGAAAATAGAAAGATTGGGAAGATTTGCTTTATGAAAAAAATAAGCAGACATGGCTTGATGGCTTGATTCTTGGTGAACATTTTTACACCCTTTAAAAGAGACAGCAGACTTGCCTATCAGCCACAGGCTATGCCACTACCGCAATATAATAATTAATAAACATACGCCTAGATTACGAGTTTGGCGTTAGCCTTAAAAAGCAGCGTTGAGAGGCCCCAACGCTGCTTTTTAACGCCCGCTGGTATTACGAGTCAGGCAGGAAAGGGTCTACTGCTCACTTTTCTTCCGCGACTCGAGGCTACCGCAAATCCCCTTACGTCAATTGCGTATCCTATCTTTTCTATGGGATTTGCCTAACGCTGGTATTATGAGTCTTGGAAGAAGTGAGCGGTAGACCCTCTCCTGGCAAGACTCCTACCGCATTTAAAAGTCAGTAGTTAAGAGTTTTATGGGCTAACACCGGTACATAAAGCTCTTAACTAAAGTGCTAAAAAGTACACTAACACCCATAAACTACCTATAAACCCCTAAACCGAGGCCCCCCCACATCGCAAACACTATAATAAATATTTTAACCCCTAATCTGCCGACCGGACATCGCCGCCACCTACATTATACTTATGAACCCCTAATCTGCTGCCCCTAACATTGCCAACACCTACATTATAGTTATTAACCCCTAATCTGCAGCCCCCAACGTCGCCGCTACTATAATAAAGTTATTAACCCCTAACCTAAGTCTAAACCTAACCCTAACACCCCCCTAATTGAAATATAATTTAAATAAATCTAAATAAAATAATTAACTACAATTAAAAAAATTATTCCAATTTAAAACTAAATACTTACCTGTAAAATAAACGATAAGATAGCTACAATATTACTAATAGTTAATTGTAGCTATCTTATGATTTATTTTCATTTTACTGGCAACTTTGTATTTATTTTAACTAAGTACAATAGTTATTAAATATTATTAACTATTTAATAGCTACCTAGCTAAAATAAGTACAAATTTACCTGTAAAATAAATCCTAACCTAAGTTACAATTACACCTAACACTACACTATCATTAAATAAATTACCTAAACTACCTACAATTAATTGCAATTAAATACAATAAACTAAATTACAAAAAAAATAAACACTAAATTACAGAAAATAAAAAAATTACAAGAAGTTTAAACTAATTACACTTAATCTAAGCCCCCTAATAAAATAAAAAAAAGCCCCCCAAAATAATAAAAAGCCCTACCCTATACTAAATTACAAATAGCCCTTAAAAGGGCCTTTTGCGGGGCATTACCCCAAAGTAATCAGCTCTTTTACCTGTAAAACAAATAATACAATACCCCCCTAACATTACAACCCACCACCCACACACCCCTACTCTAAAATCCACCCAATACCCCCTTAAAAAAACCTAACACTATCCCATTGAAGATCACCCTACCTTGAGCCGTCTTCACCCAGCAGGGCACCAGTGGTCATCTGTCAAGAAGTCTTCATCCGATGGGCCAGAAGAGGACATCCAGACCGGCAGAAGTCTTCATCCTATCCGAGCAGAAGAGGACATCCGGACTGGGAGAAGGCTTCATCCAAGCGGCATCTTCTATCTTCATCCATCCGACGAGGAACGGCTCCATCTTGAAGACCTCCGGCACGGAACATCCTTCTAGACCAACGACTAACGACGAATGAATATTCCTTTAAATGACGTCATCCAAGATGGCGTCCCTCGAATTCCAATTGGCTGATAGGATTCTATCAGCCAATCGGAATTAAGGTAGGAAAAATCCGATTGGTTGATGCTATCAGCATCATTGACACCCCCTACTAGTGGCTCTGCGAATCTGCAGGGGGCGGCATTGCACTAGCAGTTCACCAGAACTGCTGGTGCAATGATAAATGGCGACAGCGTATGTGTATCGTTGTACAGTGGACATGATCCGCAAAATCGGATCATGTCTGCTTGCACATTAATAAATAGGCCCCTACATTTTTTTGCACCACATAAAAGCAAGCAGGCCAGTACAGTTGCAGGCTATGGCTAGCCACACATCAAAAGTTTCCGTGCAGCTTTTAAATCAAAGTTTAACTGACTGCAGACTGCAATTAGATAGAATTGTTTATCTGCACACAAAGGGGCATATTTATCAATGTTCAAGCGGACATGATACGAAGTAGCATATCATGTCAACCGCACATCGATAAATGCTGACAGCATACGCTGTCAGCATTTATCATTGCACCAGCAGTTCTTGTGAACTGCTGGTGCAATGCCGCCCCCTGAAGATTCACAGAGCCGCTAGCAGGGGGTGTCAATCAACACAATCGTATTCGATCGGTTTGATTTCTGTCCGCCGCCTCAGAGCAGGTGGACAAGTTATGGAGCAGCGGTCTGACTACTCTGCCTCTTTAACCCTTTAATTGCTGGATTGCCTTTTCATTGCTGAACTCTGCCTGTCTGACTACTCTGCCTGTTTAACCCTTGAATTGCTGGACTGCTTTGTCATTGCTGTACTCTGCCTGGTTTACCCCTGAACTGCTAAACTGCTGGATTACCTTTTGTTGCTGACCTCTGCCTGTTCCTGACCATTCTATTGGTTTAGCCCTGAACTGCTATACTGCTGGTTTGCCTTAATCTTATTGCCAGGAAGGACTACCCTGTCTACCATGAGTACTGCTTACCTCATTTCTTATACTCACTTTGTTCTGGGATATTTCCTTATCCTTCCACTTGACACTGTGATAAGAAGACTACTGGCCAAGTTTGGTCTGATAAGGAAATATCCCATGTGCGTTACATTATACTTGGCCCATGGACCCAAATGAGGTAATAAGAGCAGTCTTTCTTCAGGGACAGACCCTGGGAACCCACGCCATACACTTGCAGAATGTGGATTCTTAACTTGAGGCTATATCGGCTATGCTCTCCTCACTGGTTGCAGAAAAAAACGCTGCTCCTGTTGTTACACAGCCGGCCCTTGCTGCTAGTGCCGCAAACTCCCCCCCGTTATTGGAAGTATACCCCGGATACCGTTGCCTGACAAGTACGATGGTACTACTGACTGTAGGGGTTTTCTCAACCAGTGCAGGCTGCATTTCCGCAATGATCCTCACACCTTCCAGTCTAATCAGTCAAAGGTCACTTTTATAATTTCTTTATTGAAAGACAAGACCCTAGCCTGGGTCTCTCCCCTTTTGGAACAGAGCACTCAACTCCTGAATGATGCTGATGCCTTCATTTCTGCAGAGTACTCTCTTTTGGATCTCCGCCAGAGCAATAGATCTGTGGCACAATACACCATCGAGTTTCATACCTTGGCACATGAGACCAGTTGGGATGGCAGTGCTCTCAAAGCGGCCTTCAGGAGAGGCCTGCATGAGCGTATCAAGGACAAGCTCACTTATCTGATTATCGCTTTCAGGAAGGGGTAGACTATCTTCTACCCCTTTGGCACCTCCAGTTACCTCTGAAGAGGAACCCATGGATCTCTCTTCCCTTAAGTTCTCTGAATCTGAAAGACAGAGAAGAAGGAGATTGAGACTGTGTTTCTATTGTGGTTCTAATTTGCACCAACTCAAAAATTGTGCTGTACTGTTGGGAAAAGCCAATGCTTAGAGGATAAAAGAGAGGTACCTCTAAGCATAGCCACTACTAATTCCCCTCACTCTTCTCAGATCCTGGTACCTGTTACCCTTACCTTTCTTCAGAATTCTGTCCACGCTCAAGCCTTTATTAATTCAGGGGCAACTGGAAATTTTCTTGATCACTGTTTTATGATTCATGCAAGGTTGCCTCTTCTTCAGAAAAAAACAATGTCTTAAAATAACTCTGGATGGCACTCCCCTTGGATCAGGTTTAATCCATTTTGAATCAGCACCCCTAACCATGACTGTGGGAGTCCTACATATCGAACAATTGCAGTTCAATGTCATTCATTCTCCTGCACAACCAGTTATCCTTGGTCTTCCTTGGCTACATAAATACAATCCTCAGTTCAACTGGACTCATGGACAGTTGGCCTCCTGGGGTAAATCCTGTTTTCACTCCTGCCTGGCTAAGGTTACTCCACTGCATCATGTCCCTATAGCTTGCCTTCAGACCCCTTCTAATGTTCCCTCAGTATATGCATAATTTACAGATGTTTTTAAAAGAAAGAAGCTGATGTGTTGCCACCTCACCGTCCTTTACGACTGCAAAATTAACCTTTTTCCTGGAGCCCTACTTCCTAAAGGGAGAACTTATCCGCTCTCCAAAGCTGAAACAAAGGCCATGGAGGAATACATCGGCCCTTCCTCCTCTCCTGCCTGGGCTGACTTCTTTTTTGTCAATTACAGAGCCCTAAACAACATTACTATTAAGAATCGCTATCCTATTCCTTTGATCACTGAACTATATGATTTACTCCAAACTGCTTGCTACTTTACAAAGTTGGACCTTTGTGGGGTGTACAATCTCATTTGTGTCATCCTGGGACATGAATAGAAGACTGCCTTCAACACGAGATCAGGGCATTACGAATACCTCGTAATGCCTTTTGGGCTATGTCATGCCCCTGCTGTTTTCCAAGCATTTGTCAATGATGTCTTCTATGACCTCCTTAATCCCACTGTCATTTTCTATTTGGATGACATCCTCATATTCTCCTCAACCCTTGAGGAGCATCATGAGCATGTAAAACAGGTACTTCTTTGCCTCAGAAACAATTATCTGGTAGCCAAATTGGAGAAATGTGAGTTTGATCAAGTTCAGATCCAGTTCCTTGTCATCTCGAAGGAAGGTTTTGCCATGGATCCTACAAAGCTAACCGCAGTTCTGGAATGACCTCAACCCACCTCATTAAAGGAACTACAGAGATTCATGGGGTTCTTCAACTATTATCACAAGTTTATAAAGAACTTCTCCCAAATCATTGCTCCATTCACTGAGCTGACTAAACAAAACAGAGACTGCAAGAATTGGCCTCCTATAGCTGTGGATGCTTTCTCTCATCTGAATGAAGTCTTTTGTTCTGCTCCTGTGCTCCGCCATCCTGATGCTGACCTGCAGTTCACTTTAGAGGTTGATGCCTCCGAGATCGGAGCTGGTGCAGTCTTAACCCAAAGGGACCCTTTAACCTCCAAGTTGCACCCTGTAGCCTTTTTCTCCAAACCGTTTACTCCTGCAGAGAAGAATTATGATGTGGGTAATCGTGAACTCTTAGCCATTAAGATAGCCCTGACTGAATGGCGTCATTGGCTAGAGGGTACCGCCAACCCCATTCAGATTCTCACTGACCACAAGAATATGATGTACCTAGAGACTGCTCATCGACTCAATCCTCGACAGGCCAGGTGGGCCCTATTCTTTTCTCGTTATAACTTTATAGTCTCTTACCTTCCTGGGACCAAGAATAAAAAGGCTGCTGCCCTTTCCTGTCAGTTTCCTCAGTCTCTTCTGAAGCTCCTATCAAACACATCATACCTCCCCCCTGTTTGGTTGCTCAGCTTAACACCTCTCTTCTTCAAAGACTGCAACAAGCCCAGTAAGGAAAACCTTCTGAAGCCCCTGCGGCTCCTGAGATCCTTTATGTTCCTCTAAATCTTCGCTCTCCTGTTCTATCCTGGGCTCATGACAGCAAGCTGTCAGGTCATCCTGGTTTGACAAGAACCTTTAAACTCCTTTCCCAATATGTGTGGTGGCCTACCATGAAGTCAGACTATCAGGATTATGTCATAGCTTGTCAGTCTTGTGCTGTTAATAAGACTCCCTGTTCCCTACCACATGGCTTACTTCAACCATTGTCCATACATAAACAACCATGGACACATATAGCCATGGATTTTGTTGTAGACCTTCCTCCTTCTGACCATCATACAGTCATATAGGTGGTGGTGGATCGGTTCTCCAAACTTGCTCATTTTGTACCTTTACCTAAATTACCTACAGCCCAAAAATTGTCCACTCTTTTTCTGTTACACGTGGTATGACTACATGGTCTACATGTAAATATTGTCTCTGACAGAGGACCTCAATTAATTTCTACCTTCTGGAGAAGCTTTTGCAAATTGTTCGGAACCACTGTTTCTTTGTCCTCTAGTTATCACCCCCAGACTAACGGGCAGACAGAGAGAACCAATCAGGATCTTGAAGCTTATCTCAGACCATATGTCAATTCTCAGCATACTAATTGGTCTGGGTTGTTACCCCTAGTTAAACTGGTAAGGAACACTCATTGGCATTCTTCTCTATGATGCTCTCCCTTTCAGGCCGCAGCTGGCTATCAACCTTGTGTTTTTACTCTTTCTGCTCAATCCACAGGAGTCCCTGCTGCAGAACGTTGTTTTACTAACCTCACTGCCCATTGGCAACAAATACGCTCTCAGTTACTCTCAACCATCTCCAGATACAAGAGGTTTGCCGATCATCATTGAGCTAATATTCTTGCCTTTTCTGCAGGTGACCGTGTCTGGGTCTTTACCCGATATATCCGCTTACTTCAACCCTGTCACAAATAAGGACCTAGGTATATTGGTCCTTATAAAATCCTCAAAAGACTTTCTTTTATTGCCTACAAAGTGGCCTTGCCTAAGTCCTTGCATATTCACCCAGTATTTCACATCTCCTTGCTCAAACCCTACCTCACAAACAGGTACACTCGATGCAGACGTCCTTCTCCTCCACTCCTAATTCATGGCGAACGAGAGTATGAGATTGCCAAAATCCTGGATTCCAGAATCAGGCACAGGCAGCTTCAATACCTTATACACTGGAAAGGTTACTCTGTGGCGGAGTGGTCCTGGGTCCCTGCCCAAAATGTGCATGATCCATCTCTGGTCTCCAAGTTCCATGCTGCTCAGCCTTCAAAGCCGACTCTGGTTCCCGGAGGGAACCCTTGAGTGGGGGACTATGTTACGCCAATTCGGTTCTGTCGCCCCGCTTTCCTCTGTTGCCATGGCCATTGCCATGGATGCGGCGGTTGCTTCTGGCGAGCGGCGATGACGTCATCGCCGCACATCAAGTTACTCTGATACCAGTCCTTATTGCAGCTGGGTGCCCGAATCTATCCCTATGTAAGTACATCTGTTTCCTGCATTCATTGCCCAAGTATAGGTGTTACTGTGTGTGCTCCTAGGTGCTTTATTACTTCAATTGCTGGATTGCCTTATTGTTACTGAACTCTGCCTGTCTGACTACTCTGCCTGTTTAACCCTTGAATTGCTTGATTGCCTTATCATTACTGAAATCTGCCTGTCTGACTACTCTGCCTGTTAAACCCTTGAATTGCTAAACTGCCTTATCATTGCTGAATTCTGCCTGTCTGACTATTCTGCCTGGTTTACCCCTGAACTGCTAAACTGCTGGATTACCTTTTGTTGCTGACCTCTGCCTTTTCCTGACCATTCTATTGGTTTACCCCTGAACTGCTAAACTGCTGGATTACCTTTTGTTGCTGACCTCTGCCTGTTCCTGACCATTCTATTGGTTACCCTTGAACTGCTTAACTGCTGGATTACCTTTTGTTGCTGACCTCTGCCTGTTCCTGACCATTCTATTGGTTTACCCCTGAACTGCTATACTGCTGTATTGCCTTAATCTAATTGCCGTGGACTACCCTGTCTACCTTGAGTACTGCTTATTTCGTTTCTTATACTCACTTTGTTCTGTGATATTTCCTTATCCTTCCACTTGACGCCGGGATAAGAAGACTACTGGCCAAGTTTGGTCTGATAGGAATATCTCAATGTTAAAGCCCTTTGCCTGCCTTTTTTTCCTAACACCTGAGATCTCATATCTTTGAGCCCTTAGAACTTTTTTGTGCAATATTTTTTTTAATAATTTTTTTATTCGACAGTTTTACTATTAGTGTAACTGTACTTTGTATTGGATTTTTTTATGTGTTTTGTGCAACCTTTATTTGCAACTCGTACTACCAGCTATAAACCTGGGGCCTGATCCGATATGCAGCGTCGCCCGCAAAAGCCGGCAACGCCAAATTTTGTGCTGGTTTGGTATCCTATAAAAGGCGTAACATAGAAGTTACGCTCGTATATTTCACCCTTCGGCCCATAGAGTGATATACCAAACCAGCGCAGTTTGGTATCCAATATACAGCGCAAGGCCTTACGTGGTGAAAATGGAGAAATCTTACTCCATTTTCACCTTGCCACAAAATGCACCCGTAGCAGGCCTTGCGCTGAGTATTGGAGCACCGTAACTCCCTAAAATGCCTGCAAAAAAAACCTAACACCTAGCTGATGCGCAATGTCTATCTACCTGTCAACCACAATCCCCCACCGATATACCTAATAAAGTGTTTAACCCCTAAACCGCCTCTCCCGGACCCCGCCGCCACCTACATTATATTTATTACCCTCTAATCTGATCCCCCTAAACCGCCGCCAGGTACATTAAATATATTAACCCTTAATCTGATCCCCCTACACCGCCGCCACCTACATAACATGTATTAACACCTAAACCTAAGTCTAACCCTAACACCCCCTAACTTAATTATTATTTAAATAAATCTAAATAATATTAATATTATTAACTAAAGTATTCCTATTTAAAACTAAATACTTACCTGTAAAATAAACCCTAAGATAGCTACAATATAATTAATAATTACATTGTAGCTATTCTAGGTTTTATATTTATTTTACAGGTATATTTGTATTTATTTTAACTAGGTACAATAGATATTAAATAGTTAATAACTATTTAATAGCTACCTAGTTAAAATAATTACCAAATTACCTGTAAAATAAATACTAACCTAAGTTACAAATACACCTAACACTACACTATCAATCAATTAATTAAATAAACTACAATTATATAATATAAAATACAATTAAATAAACTAAACTATATTACAAGAAAAACAAACACTAAATTTCAAAAATATAAAAAGATTATAAGAATTTTAATCTAATTACACCTAATCTAAGCCCCCTAATAAAATAAAAAGCCCCCCAAAATAATAAAATTTCCCTACCCTAAACTAAATTACAAAGTAACCAGCTCTTTTATCAGCCCCTAAAAGGGCTTTTTGTGGGGCATTGTGGGTGGTAGGTTGTAATGTTGGGGGGTATTGTATGGCTTTTTTTTTACAGGTAAAAGAGCTTATTACTTTGTAATTTAGTTTAGGGTAGGGAAATTTTATTATTTTGGGGGGCTTTTTTATTTTATTAGGGGGCTTAGATTAGGTGTAATTAGCTTAAAATTCTTGTAATCTTTTTTTATTTTTTGTAATTTAGTGTTTGTTTTTTGTAATATAGTTTAGTTTATTTAATTGTATTTTATATTAGATAATTGTAGTTTATTTATTTAATTAATTGATTGATAGTGTAGTGTTAGGTGTATTTGTAACTTCGGTTAGGATTTATTTTACAGGTAATTTGGTAATTATTTTAACTAGGTAGCTATTAAATTGTTATTAACTATTTAATAGCTATTGTACCTAGTTAAAATAAATACAAATATACCTGTAAAATAAATATAAATCCTAAAATAGCTGCAATGTAATTATTAATTATATTGTAGCTATCTTAGGGTTTATTTTACAGGTAAGTATTTAGTTTTAAATAGGAATACTTTAGTTAATAATATTAATATTATTTAGATTTATTTAAATAATAATTAAGCTAGGGGGTGTTAGGGTTAGACTTAGGTTTTACTTGTTAATACACGTTATGTAGGTGGCGGCGGTGTAGGGGGATCAGATTAGAAGTTAATACATTTAATGTAGCTGGCGGCGGTGTAGGGGGATCAGATTAGGGGTTAATATATTTAATGTAGCTGGCGGCGGTGTAGGGGGATCAGATTAGGGGTTAATATATTTAATGTAGCTGGCGGTGGTGTAGGGGGATCAGATTAGGGGTTAATATATTTAATGTAGCTGGCGGCTGTGTAGGGGGATCAGATTAGAGGGTAATAAATATAATGTAGGTGGCGGCGGTGTAGGGGGATCAGATTAGAGGGTAATAAATATAATGTAGGTGGCGGCGGTGTAGGGGCATCAGATTAGAGGGTAATAGATATAATGTGGGTGGCGGCGGTGTAGGGGGATCAGATTAGAGGGTAATAAATATAATGTAGGTGGCGGCGGTGTAGGGGGATCAGATTAGAGGGTAATAAATATAATGTAGGTGGCGGCGGGGTAGGGGGCTTAGATTAGGGGGTAATATAGTTAATGTAGGTGGCGGCGGGGTAGGGGGCTCTCATTAGGGGGTAATACATATAATATAGGTGGCGGGGTCCGGGAGCGGCGGTTTAGGGGTTAATATATTTATTATTAGGAGTGAGAGGGGGGATTGCGGATAGAGGGGTATACGTGTCGGGCTATTTTTGGGAGGCGTGTTAGACAGTAACGGGAGATTTAATATTTTAGTTACTTTTTTTAGGCGGCGGCAGTTTCTAAAGTGCCGTAAGTCACTGGCGACTCCAGATATTTGTACTTACGCTGATTTCTGGACATCGCTAGTTTGTCCGACTTACGGCACTTTAGCAAATGCCGGCGCCGTATATGTGATAGCTCACTGTGCGAGGTGAAACTACGGGTGGCGCAGATTTCCATGCTTGCGCCGAAACATGCGCCGTATATCATATTGCGCCCCTGATGCGTGCAAACACCAGAGATAAACCCCTTATCGCTTGCGCTTAACTTAATGCTCCACTTGTAATCTGGCCCCTATTGGCAGTCTCACTACCCTCCCTTCATCTCTCTCCTTTCTCTGTAACTCTCCCTCTTTCTTTCTTTATCTCTCTCTCTTAATCTATCTCCCTTCGTTCCTCTTTCTTTCCCCTTTCCTTCTCTCTCTCTCTCTCTCTCTCTCTCTCTCTCTCTCTCTCTTTCTCTCTCTATCTCTCTCCCCCCGTCACCCTTTCTCTAGCTCTCTAACTTTCCTTGTCTCTCTCCAGCTATATTAATTTGTATATATCTATTTCCCTTCCCCCTTTACCTCTGTTTCTTTCTCTCATCTCTCTCACTTCGTTCTATGTGGCAGTTTCTAGAATATATAAATCTCTGCACCAGATAACAAATAAAATACACTGAAAACCAATAGTGTTCCATGTTTTTGCTGATCAGCAGTATTGATAAAACAATCCCTGGGCACAACTGGTTTGCCTCTGATTCTGAGAAGTCATTAACAATTAATTTGCTGCCATTGATGTTTTAAGGCTTGAATGCACCTTCCCAGCACTGTCTGTTAGACCAGCAGTTATTCTGTAACACTAAATGCTGTGAAGTTGTAGAATGTTGGAATGGAAGCATTTGGCTAGGATGTCACTTTCTTGTGAACTTAATTTCCAACTTAGCATTACATCCATCCCATGAGCAGTTTTATTTGCAACTGATACCATTGCTGAATAATCAATGTGCAATAAAGACTCTTAATTATGTCCAACCTAGTAGCACTTTCAGCAAGTGACCAATTCAATAGCTACTGGGCAGTATTGATGTCTGCATGTATTGTACATTTGCTGACTACAAGCTGTTAAGACCACATAAACTATCTCTTTGACGGACAATTAATCTCCTGGGGACAAGTCCTCATTTTACTAGAATTCTGAAGTAGGCATGAGACTCTGCAATCTCTTCTAGTAAAAGTTATCACCTTTTAGTGTTAACATTTTTCTCTGGACGTGCATGTGAAGCATAGCTAGATATTCTCAGTGCACTAGCATTTTAAATACTGAAGCTGGGGCTTGTATCATATCAACAATTAACAATTACCAGATGGTACAAGCACTTTAGACTCTCTAATCAAGTGCTGTATTTAAAATGCTGGTGCACGGTGCATATTTAAATACACATTTGAAACAACTATAGCTTTTATTAGAAACATTTTGCTAATACATGTATATTACAAAAATACTTCTTTTCAAAACTGAAATGCATCCACGTGGATTCCAATTCTGCCTGGGATGTCCTTTTAAATATGAAAAGATAAATATCATTAGAAAGAGTGGATTAAACTGATGTTACCTGATTACAGGGACTATTAAATAGATCCATAAAATATTACAATCTCTTCACTAAAGAGAATAGGATACCTGTTAAGAAAATAAACATTTAAAAGGCACAATAAAGCATAATATATAGGAAAACTGTATTAGTGAATGCAAATGTGATTTGTACAATTAATTGAGTGAGTAAGAAGTGTGGATAGTGATAGGGAAGAAGGAGAAAGAGAGACTTTTGCTGAAGCCGCGATCCCTATTATTTCCTACAGGAGACACATCACCACTCTTCAGCACAGAGAGGGACAGCCCACTTTTTTAGAATATGTCAACAGACCGACGGACTGCAAGCGTGGCGAACCCAAACAAGCAGTTTCTTGTTGGTCTATTGATGTTTTGAATATTGGGGCCATAGTGCCTAAAGAGAACTGAAAAAAAGTGTTAGGGGCCGATTTATCATCAGTCTGTCTGACATGATCCGCTCAGCGGACCATGTCCGACAGACATCAATGAATGTCAACATCATACGCTGCCGGCATTTATCATTGCACAAGCAGTTCTTGTGAACTGCTTGTGCAATGCCGCCCCCTGCAGATTCGCGGCCAATCAGCTGCTAGCAGGGGGTATGAGATTGGGCGGATTGATGTCCGCAGCCCCAGAGCAGGCGGACCAGTTAAGGAGCAGCAGTCTTAAGACCGCTGCTTCATAGCTGCTGTTTCTGGCGAGCCTGAAGGCTACCGTGGAAACAGGGGCATCAGGGGCCATTCGGCCCTTGATTAATTGGCCCCACAGTGTTAAAAGGGCTAGAATAAAAGTATATCAAACACATATAAAATATATTAAAATAAAGTATTTCACTCATATTTATACATATTAAAAGTAATATATATATATATATTTTACAACTTTTTTATTGAAAGTTTCTCAGTAACAGAAGGTGTATTAAAGAGGGGTTACATCAATGATTACAGAAGGGTTACATATAAGGTTACATTTGTGGATGATATACAATATTTGACAATTTACTCTATAAATCAGTCTTTGAGTGTCTTCCATTTGCAGGATTGTTTTACGGTTGGATAGTGACCAGTACTGTTGCAGTTCCTGAGATTTGGTAGCATGATAGTCCAATGGTGCTAAGATCAAAGACTTTTTGTTGTGTTTACTAATAATTGCATATCTTAATAAATACATAAGAAGATTATAACAGAATGTCCCTTTATGTCTGTCAATGAAAAGGGAGGCAAATTATGGTGTGTGTGTGTGTGTGTGTGTGTGGGGGGGGGGGTTAAATGGTTGTAATGTTAGCGTTGTATAGTTGTGTGTAGTGGTTGTGGTGTAAACTTAAAGGGAGGGGGGAGAGAGATAAGAAGGGAGGGGGTTAAGCTGATGGGGGGGTTAGGTGCTAGAGAGCTTACAGTTATGATTTAGTCTCGATTTCCCTAGAATTTAAGACTGTTCCACAAGTCCAGCATCTCTTGGTGTTGGCTTAGTTTGTCTGTTTTTAGGTAGTGGTATCGGTCAAGTTGTAATAATTCTGAAGTTTGATAATGCCAATCTAGAAGTGAGGGGATGACGTGTGTCTTCCATTGTTTGGGTATCAGTTTTTTGGCACTGTTAATCATAATGAGAGGAAAGGATGTTTTTATTTGGTTTTGTAGTTTGGGTATGTTCAAGAATAGTAGTAATTGCATGCTAGGGGTGATATATGTGTCTATGACTAAGGATATGGTTTTAAATATGTTTTTTCAGAAATCTGAAATTTGGGGGCATGACCACCAAATGTGGTGCATGGTGCCTTTTTGTCTGCAGCCTCCCCAGCATTTGTCAATAATTTGTGGAATGGATTTGTGTAATCTGAAGGGGGTTAAGTACCATCTACTGAGGAGTTTGAAATGCACTTCTTGTATGTTAGTGGATGATGAGGCTTTTCTAACTATTTGAAATGATTTGTACCATGTTTTTGGGTCGTATTCTGTGTTAATTTCCGTGTTCCATGCCCTGGTATATGTGGGTAATGTCTGTTCATTAGGCAGGAGGATAAATTTATATAGGAGCGAAATTGTGTGTCATGGGGGAGTTTGTTGGGTGCATAGGTGTTCAAAGGGGGTAAGGTCTCTTTGGATTTGTGTCTGTGTGTTGAGATGTAATGTATAATCTGTGCACGGGATAGCCAGGGGGAAAATGTTGTTATATCCTATTGTTGTAGTTTCTCTAAGGGCATGATGGTTCCCTGTTCAATTGCAAAGTGTAGTAATCCTTCTCTCAATTTGTATACAGGTCTATGAGGAGAGTGTGCGTTTCCTAATGGTAGGTCTATGTTTTCTCTGATGGGGAGGAGTGACGAGTAAATAGATGAGATGTGTGGGCTAGTGGCTATTGTTTTGTCCCACTCTCTGAATGTTTCTAATATTGTTGGTTAATGTGGTATAAGATCTGGTCATTTTCTAGGTTCTGTCCAGGCCAACGTTGTGAAGTTGCCCCTTCTGAACACAAAGTTGTCTAGTTGAACCCAGCTTTTTTGGTCTGAGTTGTGACACCATTCGAGGATCTGTTGCAGCAATGTAGCTCTTCTATAAAGAGCAAGGTTTGGTAATGCTAGGCCCCCTCTCCCCCTGGACAGGTTCATCGTCTGTCTCTGTACTCTATTCTTCTTCACCCACCCCACATAAAGTTGTCTAGAAGGGTTTGTAGATGTTGTAAAAAATGTGTGGGTAGGGGGATTGGCAGGGTCTGAAAGATATAAATTATCCTGGGTAGTATGTTCATTTTAATAATCCCTACTCTACCCAGCCAGGAGAGGGGTTTGCCATTCCATGAGCATAGATCTTTAGTTATTTCGTTTTTGAACTGTAAGTAGTTGTAAGTGAATCGGGTGTCATGTTTAGCCGTAAAGGAATATTCCAAGTAATTTTAGTTTGTTTGGACCGAGTGTTATTTGGTATTTTGAGACAACTTGTTGGACAAGGTGTGGTGGCACCGATATATTAAGCAGTTCAGATTTGAACAGGTTAAGGTAAAAGTTGGAGACGACCATATTTATGTAATTCTGTCAATAATTCTGGTACAGAGGGGTCTATTTTGGATAATGTGAAAAGGATGTCATCAGCGTGTTTGTGTTCTATGTTGCCAGTCTATAGTCCTGTAATGCTTTTTTATTGAGTCTGACTTTTTGGGCCAATGCTTCGAAGGTGAGAATAAATAACAGGGGGGCTAGTGGACAGCCTCCGGGGCCGGAGTAAAGGGAAAAAACATGTGGAGAAAGGGATCCCCAAAGTTCATTTTAGTCATGACTTCTCTAAGGAAAAGCCAGTCTACTCTAGCAAAGGCCTTTTCAGAGTAAGTTGAAAATCGAGTTAAGGGGAGGGAGTGGTGTTTTGCATGGTCTATAAAATGTATTCTTAAGGCTTTGTCTTTCGCCTCTCTACCTGGCACAAATCCAACCTGGTCTATGGATATGAGCTTTGGAAGAAACCTATTAAATCTGGTGGCAAGGACTTTAGCTAGGATTTTAACGTCCGTATTCAGGAGTGAGATTGGTCAAAAATTGCTTGGGCTGTCTGGGTTTTTCCTGGTTTGGGTATTACTGATATATGCACTTTGAGCATCTGTTGTGGTAGTGTTCTAGTGGAGGTTAGGTCATTGAATAGGGTAATTAAGTGTGGGGATGAGAAGGGTTTTGTAGGTCTTGTAGTATTTAGGGGTAAACCCGTATGGCCCCGGGCACTTGCCTGCAGGAAGATCTTTTATAGCCTGCTCCAATTCTATATCTGTGAGAAGGGAACCTGGCACTGCTGAGTCTACATTGTCGAGTTTGGTAAGGGGAGGTCTGTTAAGTAGTCTGTTATGATAGAGTGGTTATTAGTAGTCTGTGGTGTCAGTGGGAGGGTAGATGTATAGTTTAAGTTGTATAGTGTGTGATAGTATTGTCGGAATGTGTCGGCCCTTGATAAATTGGCCCCACATTGTTAAAAGGGCTAGAATAAAAGTATATCAAACATACATATAAAATATATATCAAACATATAAAATATATTAAAATAAAGAATTTCACTCATATTTATACATATTAATAGTAATATATATAGATATATATATATTAATATGTATAAATATATAAAATATACAATATACATGTATGTATATATATATATATATATATATATATATATTATTATTTTTTAAGTTTTACAACTTTTTTCTTGTAAGTTTCTCAGTAACAGAAGGTGTATTAAAGAGGGGTTACATCAATAATTACAGAAGGGTTACATTGAAGGTTACATTTGTGGATGATATACAATATTTGACAATTTAAGCTATAAATCAGTCTTTGAGTGTCTTCCATTTGCAGGATGGCTTTGTGGTTGGATAGAGACCAGTACTGTTGCCCTTCCTGCAATTTGGTAACATGATAGTCCAATGGTACTGTCTGTAGTCTGTGGTGTCAGTGGGAGGGTAGAGGTATTGTTTAAGTTGTATAGTGTGTGATAGTATTGTCGGAATGCGTCAGCTATGCTTTTGATGTCCTTTATTTCCTTTGCATTGGTGGTCTTAAGAGAGTGTATGTAGGTTTTGTATTTTTTGCGCTGTATAGATCTGGCAAGTAGTTTGACTGGTTTGTTACCTTGGTCATAATAAAGTTGGAGTAGGTATAAGGCTTGTCTTTGGGAGTCAGCTGTCAGAAGGTCTTTTAGTTCTTTTTTTGTTTGTGTTAGTGATGCCATTAGCTTGGTGTTGTGGGGCTCTTGTTTATGTCTTTGTTCAAGTTTTTGTATGGCAGTGTGTAAGTTTTCGTATTTTGTTAGTTTTTAAATCAATTTTGTAGCTCTAAGCAAATTTTTAGCTCTAAGCACACATGTGCTTCCCAGTTGTTAGCACTAGATGTGTCTGTGTGTGGGTTGAAAGTGAAGAATTCAGAGATCGATTTACCTATTGTATCTGCTATCAGTTGGTCTGATAATAAATGATCATCTAGTCTCCATACAAATTCCATAAGTGGGGTTTCTGGCTAAAGAATGGTACATGTAATTAGTGCATTGTCAGTCCAAGTTATTGTGTCTATTTCACAGTTGGTTATTGTGGTTAGTCCTGTGGAGTCCGTGAATAGGTAATCAATATGAAAATATGCTTTGTGAACACTGGAGTAGAAAGTGTAGTCTTTTGTTGTAGGATTTAGGGTGTGTCATATATCGTCCAGGTTTAGGTCCATTAGGGTGGTTTTGACCAATTTTAGAGTGCTTTTAGGAACGCTGGTCATGCTATTGGATGTGTCTTGTTGTGGGTTGAGTGGGAAATTAAAATCCCCCCCAGCAGGACCATCCCTTTGTGGTTATCAAGTAATAGTTATGATATTTCTTTGATGAAACATTGTTGGGCAGTGTTGGATGTGTATATATTTAGGAGGGTAATGGGCCTACCAAAGAGTAGGCCTACGATCAATAGGTTGTAGGAGTATGGACCTGTGGAGCAATATCCCCACTCCATTCTTTTTTTTGGGACAGGAGGCAAAGAACATATTTGGTTATTTGGGGATAGACCATTTCAGTTTTTTCCCTTTTTGGTAGTGAGTTTCTTGCAAAAAATATTATGGAGTGGTTGTTCCTAGATAATTGCCGTGCTGCAATTGACCTTTTGCTTGGGTTGTTGAGGTCTTTGACATTTATGGTAGTTAGGGTTATGGAGTGGTCCGAATGGGTGTTTATTTTAGTAGGCATTTTGTTGGGATAATACCGAGGTTTTGTGCTGTAAGTGTTGGTATGAAGGGTTAGAGGAAATCGGTTTCTTTTACAAGAGCTTGTGAGGTGTTCAGTATTTAAAGAGGGGGAGAGTTATATTTTTGAGTTGAGGATGGAATGGATAGGTGGTTCTGTGTAAGAATGTAGTTATCACTTGTGAGTTGTGACAGCTGAGATAGGAGGTTGGATGATCCGAGACACTTGTATTAGGAGTATGTACTGGGAGAGTAAAATGTATTGGAAGGGGGGTTGTGGTTTGGGGATATCGATAGGGAGAGTTATGAAAGGGTTACTGTAGGGTGGAATGTGTGGTAGAAATTGGGGTGATATAAAGAGGAAAAGGGTTTATGGAGAAGAAATTAATTAGAAAGGCGTGACGCTGGGGATGTGTCCCCGTGGCAGGAGTGCAGTGTGTGAGAATCTAAGGTGTTAGTTTGGGAAATGGGAGAAATCCCAATTGCTCAAGCTTGGCATGTAACTGGTTTTAGGTTATAAGTTAAATATCAGGAGGGTGGTGGAAGGGATTTTAACATGACCACGTGTCATTTGTATGTTATTTAGGTAATAAAGAGCATGGGGTGACCGAGAACTGGTGTATTGAGCCAGGTGAAGTATTTTCAGTTGTGAGGAAGGCAAATCTTTCCCTTTGTTGTGTTATGGGCAGTATTGTGGTTGTGGAAGAAGTGTCAAAGCAAGCATGTGTAGTCAAGTATAGTGAGTCTGGTTATGTTAGGGGTTGTTGAGAGAAAAAACATAGTTACACAGTTTCATTTAGTACAAACTTCTTGCATAAACCTATAGCTCTTTACATTAGTAAGCTTGGAAAATAACTTTTTCATTAATTACAAACTTTCTATATAACTGTTTAGCTTATATTATTAAGGTAAGTTACCTTCCATTATATAATAAAAGTGTAACATAAACGTTTAGTTAAACATAACTGTTGATGTTTATCAATAAAGTAGAGCTAGGTGTTATTTATGTTGTAGAGAGTGCATGATTAGTTTGAACGTTTAGTTTAAGCAACTTACTGCATGTAGTAAAGTACATAGTTAAACATTCTCAATTATTACTGACTACTTATTTAAACATATAACTCGCTACATTAATGAGCGTTGAGGAGAGCTTAGCAAAACTTTTCCATTAAGTACAAACTTTCTATGTAGCTGTATAGCTTATAACCTTAATGTATGATACTTTCCAATACATATTAAGAGTGGATCGTGAACTTCAAGTAAACATAGCTATTAAGGTGTACCCTTTGTTATAGTAGTGTGAGGCATGGTTTATGTTTTTAAGAGTGTAAGACTAGTTTATACTTTTAATCTAGGCTGCTTAAGTAGTGAAGTATTTATTCCACTGGTGTGCAGGGTATTTTGGGTTTGTAGTCCATAGTTAATGTCCTTGGTTACTTACTATATACCTAACAGTGCTTTAGCTACTTCTGCCCTCTGTGGAGTAGAAGGTGTGGTTAGGAAAAGCTATGATCTGTGAGCGGTGGTCTAAAGATTTGGTCTAAAGGTTTTTCCGGAAAAGTTCTCTGTGCGAGTGTAAGGTGTTGACTCTCCAGAGGTTTCTCGTGGTCTTGGTTTCATTTTTGTGTTCATGATTCTGATGTTTTGCTGCTTGATGCCCTTTCAGAATCCTCCATTTGATCTCTTCTTATTGTGGAAGAGCTTGGGGTCAGGGGGGAGGTGGAATTTTGATAGAAAGTTGGAAGCCAAACTGTTCTAGGTCTTCTTCTGCGTGGTATATTCCATATTCATTGTCTTTTGCCACGATGATAGATACAGGAAATCCCCAGCGGTATGGAATCTTATTGGTTTGCAGGGTGGTGGTGATGTGTGATAGCGCTCTGCCTTTCTGTAAAGTAACAGGTACAATATCACTAAAGATCTGTATTGGAATTCCTGCATGTTGGAGTGGTTGTTTGGCTCTGGAGTTACGCAGAATTTCTTCTTTATCTTGGAAGTTAAGTAGTTTGAGGATGATGTCCCATGGAGGAACTTTAGGTGGTGGTTTGGCCCTCAAAGCCCTATGTGCTCTTTCAATGGGGATTACAGGAAAGCTTGGCATTCCTTTTATTGTCCTAAATAGGTCTTGAAGATAGCCCTCTAGAGCAGTAGTGGTGATAGATTCTGGAACCCCCGTGATCAACAGGTTGTTGTGATGGCTACTGTTATCCATGTCTCAATTTTGTCGTTAAGTGATTGAATGATGCCGTCTTGGGAGGATATTTTAGCTATAAGGTGGGAAACACTGGTAGTGGTTGTAGTTTGTTCATCTTCAATTACAGTGATTCTGTCTTTCAGAGTTGAAATGTGTATGTGGAGCTCCTTATAAAGTGGTCTGACTTCATGCATTATTACTTTTATATCCTCTTTTGATGAAAGGTGGCTGAAAGGTGGCTAAGATCTTCTTTAGTAACATAAATGGCAGGCACGTTTTCACTGCTGTGCACTATAACTGTTGTGGTTTGTTGCTTGCTGGGTGGGTGATTAGTTTGTGGAGATTCTTGAGGTTCCATTGGCTTCAAGTGTCTTGGAGCTGGTTCCTTTAACCTTTTTAGTAGATTTTTATTTTTTATTACAGTTTCCTGTTGTAATGGAGATGTGTATTAGATACTTCTCTTTGCGAATTGTATGCAGGAGGTTAGGTGATTTATTAACCTTGATGCGTGGTGGGGGTTTGTTTTGAGGTCTCCTGCTGGGGATTTTTTTAGCTCAGGGAGGGAGGTTAGTGTTAGTGATGATCGTGCTGCGTAAGATATATTATGCCCTCAGGTGGTCTGGGTCAGGGGAGACCTCTCTGCTCAGCCTAATTATTGCCCTGCTGTGTGTGTGACTGCACTGTTGGGCTGTGGGTAAGTGGCCAGTTTTATGCGGATGAGAGCCTTTTAACTTGAGGGTCAGGTGTCTAGTTGATGCTAACTTGTTGAGAGTTGTTGAGAGTTAAGCCCGAGGCGGCGATGTGCACAGCGGGATACGGCCGGGCCCTCTTTTTCAACTGTGGTGCAGTTTCTATAATGGAGCTAAATTTCTGTGTCAGTCCCGCATCTGTGGCTTAAGCCACCAGCTGAGGTAAGCAATAGGGTCCTTAGTGTTTGTCCCAATGTTATGGTGGGTATCTGCTTGTGGTGGGGCTGGTCTGCATGAGTGGGGTCGTTACCGGGTGGTCTGTAGGCCGCAGCTATATTTGTGAGGAATAGCTTATCTTCCTAGGCACTTCTGGCGGCCGGTATGCTGTGGTACTCCTCTGGAGGAATGTTTAAGATTTTGTTGGGGTTTTCGGCAGCATATGCCAATTATTCGCACTTTTAATGCCACAGGGCCTAGGAGCTCTAGAATCTTGCTGCCATCGACCTGTGTGGCTAGGCTCCGCCCCAATATATATATATATTCTTGAACAAAATAAATGTTTTAACAGTGATTTAAAGGGATATAATATATGACAAGGCATTGGTCTGGGAAGGGCTCAAAGGTGTGTATGTATACATGTGTGTATTTGTGTGTGTGTGTGTGTGTGTATATATATATATATTTGTATATGTGTGCACATACATGTGTATGTATGTATCTATAAGAACACATACTTATGTACACACATATATACATGCGTACACATACACACACACATACATATATATATATATATATATATATATATATATATATATATATATAGGCAAATAAATAAATATATAAATATATATATATATATATATATATACACACATACAAATATACACAAATATTTATACACATTAATAAAAACACACACACACATATATATATATATATATATATAGGTATATATATATATATATATATATATATATATATATATATATATATATACCTAATTATAGGCATAAACAAAGAGTGTACACCGACGCAGGGTGAAGTAAAAACTGATTCTTTATTGCAAAATCCAAACTGGATAAAAATGACCAGGAGGTCCCGCAAAATATAGCACACTTACAGGGAGTACAGATATGCTGACATGTTTTGGCTCATGGCCGTAGTCGTAGCTAACAAGTACACCTGTGTTTAGAATTTTAAGAGCAATACTCAGAGCTAATTGGTAGACTGCTATCCAATCTAGATAGCAGACAGTTTCGGTGTGTATATATCCAAATTTAAACACAGAATGGTAAATATAGTTGTGTCAGTAAATTACAATTGAAACACTATAAAAGTGTAAAGTATTAAAGTGAAACTCCACAATAAATATGGGAGAAAAAAGTAACTGACATAATAGCTAAAAGAGAGACAGTGAGGAGTTAGTGGGTGGAAGTTGCTACATACATGTATAATAATATATACATATGTAGTAGATCCGTTAAATTATATTATACTGGATCCGCATATAGCCACATAATTATATTTAAACCAATAATAATTACCATCAGTCAAAATATATTACAAGATTGTGTTCAAAATATTAGGCTACTCATACATTAATTAATTAATTAATTAATTAGTTATAGCTATATATAGTGGCCTCTCTAACTTATCTATACCTAGCTTAAAGCTGATAGATACAGGGATATAAAATCCATATTATATCTTCAAACAATAATACTCTGATACTGAAACGGTACCATTATAGATGGCCACAGGCAATCACCCTAACTTAAATAAGGAGCAAATAAATATGTTAAACACATAGTTGAATGATTGCAGGAGCAAAAGAGAATGTGTTAAACACATAGTTGAATTATTATAGATGGTCCCAAACAAGACTTTGTACACAAAATGACATAGGATATCAAAGTGTTTAAACAAAATGTAAATACAAAACACAGGCCACCTCCACATAAAGGTGTATACACGTACATACCGTTATTACAATATATACGTATATACATACTACATATACATATATGCATCTCTCTATTTGCAAATACGCTAAATGTAAGGCCTGTATACATATACATGCACATATATATATGCATATATATATATATATATACATACATGCATATATGCAACTCTGTAGAGCCCACATACATATAATTAAAGTGTAGTGTAGTAGTGTAATGGCGGAATATAGCTGAGAAGAGAGAGAATGCTATAATTTCCAGTAATTTATTAAATCATATTCGGAATTGAGGCCATTAGGCACCCATGTCTGTAGTTTAAAAATCCAGAACATCTCTCTCTTCCCAAGCAAACTGCTTCTATCTCCCCCCCTCGAGGGTTAACCTATCTGTTCAATTATTTGCCATCTGAATGTCATATTGCTTTTGTGATGTACATGAGCAAAGTGTTTGACCAGGGAAGTGCTTGCTTCTCTTCTTTAATGGTTGAGAGATGGTTCCTTATATGTGTATTTGCATCTGTGGTAGTTAAACCTACGTATTGTAGATGGCATTCTATGCATGTTAAAAGATAAATCACATAAGATGCAGTGCAATTAAGAGTCTATACTGAAAGTCTCACCTGTTGTCTCTGAGCAAAAATTATCGGAGAAGATGCCAAATTCACATTTACATCTAGACCTACCACATCTATACATCCCCTTATGGATTAACCAAGAGACACTCAGTGGCTGGGATGAGCATGGTAGTTCAGATGGAGCGAGAACATTACCAAGAGTTTTGCATCTTCGATACCTAATTATAGATATAAAAAAATATATATGAATATATATATCTATATATATAAAAAATATCAAGCACAGAAAAGGCACTCGCTGGTTAGATAAAACATAACATTTAATAAGTTACATTAAAAAGCATGACGTTTCGGAGGCATTGCGCCCCCTTTATCAAATGCACGATACAGCTTGAAAAATTACAAAAGCAGTATACCCCATTAGTAACCCCATCACCTTAAATACATGTGTGTAGCTCCATTAGACACCGAGCAGCGAATGCGGCCCGTGTGCAGTGCCAGGCGGAAGTGACGTCGCCAGCGTGATTCACGCTCAGACGTCGGTTGCCTAGGGAATATACAGACGCGGTGCATCGGCCAATGACATGGCCCAAATATCTGTTTGTAAACAAAACACAGCGATCAGTCTAAATACCGCAATTAATGTGTATATTCCAGGCGCTGCATAATGGTTGCTAACATTAAAATTAAAAACATAAATTTAAAATAGATCCAACGATCCAGTTATACATATGGAGGACCAATATAAACAGTATAGGGCATGATTAGTATAAGGCTTAGTTTTGACATATACTTTGAGATCAAACATCAACTATGTACCAGGAGTGGAAAATTACATATTTAGTATATTTTGATATTATCCAATTCATGTACTTAATCACCTAACTAATATATAACCACTGTAATCATGTATCCCAGAGTATGGCAAAAACCTAGATACCAGAGGACATGAACCAGAGATTCATAGGACATGATATAGAGCATGTAACATGTCAGTTCAAAGCATCTACTGTGCGTGAGCTAAGTTAGAGTCATTAGGCCAATATAAAAAGTCTGGAGCCACATTGATAGAACATTTAAGATTCCATGTAGAATGGTGAAAAGTCCAACATGGTGTTCAACCCCTTTGGTGTTAGGGTATCTAGCATGTATATCCACCTAGTCTCAAGTCTAAGCAGTCGATTGCCCCTATTGCCTCCCCTTGTTAATGGTGGCACATGGTCTATAAGCATAGTTCTAAGACTTGAGACACTATGCTTGCAACGGGCAAAATGGCGCGCTACTGGCTGATCGGAGTCACCCTTATTAAGGGCGTCTCTAATCGCACAGCGGTGATTGGCCATACGTTCCCGGAATGTAGTGACCGTTTTGCCTATGTAAACAAGGGAGCATGGGCAAATCAACATATAAATTACATAGGTGCTCATACATGAGAGTCTATAGTTGATTCTATATCGCTTGTTGGTATGTGGGTGTTGGAACGTTTCTCCTTTCAACATGCTGTCACAGGTCACACAGTCCCCACATTTAAAGCAACCCTTCTTGTTCGACTTCAACCAGGTAGTACCCTCATAGCACTTCATGGGGTCAGTTTTTACTAGTAAGTCTCGCAAGTTTTTGGCTCGGCGATAGACAACCCTAGGGGGTTGTTTGTGCAGAAATGGTAGTGTTTTGTCGGTATTAATCAAGTCCCAATGTTTGGAGACCATGTTCTTTACATCTTGGTGCATGTGATCAAAAGTGGTGATAAAATTGAGACATTCATCTGTTGTAGTGTTGTCTTTTGCGGCGACTATTGTGCCCTCTGATCTTTTCACCATTTTATCTTTAATTTCCCTCACCAGCTCATCATCATATCCACGTGCAATTAACTTGTTGGACATCTCATCCAATTGAATCTCTCTGTAACATGCCTCGGTATTATTACGTAGGACTCGAGTGAGTTGAGAGGCGATTATCCCATTTTTTTGATGTATGGGATGATAGCTATGAGCTTCCAATAGGGAGTTTCTGTCTGTAGGCTTGGTATATAGAGATGTACCAAATCTACAGACTCTTTCATTTGTCACTTTAAAGATGTTGAGGTCCAAAAAATGGACCATATCAGCATCATATTCCATTTTAAATTTGATTGGAAGTGTCATACTATTTAGTCCATTAACCCAAGAATTCAAGCTGTCAGTGGTGCCCCGCCAGATAAGAAAAACATCATCAATGTACCTGGTATAATATACTACCTCTAACATGTCCTGGGGCCGCATAACAAACTGTTCGTACCAGGACATGTAGAGGTTGGCATATGTAGGGGCCATATTTGACCCCATAGCGGTCCCTGAGATCTGCAGATAAAAATCCTTTTCGAATTTAAAATAGTTTTTCTCCAAACAAATTTGTAAAAGTTCCAAAAGAAACTCAATGGGAGGTCCATTATATTGTCGAGATCCCACCACCATGGATCTGACAGCCTGCACACCCCCCACGTGAGGAATGGAGGTATACAGACTGTCAACATCCATGGTGACCAGGATGTCACCAACCTGTAAAAGGTCAAATGTGGTTAAAAATTCTATGAGATTAGGTGAGTCTTTCAAATATGCATAAGTGTCCCTTACCACTGGCTGTAAGTGGTGATCAATGTATTTTGCAATATTTGAAAACAATGAACCGCTAGCAGAAACAATTGGTCTGCCAGGGGGATTGATTAGTGTCTTATGGACCTTGGGCAGCAAATACAGGACCGGTATTATTGGGAAATCAACCATAAGGAAAGCTAATTCATTATCATTCAAAATACAAGCCTCACCTGCAGACCTCAGGGACTGATCAACTTGGCTTTTAAACATTGTTGTGGGGTTACCTCTAAGGCGTGTATATACCTTCTCATCGGCAAGTTGGTGTTTGGCCTCTTGGCGGTAATCGTCATAGTTCATAATGACGATTCCGCCGCCTTTATCCGCCGGACGTATGATGATAGTTTGATCATCACTAAGATCCTTGATGGCCTTGAATTCTTTAGGTGTTAAATTAGGGAAATTAGGTTTTTCTTGATCCTTATCTATGTCATGGCAAATCATACGTGTATAACCTTTTATAGAGGAGTGTGTGATGGCAGGTTCAAAGGTGGATCTAGGTCTAAATATATATTCAGTGGAAGTGTCCTGTACTTTGTCCTCAGTGGTGGTTTGGCGGCTGCTCTGGTCATAACCCCAGAAAAAGAAGCCGTATTAGACTTAGGGGCCTGTGTGGTACTTAAATCATCAACTATGTCCCCTTCAGAAGAGTCCCCACCACTGGTGTCAATAGTACCAGCAATATTTTTAGGTTTGATATGTCTATGTCTAATTCTAGGTGCATCTTGGTCCTTGCCATATAACCATCTATAGACCCGTTTCTCTCTGTAATCACTCTCTACGGATGCCAATTTTCTATTTTTAAAGGAAATAAGATCATTTTTATATTTTCTAACCTGTGCATCCAACTTGGTGACCCAATCCTGAGTTTTGTCTTCAACCATGGTCTCATAGCTACGTGATTTAATAATCTCAATTTCTACTTTCATTTTGTTCTCTAGCCTGGTAACCTCTTCAATAACTAATAAAACCAAATCATATGAGCATTTATTGAGTATTGAGCACCATTTGCGACAAAACTCAGGATTGGATCGCCCAATAGTGGGGATATTTTTAACCCTAAAGCCTCTGGGGATCTGTTTACCCCTATAATAGTTAGATAGGTACACTGCATGCAAATGAAAGTCAATCTCCCTTTTTCTCAAATTCAACAGTTTGTGGTATATATTAATGGGGGTATCACCCCTCAACTCACTCAGGTCCGTTGTAATCAGGATCCTATTGGCATCTTCATCTGTATAGGTAAGGATGTCTGTATTCACATTGTCACCGTCATTTGTAGTCAAATTAGTGTCTTGTGTAACTGCCAAATCAAGTATGTCCTCCATATTGTCCCTTGTAAGGTGAGACAAAAAGATGTCACAATAAAAACAATTATTAAGACAAGATGAGATCCGTTTTGTAAAATCCAAGTTGAAAACAATCCCAATGTAAAGAAGCAAATCCAGTAATAGGAGGTAGGGTGCACAGTCCATAAATATATAAACCGAGATCAGAAGAAAAGGCACTCCATAAATAATAGAAGCTCCCAGGGTGCACTTTGAAAAATATCAAAAATATCAAGCACAGAAAAGGCACTCGCTGGTTAGATAAAACATAACATTTAATAAGTTACATTAAAAAGCATTTCGGAGGCATTGCGCCCCCTTTATCAAATGCAATCCCCCTGGCAGACCAATTGTTTCTGCTAGGGGTTCATTGTTTTCAAACATTGCAAAATACATTGATCACCACTTACAGCCAGTGGTAAGGGACACTTATGCATATTTGAAAGACTCACCTAGTCTCATAGAATTTTTAACCACATTTGACCTTTTACAGGTTGGTGACATCCTGGTCACCATGGATGTTGACAGTCTGTATACCTCCATTCCTCACGTGGGGGGTGTGCAGGCTGTCAGATCCATGGTGGTGGGATCTCGACAATATAATGGACCTCCCATTGTGTTTCTTTTGGAACTTTTACAAATTTGTTTGGAGAAAAACTATTTTAAATTCGAAAAGGATTTTTATCTGCAGATCTCAGGGACCGCTATGGGGTCAAATATGGCCCCTACATATGCCAACCTCTACATGTCCTGGTACGAACAGTTTGTTATGCGGCCCCAGGACATGTTAGAGGTGGTATATTATACCAGGTACATTGATGATGTTTTTCTTATCTGGCGGGGCACCACTGACAGCTTGAATTCTTGGGTTAATGGACTAAATAGTATGACACTTCCAATCAAATTTAAAATGAAATATGATGCTGATATGGTCCATTTTTTGGACCTCAACATCTTTAAAGTGACAAATGAAAGAGTCTGTAGATTTGGTACATCTCTATATACCAAGCCTACAGACTGAAACTCCCTATTGGAAGCTCATAGCTATCATCCCATACATCAAAAAAATGGGATAATCACCTCTCAACTCACTCAAGTCCTACGTAATAATACCGAGGCATGTTACAGAGAGATTCAATTGGATGAGATGTCCAACAAGTTAATTGCACGTGGATATGATGATGAGCTGGTGAGGGAAATTAAAGATAAAATGGTGAAACGATCAGAGGGCACAATAGTCGCCGCAAAAGACAACACTACAACAGATGAATGTCTCAATTTTATCACCACTTTTGATCACATGCACCAAGATGTAAAGAACATGGTCTCCAAACTACAGACAAAACACTACCATTTCTGCACAAACAACCCCCTAGGGTTGTCTATCGCCGAGCCAAAAACTTGCGAGACTTACTAGTAAAAACTGACCCCATGAAGTGCTATGAGGGTACTACCTGGTTGAAGTCGAACAAGAAGGGTTGCTTTAAATGTGGGGACTGTGTGACCTGTGACAGCATGTTGAAAGGAGAAACGTTCCAACACCCACATACCAACAAGCGATATAGAATCAACTATAGACTCTCATGTATGAGCACTTATGTAATTTATATGTTGATTTGCCCATGCTCCCTTGTTTACATAGGCAAAACGGTCACTACATTCCGGGAACGTATGGGCAATCACAGCTGTGCGATTAGAGAAGCCCTTAATAAGGGTGACTCCGATCAGCCAGTAGCGCGCCATTTTGCCCGTTGCAAGCATAGTGTCTCAAGTCTTAGAACTATGCTTATAGACCATGTGCCACCATTAACAAGGGGAGGCAATAGGGGCAATCGACTGCTTAGACTTGAGACTAGGTGGATATACATGCTAGATACCCTAACACCAAAGGGGTTGAACACCATGTTGGATTTTTCACCATTCTACATGGAATCTTAAATGTTCTATCAATGTGGCTCCAGACTTTTTATATTGGCCTAATGACTCTAACTTAGCTCACGCACAGTAGATGCTTTGAACTGACATGTTACATGCTCTATATCATGTCCTATGAATCTCTGGTTCATGTCCTCTGGTATCTAGGTTTTTGCCATACTCTGGGATACATGATTACAGTGGTTATATATTAGTTAGGTGATTAAGTACATGAATTGGATAATATCAAAATATACTAAATATGTAATTTTCCACTCCTGGTACATAGTTGATGTTTGATCTCAAAGTATATGTCAAAACTAAGTCTTATACTAATCATGCCCTATACTGTTTATATTGGTCCTCCATATGTATAACTGGATAGTTGGATCTATTTTAAATTTATGTTTTTAATTTTAATGTTAGCAACCATTATGCAGCGCCCGGAATATACACATTAATTGCGGTATTTAGACTGATCGCTGTGTTTTGTTTACAAACAGATATTTGCACCGCGTCTGTATATTCCCTAGGAAACCGACGTCTGAGCGTGAATCACGCTGGTGACGTCACTTCCGCCCGGCACTGCACACGGGCCGCATTCGCGGCTCGGCGTCTAATGGAGCTACACATATGTATTTAAGGTGATGGGGTTACTAATGGGGTATACTGCTTTTGTAATTTTTCAAGCTGTATCGTGCATTTGATAAAGGGGGCGCAATGCCTCCGAAACGTCATGCTTTTTAATGTAACTTATTAAATGTTATGTTTTATCTAACCAGCGAGTGCCTTTTCTGTGCTTGATATTTTTGATATTTTTCAAAGTGCACCCTGGGAGCTGCTATTATTTATGGAGTGCCTTTTCTTCTGATCTCGGTTTATATATATATATATATATATATATATATATATATATATATATATATATATATATATATTTTTATATATATTTATTTAAACTAAAATATCATGTTATACTGTTTGAAGAACAAAATTATTTTTTTAACTCACCTTCAGTTTTGCCCACCTTCGGGTTAGTACTTGAGCGAGAGCCATAAAAGTTTTTATTTACACAAAAAGGAGCAATCACTCCCACACTGGATGCTCCAAACAATAAAAAATTATAAAAAAAAAATCTAATTAAATAAACTCAAAGTCCAATACTTTCGATATATAAAATAAATGATAAAATAATGCTGCTTCCTCTTCAAGTAATGATTCCCACAAACAGGAAAGAGGGGAACGATCTGTAAAAGCAAAAGAAAGAGGGCACCCAATGGTGAAATATATCACTATAACAGGTCACGCGTGATGCAATAGAAAGGAAAATGCCATGATCACAACTTGAGATGCACAGATTGTGCTTAAATAAGCAGGCTGAACTCATTAGGAGCCGTCCAGCAAACTCAAACACCGGTCGAAGCTGTTTCAGCAGTGAGCTCCAATGGCCTTACAATAAGCACGACAGCACTAGTTAAAGGGACATCACATGAAAGTGATGCATCATAACTGTACAAAGCTGCCAGGAAAATATCACCTGAACATCTCTATGTAAAAAAAGAAGATATTTTACCTCAGAATTCCTCAGCTCACCAGAGTAAGTGCTGTGTAAAAAATTATCTTTTAGCTACTGCCTGTCAGGGTGCCAGGAATCAGAGAAGTGGAAAAATAATCACACCTTTATTAATAGCAAAAAATAATAAAAAGTCCACAAGTCAAATAGCAAGCCAGGAGTCAAAACCAGAACTGGTAGTCAGACGAGCCGAGTCAGGAGCTAAAGCGAATAGTCAGACGAGCCGGAATCAAGAACAAGGAAAACAGCAGAGTCAGGAACAAGCCAGGGATCAGGAACCAGGAAGGACGTCAGGCAGCCAGGTAATACACAGGAACTCTTACAAACAGATCTGAGACAATGCAAAGCATACTGAACAGAGGCCCTTTAAATAATAAGTGATGACATCACAATTCTGAGACTGCATCTTGTCTCACACGGATGATGCACACCAGTCTGGCCATAAAAGGAAGTGCAGGAAATGAGCAGCATCCCCCACAATGGACCATAGTCAGCAAGAGAGGTGAGTAAAATGGCTGCCAGCAGCACATGGCAAACAAAACAGGGCAAAATCTCTGACACTGCCCAGCTGTATGTAAAAAAAAAAAGGAAGAAGTGAACAGCAGCCAATCAGCATCAGTAGTGCTGAGGTCATGAACTCTTTTACCGTGTTCTCATCAGATTTCATAGTAAACTTCCTTAAACTGAATAGGGAAATAACATGAGTGGGCATGAGGCACGCTCCCTTGCAAGTCCATGGGCAGGCATACTAATTTGCTTTACAATGGGGTGTGAATACTTAGGACATTTTGAGGTAAAATATATTTTTTACATAGAGATGTTCAGGTCATATTTTCTAGTCAGCTTTTTACATTTATGCTGCATCACTCTAGTAATTCAACATTTTGGTATCATGGCCCTTTAACCTCCAAATGTTAGCACACATGATGCTTTTGCCTGAGCGCTACCATTTTACTTGTAATATGAGCACAAAAATAAAAGTGCTGTTGATTTAACTTTAGCAGTGTTAGTGCTCAATAGCGCTAATATGTAAGCTTAGTTTTGAGGTAATCCACCTCCCTCTAGTCATGGGAGCCACCATGTTGAACTCCAGATTTCATTGCATTTCAGTGCTGACATGTTTGTATATGCTCAGCAACTCTTCTTCAGCTATCTGCAGTAAAACCAAAATGATGGCACACATAATCAGAGGGAGGTGCAGGAAATAAATTTAGGCCTATATTACAAGTGTGTAATCTAGGCCTAAATTACAAATTGTTCTTTCGCAATGTTTGCGCTCCATTCAATAATACCAGCACACGCAAATAAGAGCGCGCTTCCATAAGCTCCAATGGGAGCCTCGTTTTGATGCCGTGAGACAAGGCAGAGAACCTATCCCAGCTTAGGGGATATGTCGCGCAGCATTAGGCAGCAAATTAAAAACAAATATATATATGTATGTGTTTATCTGTGTATATACACATATTAACACATAAATATATGCCTATATTTACAATGATAACACACTCCCAAAAGACCGCAATGTAAAGCCAATTTTTAGTGCCATTTTTTTTTCTAACACCCCACATCCGCTCACTTTAACCCTTTATAACTGCTTTGTGCAGTTATTTAAAAAAAAAAAAAAGATACTTATATTTTTTGTTTTAATAAAACAACTGTATTCTTTATTTTAGGGGCGATTGGAGATATTTTTTTAATTAACCAGAGGTCTAACCTTTGGTTAATTCCAGTTACCGCAAAGTGCTATGGCGAGCTTATTTAACGTGCACCCATTAACGGGCAAGTTTGCCCCTTTATGGCGCACATTAAAATAGCGCTCTACTTGTAATCTAGCCGTTAGTGTTTAATGTCCTTTTAAATACCTTTAAAGCATTTTTTGTGCATGCAAAATATTTTGTTGTGTGTTAAGTGATGCTATATAAGCCAATGACAAGAGGCATATATGCACAGCCACTTATCAGCAGCTAGCTCCCAGTAACACATTGCTACTCCTGGGCATACCTAGGTATTCTTTTAACCAAAGGATACAGGGAGGCAGAATTAACGGCGGTGCAAAGGTGCAACTGCCACTGCCCCCCCTCCTTAAAGGGGGCCAGCTTCAGCACAAAAAAAAAAATATATCAACTTTTATTTATTTATTTTTTACAATAAAAAACGTTGACCTGCCACTGCCTGCACTGATATCATGTGAGTGTGACGTGATGCTTCACTAGTGTCTCTGTTTCTGACTACAGGGTTACAGAATTTAGTTAACTTCTATCATGATCCATGAGCCTGAATGACTGTGATTGGCTTAGGCAGTTGGCGCGCCGCACTCATGTGTAGTCTGCTCAATCGGCTCGTGACTGCACGTGTAATCAGTCAGTGTCAGAGACGAGTGATGAGCAGAGGCAGCTGAGCGGGGAGGGCGGCTAGAGATGGCTACTGGGTCAGTGTGAAGCTGAGTGGTATTGTGTCAGGCTGATTAAATTGAACCAGTAACTGGAGTAGTAGACTGGACAGGTGTCAGGTGGTCAGTAGCGCAACGGCCACAACCGGTGAGGATGAGCGTTTTAGGGGAGTATCAGGGTCGGACCATCTCACAGACTGTATCAATTCACAGTCACACACTGATAATTGGTGTATATCATTAAATTTATCTAAAAGTATTTGGGTTTGTTTCTGTTCAAGTAAATTAATATGCAGGTCATGATACAGTACAGAGGTTGAATTTGTGTGGTAAATAATACAAGCAGTCTAAATCATGGTTAGGGTATACATATGTAATTTACGTGATAAATGGTTAGTCCTCGAAGGGACAGTACACTGTAACATAGTTTTGATATTAATGTATTGTCAATGGCTTGTTATACAAGCTGAATAGTATAAAATGTAGGAGAAGTTGCATTTGTGAGTTTATTTGTATATATGAAGTAAATTGCAATGGGTTGAATTTCGGATAATAAGTATATTTTATTGTGTTCCTTATCTTATGACCAGTTCACTCGTGTGAAAGGAGTTCATGAGTAGCAATAGCACTGTATTAGCAATTGGCAAAATATATATTTTTTGAGACCTTTCTTTGTATGATTCTTTTTAAATCTGCCGTTTAGATAGCAGATATTTATGCAGTGTAACTTAATTCTCTCTGTAATGCAAGCTGAACTTATAAATTGTGTACAATCTTGGTGTTGCGATCTGTGAGACTAGCGGAGGAAAAAAAGAGGAGAGAAAATATTTAAAGGGATACAGGCAAACTGATATAAAATCTGGGACAATGAGGTTTACTGTAAGCCTAACACTAGTATATTTAACTGTGTCAGCAGTTTCAATTAAAGATAATTTTTAATTTGGGTAAAATGTCCCTTTAACTAGCCTGCGCCCCACTGTGAGTGTGTTTGGGCTATTTAATGAACGTCAGTATACATTTTTATTATAAGTAAGGCCAATGGATCATTAGGAACAATTTAAAGGGGAAATTTTATTATTATTCTTTAGTAGAAAGCTTATTTTTTGATATATGCAATTGTTATATTTGGCTAGAGAGCTGCAGAATGGTGAATATCAAATTATAAACAAAGTTAAATCAAATAATTGTGTTGTTATTAAAATTTTGGTTATGTAAAAGTATAGACTGGATTCTAGAGCTTTTAACAAATTATTTGTGCCACACCTGATTTATTTAACAGTGGATTTGCATGGTGCATGCGGGCAGGGGCTATATAGAACAGTGGCTGTACTACTGTTATCTGATCTTTCCCAAAATAGGATGCTTAGGTGTTTGTGTGTTCCTTTGTAAATTTATGATTCAGGATTTTATTTGTAAATATGCAACTGGAGTTTATTGAGCATCTGCAGTGATTGCATCATTAGTATGATCTCATAGTATTGTGCATAGTAGAATTTGCAAACTAGGGTATAGATGGTTCTTTTAGGATTTTAATTATTTGTAGTGTTTTGCGAGTGCTGTGTTTCAGTGAATGTCAGTATATGTGTTGAATTTCAGGTTAATTGTGGTTGTTTAAAGTTTGTGTCGGCTGTTAATGTTTTGTTGTGTGGAATGGACAATTGGTTTTAAATGTTTTCTAATAGATTGTTATGTTTTTCTCTTTTGTGACTGCATGTGGAAGCGTGCTGTATGAATGGCATATTGAATAGTGAGGTGTATTTGATTTTGCTTGCTATTAAGAATAGCATTCTGCATGCATGAGTGGAGTGCATGATTTGTCTTTTAGTTTCGTGTTATATTGTGTTTGCGTGCCACATGGGATGTTTCACGCAAACAAGGGGGAAATATTGATGAGTATTGATGAGTATCTTTATGTGAGTTGGGCGATTATTATTTTAAGTAAGAAAGTGAACCTAAAATGTTTTTATTTTTCTATTTTGTTCTTAACACAATATTTGTATTTGCAGGATGAGATCATGCAGCTGTATCCAGAGATTAAAGACACTAACTGAATTATTTTTAAGTTTTCCATATTTAGATAAAATCTGTTCAGATAAAATTCCATAAGTGCACTCTTCAAAAGATTGAAGATTGAATGCAAGTAAACCTTTTAAAGAGAGAAAACAATGAAGATAAAAGACCTTTTGTCAAGCTTGTTTTAACCACCATACTGCAGTAAAAGTTGCTGAACTATCTTTGGATCCATTCTTTGCATTGCATGCTGGTACCAGCCCCAGAACTGGACTCTGGGTAATCCATGACTGTTTCCTATGAGGTGTGTCTTCAGGACATAAAGACTATCCTTTTCTGGACTGTGCCTTGCCGGTTGATATTGAGGACCTGTTATGCTGTTACAGGGTCAACCAATTAAATTAGGGGAGTATTGTTTTACCTCGTTTACTTATATTTCTTGTTTTGTATGCACTTGTATTGGTGTTATTTTCTGTTGATCATATTAGTTATAAGAAGTCATATAGTTTTGTCTACAGAAAAGTATGCCTTATTGGTATTAGTGCACATTGTAGTTTATGTACTTAAACAAAGTAACCCTTTAGATAAGCGTAACTCTAAACCTTGCAGTGTTGTGGCCTTTTGAATGGCCCACTGAGTATAGAAAATATGTTTGCACCTTTATAGTTTAAAGAAAATGCTGCAATATATCAGAATATTTTAGACCCTTCACCCTATAGAACGCAATGAGGACATGTCTCAGCTAGAAGCTTATATTAATTATACAGTTAAATATTTATTTAGGGAGTAGCATAATTATAGTTTATGAAAACAAATGTATTTCCAGCATCTCCCTGCGGAAGAACACTGGATAAGCACCCCTACTGCAAATAAACTGTATTAAAGCAAAGTGTCTGAGGAAGGTGGAGCGCTCTAGGACAAAGACTGTTCTTAAAGTGATCAGAGGCCACCTAGAGACATTTGTGCTGTTACCATGTCATGCTTTATTGTGGAGAATGAACTGTTGGACATATTGGGGGGTGCTAGCAATGCAGGTGGAGAAATAAAAGATGCAGCGTTGTTTGGGGGTAGATGGGGGGCTGGTTGGGTCTTTGTGCAGGTAGACCGGTAGTTTTGGGGATGCTGGAAGGTAGACGGAGCGTATTGGAGAGGCCGCACCTATGTGCAGTGACAAATTGTGCCCTATTAGCCTATAAAATTATACCACCACATCTGAATATTTTTCTCTATAGTATTCTCACATAGAGTCCTGTTACCGTAGTATTAGGCTCATACTGTTGTTAAAGGCACAGTCTACACCAGAATTTGTAATGTTTTAAAAGATAGATAATCCCTTTATTACCCATTCCCCAGTTTTGCATAACCAACACAGTTATATTAATATACTTTTAACCTCTGTGATTATCTTGTATCTAAGCCTCTGCAAACTGCCCCCTTATTTCAGTTCTTTTGACAGACTTGCAGTTTAGCCAATCAGTGCCTGCTTCAAGATAGCTTCACGTGCATGAGCACAGTGTTATCTATATTAAATACATGAACTAACACCCTCTAGAGGTGAAAAACTGTTAAAATGCATTCTGAAAAGAGGTGGCCTTCAAGGTCTAAGAAATTAGCATATGAACCTCCTAGGTTAAGCTTTCAACTAAGAATACCAAGAGAACAAGGCAAAATTGGTGATAAAAGTAAATTGGAAAATTGTTTAAAATTACACGCCCTATCTGAATCATGAAAGTTTTTTTTGGCCTAGACTGTCCCTTTAAAGACTTTCCTCATTTTCTGCGCCTTTCTATTGTTATGTTATTCTGTTAGAATAAAACAGTGGTATTTTAGGAATTATTGTTAGCGTAAGTAGCGCCATCTTGTTCTTGGGAGCCATTTTATCTTTGGCATCCATCTTGTCTGAATAATCTTTTATTATAGCAGTTATTCTGTAGTGAGAAATACATGCTTGTTATTATTCTCTGCAAAGCTAGCTAACCTTGTAAATGTCCTGGCACAACGCCTGTCTCTATAAGATGTTCAAATAACTTTGTCTTCATCCTAGATGCACTCCTTATTATGACTATAGAAATATTGTTTATGAGCTAGTACTTTTCCTGACAAACACTGTGAAACTGCGTAAAATGACGCGGCCATAACGTGTCATCAAGTTAACCCTATATGCTGTATCTGTCTATAAGACATGCTTTGTATCTTTCAATAAACAGAGCAGGTTTAGATCATTGCTGCTGGGTCTGAATTACTGTTCTCTGGATGTCCTTATCAAATAATCTTCATTTCCAGGTGGTACGGTGGTCTTAAGTCCTGACTGACACTTCCCCTATGAAACCAACACCTTACAACTGTGCATCATGCATGGGAATTGTGGCCAATCAAGTGGTTAAATCATTTGCCATAGAAGGGTTAAAAATTGCTGTCTCTGTGATACTATTAATGCTGTACAATACTAACGTGGTAACGTAGAACAACCCACGGGGTCAGAAAGTCATGGCTCATAGAATTACAATTCTTGTTCCTCTCTCTATCAACCATTTGATTTAGGCTCCTTTGATATTTGATTTATATTTAATATAAGAGGAAGAGAAGAGAGGCGCCCAAACCATAAAACAGTATCGTGATGTAATAAAATAGGAACCCCTCGCTGCCAGAAAACCCAGCTGATCCAGATACTCACAAGACTGGCGGCACGGATGATGTGCCTCAAAGCGCAGGTCGGGACTACTGTGAGTCGCCCGACTGACACACCGCCGTGAACGTACGTCACTCCCTGTCCACCAATCGGTAAGCACCTCTGTTGGCCTCGTGTGTCTCCAAACAAACCCGAACACTGTCACAGAAGATGTCAGGTATACCGCTTTGGGCACAGGCAGCAGGTCTCAGCTTACAAAAAGGGGGATAGTACGTGATAGTAAAAACAACAGGATCGGACAGGTATATAAAAACGTCTGTATTTATTTGGTAAGAAAACAACAGCAACGCGTTTCCTGGCTAGATATGCCGCTTCATCAGGCTGTGTTATAATGAGCCCTTGCTGACAATAAATACCTAACGAACACCTGTTAGGGGGCGTGCCCAACAAGTGATACCTGTCTTCCTGTTCTAAAATTAACCAATTCATCACCAACATTGGCCGAGTATAAACATACTACAATTGATAAAAAATCATTAAAACAATATACTACAATTGATACATAATCATTAAAACATGAATATATAAAACAGAATCTAGCATCCAGTGGCTATTATATTACATAACATATACATATAACATTATGTGTATATATAGCCTTACAGCAAAGTAAGGGGGCGCTAGTGATAATATAGATAGTGATATTAATCTATATACTCTTTAAAAAATGCAAATTGGTAATTGTGTATACAATACAGATAAAAAAATAAAACAAAATAAGAGAAAACTGAAATAAAATCCTCTCAAATGAGGGAAGTCCAAATATAATTACAAAATCAAGGCAAAAATTAGTCCTTTTCAAAACCAAGTGGAAAAGCCCTGTGGTGGCTGCCTCCTCCTCGCCGACTGGTCCGGGTATAACTATGAGGAATAGAAGAAAATAGAGGGGCGCCTCATGTGTAGGATCAACAGATATAAAAATCAGTAATAACAGTAGTAGAGCCAAATGGGTACTCACACACTTCACAAGCACACCAATGTGCTGGTAGTAGCAGGCTGCAGATTCAAATAGGTGTGGCAGCTCACCTCACAGGTAGTACTGTGATGCTGAAGATGGAAAAGGAGACACAGAAAAAAAGCACTACATGTGCAGACTGTTAAAAATATAACAAACAATATTTTCAGTGTATTATGTTTATGCCTGATGAAACGGTGCTAAACCGAGAAATGCGTTGCATTATTGGGGTCACTGTTAACCCCTTTTTTATCCACCTAACACAGCAATTGTTCTGTTGTGTTTTTTAACTTTTGTTTTTAATAAATATGTGTATTTTACTGGAAATACGCCTTTGAGTGGATATATTTACCTACCTACTGCCCTGCTGATACATAAGAGTCTCTCTACCTTTTTGGGACTTTGTGTTACCTATTGGAGCCATTTGATTACAGCATTAAGAAATCTGATCTGGGGTGAGCTGCTACACCTGCCTAAAATTTGCAGCTTGTTTCTACCAGCACATAAGTGTGCTCATGGAGTATGTGAGTAACCATCTGTACCACTGAAAATATTGTTTGTTATATTTTTAACAGTCTGCACATGTAGTGCTTTTTTTCTGTGTCTCCTTTTCCATCTTCAGCATCACAGTACTACCTGTGAGGTGAGCTGCCACACCTATTTGAATCTGCAGCCTGCTACTACCAGCACATTGGTGTGCTTGTGAAGTGTGTGAGTACCCATTTGGCTCTACTACTGTTATTACTGATTTTTATATCTGTTGATCCTACACATGAGGCGCCCCTCTATTTTCTTCTATTCCTCATACATATAACATTAGCAATAAAAAAGTGAATATAATATACCTTCCCTTTTGGGAGTGTACCTCATTAATAATATGAACCTGCTGATATACCAGCATTAATTTGAACAAATACATACCAATTGTATGCAAGAAAAAATTCAGAGACCCTATAATGTAGGAGGAAATATAAATTAATAACCTTATGGATTGACTGTTCTATTTATCCTTAAAATGACACCTCATTAGCAACTAGTGGTGCAACACTACCACTTATAAAGAATTATTAAGGATACCTTCCAAGGGGATCTCGATATTATTAAATGGTGGCTGACAATGGTGTATTACTTATTAAAGCTATATAACGTTACCTGCTGGATCATTGAAACTACAAGAGATGGAATTATTGTAACACTAAAACCTGGGAGAGGAGATGGAATTATTGTAACACTAAAACCTGGGAGAAGAGACTCACTGGACCACACACCTTCCTCAAAATGCTGCCAAATCAATATTAAGATTAAGGCCATTGGGATGGAGACTTCCTAGTGTGTGGATCCAGTAAATCTCCCTCTGTATTAATCTAGACATCCTATTATATAGGTGTGATGTTGGAATAAATTCTATTGGGCAAAAACTGAAACATTCAACGTGGCCATTATCATGGTAGTTACAGTGTCTTGGGACACTATGGTTCTTTAAATTCTTTTTCATATTTCTCAGATGTTCAGACCATCTGATACTGAGTCTTCTAGAGGTTCTGCCTAAATACTGGACCCCACATACACAAGACAATAGATATATTACATATCTAGATGCACATGTGATGTGGCCAATGATAGAAATTTTTTTTCCTGTGATATTTGATTGAAACATAGTTTGTTTATGTATGATTTTAGTGCACAATTTACAGTTTTTCATCCTACATCTGTATGAACCTATCGGTAAGGAACCTATCTTGTGGCCATTGATCTTAGTTTTATGTTTGACCACCTTACTAGGGGCCAACATCGATTTAAGACTGGGTGCCTTTCTGTAGACTATATTAGGTTTCTCAGTCAAAATCTTCCCCAAAATTGGGTCCTTTTGGAGAATTCTCCAATGTTTATTTATTATCTGACGTATTGTTTTATGGTGGCGATTGTATTCAGTAATAAAGGGGGTGAATTTTTCCATAAAATCATTTTATAAAACAATGACGTCAGATAATAAATAAACATTGGAGAATTCTCCAAAAGGACCCAATTTTGGGGAAGATTTTGACTGAGAAACCTAATATAGTCTACAGAAAGGCACCCAGTCTTAAATCGATGTTGGCCCCTAGTAAGGTGGTCAAACATAAAACTAAGATCAATGGCCACAAGATAGGTTCCTTACCGATAGGTTCATACAGATGTAGGATGAAAAACTGTAAATTGTGCACTAAAATCATACATAAACAAACTATGTTTCAATCAAATATCACAGGAAATTTTTTTTCTATCATTGGCCACATCACATGTGCATCTAGATATGTAATATATCTATTGTCTTGTGTATGTGGGGTCCAGTATGTAGGCAGAACCTCTAGAAGACTCAGTATCAGATGGTCTGAACATCTGAGAAATATGAAAAAGAATTTAAAGAACCATAGTGTCCCCAGACACTGTAACTACCATCATAATGGCCACGTTGAATGTTTCAGTTTTTGCCCAATAGAATTTATTCCAACATCACACCTATATAATAGGATGTCTAGATTAAGACAGAGGGAGACTTACTGGATCCACACACTAGGAAGTCTCCATCCCAATGGCCTTAATCTTAATATTGATTTGGCAGCATTTTGAGGAAGGTGTGTGGTCCAGTGAGTCTCTTCTCCCAGGTTTTAGTGTTACAATAATTCCATCTCCTCTCCCAGGCCTAGATTTGGAGTTCGGCGGTAAAAGGGCTGTTAACGCCACGCGTGTTTATGTCTAACGCACGTCATTGTTTGACTCCGGTATTTAGAGTTAAAATAAGACCATCTAACGATGCTCCTAACGCGTGTATGTCACACGCGTAATACTGCCCGCGTAAGACAGTCTCCCATAGAGATCAATGGGAAAGGCAAAAAATTGCTTTTTTCACCTAACACTCGATCTCGCGAGAATACGTACAGCTCGGTCATATGACGCATACCACATCATGCACAACAATAACACGCCGCAAATGTCACAACAACAATCAATCAACAAAGCACACAAGCATTACACATTCACAAGCGGGGGATGTTTTAATAAAATTTTATACGGGGAATACGCATATACTTTAAGATGCGGAAAATCGCTAAATAACAACAAGGATTAAAAATGATATACATACACTCGAAACAAAATCGCATTCAATATCACTATATATTATGACAAACATACATATACAACACTTCACAAAGAACACACCATCGCAAAATCACATTTAAAAAGAATACTATTGGACAATGTTAGAGAAAACGACCACTATGACATCATCGCATTCTACACATTCCACAAATACCAACTCAAAATGAGCATGCGCAAATTCACACACCTAATACACATTGCACTAATATTAATTGCTAATAAAGCACACCTGAACACTATTTACAACGCAAATAGGTACATCATTAAACATTTACACAGGGTATATAAGCACCACACAAGCATGGCTTATTTGACTGTGTTGCTATTGGGTCTTTGGAGATTGGAGGTTTAAGAATAGAGATTTTGAGAATTTTTTAGAGTTAGTGTTAGCGTGAGAGAGTCAGTTGGTAGTGTTAGCGTGAGAGAGTGAGTGAGTTAGTGGTAGTTAGTGGGAGTGGGAGAGAGTCTGTTAGTGGGAGCGTGAGTGAGTTAGTGGGAGTTATTAGTGAGAGTTGTTAGTGGGAGCGTCAGTTAGTGGTAGTTAGTGAGCGTTAGTGGGATTGTTTGTTAGTGAGAATTAGAAGTAGTGTGAGTTAGCGAGCGAGTGATTTTTCTGTACACTTAACACATTTACACGCAAACACATTCAATACATACATACACTTATCAATAACACTACATACACTCCATACCCCCTACCCCCTCATACTACACTCCATACCCCATTCCTTGTAGTCCCATTCCCTTTCATCCCATTTACTCTTATCCCATACCCCATACCCATCCCATACCCATCCCCTAGTTACATTTAGTTTACATATCCTCCTTTTAGTCTTATTCTTTTCGTTTATTTAAATACTCCTTACCCTCTTTGTTTTTTACATCCCTCTCACACTTTAAGCACCTTTTTTGTCTTTTTAGTTCTTTATTTTGACCCCCTTTAATTTCATCACACTCACTTTTTGTTTGATTATTTGGGGTTTAGTTTAGGGAAGAGATGGAGGCCAGGCAGGGGACAGGTAGAGGGGGGAGTAGAGGGAGGGGGAGAGGAACAGGGCAGGAAGGGGGGCAGGAAGCGGGGGTGGAAGCGGTGGGTGGACCCAGCCACTTGGTTCAAGATGACCAAGTGGCTGGGCCCAGTGGCGGTCAGAGTAGGGCTTCACAGTCCGGGAAACAGAGGGCATCATCACAGGGGAAGGCCAAGGCGACTAGGGAGGCGAGGATTTCGATGGAGGAGAAGGAGGCCCTCGTAGAGGCCTATATGGCCAGGCATAGGATGCTGCAGCACCAAAAGACCACCCCGACTGACAGGAGGAGGCTCTGGAACGAGATCAGGAATGCAGTCAATGCAGTGGGTGGCCGGAACCGCGATATGGATTCTATCAAACATCGGTACTGGGACTGTAAACTTGAACTGAAAAAAAAGTTAAGCCTGGAGGCCCGACATGCCGCAGGGACCGGTGGCGGCCCTGCCATTGAAATGGAGTACTGCCGATGGGAGGAAATGTTGCGGCCCAGCATCTCCGAGGTGGAAGTAGTCGGTATCGGAGGAATCGATACCGGGAACCTGCCACTCTCATCTGACGGTAAGCTCATTGAACAATAATTTCACATACAAATGTATTTCAAGGGACACTATACGCAAACATTTACTTTCATGATTGAGGTAGCGAATACAATTTGACAAAACATTCAAATGTACTTATATTACCTAATTTGATTCATTCTTGAGATATATTTTAATGAAGAAATAGCCATGCACACGGTGAAACAATCACAGGAGGCAGCTATATTCAGCTAACAATCAGCATCTTATAAGCATATTTAGATATGCTTTTCAGCAAAGAATATCCAGAGAATTAAGCGAATTAGATAAGAAAAGTACATTCGAAAGTTGATACAAAATGTATGCTTCTAAATCATGAAAGATAAAACATTGGGTTTCATGTGTTAAGGATCAGATTAATGCTATAACGTTGTTTACACGCATTCTATTACTTTGCGGTTACATCAGTATCTAGGCTATAGGTTAGGTGTGCATTTAAACAGACTGAAAAAAAACGCAAAAACATTCACATTGACCACAGATATCACAAACACGGTTTAGAAAAAGCGGAAATAGTATTGATTGTTTGTTAGATTTCAAAGTGGATTAATGATTCTGCATTTGTAATTGTATCGTAAGCTAAGTCATTTAAACCTTTATTTGCAAATATGCTAATATATACATTTCTTTTTTTTTTTTTTTTTTTATATACAGAGTCTGGGGACGAGGCAGCACAGCCTCCTGCATCTCCCCGGGATGAGAGTGGTGGTGAGGAATTTCCACTTCGGAGGGAAGAGGCCCCCCGTGATGAACAGCGCACGGGAGATGATGAAGAGGCCCCGGAAGCACAGGAGGAACCCGCGGAACCCGCGGAACCCGAGGTCCCTCAAAGACCCGCACTCCGCCGTGCACGGGCACCCCGCCGTGCACGGGTTCAACATGCACAACAAGAGGAAATAGCGGAGGTGCGGGTTCTACTGGAGTACATAGACCAGATGCGTACCTCCCGGATAGAAAATATAGAAGGACGACACAGAATACTTGATGGCCAAAATCAGATTATTCAAGGACAAAATGAAATCATCAACATACTGAATCGAATAGAAGAAGGCCAAACAAGAATATTTCAGCTTCATCAAGAAATGTTCACTTTTTTCCGGGAGGCGCATGCTGGTCTACCTCCTGTTGCTGTGCCTCTTGTTGCTGGGCCTCTTGCTGCTGGGCCATCTCCTCCTGCCGGCCCATCTCATCCTCCTCAGCCATCTACTCCTCCTCCTCAGCCATCTACTCCTCCTCCTCCTCAGCCATCTACTCATCCTCCTCAGCCATCTTCTCCTCCTCATCCATCTTCTCCTCCCCAGCCATCTACTCCTCACCTTGGTCGTCCCAGTACTCTTCCTTCCACTCCTCCCACAACAGCTCCAAGGAGGACTCTTCGGAGTCGGCAGTTGCCTCTCCCAGAGCCTCAGCCCCGTGGGAAGAGGGGAAGGAAGAGGAAGTAAGTATTTTTTTCATCTTCACTGCTTTTTTTAATTTAATGTGTAATGGATAGGTATGTGATGATGTGGTTTTCATACACTTGTGGACCACACTCTGTATATAATCGACTTCTATGGGACCGGGTCCATGGAGGCAGATTGTTTGCAGAGTGTGGGTTATAAGTGTGTGAAAACCACATCATCACATACCTATCCTTGTTCATGATATTGATTGGTTTCTGTGATGTGATGTCCAAACTGTTTCCCGAATCGCTAACTAAATTACCATAACAATTTTCCATGATGGCATATTACTGTTTGAATGCCAATAACACAGCTTAAAGGGACAGTCAGAAAATTATTGATTACAAAGAAAACACTGTATTACGCATTATAAAGTTTGAAACAACAAAACATGGAGAAATACATGTGTAACTTATGTGCTTACCCTTGTATCTATGACTATGAAAAATGACCACTTATTTGTTGTTCTGACATAACAACATTTTAGATATCAATGATCAATACATGGTCAATAATATGCTGTATGAGCACAAGGTTTTACATATACAAATGCTATCAAAATGCCCTCTAGTGCTCAAATTGTATAATGATTACAAGCACTCTTCAAGATCGAAGAAATGAGCACACCAACCTCATAAGTTTAGATAGCAAATTTAAATAAACCCAGACAAATGTTCAATTGTTGAGAAACATTTGATATCCCTGATATTACAGAATTGACTTTTAGAATAATGACAAACATTATATTTTTTCTAAACTGTCCCTTTAACAACATTACATATGCTAACACATATTTTAAGCTTGTTGGTATATCTACATGTACTTTGTCAAATAAAAAAAATTTGAAATCACATTTATATTGACGTGTTAAATAAAGTCTATTTTCTTTAAGAGACATTATTGTGTTAATATTTTATTGTAAAGACATTTTTATTTAACAATGAATATGGTTTAAAGTCCTTTTAGGAGTGGGGGGGGGGGGTGAAAATATGCTAACAATAATATATTTGAAGATTAAACTATGTGGATCTCATACATGATACAAAAAACAACATTTGCATTCAAGGGACAGTATCCTATATTTTTAACATAACTGTATGTAATAGACACTACTACAAACAACAAGATTAACATATACTGATATCAATATTAAAAAGCTTCAAACACTTGAAAATAAAATAGGGTTAGCTATATTGAAAATATAGACGAAACCCCCATTACAACCGTAAAACAACACAATACCCCATCATTAACATATGAAAAGACCCTTTACACAAACTGGAGAAAGCTGGAGAATGTACTCACATGAAACTCAGAGGCTTTGCGAGGAGTAAGAAAATTACTTACATTTTCTTAGAACAGAAGAAAAAATAAACGTATTGGTTAAACAATGGACTATCTAACTAGAGACAAAATCCAAGCTTTTGATTTATAATGTGAGTGTCTAATGAACCTTTAATAAAATATACAACGAAATTACATTTAGAAGAAGTCGGCATCATATATTTAGCATATGATAAAGATAAATGCATATTGATTACTTTATTCAAACACAATAGCGCATATTTATTAATTAGATATATTCAACATTAAACACAACATTAATTTTTTCAGAAAAAGGAACATATTGTTGACAAACATATTAAACATGGACTGTAGAGATTTGCACTTGCCTAGAAATATCCTATGCATGAAAACATTTTTCTTTCGTTCGTTGATTCAACCAGACATACAGCAAAAGAGAATGTGGTGGTCTTTATCAGCTACGGGTCAACAATGTAACATGATGCAAATAATACATATTCGCAAGCTTTTTAAAATTGGATGCAGTCACAAACGTTTTTAACGTGCACAAATATTGCGGGACTACGTAATCCAATCAGACGTTTTTTTACCTTTACATGTGCCGTCTTAACATGGCGCTTCCTTGATCACGTAAGAACGCCATCCAATGAAAGGCACATTATTGATCACGTAAGAACGCCCAAAAAAAAAGGCGCATCCTTGATCGCGTCAAAACGCAATCCAATAAAAGGCATATTCCTGATCACGTAAGAACGTCAGTCAATACAAGGAATCATTGGACAGCCTGGCAGGTGACGTCTTAAGCAACATGGCGCATCCGAGATCGCTGAAAAACCGCAGACAATACAAGGACTCAGTGACATCTTGGCATATCACTAAGAAACGTATTTATATTTTAGGAACTAGTATGTGTGTAGATTGCTATCTAGGAATGACAACAAATCCTGAATCATCTTTTCGGACTTGACTGTCCCTTGAACTATAGCTATGGTGTATATCTTTAACATTTAAAAGATACACATGAGAAATACATATGCCATTGATGTTTTAAGATATGTTTGGATTGTTGTTGAATAACAATAGTTATACATGTATTGATTAAACGTGTCATTTATTCAGGTTTAATTATTGTCAGCCTACCTATAGCCATATATGGGAGGAGATGTATTTTGTTAACATATTAGTTAACTAATATTCATCATCTAAATTATTTGCATTACACACAGAGATTTATTTGGTTACACTTTTACACTAATATAGATTTGAAAATGAAATACAGGTGCTGTCAACATTACAATAAGATTATTTATTAATAAAATTATATGTCTTTGTTCTTGTAAAAAGGACAAAAACGCTTTACAAATGGAAATACATTCATTAACAATTGTGATCAACATCACTTAAAGGGACATTATTTTGTTTTTAAAAAGAGCATACACATAGTCAATACTATTTCAATAAAATGAAGACTTTACAGGGATTATATCATTTTATCAATACTCAGATCATTTGGTAAAGGTGCATCAATTCATGCAGACTTTCTAAATACACACATAGATCTGAACATTTAAATATACATATATACACAAATACCAATCTATATATACATATATAAATAAATTACTCTGCTAATCATAATCAGGCAATGATAGAGCTAAGAGAAAATAATATAAAGACAAATAATAAGATTACATTGGAGATGTTAATCTTAAAGTCATTTACTATTGTCTTACATATATGATTTCAGTATAACAAATATATTTGGTAGGTCCCTTTAAGGATCAACAACATAAACTAGAGCTTTCAAAAAATAACAGGAAGAATGAGGACAATTATTTGTGAAATAAAATGTATTTTATTAGTATGTAAGAAAACATACACAACGTTTATAAATAATCTTGTAAAAATAAGGAATATATGAGCCATATGACAAGGTAACACAGTGCATCACAGTCCATGAAGAGAGTTGCCAAGGGCCAGCATAGCCCCATTGGAGACATATGACAAGGTAACACAGTGCATCACAGTCCATGAAGAGAGTTGCCAAGGGCCAGCATAGCCCCATTGGAGACATATGACAAGGTAACACAGTGCATCACAGTCCATGAAGAGAGTTGCCAAGGGCCAGCATAGCCCCATTGGAGACATATGACAAGGTAACACAGTGCATCACAGTCCATGAAGAGAGTTGCCAAGGGCCAGCATAGCCCCATTGGAGACATATGACAAGGTAACACAGTGCATCACAGTCCATGAAGAGAGTTGCCAAGGGCCAGCATAGCCCCATTGGAGACATATGACAAGGTAACACAGTGCATCACAGTCCATGAAGAGAGTTGCCAAGGGCCAGCATAGCCCCATTGGAGACATATGACAAGGTAACACAGTGCATCACAGTCCATGAAGAGAGTTGCCAAGGGCCAGCATAGCCCCATTGGAGACATATGACAAGGTAACACAGTGCATCACAGTCCATGAAGAGAGTTGCCAAGGGCCAGCATAGCCCCATTGGAGACATATGACAAGGTAACACAGTGCATCACAGTCCATGAAGAGAGTTGCCAAGGGCCAGCATAGCCCCATTGGAAACATATGACAAGGTAACACAGTGCATCACAGTCCATGAAGAGAGTTGCCAAGGGCCAGCATAGCCCCATTGGAGACATATGACAAGGTAACACAGTGCATCACAGTCCATGAAGAGAGTTGCCAAGGGCCAGCATAGCCCCATTGGAGACATATGACAAGGTAACACAGTGCATCACAGTCCATTAAGAGAGTTGCCAAGGGCCAGCATAGCCCCATTGGAGACATATGACAAGGTAAAAGAGTGCAACAGGCACAACAATAAACAGAAAAAAAGGCCAAATGGCAACACTAAAAATAAAAATTCAACATGTGGACGGAGGATTCTTATCTGCCACCATGGAGCATATCCAGATCCTCCACTTACTGGTCATCCTCTTCATTGTCCTGTGCATGTCCAGCTCCAGATTCAGGCCTTGAACGTAATCGCATAATTTCACGCAGAGTCAAGTCCTGAACCCGGAGCTGGGCCTGCATGGTGTCGTTCATCCCTCTCAGGACAGCTGCGTTCCTCAACACGGCCTGCTCTACTCTTGCTATCCCTTCTAGCATGAGCCATGCTGAGTCACAGCCTAAAATAAAATAAAATTAAATATTAAGGATAATTACACAACAGACTAAAAAATTTTAATACATACATTGTCATCATAAAGACAAATAATTATTTACATTAATTAGTTTACATTTATTCTTTACACATGAATTAGGTTATTCAGACAGACAGAAATCATTAAAGGGACATGTTACTCAAACATGTTGTCCCCTTTAATTGGTTTTAGATGATCCACTTATACAGCTTGAGTGTATCAAATCTTGTTAAAGGATTTACATTGTACTTACATCAGCAATTTAAAAATTAAATTTAGACTGTGGTAGGCACACCTATCCTTAAACATTTTTGCATTGAGGACAAGCTGTGTAAACATAGCAACCAGAAGAAATTACATTCCCACTGGGTTAGACAAGAGATAATGTATCCACATTTGTACATAAAATTTTGGATCCAAGTAGTGGTGTTTGGTATATGTAGCGATATCCAATTAAAGGGACACTGAACCTAAATATTTAATGGACTCATTCAGATAGAGCATGACATGACAAATCTTTATAAATTACACATATTCATTATATGTTTTAATTCTCAAGCTATATTTTGAAAGCAAGAATGTTGCTTTTTATGGAAGCCAATATTTGTTTATCAACTTTGTTTGTGCATGCTGGTTGATGGATACATTCATCCAACAATAAAGAAATGATGGCCAGATTTATTTTATTGTTTAAACTAATTATAGGAATTACTTTTTTTAAAAAAATATATCAAGAGAATGACGAATAATTAATAAGAGTATTAAATTATAAATTTGATTAACATTGCATGCTGGATTTGAATCACAATTTAACGAATTTAACTTCACTGTACCTTTAAGTATCTTATAAAGTGTATTTAGAATGATGCTTACAGCTGTGCCTGGGAAGGACAATCTGACACCCAGGACAATGAAGGTTGAGACAGGGGGGAGGGATGGGATTGGCTTGGGGAGGGATGTGAATGGCTTGGGGAGGGGTGAGCTGCCGCTCCGGGGTAGGCCGTACAGCTGGGGAGTGGGGAGTTTGGGTCTGGGCAGCTGTACGGGCCAGAATATGGGGAGAGCGGCGAAGGGGGGTGTATGGGCATTTTGTGGGAGGGACAGGATTTGAAATATGGGAAGGGCTGGCAGTGGTCTGGGCATGGTCATGAGTTTGGTCATGGGAAGGGCTCTGGGTCTGTGCAGGGGTGTGGCCATGGTCATGGGTGTGTGCATGGGGAGGGGTCTGTGACTGGGCAGGGGCGGAAACCAGATGACCAGAAGTGGTGGATCCATCTGAAAATGTAAAGAAAATATATTAACATCTCATACATCCTGACATCAAATCAACGCATTTCAAATTGATTATGTTTTCAATATACTTCGAAGTGTGTTTGAATTTTTAAACAATTCTGAAATGAGGATATGGTATGTATATAGGCACTCAGATGAATATCAATGACTGTCTGTACAATTTGAACCTTATTATTGTGTTTTGGCATGGAATATGCATGTGACATAATGATGGCATGAATTATAAATTTTTAAAAATAAATATACAAGCAGAATTTCATGCTGCCTGATATAGAAAGGGGGCAGTAGTGTATTTGAACAGACAAATAATATTCCTTTTTAAAGGGCAAAAGCTGTAGACTTTTAATGTCTTCAATAAAATGATTTCCAAAAAAGAAACATGTTGGAAACATGATAGATATATTTCACATACCATCAGACTCCAAGGCAGCCTCTTCCTCCTCCGTCCCACATGTGACAGCAATCTCTGTAAAACATAACATGTTGTGTACACGTTAAGATCAGATATTATAACATATGTTACTGTTGCTCAAATACGCACATCAATGTTGCATTAAAGATATACACACACAAAGTTATGATTTACATCATTTTGATGGAGCATACAAATGACAATAGATTTGTTATTGTCAATGAATATTAATTTTAATGTATTGTTTGTATTAATGTTAAATTCATAAAAGCATAGTACATAGAACATTTAAGATTTCTCATGTGTGTATCACTTGATGACTGTTGTCAAAAAATCTAATGGAAACAAACATATGTTATACATCTTATGAATAACAAATGTGTAGACTAATAAAGTAGAAATTATTAATCGTTCAATATGAAAAATAAATTAATATATAATCAGAAGATAAATATTTTGAATTTTTATAATGTTATGCTTCATCAGAATCATGATCATAATATTGATTAGCAATACACCTTCAATTACATATAAATGAGTCAATGGACTTACCAGGAGACCGCAAAGGCGTCTCTATGTCACTGCTGGATTCCTGTGGGCTCACCACACCAACTCTCTCTATGAATGATATAGATATATATTATTAAACACATTTGGGATATCACTAAATCACATCTGTCTAGAATTTTAACATTAATCAACTTTAAAATGTGAAGAATAGAGCAGTCATTACACCAGAAAATGCTTGATTGAATCAAGGGGATTCTGTAAAAATATCTGTATTGAACATATGTTTAATGTCAGACTACATTAGACATCAAATTCATCTCAGATGCTGCTATTGCATATCTAAATATACCCAATGATCAATGTACTTAACCCTTTAAGGACACGGCTTTCACTTTGCTCAATTGTTTTATGACGGAATAATTCCGTCATATGTCCTTAAGAAGTTACAAGAATACACACAAACCACATATTGAGTAGCATCTGTTGACAAATCTAAACAAACACATGTGTCACATCGAGCCATTTTTGCAATGTACAGTAATCTTGTTTAGGACACAACACATATTTATCACAATACAAAACAAAATTGATTATTACAAATATGTAATCATGGTGCTGTTAGAGTATGCAGATATCTATAAAGTAACTCCAACAGAGAATGTGATTTATATATCAATAGTTTTTAATAAAAAGAATGTAAAGATGAATGAATCTATTTTGTCTTAAAGGGACACTGACATGATTAATTTAAATAATTGATTTCTATGTTCAAACTGTAAAAAATGATTTAACATTGACTCCTATTATAATTAGAATGTTGCTCGATATTAATCTTAAAGGCAGATAAGGAATATTGGATTCAATAAATATTGTTTGTTGAAGGTATCCACCAATCATCAATAAAAACCCAGGTTGGTCAACCAAAATTTAGATGCACATAAACGTACTTTCTTTATTTTACAATACATTTAGCAATAGAATATGTCACATATGATGATAGTATTATATTTTTATGTTTATTAATATTGCATACTGTATCTGAATGACAATATTAATAATTGTAGCTCAGTATCCCTTTAATGTAAAATTAAATTGATTCCACAATGTTGTTGTTAATGAATTATCTACTCCATATGTTGATGTCATGAATGGTATTGAGCATGCAATTAAAATGTAATATGTTATGTAAGGATATCCGAATAATTATTTAATTTTCATCTATTAAATAGACATTACATATAAATATTGAACAATGTGTATTTAGTATGTAATGTTCAGTCCATGTTTCTAAGACAAATGTCAATTAAAAAGAGACATACCATACTGTGACAAGCCCTGGCTTGAGGATCCAGCAGCCACATCCATATCTGTAATATATTAAATGAGGATTGCATATCATTAATACTAATCATGCCATGTTTAAAAAAATTACATTAATAACAAATCAATTGAAAAATATTAATCCTTTGGTAGTCCCATGAGTTAATAGTTTCCTCAATTAAATTAATTAAAAATATATCCTGGACTCTTATTTTCAATCAGTTGTGTTGTTTACTGTATCTTTAAGAATATCTGCTTGTTATTACATAATCATCAATTGATGGCCATATGTTATAATTGTTTTGTATTATTCGTTTTTTATTAGCTATAATATTGAAAATAAGAATACTGTATTCTTCACTAATCTAAGAATTCCCATTTAATTTTTAACAACATGTATAAAGCAATGCCACTTTCCGCAAACCCATGTTAACGTGGATGAGAAATGCCATTTTCGCGATCATTGCGCAATGATTCCAAGCGGAATTACGCATCCGTCATTTGAACAACATGTATAAAGCAATGCCACTTTCCGCAAACCCATGTTAACGTGGATGAGAAATTACATTTCCGCTCTGTGACGCATATTCTGTAGAGCGCAAGAAACATCATTCCTATTTCATGTGTCAATAATCTAAAATCAGATATCTAAACATCATATGTAGTGTATGTTGTGAGATCTGTATAGGTTTAGTATCTGACTATATACACATATTTTGATTATAAAAAAAAAAAATATATATATTATATGAAGTTGGATAATTACCTGGTTCAGATTCTCTATCATCTCCTCCCAGGCCACCGGACGGAGAAGCATCTGCCCTGTCCCCCGCGTCAGGACTTTCAGATCCCGCAGCTGGGAGGGAAGAAGAGGAGGCCGAGGATGGCGAGGATCTAAATCTTTTGGGGACCCGGAGATTGAGGAGCTCGCATAAAGTCACCTCATAAGGGAGTAGGTACAGTTTCCGCGGGGCCTTTCTTTGGCCCCCTCTTTTACGGGCTTGTACCCAGTCCCTTATGAGGTTTACTTTTTTCGATAAACGCAACCTCATATCTCCGAATCTCCTCATGATCTGATCCTGGGTCCTCTGGACGTCACACACCAATCTAACCGCATTGGTGATAGACTCCCAGAGGGCCTTCTTAACAGGCGCATCTGTCGAACTCCTCTTGTTCCCAAACAGCTGGGGATAAAAGTCCTTGACGGCGTGGACCAGTGCAGCGCTCTCCTCCTTGGTGAACCTGGGAACTGACATGCCTGCTGGGTTGTATAATTATAATAATAATAATATATATTGCCTGCAGGCATTAGAGAACTGACAATGATGGCAACGTGTAATGGACTTTTATATGGTGAAGTAAACATGAGATGCACCATGGGACAATTTATCTGTACATCTGATTGGATAAAAGTTTGAAATATTGTTATAATGTCTGTGAGACCATCCTGACTCAAGTTGTGTTTGTGTGATGAACTCTGATTGGCCGTTCCTTAATGTTTCATATCTTAGTAACTTCCTTACACATACCGCTTGGTGGTGCTGTTACTTCATTTTTCATGTAGACTTATTTGTAACTCATGGGCCTGTCATGCGGATATGTGTGACGCAGATTTAATATCCGTGATCCGTTAAATATTAATTATTAAATACTCTTTAAAATCTAATACTGTCACATTATTAATGTTGTCGACATTTCTCGGTTTAATAACGGTCTGTTTCTTTAATACAAATACACATTTCATATTGTATGTCTTTATTGTTCTTTAAATACATTTATTGTGAAGTATTGACATTGCTCTATTAAATGTCTTTATAATGCACATTGATTGTGTGCTATTGCGTGACATTAGACTCTAATGTTTAAAGATGCTAATCTGGTGTTTCAAGATGCGTTTCCCACGCAATATTTATTAATGTTAAAATTCAGGTTAGAATGTCAGTAACTTGGATAATCTGTTTATAAATATAAAACTACAGCTTTGTTATTCGCAAATAAACCTCGAGCTTGTATTTGTCTGAAGTGCTCATATATGTTATTGTGCAATGGCGTCTTTAGTTTTAAAGAGACATTACAAACAATTGTATCAAATAATCTGTAGAGATAGAAGATTGTTTAGACTTTAAAATGTGAATCATTTTCCATTAGTATTTATATATCCTCAACAGAAGAAATTTAAATGCACATGGTTGAGACAATCACATAAGGCATCTCTGTGCATCCACCAATCTTCATCTACTGAGCCGATCTCGATATGCTTTTCAAGCAAAGTATGTCAAGATAGCAAGATAAGTAAATACACTCTTTAAATCTCTTAAAGGGACACTGTCCAAACAAATTTAGCATTGGTGATTGAGCATGAAATGTTAATCAACTTTATTCTTTAATCAGATTATCAAATGTTAACAGTTATCTTGTTATGTTTCTTTGCAAATCAATAATGATATTTTATATTACGGACAATTGTTTTATAAAAACCTGGGTTGTCCTTGACGATTGTTGCATCAATTATTCCAAACAATCAAGTTCTGTCCAGAGTACTGAAGCAAATAAATTAGCTATTTACTGCCTTATTTTTAAAGTAATGATAGCAACATCACAATGAGCATTCATAATATGAGACAAGTTTTAAAGTTGATTCAAATAGAATACTCATTCAGAATGTATAAATCATTAATTTTTTAACTGTCTACCTTTAAGTATATTTTGAGTTCATGTCCCTTTAAATAAACATTTCACAATAATGCTTAAAATATCATAAACCTAGGCACCTTCCTTTTGCTAAATGAGTCTAACATATGAGTAAAGCAAATTTAGATTAACTTCTAGATTGTTTTACACACTGACTGAAATATATTTATTAAATGAGGTCTTTTTTAGCCTTCAGAGTAGAGGGACATTAAGCTATATGTTATGTATGCATTTTGTATAATATTCTTATATTTGAACAACTTAATATGTTTTGTTATTCAATCATTATATTGTAATTATATATATTCTTGGATTAAATACATCTCTACATAGGCTATTTTGATGCTGATTGTTGTTTGCATATAGATGCCTTATATCATTGACTAAGATATGTGCATTGTTTTTTTTATTTTAACAAGTATATTTAAAGACTGAATGTAATTCTATAGTACTTTCTAAATATGTTTAAATTCTTGTATGATATTTTTAAAAATCTATACAAAATATACTTTGTGAATGTCCCTTTAAGGACCCAAACATTTTGTATTTTGATTTAACATTGACAAAATAAACAAAAGGGGAATTTACATTCTATATAGATATTTGATGTCTAACCCAAGAGGTAAGATTGTCATAAATACATAATATTACTAAGTATAGTTAAATGACTCCACTAGAAAATTACATAGATTAACCTGGCATCCAATAACTAATTTTTTAAAAATATCAAGTTAAATGACCTACCATTTATAAATGTAATAATTTAAATAATTTTTCAATTAATTTTTTGAGATACCTAAGGAAGATACATGATCTTATACAATTATTTTTACATTCAACAACACTGTCACTTTCATGTAATTGAACCACTTCACCTTATTAAATGTTAAAAAAATAAAAATTTTACTACATATCCTAAATAATTTTAATATATACATTTTCAATATAAAAGCATTTAAGAATCTGACTCCCCAATTAATGTTATAAAATATATTTTAATATTCTCGGAAGCATTTTATTTTCTAATATTAATGCATTATTTTATCTTATGCATGTGCTTGTCAAATAGCCAACTACCAGTCATGGGAGTCCAAGTTTGATTTATTTACAGATTATATTGATATTTAGTAGAATCTGTTCAAAATAATGTATTTAATAATAAAATGTTTAGTATTAACATGTCAAAATATATTTAATAGAAAATAATTAAATATTCCTGGAAGTCATCAGATGCCAATCTGAAATGAAAAATAATAAAAATGGAACAAAGTTAATACACACGTTGTCAAATATTCATAAAATACATTTAAAATCATATGGTGTCTATGCTCTAACTTTGATCAACATTTTTTAAAGATAATCATTAAATTGATTTAAAATTAATGAAATACATACACCATTATATTGTTGATTAAAAATTCTATTTAAATATCCAAAATTCAAATTATACATAATAATGTATATCACATTTCAACAATATATGTATGCTGAACATAAATCTAATATTTCATGTCCATTCAAATACCTCTATATCAACTATAATATGTATTCCTTTTTCTGATTGTGATCCCTAAATATCTAATGATGAAATAAGTATGACTAATGTATGTAAGCTAACAATAATCAACATTCTTCATGTGATTCTTAACTAGCATGCACCAACCTGGATAATGCATGGTCTTTGAAAGTCAATTCAGGGGTAAACAGTTGATCTTCAATAGGTGTCTTATTCATCAGTTCATTAAATAGAGGACTGGGAAATACCATCTACAAAATAGAAAATCATCTAAGTGTCTCCAATAGGATGTCTCCACAGCCTTATTCTATCAAATAGTTTGCACTTACCATGTGAACATGTCTTTGTATGGTTTTCAAGGTCAGCAGAATTGAAAGATAATGCCAGACATGATCCCATTGGTATACTTCAATTTCAATCTTGGCTTTTTCCCCACTGTCAGTCTGGGCAATCTTGACTGTCAGGCTTCAAATTGTTCCCTTTCAGTCTTTAGATTAAGTCATCTCCCTAATGTAATAAATTTTAAAAAAAAAATTCATACAAGTGTGTGAATCAGTTCTGTACCCCTCTCCCACCCCCCATTTCATAATAAATATCTGTCACTAGCTTACTAAGCCTGTGTATGAACCTGTGTTATTTTCTATCAAGTGTGAAGATGAGTCATATTGAGCATAAAAAACCTCTGTGTGACATTGAACCATAGTCATTCTAGAGTATCCCTTTCTGATTATGTACATTTTAAGTAATGTGTAAACAAAAATCTATTTTTTAAAATGTATGCCATATGATGTATTTGTGTACAAATCATGCCAGCAACAGTCCATACATTTCTACTTACCATCTGATGTCCTCTTTAAAAACCAGGTGGCAAAGACTCGCTATAGGACCCAATGCCCAGAGCATCACCTATATTATGAAAATTAAAAATTATTCTAACATTTGATCAATACTAACATGTTTGCACAATTCTCTACTTGTCATTTCCCTAGAGTTCACATCTATTGAAAATACTACAGTCTAACTTCTATTCTTTACCGTCTAAAGTGGCGGTTGATGACGTCTGCTCTGACATCAAGTCCCTCGTCCTGGAATTCCCCCTCTAGAACAGGATCATCCTCCTCATCTCTGAGGAGGTCTCTGTCCACCGGGACGGCCTGCAGCATCCCAGCCCGCTGTGCAATATTATGCAGGACGCTACAGGCTACAACGATCTTAGCCACCTTCTTTGGGTTGTACTGGAGTGCTCCTCCAGAACGGTCCAGGCACCTGAATCTCATCTTCAGGAGCCCGAACATCCTTTCAACCACCGCCCTGGTTCTCTTATGAGCCCTATTGTAGCGCTCCTCAGACACATCAGTCGGGCTACGCAAGGGGGTAATGAGCCAAGGCCGGCTCATGTACCCAGAATCACCTATAAATTTTGAACAGAACATAATTCAAACAGAATACTTAAACTAGTATATTGTTGTATAAATTTTTTTTGTTAAAAACCATAATCCATATTAAAACTTGTCAGAAACATCCAAAAAATAAAATTTCTATATTATTCTGTATCTTCCCATTTCAGCTAAGACATGCTACATATGCGTATTGTTCTGAAAACAAACCTTGTGTAAAATGCTAACTACATGGTTACATTGCATTCTCTATCTGAACACTTAAGGTAAGACATGCTACATATCTGCATTTAAATAAAACTAGACATTAGCAGAAAGAGACAATGACAGGGTTAAATTGCATGAGATAATAGCTTCCCATTTCAGCTAAGACATGCTACATATGCGTATTGTTCTGAAAACAAACCTTGTGTAAAATGTAGACATGTGCACCGCTAAAAAATTCGGTTCGTTTTCGGTTCGGATCGATTCGGACTTTTCGAATTTCGTTTCGGATCGAATCTGATTCGGCAAAATTTGAATAAATTTGTTTCGGATTTTTTCGGATCCGAATAAATTCGTTTCGGATTTATTCGGATTCGGCTGAATTCGGTTCTATTCCGTTCCGAAATTCGGTATGTTTTTAGTACACTAACACCCATTTAGTACACTAAGTCACTAACACCCATAAACTACCTATGAACCACTAAACCGAGGCCCCCCCACATCGCAAACCCTATAATAACATTATTTAACCCCTAATCTGCCGATCGGATATCGCCGCCGCCTACATTATAGCTATTAACCCCTAATCTGCTGTCCCTAACACCGCCGACCCCTACATTATAGTTATTAACCCCTAATCTGCCTCCCCCAACGTCGCCGCAATCTAACTACAAGTATTAACCCCTAATCTGCCGACCCGATATCGCCGCCGCCTACATTATAGCTATTAACCCCTAATCTGCTGTCCCTAACACCGCCGACCCCTACATTATAGTTATTAACCCCTAATCTGCCCCCCCCAACGTCGCCGCAATCTAACTACAAGTATTAACCCCTAATCTGCCGACCCGATATCGCCGCCGCCTACATTATAACTATTAACCCCTAATCTGCTGTCCCTAACACCGCCGACCCCTACATTATAGTTATTAACCCCTAATCTGCCTCCCCCCAACGTCGCCACAATCTAACTACAAGTATTAACCCCTAATCTGCCGACCGCAAATCGCCGCCACTATAATAAATGTATTAACCCCTAAACCGCCGCACTCCCACCTCGCAAACACTATAATACATTTTATTAACCCCTAATCTGCCCTCCCTAACATCGCCGCCACCTACCTACAATTATTAACCCCTAATCTCCCGCCCCCATCGTCGCCGCTACTATAATAAGGTTATTAACCCCTAAACCTAAATCTAACCCTAACACTAACACCCCCTAACTTAAATATAATTTAAATAAAACGAAATAAATTTACTATAGTTAAATAAATGAATCCTATTTAAAACTAAAGACTTACCTGTAAAATAAACCCTAAGATAGCTGCAATATAACTAATAGTTACATTGTAGCTATTTTAGCATTTATTTTTATTTTACAGGCAACTTTGTATTTATTTTAACTAGGTACAATAGTTATTAAATAGTTAATAACTATTTAATAACTACCTAGCTAAAATAAATACAAATTTACCTGTAAAATAAATCCTAACCTAAGTTACAATTACACCTAACACTACACTATCATTAAATTAACTAAATAAATGAATCATATTTAAAACAAAATACTTACCTGTAAAATAAACCCTAATATAGCTGCAATATAACTAATAATTACATTGTAGCTATTTTAGCATTTATATTTATTTTACAGGCAACTTTGTATTTATTTTAACTAGGTATAATAGCTATTAAATAGATATTGACTATTTAATAGCTACCTAGTTAAAATAATTACAAAATTACCTGTAAAATAAATCCTAACCTAAGTTACAATTAAACCTAACACTACACTGTCATTAAATAAATTAACTACAAGTACCTACAATTATCTACAATTAAATAAACTAAAGTACAAAACCCCCCCACTAAATTACAAAAAAAACCAAACACTAAATTACAAAAAATAAAAAAATATTACAAGAATTTTAAACTAATTACACCTAATCTAAGCCCCCTAATAAAATAACAAAGCCCCCCAAAATAAAAAAAATGCCCTACCCTATACTAAATTACAAAAGTTAACAGCTCTATTACCTTACCAGCCCTGAACAGGGCCCTTTGCGGGGCATGCCCCAAAGAAAACAGCTCTTTTGCCTGTAAAAAAAAAACACAATCCCCCCCCCCACATTACAACCCACCACCCACATACCCCTACTCTAACCCAAACCCCCCTTAAATAAACCTAACACTACCCCCCTAAAGATCTCCCTACCTTGAGTCGTGTTCACCCAGCCGGGCCGAAGTCTTCATCCGATGGGGCAGAAGAGGACATCCAGACCGGCAGAAGTCTTCATCCAAGCGGGGCAAGAAGAGGTCTTCCATCCATCATACAAGTACCAAAATACAAACAAACACTAAATTACAAAAAATAATAAAATATTACAATAATTTTAAACTAATTACACCTAATCTAAGCCCCCTAATAAAATAACAAAGCCCCCCAAAATAAAAAAAATGCCCTACCCTATACTAAATTACAAAAGTTAACAGCTCTATTACCTTACCAGCCCTGAACAGGGCCCTTTGCGGGGCATGCCCCAAAGAAAACAGCTCTTTTGCCTGTAAAAAAAAAACACAATCCCCCCCCCACATTACAACCCACCACCCACATACCCCTACTCTAACCCAAACCCCCCTTAAATAAACCTAACACTACCCCCCTGAAGATCTCCCTACCTTGAGTCGTGTTCACCCAGCCGGGCCGAAGTCTTCATCCGATGGGGCAGAAGAGGACATCCAGACCGGCAGAAGTCTTCATCCAAGCGGGGCAAGAAGAGGTCTTCCATCCATCAGAAAAGTACAAAAAAACAAACAAACACTAAATTAGCAAAAATAATAAAATATTACAATAATTTTAAACTAATTACACCTAATCTAAGCCCCCTACTAGCTATTAATATAGCTACAATATAACTAATAGTTACATTGTAGCTATTTTAGGATTTATATTTATTTTACAGGCAACTTTGTATTTATTTTAACTAGGTACAATAGCTATTAAATAGTTAATAACTACCTAGCTAAAATAAATACAAATTTACCTGTAAAATAAACCCTAACCTAAGTTACAATTACACCTAACACTACACTGTCATTAAATTAACTAAATAAATTAATCCTATATAAAACTAAATACTTACCTGTAAAATAAACCCTAATATAGCTACAATATAACTAATAGTTACATTGTAGCTATTTTAGCATTTATATTTATTTTACAGGCAACTTTGTATTTATTTTAACTAGGTACAATAGCTATTAAATAGATATTTACTGTTTAATAGCTACCTAGTTAAAATAATTACAAAATTACCAGTAAAATAAATCCTAACCTAAGTTACTATTAAACCTAACACTACACTATCATTAAATAAATTAACTACAAGTACCTACAATTAAATACAATGAAATAAACTAAACTAAAGTACAAAAAAAACAAACACTAAATTACAAAAAATAAAAAAAATTACAAGAATTTTAAACTAATTACACCTAATCTAAGCCCCCTAATAAAATAACAAAGCCCCCCAAAATAAAAAAATGCCCTACCCTATACTAAATTACAAAAGTAATCAGCTCTATTACCTTACCAGCCCTTAAAAGGGCCTTTTGTGGGGGCATGCCCCAAAGAAAACAGCTCTTTTGCCTGTAAAAAAAAACACAATACCCCCCCCCCACATTACAACCCACCACCCACATACCCCTACTCTAACCCAAACCCCCCTTAAATAAACCTAACACTACCCCCCTGAAGATCTCTCTACCGTGTCTTCACCCAGCGGGCCGAAGTCTTCATCCGATCGGGCAGAAGAGGACATCCAGACCGGCAGAAGTCTTCATCCAAGCGGGGCAAGAAGAGGTCTTCCATCCATCAGAAGTCTTGATCCAGGCGGCATCTTCTCTGTTCATCCATCGGGAGCGGAGCGGCAGCATCCTGAAGACATCCCACGCAGAGCATCCTCTTCTTTCTTGATCCGACGACTAGGTGACTGTACCTTTAAGTGACGTCATCCAAGATGGCGTCCCTTGAATTCCGATTGGCTGATAGGATTCTATCAGCCAATCGGAATTAAGGTAGGAAAAATCTGATTGGCTGATTCAATCAGCCAATCAGATTCAAGTTCAATCAGAACAGCCAATAGAATGCGAGGTCAATCTGATTGGCTGATTCCATCAGCCAATCGGATTGAACTTGAATCTGATTGGCTGATTGAATCAGCCAATCAGATTTTTCCTACCTTAATTCCGATTGGCTGATAGAATCCTATCAGCCAATCGGAATTCAAGGGACGCCATCTTGGATGACGTCACTTAAAGGTACAGTCACCTAGTCGTCGGATCAAGAAAGAAGAGGATGCTCTGCGTGGGATGTCTTCAGGATGCTGCCGCTCCGCTCCGGATGGATGAACAGAGAAGATGCCGCCTGGATCAAGACTTCTGATGGATGGAAGACCTCTTCTTGCCCCGCTTGGATGAAGACTTCTGCCGGTCTGGATGTCCTCTTCTGCCCGATTGGATGAAGACTTCGGCCCGCTGGGTGAAGACACGGTAGAGAGATCTTCAGGGGGGTAGTGTTAGGTTTATTTAAGGGGGGTTTGGGTTAGAGTAGGGGTATGTGGGTGGTGGGTTGTAATGTGGGGGGGGTATTGTGTTTTTTTTTACAGGCAAAAGAGCTGTTTTCTTTGGGGCATGCCCCGCAAAAGGCCCTGTTCAGGGCTGGTAAGGTAATAGAGCTGATTACTTTTGTAATTTAGTATAGGGTAGGGCATTTTTTTTATTTTGGGGGGCTTTGTTATTTTATTAGGGGGCTTAGATTAGGTGTAATTAGTTTAAAATTCTTGTAATTTTTTTTATTTTTTGTAATTTAGTGTTTGTTTTTTTTGTACTTTAGTTTAGTTTATTTCATTGTATTTAATTGTAGGTACTTGTAGTTAATTTATTTAATGATAGTGTAGTGTTAGGTTTAATAGTAACTTAGGTTAGGATTTATTTTACAGGTAATTTTGTAATTATTTTAACTAGGTAGCTATTAATTAGTCAATAACTATGTAATAGCTATTGTACCTAGTTAAAATAAATACAAAGTTGCCTGTAAAATAAATATAAATGCTAAAATAGCTACAATGTAACTATTAGTTATATTGTAGCTATATTAGGGTTTATTTTACAGGTAAGTATTTAGTTTTATATAGGATTAATTTATTTAGTTAATTTAATGACAGTGTAGTGTTAGGTGTAATTGTAACTTAGGTTAGGGTTTATTTTACAGGTAAATTTGTATTTATTTTAGCTAGGTAGTTATTAACTATTTAATAGCTATTGTACCTAGTTAAAATAAATACAAAGTTGCCTGTAAAATAAATATAAATCCTAAAATAGCTACAATGTAACTATTAGTTATATTGTAGCTATATTAATAGCTAGTAGGGGGCTTAGATTAGGTGTAATTAGTTTAAAATTATTGTAATATTTTATTATTTTTGCTAATTTAGTGTTTGTTTGTTTTTTTGTACTTTTCTGATGGATGGAAGACCTCTTCTTGCCCCGCTTGGATGAAGACTTCTGCCGGTCTGGATGTCCTCTTCTGCCCCATCGGATGAAGACTTCGGCCCGGCTGGGTGAACACGACTCAAGGTAGGGAGATCTTCAGGGGGGTAGTGTTAGGTTTATTTAAGGGGGGTTTGGGTTAGAGTAGGGGTATGTGGGTGGTGGGTTGTAATGTGGGGGGGGGGATTGTGTTTTTTTATTACAGGCAAAAGAGCTGTTTTCTTTGGGGCATGCCCCGCAAAGGGCCCTGTTCAGGGCTGGTAAGGTAATAGAGCTGTTAACTTTTGTAATTTAGTATAGGTTAGGGCATTTTTTTTATTTTGGGGGGCTTTGTTATTTTATTAGGGGGCTTAGATTAGGTGTAATTAGTTTAAAATTCTTGTAATATTTTTTTTATTTTTTGTAATTTAGTGGACGGGGGTTTGTACTTTAGTTTAGTTTTTTTAATTGTATTTAATTGTAGGTACTTGTAGTTAATTTATTTAATGATAGTGTAGTGTTAGGTTTAATTGTAACTTAGGTTAGGATTTATTTTACAGGTAATTTTGTAATTATTTTAACTAGGTAGCTATTAAATAGTCAGTATCTATTTAATAGCTATTGAACCTAGTTAAAATGAATACAAAGTTGCCTGTACAATAAATATAAATGCTAAATAGCTACAATGTAACTATTAGTTATATTGCAGCTATATTAGGGTTTATTTTACAGGTAAGTCTTTAGTTTTATATAGGATTCATTTATTTAGTTAATTTAATGATAGTGTAGTGTTAGGTGTAATTGTAACTTAGGTTATGATTTATTTTACAGGTAAATTTGTATTTATTTTAGCTAGGTAGTTATTAAATAGTTATTAACTATTTAATAACTATTGTACCTAGTTAAAATAAATACAAAGTTGCCTGTAAAATACATATAAATCCTAAAATAGCTACAATGTAACTATTAGTTATATTGAAGCTATATTAATAGCTAGTAGGGGGCTTAGATTAGGTGTAATTAGTTTAAAATTATTGTAATATTTTATTATTTTTGGTAATTTAGTGTTTGTTTGTATTTTGGTACTTGTATGATGGATGGAAGACCTCTTCTTGCCCCGCTTGGATGAAGACTTCTGCCGGTCTGGATGTCCTCTTCTGCCCCATCGGATGAAGACTTCGTCCCGGCTGGGTGAACACGACTCAAGGTAGGGAGATCTTCAGGGGGGTAGTGTTAGGTTTATTTAAGGGGGGTTTGGGTTAGAGTAGGGGTATGTGGGTGGTGGGTTGTAATGTGGGGGGGGGGGATTGTGTTTTTTTTTTACAGGCAAAAGAGCTGTTTTCTTTGGGGCATGCCCCGCAAAGGGCCCTGTTCAGGGCTGGTAAGGTAATAGAGCTGTTAACTTTTGTAATTTAGTATAGGGTAGGGCATTTTTTTTATTTTGGGGGGCTTTGTTATTTTATTAGGGGGCTTAGATTAGGTGTAATTAGTTTAAAATTCTTGTAATATTTTTTTATTTTTTGTAATTTAGTGTTTGTTTGTTTTTGTAATTTAGTGGGGGGGTTTTGTACTTTAGTTTATTTAATTGTAGATAATTGTAGGTACTTGTAGTTAATTTATTTAATGACAGTGTAGTGTTAGGTTTAATTGTAACTTAGGTTAGGATTTATTTTACAGGTAATTTTGTAATTATTTTAACTAGGTAGCTATTAATTAGTCAATAACTATTTAATAGCTTTTGTACCTAGTTAAAATAAATACAAAGTTGCCTGTAAAATAAATATAAATGCTAAAATAGCTACAATGTAACTATTAGTTATATTGCAGCTATCTTAGGGTTTATTTTACAGGTAAGTATTTAGTTTTAAATAGGAATCATTTATTTAGTTAATTTAATGATAGTGTAGTGTTAGGTGTTAGTGTAACTTAGGTTAGGATTTATTTTACAGGTAAATTTGTATTTATTTTAACTAGGTAGCTATTAAATAGTTATTAACTATTTAATAACTATTGTACCTAGTTAAAATAAATACAAAGTTGCCTGTAAAATAAAAATAAATGCTAAAATAGCTACAATGTAACTATTAGTTATATTGCAGCTATCTTAGGGTTTATTTTACAGGTAAGTCTTTAGTTTTAAATAGGATTCATTTATTTAACTATAGTAAATTTATTTCGTTTTATTTAAATTATATTTAAGTTAGGGGGTGTTAGTGTTAGGGTTAGATTTAGGTTTAGGGGTTAATAACCTTATTATAGTAGCGGCGACGATGGGGGCGGGAGATTAGGGGTTAATAATTGTAGGTAGGTGGCGGCGATGTTAGGGAGGGCAGATTAGGGGTTAATAAAATGTATTATAGTGTTTGCGAGGCGGGAGTGCGGCGGTTTAGGGGTTAATACATTTATTATAGTGGCGGCGATTTGCGGTCGGCAGATTAGGGGTTAATACTTGTAGTTAGATTGTGGCGACGTTGGGGGGAGGCAGATTAGGGGTTAATTACTATAATGTAGGGGTCGGCGGTGTTAGGGACAGCAGATTAGGGGTTAATAGTTATAATTTTAGGTTGCGGCGATATCAGGTCGGCAGATTAGGGGTTAATACTTGTAGTTAGGATTGCGGCGACGTTGGGGGGGGCAGATTAGGGGTTAATAACTATAATGTAGGGGTCGGCGATGTTAGGGACAGCAGATTAGGGGTTAATAGCTATAATGTAGGCGGCGGCGATATCGGGTCGGCAGATTAGGGGTTAATACTTGTAGTTAGATTGCGGCGACGTTGGGGGGGCAGATTAGGGGTTAATAACTATAATGTAGGGGTCGGCGGTGTTAGGGACAGCAGATTAGGGGTTAATAGCTATAATGTAGGCGGCGGCGATATCGGGTCGGCAGATTAGGGGTTAATACTTGTAGTTAGATTGCGGCGACGTTGGGGGGGGCAGATTAGGGGTTAATAACTATAATGTAGGGGTCGGCGGTGTTAGGGACAGCAGATTAGGGGTTAATAGCTATAATGTAGGTGGCGGCGATATTCGGTCGGCAGATTAGGGGTTAATAAAATAATGCAGGTGTCAGCGATAGCGGAGGCAGCAGATTAGGGGTTAATAAGTGTTAGATTAGGGGTGTTTAGAGACTCGGGGTACATGTTAGGGTGTTAGGTGCAGACTTAGTGTTTCCCCATAGGAAACAATGGGGCTGCGGTGTTAGTTTTTTTTCAGCCGAAACTCCCATTGTTTCCTATGGGGAAATGCCGAATCTTAACGAGCTAATTCGGATTTATTCGGAGATACGGCAGCTATTTCGGATTCATTCGGTAGATTCGGAAGTATTTTAATTCGGAAATCCGAATCGATCCGAATCTCCGAATTTACCGAATTTACCGAATTTCCGAATTAATCCGAAACGAACCGCACATGTCTAGTAAAATGCTAACTACATGGTTACATTGCATTCTCTATCTGAACACTTAAGGTAAGACATGCTACATATCTGCATTTAAATAAAAATAGACATTAGCAGAAAGAGACAATGACAGGGTTAAATTGCATGAGATAATAGCTTCCCAGTTCAGCTAAGACATGCTACATATGCGTATTGTTCTGAAAACAAACCTTGTGTAAAATGCTAACTACATGGTTACATTGCATTCTCTATCTGAACACTTAAGGTAAGACATGCTACATATCTGCATTTAAATAAAACTAGACATTAGCAGAAAGAGACAATGACAGGGTTAAATTGCATGAGATAATAGCTTCCCATTTCAGCTAAGACATGCTACATATGCGTATTGTTCTGAAAACAAACCTTGTGTAAAATGCTAACTACATGGTTACATTGCATTCTCTATCTGAACACTTAAGGTAAGACATGCTACATATCTGCATTTAAATAAAAATAGACATTAGCAGAAAGAGACAATGACAGGGTTAAATTGCATGAGATAATAGCTTCCCAGTTCAGCTAAGACATGCTACATATGCGTATTGTTCTGAAAACAAACCTTGTGTAAAATGCTAACTACATGGTTACATTGCATTCTCTATCTGAACACTTAAGGTAAGACATGCTACATATCTGCATTTAAATAAAAATAGACATTAGCAGAAAGAGACAATGACAGGGTTAAATTGCATGAGATAATAGCTTCCCATTTCAGCTAAGACATGCTACATATGCGTATTGTTCTGAAAAAAAACCTTGTGTAAAATGCTAACTACATGGTTACATTGCATTCTCTATCTGAACACTTAAGGTAAGACATGCTACATATCTGAATTTAAATAAAACTAGACATTAGCAGAAAGAGACAATGACAGGGTTAAATTGCATGAGATAATAGTTTCCAATTTCAGCTAAGACATGCTACATATGCGTATTGTTCTGAAAAAAAAACCTTGTGTAAAATGCTAACTACATGGTTACATTGCATTCTCTATCTGAACACTTAAGGTAAGACATGCTACATATCTGAATTTAAATAAAACTAGACATTAGCAGAAAGAGACAATGACAGGGTTAAATTGCATGAGATAATAGCTTCCCATTTCAGCTAAGACATGCTACATATGCGTATTGTTCTGAAAAAAAACCTTGTGTAAAATGCTAACTACATGGTTACATTGCATTCTCTATCTGAACACTTAAGGTAAGACATGCTACATATCTGCATTTAAATAAAAATAGACATTAGCGTCGGTAAATAACAAATGGTTAAATTTAATCCTATAGCTGAACATGACGCTAACAGTTAAAAAATACAGGGCCAATTGTCAAAATTATTAACCATGTTGAGCACAAATACTCACCAACGAGATAACCAGGGGGCATTTGTCTTTCCTCAAACTGGCTCCACAGGGACGACAGAGAGAGGATGCGGGCATCATGACAAGCCCCTCCAAAATTCGCATACACATGCATAATCCTCATCCGTGCGTCACAAACATACTGCACGTTGAGGCTATGAAAATGTTTGCGATTTCTGAAGGGCAAGTCATCAATTGGAGCACGCAGCGCAATGTGGGTACAATCTATGGCTCCCAAGACATTGGGCAATTGAGCAATATCAAAGAATTCCCGCTTCAGGCGCCTCCAATCACCATCATTCTGTGGGAATCCTATGTATTGCTTACTGATACGTACCATGGCGTCCAGAAAGTTATCAAACACCACAGAGAATGTACCTTGAGCCAGGCCATGCATGTACAGTTCTCCGGATTGAAAACTCCCGGAGGCCAGGACGTATAGACAGCTTAGCATCTTACTCATGGGGGGAACAGCAGTCCTTATTTGTATACGTGGCTCCAAATGAGGTTTAAGAAGATCGTAAAGGCCAATGAGCTGTTCGCGATCGAGCCGATACTTATCAAAAACCTCAAAGTCGCTCATGTTTTCCAAGGTGGGTCTCACCCTGTAGACACGAGGACCTCGAACCAGACGACCCCTTCGTCTCAGTCTGAGCCGCCGAGGCTGCCTGATTCGACCAACAGCTAGTTCGCCAATAGCAGCACCAGCAGCGTCTACCATGTCATCGTCATCCATCTTTCAAAACAGCGTAACAAGGTAAGCACTTGATCTGATGTGGATCACAAGTGATGCATTGGCCATGTTGTTTGGGGGATTTATAGTACGATTAGTCCAATGGTATTGAGTTTGTAATGATTGCTGATTGTATTCACTTGTTTGTATGTGAGCGGCGCGAATGCTTTCAAAGTGGGCGTTGTATTTTTTTGGCTGAAATGTTGTTTTCCGCAAATAAATCTCAATGTGAAAGTGTCAAATATCACACATACAGTGCATGTTTGTAATGTTTGTTCATATGCGTAATCAATATTTATGAAACGCGATCTTATAGTAACAAGCACACGTCCAGGCTAACATGAATGAAAGTGCATAGTTGTGTATAATGTGCATCGAATGTGATCGATCAATGTTGCTGCAACATTGTTTGTAAACGATAAAGTAACATCTGCCATCTGTAGTATTGTATATATAAGTGATTGCCGAGCTGTCAATATTGTATGCGTCCCTTTCAAATCGCAATAATAATTCAGAACTTCCCGTCTGCCATCTGTAGTATTGTATATAAGTGATTGCCGAGCTGTCAATATTGTATGCGTCCCTTTAAAATCGCGTCCCTTTAAAATCGCAATAATACTGAATAACTTCCGGCTGTCATCTGTAGTATTGTATATATAAGTGATTGCCGAGCTGTCAATATTGTATGCGTCCCATTAAAATGGCACTAATACTGAATAACTTCCGGCTGTCATCTGTAGTATTGTATATATAAGTGATTGCCGAGATGTCAATATTGTATGCGTCCCTTTCAAATCGCAATAATAATTCCGAACTTCCCATCTGCCATCTGTAGTATTGTGTATATAAGTGATTGCCGAGCTGTCAATATTGTATGCGTCCCTTTCAAATCGCAATAATAATTCCGAACTTCCCATCTGCCATCTGTAGTATTGTATATATAAGTGATTGCCGAGCTGTCAATATTGTATGCGTCCCATTAAAATGGCACTAATACTGAATAACTTCCGGCTGTCATCTGTAGTATTGTATATATAAGTGATTGCCGAGCTGTCAATATTGTATGCGTCCCATTCAAATCGCAATAATAATTCCGAACTTCCCATCTGCCATCTGTAGTATTGTATATATAAGTGATTGCCGAGCTGTCAATATTGTATGCGTCCCATTAAAATGGCACTAATACTGAATAACTTCCGGCTGTCATCTGTAGTATTGTATATATAAGTGATTGCCGAGCTGTCAATATTGTATGCGTCCCTTTCAAATCGCAATAATAATTCCGAACTTCCCATCTGCCATCTGTAGTATTGTGTATATAAGTGATTGCCGAGCTGTCAATATTGTATGCGTCCCATTAAAATGGCACTAATACTGAATAACTTCCGGCTGTCATCTGTAGTATTGTATATATAAGTGATTGCCGAGCTGTCAATATTGTATGCGTCCCTTTCAAATCGCAATAATAATTCAGAACTTCCCGTCTGCCATCTGTAGTATTGTATATATAAGTGATTTTAGATCTGACAATATTGTATGCGTGCCATAAAAATGCCACTAATACTGAATAACTTCCGGCTGCCATCTGTAGTATTGTATATATAAGTGATTTGCGATCTGACAATATTTCTTAATTGTCCCATTGAAATCTCCATAATAATGCTGTTCAAAAGTGTGGTTTACGTATATGTTGTATTGTAGTATTGAGTGTTAAAGTTCCTAAAGGGGCGGTACAGTGGTGAATCTGTGATGTGTATGGTTGAATCTTCTAATGACGTCATGATATTATTAACCTGCCTATGTAGTTGTGAAATCCTCATTGTGTTGTTGTATTGTGCTACATTGTTATTGTGTGCTGAATAAAATCTAAATGTGTGCTTTGTGGTTGCGTGATGGGTGATACGTGTTATATACATGTACGTATATATTGTGATTGTGTCCCACATATGCTGACTTCTATATAGCGGTCTGGCATTGTTGTTCCTTCCCATAAAGTGACATCTGTAATCTGGTGTAATGATGTTCTTCTTGTACGTAATTCCTAATGGTTTATTGTGATGGAATCATGATGTTAAAAGTACAGTAAAATCCATATGTTCTGTTTTGTGATTCCTGTAGAGAATGTAATGTGTTTGTCCACCATCATTTGAATGCACATGTATGAGTGAATGTTAAAAGTAATATATGTGCATCCATGAGTGATTATGTGTTAAGCCTATGTAAATATGCAGTTGCTGCAAGCATATGAGTTGAATAACTGAAATGCAATAATAAAGGTAAATGAGAGGTGTTTCCCATTGTGTAGTGTTTGTGAATCCAGAAATGTGTATTGAATTTTATTTTAATTTTAAATGTAATTTTATTGAAATAATAATGTGTTACTAGTGATGTGGATTTGTAGTTGATGTAATCTAAAAGTGTGAAACAAATTTATGGTGTTGTGAATATTTAATAATTAAAAACCATAAGTCCACCATAGGGAAATAGTCATTTCTTGATCTATTTATCATAGCTGTGTCTAACGCATGAAATCATGTATTTTCTAGCGCTGGTATTTGGAGTTTTTCAGTCTACGCTATTTGCGTGCGTTAGGGAAATGAGGGTTTCGCGTGCACGAGCACGTCTTCCCAATAGAAGTCAATGGAGGCTCTAAAGATTTCTAATTTTTTTTTCTAAGACTGGTTTTCCTCGTAAAGTGAGTGACGTCATGAGCTTGTGTGAAAAAGTAACTAAATCGTGTTCTTTTTGTAATAAATAAATATTTTGTGTATGTCATGTGGTGTATATTGTTTGTATGCATCGATGAGTGTATGTTTGTGATAATGTTATTAGTTAGATGTAGGTATATGAGTGTCTTTTCCCGTATGTCCATGTAAGTCAATGGGAAAATGGATTTTTGTGGATTTTTTTCAAACACCCGAGATCTCGCAACTTTAATCCTTTGTATTTTACCGAAAACAAAATAAATATGAAAAATAAAAATAGTGTAGTGTTTGTATGAGTGTAAGTGTACTTTGTGTAATATTTGTTTTGTGATTCGTGGATGTTTTTTTTGTCGGTATATGTTTACTACTGGGTCTGAGGTGGCGGTAGAAAGGTGAGCGTTAGGTGTATTTTGAGTCGCGGTAAATAAACTCTAAATACCGGAGTGCGTAAGAAACCAGCGTTAGGAGCCTCTAACGCTGGTTTTCACGGCTAACGCCGAACTCCAAATCTAGGCCCCAGGTTTTAGTGTTACAATAATTCCATCTCTTGTAGTTTTAATGATCCAGCAGGTAACGTTATATAGCTTTATCAAGTAATACACCATTGTCAGCCACCATTTAATAATATCGAGATCCCCTTGGAAGGTATCCTTAATAATTCTTTATAAGTGGTAGTGTCGCACCACTAGTTGCTAATGAGGTGTCATTTTAAGGATAAATAGAACAGTCAATCCATAAGGTTATTAATTTATATTTCCTCCTACATTATACGGTCTCTGAATTTTTTCTTGCATACAATTGGTATGTATTTGTTCAAATTAATGCTGGTATATCAGCAGGTTCATATTATTAATGAGGTACACTCCCAAAAGGGAAGGTATATTATATTCACTTTTTTTATTGCTAATGTTATATGTATATGTTATGTAATATAATAGCCACTGGATGCTAGATTCTGTTTTATATATTGATGTTTTAATGATTATGTATCAATTGTAGTATATTGTTTTAATGATTTTTTATCAATTGTAGTATGTTTATACTCGGCCAATGTTGGTGATGAATTGGTTAATTTTAGAACAGGAAGACAGGTATCACTTGTTGGGCACGCCCCCTAACAGGTGTTCGTTAGGTATTTATTGTCAGCAAGGGCTCATTATAACACAGCCTGATGAAGCGGCATATCTAGCCGGGAAACGCGTTGCAGTTGTTTTCTTACAAAATAAATACAGACGTTTTTATATACCTGTCCGATCCTGTTGTTTTTACTATCACGTACTATCCCCCTTTTTGTAAGCCGAGACCTGCTGCCTGTGCCCAAAGCGGTATACCTGACATCTTCTGTGACAGTGTTCGGGTTTGTTTGGAGACACACGAGGCCAACAGAGGTGCTTACCGATTGGTGGACAGGGAGTGACGTACGTTCACGGAGGTGTGTCAGTCGGGCGACTCACAGTAGTCCCGACCTGCGCTTTGAGGCACGTCATCCGTGCCGCCAGTCTTGTGAGTATCTGGATCAGCGGGTTTTCTGGCAGCGAGGGGTTCCTATTTTATTACATCACGATACTGTTTTATGGTTTGGGCGCCTCTCTTCTCTTCCTCTCTCACAGCTCCGGATTCCATCGGGACCGAACATTGGGAGTGCAGCCATCGCTTTTGAGTTTATATACATCCACCATTTGTCATCACCTGCGCACCCTCTGAGGATTTTTTTCCTCCATCCATATTTAATATAATAATAATAATAAAGATTTGTTATTCCATGACCTCACAGGGTGATGACTGTAATGTACAATTAAACCGATACTTAAACCTATAGGCATGTCTATGTATACTATGTATGTGTGTGTGTATTTATGCATGTATGTTTGTGATTATGTGTGTGTGTGTGTATGTGTATGTGTGTGTGTATGTATGTGACTGTGTGTATATTTATGCATGTATGTGTGTGTATGTTTGTGGAACCAGCAGATTACAGACCTTGTTACTACAGCATTGGGGGGGGGGCGGGGGTAAACAGTGTCACTATACAGTACCACTAAAGTACAGGGGGACTGGACCATACCACAGACTGCTTTGGTCACTATATAAAGTACTGGCGCAGGTAGGGTCAGGCCAGCCATCTCACTGGCAGATTACAGACTGTGTTATTGACTCACTACATACAGTTCGGTGGGTTAAACAGTGCCCCTAAATACAGTAATAGGGTGTCAGACCATCTCACAGACTGTGGGCACAGGGTACCCCCTTTTGAGAATGTAATCTGATTCACATTTTTTTTCTGTGTTAAATGTTAAAAAAAAGGTAAAGCTGTGCGTGGCTAACGAGCAGTTTATGCTCACCGCTCACCTACAGTAACGCTGATATTACAGGTTTTTTTAAACCCGGCGTTAGCCGCAGAAAAGTGAGTGGAGAGCAAAATTTTGCTCCACATCTCACCTCAATACCAGTGCTGTTTACGGTAGGGGTGAGCTGGCTAAACTCGCTTGTGCACGATTTCCCCATAGGTATCAATGGGGGAGAGCCGGCTGAAAAAAAACAAACACCTGCAAAAAAGCAGCGTTCAGCTCCTAACGCAGCCCCATTGATTCCTATGGGGAAATAAAAGTTATGTCTACACCTAACACCCTAACATGAACCCTGAGTCTAAACACCCCTAATCTTACACTTATTAACCCCTAATCTGCCGCCCCCGCTATTGCTGACACCTACATTATATTATTAACCTCTAATCTGCCGCTCCGGACACCGCCGCCACCTACATTATACTTATGAACCCCTAATCTGCTGCCCCCAACATTGCCGCAAACTACATTATATTCATTAACCCCTAATCTGCCTCCCCCAATGTCGCTGCAACCTAACAACACATATTAACCCCTAATCTGCCGCCCACAACGTCGCCACCACTATAATACAGTTATTAACTCCTAAACCACTGTACTCCCGCATCACAAACACTAGTTACATTTTATTAACCCCTAATCTGCCATTAGAAAAAATATTATGCCTCAGTGTAGCACTATAGTAACTGCTTCCAAACAGAGTAATGTCCAGATCAAAAAACGATAACAACTTCCCCAATAAAAACGAACTTTCAGCTTTTAATTATTTATCAGTGCTCCTCTTTCTTATATACAGGGAGTGCAGAATTATTAGGCAAGTTGTATTTTTGAGGATTAATTTTATTATTGAACAACAACCATGTTCTCAATGAACCCAAAAAACTCATTAATATCAAAGCTGAATATTTTTGGAAGTAGTTTTTAGTTTGTTTTTAGCTTTAGCTATTTTAGGGGGATATCTGTGTGTGCAGGTGACTATTACTGTGCATAATTATTAGGCAACTTAACAAAAAACAAATATATACCCATTTCAATTATTTATTTTTACCAGTGAAACCAATATAACATCTCAACATTCACAAATATGCATTTCTGACATTCAAAAAGAAAACAAAAACAAATCAGTGACCAATATAGCCACCTTTCTTTGCAAGGACACTCAAAAGCCTGCCATCCATGGATTCTGTCAGTGTTTTGATCTGTTCACCATCAACATTGCGTGCAGCAGCAACCACAGCCTCCCAGACACTGTTCAGAGAGGTGTACTGTTTTCCCTCCTTGTAAATCTCACATTTGATGATGGACCACAGGTTCTCAATGGGGTTCAGATCAGGTGAACAAGGAGGCCATGTCATTAGATTTTCTTCTTTTATACCCTTTCTTGCCAGCCACGCTGTGGAGTACTTGGACGCGTGTGATGGAGCATTGTCCTGCATGACAATCATGTTTTTCTTGAAGGATGCAGACTTCTTCCTGTACCACTGCTTGAAGAAGGTGTCTTCCAGAAACTGGCAGTAGGACTGGGAGTTGAGCTTGACTCCATCCTCAACCCGAAAAGGCCCCACAAGCTCATCTTTGATGATACCAGCCCAAACCAGTACTCCACCTCCACCTTGCTGGCGTCTGATTCGGACTGGAGCTCTCTGCCCTTTACCAATCCAGCCACGGGCCCATCCATCTGGCCCATCAAGACTCACTCTCATTTCATCAGTCCATAAAACCTTAGAAAAATCAGTCTTGAGATATTTCTTGGCCCAGTCTTGACGTTTCAGCTTGTGTGTCTTGTTCAGTGGTGGTCGTCTTTCAGTCTTTCTTACCTTGGCCATGTCTCTGAGTATTGCACACCTTGTGCTTTTGGGCACTCCAGTGATGTTGCAGCTCTGAAATATGGCCAAACTGGTAGCAAGTGGCATCTTGGCAGCTGCATGCTTGACTTTTCTCAGTTCATGGGCAGTTATTTTGCGCCTTGGTTTTTCCACACGCTTCTTGCGACCCTGTTGACTATTTTGAATGAAACGCTTGATTGTTCGATGATCACGCTTCAGAAGCTTTGCAATTTTAAGAGTGCTGCATCCCTCTGCAAGATATCTCACTATTTTTGACTTTTCTGAGCCTGTCAAGTCCTTCTTTTGACCCATTTTTCCAAAGGAAAGGAAGTTGCCTAATAATTATGCACACCTAATATAGGGTGTTGATGTCATTAGACCACACCCCTTCTCATTACAGAGATGCACATCACCTAATATGCTTAATTGGTAGTAGGCTTTTGAGCCTATACAGCTTGGAGCAAGACAACATGCATAAAGAGGATGATGTGGTCAAAATACTAATTTGCCTAATAATTCTGCACTCCCTGTATATATATATGCACAAGCGCTCATGTCCACAAAGATAATATATACAACGCTATTATCCACTTTAACATATGCCCCAAGCTGCGGTGTATCTCTGTGTTTCACATTTAGCGATAATATGCAACGGCTTATGTCAAAAATATCAACATCAAGGTTATGAATCTTTCACTCCCAAGACCTCAGTACCTCTCAGCTCCCTTCAATACCCCTCAACAATACTTCAGGCCCGGGATCTCTGCAACCGCTGTTCTGGACTCCTGTCTGTCCACACCATGCGGATTCAGCGTGTTCCGTGTCCTCGCGTCTGTTGTGACGTCACTTCCTTGTTAACGGAATGCTGTAAGTAAATGGGGTAGCGAGTCTGAGGAAAAATACATAGATAAAACTGCAAGCCTTTTCTTCACAGCTCCTGCTGTCTTGTCAAATATTAAGTGTTGGTCTCAAATGCCGACGATACACTGCATACCCTTGGTTTAGGCAATAAAGTTTGTCCGTCCAAAGGGAGATGATGGGAAGGTCCAGACCGCAGTGCAGCCTCAGTTAGCTGGTTTAAAAATTAAAAGTCTCTTTATTGAAAAAACTCTAAAACATGGAGGGTATGTACCCTTAAGCAAAATAGGCTAACATGTTTCGGCAAACGCCGTACTCATAGTCCCTAAAATTCACTGCACACATTTGAACTTAAAAACCCCCCTCTGGGGCATGATTGGTGGAAATTCTGGACACCAATTTAAATTTAAAGGTACAATCACATCAATTCCTATCCACTTAATACTGACCTGTGCTATGACTAATAGAATATTTTATTTGTATTTAATACATTCTTACAACCTATGCTTAAATGGCATAAATCTTATAACTGTTCGATTTCACTTGGTCCAAAACTCTGGGAAATGCAAAGGTAAAGTAACATTGAAACTTTGTATACAAAATGTAATACATAAATTCCTAACTAACGGCTAGATTTAGAGTTCTGCGTTAGCCGTTAAAAGCAGCGTTAAGGGGTCCTAACGCTGCTTTTGGCCGCCCGCTGGTATTTAGAGTCAGCCAGGAAAGGGTCTACCGCTTACTTTCTTTCCGCAACTCCAGGCTACCGCAGATCCCCTTACGTCAATTGCGTATCCTATCTTTTCAATGGGATTTGCCTAACGCTGGTATTTGGAGTCTTGGAACAAGTGAGCGGTAGACCCTCTACCGACAAGACTCCAGCCACAAAAAAAAGTCAGTAGTTAAGAGCTTTATGGGCTAACACCGGAATATAAAGCTCCTAACTACTGTGCTATAAAGTACACTAACACCCATAAACTACCTATGTACCCCTAAACCAAGCCCCCCCCCCCCCACATCGCCAACCCTCTAATAATTTTTTTTAACCCCTAATCTGCCGACCGGACACCGCCGCCACCTACATTATCCCTATGAACCCCTAATCTGCTGCCCCTAACATCGCCGACACCTATATTATATTTATTACCCCCTAATCTGCCCCCCCCCAACGTCGCCGCAACCTACCTACACTTATTAACCCCTAATCTGCCGACCGGACCTCGCCACCACTATAATAAATGTATTACTCCCTAAACCACCGCACTCCCGCCTCAAAAACACTATAATAAATTTTATTAACCCCTAATCTGCCCTCCCTAACATCTCCGCCACTAACCTATAATTATTAACCCCTAATCTCCTGCCCACAACGTCGCCGCTACTATAATAAATGTATTAACCCCTAAACCTAAGTCTAACCCTAACCCTAACATCCCCTAACATAAATATAATTTAAATTAAACGAAATAATATTCCTATAATTAAATAAATTAATCCTATTTAAAACTAAATACTTACCTAGAAAATAAACCCTAATATAGCTACAATATAAATAATAATTACATTGTATCTATTTTAGGATTTATATTTATTTTACAGGCAACTTTGTATTTATTTTAACTAGGTACAATAGCTATTAAATAGTTATTAACTATTTAATGGCTACCTAGTTAAAATAATTACAAAATTACCTGTAAAATAAATCCTAACCTAAGTTACAATTAAGCCTAACACTACACTATCAATAAATTAATTAAATAAATGACCTACAATTAGCTAAACTAAAATACAATTAAATAAACTAATCTATAATACAAAAAAAATATATATAAAAAAATATTACAAGAATTTTAATATAATTACACCTAATCTAAGCCCCCTAATAAAATAAAAAAGCCCCCCAAAATAATAAAATTCCCTACCCTATTCTAAATTACCAAGTAACCAGTTCTTTTACCAACCCTTAAAAGGGCTTTTTGTGGGGCATTGCCCCAAAGTTATCAGCTCTTTTACCTGTAAAAGAAAATATAATACCCCCCCAACATTACAACCCACCACCCACATACCCCTATTCTAACCCACCCAAACCCCGCTTAAAAAAACCTATCACTAACGCCCTGAAGATCTCCCTACCTTGAGTCATGTTCACTCAGCCGAGCCGAAGTCTTCATCCAATCCGGCAGATGTGGTCCTCCATCCGGGCGAAGTCTTCATCCAAGCGGCAAAGAAGAGGTCCTCCATCCGGGCGAAGTCTTGATCCAAGCGGCAAAGAAGAAGTCCTCCATCCGGGTGATGTCTTCTTCCAAGCGGCATCTTCTATCTTCTGTCTTCCGGATCCATCTTCATTCCGCCGACGCGAAACATCCTCCTTCCCCGACGGACTAACGACGAAAGAAGGTTCCTTTAAATGACGTCATCCAAGATGGCGTCCCTCGAATTCCGATTGGCTGATAGGATTCTATCAGCCAATCGGAATTAAGGTAGGAAAAACCTGATTGGCTGATAGTTTAGCTAATTGTAGGTAATTTATTTAATTAATTTATTGATAGTGTAGTGTTAGTGTAGTGTTAGGTGTATTTGTAACTTAGGTTAGGATTTATTTTACATGTAATTTTGTAATTATTTTAACTAGGTAGCTATTAAATAGTTAATAACTATTTAATAGCTATTGTACCTAGTTAGAATAAATACAAAGCTATATTAGGGTTTATTTTAAATATGATTAATTTATTTAATAATTTAATATTATTTTGTTTAATTTAAATTATATTTATGCTAGGGCGGTGTTAGGGTTAGACTTAGGTTTAGGGATTAATACATTTATTATAGTAGCGGCGACGTTGCGGCAGGAGATTAGGGGTTAATAATTATAGGTAGGTGGCAGCGATGTTAGGGAGAGCAGATTAGGGGTTAATAAAATGTATTATAGTGTTTGCGAGGCAGGAGTGCGGCGGTTTAGGGGTTAATACATTTATTATAGTGGTGGCGAGGTCCGGTCGGCAGATTAGGGGTTAATACTTGTAGTTAGGTTGCGGCGACATTGGGGGGGGGGCAGATTAGGGGTTAATAAATATAATGTAGGTGTCGGCGATGTTAGGGGCAGCAGATTAGGGGTTCATAGGGATAATGTAGGTGGCGGCGGTGTCCGGAGCGGCAGATTAGGGGTTAATAATATAATGTAGGTGTCAGCGATAGAGGGGCCGGCAGATTAGGGGTTAATAAGTGTAAAGTTAGGGGTGTTTAGACTCGGGGTTCATGTTAGGGTGTTAGGTGCAGACTTAGAGAGTGTTTCCCCATAGGAAACAATGAGGCTGCGCTAGGAGCTGAACGCTGCTTTTTTGCAGGTGTTAGTTTTTTTTTCGGCCAGCTCAGCCCCATTGTTTCCTATGGGGATATCGTGCACGAGCACGTTTTGCCAGGTTACCGATACCGTAAGCAACGCTGGTATTGAGGTTTGAAGTGGAGCTAAATTATGCTCAACGCTCCCTTTTCTGAGCCTAACGCAGCCACTCAGACAACTCTAAATACCAGCGTTGTCTTAAGGGTGCGCTGGGAAAAAAAGCAGCATTAGCTACGCGGGTCTTTACCGACAAAACTCTAAATCTAGCCGTATGTTAACAATTTTAGTACACCCAATCAACAATGTACACTTGCAATGTTCCCTCTACAAAATAGTATATCCTTATGCACCTTCCAAAGAAAATACACTTTTGGAGGAAAATATTTTTTCTTTTGAAGATTTTTTTTTTTATTATCGTTATTATTTGAAAGATCCATAGTTCTATCAGATAGTTCTATCAGATCATATTATCACTAAATGTGTTCACCCCTGTTCATCAGGGATGAAATAAATAAATGAATAAATAAGACCTTTAGAGGATATTGGTGGTAATTATATTTAAAGATAATTTGAATATTCAAAAAATGTCTTAGGGAGGTCCCTGAAGCAGATAGAGGTAAACAATCACTAGTAATCTATGCAAAATTTTAGCTTCTCACTTCTGATCCTTATTTGTCTCATTATTATCATCAGTATTTATAGCCTTCACTACCCAATTTCCTATACACATGTCTATATATATGTATATATACAAACACTTACTTATAATTTTCGATTTACCCAGAAGAGGGAGAAAAGACAAAATCAGCTCCAGTAATTTATAAAATCATACTCAGAGTTCAGACCAAAAGGAACCTTGGTCTGAAGCCTGAAGATCCAGTACATTTCTTGTCTCGAAAGGACCTGATATTTGTCTCCTTCCCTCCTCTGGGCCTGTATCTTCTCTATTATCATCCACCTAAGAGTGGCACAATTCTTGTCATGTGTCTTTACAAAGTGATCCACCACCGGGGTACTAATTTTACCCACTTTAATTGTGGATAAATGCTCACGTATGCATGAACGTACCTCTATTGTCGTTAATCCTATATATTGAAGATTACAAACTGAACACCACAATAGGTAGATACAGTATGTGGATCAGCAATTCAGACATGAAGCCACCTCAAAAGTTTCCCCTGTAACAGAGGATTGAAAGGATGAACCTATATGTACATGTTCACAGGCCTTGCACTGTGAATAACCACACCTATAGGTACCCCTATGTCTAAGCCAAGAAGACTGTGTTGTAGCTGATGCAGGTTTCTTAAGTTGGGATGGAGACACTATACTTCCAATTGATTTGTTTCTTCTATAAGAGAACCTACAGCCCCTCCTAACTGCATCAGCAAGACCATCGTCAGCTGCAAGCAATTTGAAATGTCCCCAAATTATATTACAAATACTCTGATACTGTTCAGAATAATCCGTGACAAAAGTTAGTTTACGTTCTGGAGCCTTGTTTGTTTTTATACAATCCTTTAAGAGAGCCTCTCGGTTTATATTGTCAACTTCTCTCTTTGCTTTTTTAAGTACACTATTGCTATAGCCTCTGTCTCGCAATCTCCCCTGTAAGGCGTCAGCATGCTTTTCAAAGTCACCTGTTAACGTGCAATTTCTCTTAAGGCGGACAAACTGCTCTTTGGCTACTGAATAAGGTACCTGTCGGGGGTGGCAGATCTTGGCATGTAAAAGACTGTTCCCCGAAATCGGCGTCCTATACACTTCTGATGTGATACTGCCCGACTGCCAACCTTTCAATTCAACATCCAGATAATGTATTTTTTGTTTGTTTGATTCATATGTAAATCGTAAATTAAAGTTATTTTGACCCAAGTACTTCTCACTGTCCCAAACAAACAGTAGGTCATCTATGAAACGATGATACATTTTAATAGCAGGCCTAAACGTGTTACTATCTGCATAGATGTTGGACCGCTCCCACCAACCCATGAATAGGTTGGCGTAAGTAGGGGCAAACTTGGCGCCCATTGCGGTCCCAAACCTCTGCAGATAGAACTCGCCTTCGAATTGGAAATAATTGTGAGACAACAGAAATTCTGTGATCTCCAATACAAAAGTCCTGAATGACTCACTGTGTGTCGTCTCATTTGCCAGACAATATTCAATGGCTTTTAAGCCTAAATTGTGCGGTATTGAGGAGTACAATGCAACGACATCCACAGTGAGCCACACAGAATCCTGTGTCCATTCAATCTGTTCAACCAAATTGAAGATATGCTTCGTATCTCTAATGTAACTTGGAAGGGCGCGAACCAGTGGTTGTAAAAGATCATTCAACCACTCCATAAGATGTTCAAGCATTGACCCAATTCCACTAACTATAGGCCTACCCTGAACATTTTCAGTTGTTTTATGAACTTTGGGTAGGTGGTGGAATATTGGAATCACTGGATGTGAAACATACAAATACTGGCAAGTGTCCTGGTCAATAAAACCATCTTCCACCGCCCCATCCAAAAGATGCATAAGTTGTTGTTGGAAGGAATCTGCGGGGTCTCCTGTAAGCCTCATATAGCTGTCAGTATCACCCAATTGCCTCAAGGCCTCTCCTACATAGTGTGACCTATTCATCAGGACCACAGAGCCCCCCTTGTCTGCCTGTTTAATGACAATACTCATATTGTCACCTAGAGATTTTATAGCTTGCTGTTCCTGTATGCTCAAATTCCTTTTTGCAGGTTTTTTTTGTCTGATTAAGTGTTCTCAAATCAGCTTCAACTCTCCTATAAAAAGTTTCCACTATGTTTCCTCTGCTCTGAATGGGGTAGAAAGTGGAAGGATTCTTGTATCTCTTACACAAAGTGGATTGACTATTAGTGGTATCCACTCCAATCTCCTGTTCCAACCCCCTCAGAGCTATGAGGTCACACATTTCCTGGAATTGAAAGCCTTGGTACACATTAACATTAGTTGGCCCATGGGGTGGTTCTAAGTTCATATCTGCATCAGCTGACGTGAAGTGTTTACAAAGTGTCAAGTTACGTATGAATTTGTTAAGGTCTAGCATTGTGTGAAACAAATTAAAATTCACAGTGGGTACAAACCTAGGCCTAAACTTAACACCTTGTATTCTTCTCTTGTCAAAATATGATCAGATAGATTTATGACGGTTTGTACTTTGAAGGTACCCTGGTTTGCCTTACCGGGTACCTCCCCTGTTGGGGTTGCATTGTACCCGTCCCTCCCCCCCCTGGAACGCTGACCCATTTGAAAAACCTGCTCCATTTGTGAGAATTCCTCATCTCTACCTCCTGACTCATTCATAGTGGGTTGTTCAAGGGAATGTGTAGAATTGCTAGAAGGTTGGTATCTTCTATGCTGCTGTATATGTTGTGCTTGGAACCTGGGTTGACCTGAGTGTTGTGCTGCATACACTCTATTGGGGCCCTGTCTCACATTCATTCTGGTATACACATTACCTCGCCCTGAAAATCTGTTATAGTTTGTATTTCTATTAACAACTTCTTGTAGAGACTCATCCTCATTTGCTGATAATGTATTATCATCCCCAGATTCGGCTTCACTGTCTGAAGAGGTTACTGATCTGTTACCCCTACCTCTCTGTCTTCTGCCTCTACCTCTCCTAAATCCCCTGTTCATGTTCTGACTCCTCCTATAGTGAAATCTCTGACCCCTGTCCAAATGTATACTTTACAATTATCATAATCTAGTTTATCCCTTAAGAATTTACTGTGCTTAATGCTTACTATTTCTTCCTTAACTTCCATAATTGTCTTCTGCAAGACCATATCAAACTTGGGATAATCAATATTGGTACAATGATTATTCAAAAGCACTTGTACATCACAAATCTCAATTGTAATGATTTTCAACATTTCTGTTTTATGACTTATCAGTAATTTCATTAATCGACTAGAACAGTCACTTAATATAAGATTCCACATATCTATGAACTCCTGGTCATCAGTCTCAAAGGTTGGGAATTTGATCCGCAAACCCCTGGGTATCATATTTAAGGCTGTATATTTTTCCAGAGTCCAAATATCCCACGTTAATTTATTTTCTTTAATCAAAAGACGTTCCATGTCCTCAAATAGCATAGGAAGATCATAGCTTTTTCGGTCATGTGAAAATATATGCACAATTTCAACATTATCAATGTCCCTCTCATTCACTTTCTTTAGTGAGTAATAAGTGACCATAGCTGATCCCTCTTGATCAATATCTTGCTGCATGATGTTACACTGATAGACCGAGTGCTTTGCCCATGCACTCAATGACAACAATTAGAAAATAGATTATGCCTCAGTGTAGCACTATAGTAACTGCTTCCAAACAGAGTAATGTCCAGATCAAAAAACGTTAACAACTTCCCCAATAAAAACGGACTTTCAGCTTTTAATTATTTATCAGTGCTACTCTTTCTTATATATATGCACAAGCGCTCATGTCCACAAAGATAATATATACAGCGCTATTATCCACTTTAACATATGCCCCAAGCTGCGGTGTATCTCTGTGTTTCACACTTAGGGATAATATGCAACGGCTTATGTCAAAAATATCAACATCAAGGTTATGAATCTTTCACTCCCAAGACATCAGTACCTCTCAGCTCCCTTCAATACCCCTCAACAATACCTCAGGCCCGGGATCTCTGCAACCGCTGTTCCGGACACCTGTCCGTCCATACCATGCGGATTCAGCGTGTTCTGTGTCCTCGCGTCAGTTGTGACGTCACTTCCTGGTTAACGGAATGCTGTAAGTAAATGGGGTAGCGAGTCTGAGGAAAAATACACAGATAAAACTGCAAGCCTTTTTCTTCACAGCTCCTGCTGTCTTGTCAAATATTAAGTGTTGGTCTCAAATGCCAATGATACACCGCATACCCTTGGTTTAGGCAATAAAGTGTGTCCATCCAAAGGGAGATGATGGGAAGGTCCAGACCGCAGTGCAGCCTCAGCTACTGACTTAGGCAATATTGCAAGGGATAAAGGAAAAAACGAAGTCGTCAGTAGCTGGTTTAAAAACCTTAGGTGGATGATAATAGAAAAGATACAGGCCCAGAGGAGGGGAGGAGACAAATATCAGGTCCTTTCGAGACAAGAAATGTACTGGATCTTCAGGCTTCAGACCAAGGTTCCTTTTGGTCTGAACTCTGAGTATGATTTTATAAATTACTGGAGCTGATTTTGTCTTTTCTCCCTCTTCTGGGTAAATCGAAAATTATAAGTAAGTGTTTGTATATATACATATATATAGACATGTGTATAGGAAATTGGGTAGTGAAGGCTATAAATACTGATGATAATAATGAGACAAATAAGATCAGAAGTGAGAAGCTAAAAGTTTGCATAGATTACTAGTGATTGTTTACCTCTATCTGCTTCAGGGACCTCCCTAAGACATTTTTTGAATATTCAAATTATCTTTAAATATCATTACCACCAATATCCTCTAAAGGTCTTATTTATTCATTTATTTATTTCATCCCTGATGAACAGGGGTGAACACATTTAGTGATAATATGATCTGATAGAACTATCTGGATGTTTAGGTAGATATATTTGTTTGGAATGATCTTTCAAATAATAATGATAATAAAAATGTTTTCTTCAAAAGAAAAAATATTTTCCTCCAAAAGTGTATTTTCTTTGGAAGGTGCATAAGGATATACTATTTTGTAGAGGGAACATTGCAAGTGTACATTGTTGATTGGGTGTACTAAAATTGTTAACATAGTTAGGAATTTATGTATTACATTTTGCATACAAAGTTTCAATGTTACTTTACCTTTGCATTTCCCAGAGTTTTGGACCAAGTGAAATCGATAGTTAACAGTTATAAGATTTATGCCATTTAAGCATAGGTTGTAAGAATGTATTAAATACAAATAAAATATTCTATTAGTCATAGCACAGGTCAGTATTAAGTGTATAGGAATTGATGTGATTGTACCTTTAAATTTAAATTGGTGTCCAGAATTTCCACCAATCATGCCCCAGAGGGGGGTTTTTAAGTTCAAATGTGTGCAGTGAATTTTAGGGACTATGAGTACGGCGTTTGCCGAAACATGTTAGTCTATTTTTCTTAAGGGTACATACCCTCCATGTTTTAGAGTTTTTTAAATAAAGAGACTTTTAATTTTTAAACCAGCTACTGACGACTTCATTTTTTCCTTTATGCCCTAATCTGCCGTCCCTAACATCGCCGCCACCTACCTACATTTATTAACCCTTAATCTGCTGCCCCCAACGTCGCCGCCACTATATTAGATGTATTAACCCCTAAACCTAAGTCTAACCTTAACCCTACCCCCCCAACTTAAATATAATTTAAATACTTCTAAATAAAATTACTACAATTAACTAAATAATTCATATTTAAAACTAAATACTTACCTATAAAATAAACCAGAAGCTAGCTACAATATAACTAATAGTTACATTGTATCTAGCTTAGGGTTTATTTTTATTTTACAGGCAACTTTGTATATTTTAACTAGGTAGAATAGTTATTAGATAGTTATTAACTATTTAATAACTTCCTAGTTATAAATAAAATAAATCATAACCTAAATTACAATTACACCTAACACTGCACTATAATTAAATTAATTTCCTAAATTAAATTAAATTAATTACAATAAAATAAAATAAACTAAAGTACAAAAAAACAAACACTAAATTGAAGAAAATAATAAAATAATTACAAGTTTTTTTAACTAATTAAACCTAATCTAACCCCCCTAATAAAATAAAAAAGCCCCCCAAAATAATAAAAATCCCTACCCTATACTAAATTACAAATAGCCCTTAAAAGGGCTTTTTGCGGGGCATTGCCCCAAAGTAATCAGCTCTTTTACCTGTAAAAAAAAAAATATAATACCCCCCAACATTAAAACCCACCACCCACACACCCAACCCTACTCTAAAACCCACCCAATCCCCCCTTAATAAAACCTAACACTAACCCCTTGAAGAAAACCCTACCTTGAGACGTCTTCACCCATCCAGGCTGAAGTGGTCCTCCAGACGGGCAGAAGTCTTTATCCAAGCCAGGAAGAAGAGGTCCTCCAGACGGGCAGAAGTCTTCATCCAGACGGCATCTTCTATCTTCATCCATCCGGAGCGGAGCGGGTCCATCTTCAAGACATCCGACATGGACCATCCTCTTCTGTCTTCATCCGACGACTAAATGACGGTAACTTTAAGTGACGTCATCCAAGGTGGCGTCCCTTCAATTCCGATTGGCTGATAGAATTCTATCAACCAATCGGAATTAAGGTAGAAAAAATTCTATTGGCTGATCCAATCAGCCAATAGGATTGAGCTTGCATTCTATTGGCTGATTGGAACAGCTAATAGAATGCAAGCTCAATCCTATTGGCTGATTGGATCAGCCAATAGGATTGAACTTCAATGCTATTGGCTGATTGCCATCTTGGATGACGTCACTTAAAGGTACCGTCATTTAGTCGTCGGATGAAGACAGTAGAGGATGCTCCGCATCGGATGTCTTGAAGATGGACCCGCTCTGCTCCGGATGGATGAAAATAGAAGATGCCGTCTGGATGAAGACTTCTGCCCGTCTGGAGGAACTCTTCTTCCCGGCTTGGATGAAGACTTCTGCCCGTCTGGAGGACCACTTCTGCCCGGTTGGGTGAAGACGTCTCAAGGTAGGGTGATCTTCAAGGGGTTAGTGTTAGGTTTTATTAAGGGGGGATTGAGTGGGTTTTAGAGTAGGGTTGGGTGTGTGGGTGGTGGGTTTTCATGTTGGGGGGTATTGTATTTTTTTTACAGGTAAAAGAGCTGATTACTTTGGGGCAATGCCCCGCAAAAAGCCCTTTTAAGAGCTATTTGCAATTTAGTATAGGGTAGGGATTTTATTATTTTGGGGGGCTTTTTTATTTTATTAGGGGGATTAGATTAGGTGTAATTAGTTTAAAAAAACTTGTAATTATTTTATTATTTTCTGCAATTTAGTGTTTGTTTTTTTGTACTTTATTTTATTTTATTGTAATTAATTTAATGTAGGGAATTAATTTAATTATAATGTAGTGTTAGGGGTAATTGTAACTTAGGTTAGGATTTATTTTACAGGTATATTTGTCTTTATTTAAACTAGGAAGTTATTAAATAGGTAATAACTATTTAATAACTATTTTACCTAGTTAAAATAAATACAAACTTGCCTGTAAAATAAAAATAAACCCTAAGCTAGCTACAATGTAACTATTAGTTAGATTGTAGCTAGCTTATGGTTTATTTTATAGGTAAGTATTAGTTTTAAATATGAATTATTTAGTTAATTGTAGTAATTTTATTTAGATGTATTAAAATATATTTAAGGTAGGGGGGTTAGGGTTAGACTTAGGTTTAGGGGTTAATACATTTTATATAGTGGCGGCGAAGTTGGGGGCGGCAGATTAGGGGTTAATAAATGTAGGTAGGTGGTGGCGATATTAGGGACGGCAGATTAGGGGTTAATAATATTTAACTAGTGTTTGTGATGCGGGAGTATGGCGGTTTAGGGGTTAATATATTTATTATAGTGGCGTGATCTCCGGTTCGGCAGATTACGGGTTAAATATTTTTATTTAGTGTTTGCGATGTGGGGGGGGGGCTCGGTTTAGGGTTAATAGGTAGTTTATGGGTGTTAGTGTACTTTTTAGCACTTTAGTTAAGAGTTTTATGTTACGGCGTTAGCCCATAAAACTCTTAACTACTGACTTTTAAATGCGGTTCCAGTCTTGACAGGAGAGGCTGTACCGCTCACTTTTAGGAACACTCGTAATACCGGCGTTATGCAAGTCCCATTGAAAATATGGGATACGCAATTGACGTAAGTGGATTTGCAGTATTTTAGAGTTGCGTAAAAAAAGATGAGCGGTACACCTGTACCTGAAAGACTCGTAATATCAGCGTTAGGAAAAAAGCAGCGTTGGGACCTCTCAACGCTGCTTTTTAAGGCTAACGCAAAACTCTTAATCTAGGTGAAAGCAAATTAACCCCTTAATGACCACAGCACTTTTCCATTTTCTGACCTTTGGGACCAAGGCTATTTTTACATTTCTGCAGTGTTTGTGTTTAGCTGTAATTTTACTCTTACTCATTTACTGTACCCACACATATTATATACCGTTTTTCTCACCATTAAATGGACTTTCTAAAGATACCATTATTTTCATCATATCTTATAATTTACTATAAAAAAAAATTATAAAATATGAGGAAAAAATGGAAAAAAACACACTTTTTCTAACTTTGACCCCCTAAAATCTGTTACACATCTACAACCACCAAAAAACACCCATGCTAAATAGTTTCCAAATTTTGTCCTGAGTTTAGAAATACCCAATGTTTACATGTTCTTTGCTTTTTTGCAAGTTATAGGGCAATAAATACAAGTAGCACTTTGCTATTTCCAAACCACTTTTTTTCAAACTTAGCGCTAGTTACATTGGAACACTGATATCTTCCAGGAATCCCTGAATATCCCTTAACATGTATATATTTTTTTTTAGAAGACATTCCAAAGTATTGATCTAGGCCCATTTTGGTATATTTCATGCCACCATTTCACCACCAAATGCGATCAAATAAAAAACATTGTTCACTTTTTCACACATTTTGTTACAAACTTTAGGTTTCTCACTGAATTTATTTACAAACAGCTTGTGCAATTATGGCACAAATGGTTGTAAATGCTTCTCTGGGATTCCCTTTTTTCATAAATAGCAGACATATATGGATTTGGTGTTGCTTTTTGGTAATTAGAAGGCCGCTAAATGCCACTGCGCACCACACGTGTATTATGCCCAGCAATGAAGGGGTTAATTAGGGAGCATGTAGGGAGCTTGTAGGGTTAATTTTAGCTTTATTGTAGTGTAGTAGACAACCCTAAGTATTGATCTAGGCCCATTTTGGTATATTTCATGCCACCATATCACCGCCAAATGCGATTAAATAAAAAAAAAAGTTAAATTTTTCACAATTTTAGGTTTCTCACTGAAATCATTTACAAACAGCTTGTGCAATTATGGCACAAATGGTTCTAAATGCTTCTCTGGGATCCCCATTGTTGATAAATAGCAGACTTACATGGCTTTGGCGTTGCTTTTTGGTAATTAGAAGGCCGCTAAATGCCGCTGTGCATCACACGTGTATTATGGCTAGCAGTGAAGGGGTTAATTAGGTAGCATGTAGGGAGCTTGCAGGGTTAATTTTAGCTTTAGTGTAGAGATCAGCCTCCCACCTGACACATTACACCCCCTGATCCCTCCCAAACAGCTCTCTTCCCTCCCCCACCCCACAATTGTCCCCGCCATGTTAAGTACTGGCAGAAAGTCTGCCAGTACTAAAAAAAAAAAGCTATCTTTGATAAAAAAAATAAATAAAAAAAGGCATATTTACATATGCTGCTCTGGAGGATCCCCCCTTAGCCCCCAACCTCCCTGATACCCTCCAAACAGCTCTTTAACCATCCCCCTCTAATTTATTAGTAGCCATCTTTGGTACTGGCAGCTGTCTGCCAGTACCCAGTTTATAGTAAAACATTTGTTTTTATTATTTTTTTTTAATATTTTTCTGTAGTGTAGCTTGCCCCCCCCCAAAAGACCAACCCCCCCACCCCCTCCCAGATCTATTAGATCGATATACTTTAGATATTTTTGGCCCTCACTGCCACTTTTTTGCACATCATTTTTCTGTAGTGTAGCGGTTCCCACCCACTCCCTACCCGTGCGCGCGCCCCCGTGCGCGCGCCCCCGCGCGCCCCCGGCGTTGCCGCCCACGATCCCGCCCCCCTCCACATTATACGGCCCATCGATGGCCACCCACCCGCCTCCCAGACTGGCTCCCACCCACCAACGAAACCGGCCATCGATGTCCGGTGCAGAGAGGGCCACAGAGTGGCTCTCTCTGCATCGGATGGCCAAGGGGGGTTATTGCAGGATGCCTCGATGTTGAGGCATCACTGCAATAACCGGAAAGCAGCTGGAAGCGAGCAGGATCGCTTCCAGCTGCTTTCTAGACCGAGGACGTACGCCATACGTCCTCAGGCGTTAAGTGTATTTTTTTTGAGGATGTATGGCGTACGTCCTTGGTCGTTAAGGGGTTAAATAATGGCAAAATGAACATATCATGACCACATTAACCACTTTTGTAGAAATAATTTCATATATTTAAAAAAAACAATAAGCCACAAACTGAATATTTATGTGTATGTACAGTATGTATGTATGTATAATATATATATATATATATTAGACATGTGCATAACACAGTTTTGTTAACTGCCGAATGCAGAAGAAGGCAGCCTCTTATGGAATTCGGCTCTTTTGGAGCCGTATTTCTTCTTGTGAAAGTGCAGCACACTAAGATGTGGATTTTGACTGGGTACACATCTCATGTCACTGTAAAACTCACAGCCCTAGATGCTTACAGACAGCTGTACAACTCCCAGCAACTCAGGCTAGGGAAAACCTTGACGTGGTCCTGGGCTTAAACCCTTTGGCCAAATGCTGTAACTAACTTCCATTTTTGCTTTTAGTCTTGCTGTGTACTTGCAAGAGGGTGCCACACTTTTTGTATGTGTTATCTATCTATCTATCTATCTATCTCTCTGTCTTTCTGTTATCTATGTTTGTGTTTGTACATGTGTGTGTATGGGGGCACTTGCTTACACTTTACTCTGAGATCAGCTGATTTCTACGTACACCAAAGTCTTGGTTAAATCTAATACGGCTAGATTAGAGTTGTGCATTAGGGTAAAAAAGCAGCGTTAAGAGGTCCTAACGCTGCTTTTTTACGCCCGCTGGTATTACGAGTCTTAAAGGTTTACGGTCACCGCACACTTCTTTGGCCTTACCGCGAAACGACTTACGTAAACTTTGTAAATACTTTTTTCTATGGGACTTCCATAGTGCCAGTATTACGAGCCTGTCCTGTGAGGCCAAAAAGTGAGCGGTACACCCTACCCCGTTAAGAGTCCTAACGCATTTAAAAGTCAGTAGTTAAGAGTTTTATGGTACAACCCCGTAACATAAAACTCATAACTAAAGTGCTAAAAAGTACACTAACACCCATAAACTACCTATTAACCCCTAAACCGAGGCCCTCCCGCATCGCAAACACTAAAATAAAATTTTTAACCCCTAATCTGCCGCCCCCAACATCGCCGCCACTATAATAAACATATTAACCCCTAAACCGCCGCACTCCCGCCTCGCAAACAATAGTTAAATATTATTAACCCCTAATCTGCCGTCCCTAACATTGCCGCCACCTACCTACATTTATTAACCCCTAATCTGCCGCCCCCAACGTCGCCGCCACTATACTAAATGTATTAACCCCTAAATCTAAGTCTAACCCTAACCCTAACACCCCCTAACTTAAATATAATTTAAATAAGTCTAAATAAAATTACTATCATTAACTAAATTATTCCTATTTAAAACTAAATACTTACCTATAAAATAAACCCTAAGATAGCTACAATATAACTAATAGTTACATTGTATCTAGCTTAGGGTTTATTTTTATTTTACAGGCAAGTTTGTATTTATTTTAACTAGGTACAATAGTTATTAAATAGTCATTAACTATTTAATAAATACCTAGCTAAAATAAATACAAAAGTACCTGTAAAATAAAACCTAACCTAAGTTACACTAACACCTAACACTACACTATAATTAAATAAATTAACTAAATTAAATACAATTTACCTAAATTAAATTAAATTAGCTAAAGTACAAAAAACAAACAAACACTAAATTACAGAAAATAATAAACAAATTACAGATATTTAAACTAATTACACCTAATCTAATAGCCCTATCAAAATAAAAAAAGCCCCCCCAAAATAAAAAAAACCCTAGCCTAAACTAAACTACCAATAGCCCTTAAAAGTCTTTTGCGGCGCATTGCCCCAAAGTAATCAGCTCTTTTACCTGTAAAAAAAAATACAAACAACCCCCCCAACAGTAAAACCCACCACCCACACAACCAACCCCCCAAATAAAATACTATCTAAAAAAACCTAAGCTCCCCATTACCTTGTTCCAATCAGCCAATAGAATGCGAGCTCAATCCTATTGGCTGATTGGATCAGCCCATAGGATTGAACTTCAATTCTATTGGCTGATTGCATCAGCCAATAGGATTTTTTCTACCTTAATTCCGATTGGCTGATAGAATTCTATCAGCCAGTCGGAATCTAAGGGACGCCATCTTGGATGACGTCACTTAAAGGTACCTTCATTCGTCTTTAGTCGTCGGATGAAGAGGATGCTCTGCATCGGATGTCTTGAAGATGGACCTGCTCCGCCCCGGATGGATGAAGATAGAAGATGCCGTCTGGATGAAGACTTCTGCCCGTCTATAGGACCACTTCGCCCGGCTTGGATGAAGACTTCTCCCGGCTTCGTTGAGGACTTCAGCCCGGCAGACTTCTCCCGGTAAGTCGATCTTCAGGGGGTTAGTGTTAGTTTTTTTTTAAGGGTGTATTGGCTGGGTTTTATTTTTAGGTTAGAGTTTGGGCCTGCAAAAGAGCTAACTGCCCTTTTAAGGGCAATGCCCATCCAAATGCCCTTTTCAGGGTAATGGGGAGCTTAGGTTTTTTATTATTAGTATTTTATTTGGGGGGTTGGTTGTGTGGGTGGTGGGTTTTACTGTTGGGGGGGTTATTTGTATTATTTTTTTTCAGGTAAAAGAGCTGATTACTTTGGGGTAATGCCCCGCAAAAGGCCCTTTTAAGGGCTATTGGTAGTTTAGTTTAGGCTAGGGTTTTTTTTGTGGGGGGCTTTTTTATTTTGATAGGGCTATTAGATTAGGTGTAATTAGTTTAAAAATCTTGTAATTTGTTTATTATTTTCTGTAATTTAGTGTGTTTTTTTTTTTTGTACTTTAGCTAATTTAATTTAATTGATTTAATGGTTGTTAATTTAGTTAATTTATTTAATTATAGTGTAGTGTTAGGTGTTAGTGTAACTTAGGTTAGGTTTTATTTTACAGGTACTTTTGTATTTATTTTAGCTAGGTAGTTATTAAATAGTTAATAACTATTTAATAACTATTGTACCTAGTTAAAATAAATACAAAGTTGCCTGTAAAATAAAAATAAACCCTAAGCTAGCTACAATGTAACTATTAGTTATATTGTAGCTAGCTTAGGGTTTATTTTATAGGTAAGTATTTAGTTTTAAATAGGAATAATGTAGTTAATGATAGTAATTTTCTTTATATTTATTTAAATTATATTTAAGTTAGGGGGTGTTAGGGTTAGGGTTAGACTTAGGTTTAGGGGTTAATACATTTAGTATAGTGGCGGCTACGTTGGGGGCGGCAGATTAGGGGTTAATAATATTTAACTAATGTTTGTGAGGTGGTTTAGGGGTTAATATGTTTATTATAGTGGTGGCGATGTTGGGGCGGCAGATTAGGGGTTAATAAGTGTAGGTAGGTTGCGGCGACATTGGGGGCAGCGGATTAGGGGTTCATAAGTATAATATAGGTGGCAGCGGTGTCTGGAGCGGCAGATTAGGGGTTTAAAAGTATAATGCAGGTGACGGCGATGTCGGGGGCGGCAGATTAGGGGTTAATAAGTGTAAGATTAGGGGTGTTTAGACTCGGGGTTCATGTTAGGGTGTTAGGTGTAGACATAACTTTTATTTCCCCATAGGAATCAATGGGGCTGCATTACTGAGTTTTACGCTAATTTTTTGCAGGTGTTAGACTTTTTCTCAGCCGGCTCTCCCCGTTGATCCCTATGGGGAAATCGTGCACGAGCACATACGACCAGCTCACCGCTGACTTAAGCAGCGCTGGTATTGGAGTGCGGTAATGAGCAAAATTTTGCTCAACGCTCACTTCTTGCCTTTTAACGACGGGTTTGTTAAAACTCGTAATACCAGCGCTGTAGGTAAGTGAGCGGTGAGAGAAAACTGCTCGTTAGCACCACATAGCCTCTAATGCAAAACTCGTAATCTGGGCCTTAGAAAGGGAAAACAGGTTCAAATCTTATGGCACTTCAGCATCAAAATAATGACAAGTTGTTTGATATTTATCCCTTTCCCTTTTTCAATGTAATGATTTATTGAATGTCTGCTTTCTAAGCTTTAGACATTATAGACAATTGCTGTATTATTATTCTGCTGACCACACACAATGTCAGTAGCTTTCTTTGAGCTATATCCAATTTATAAATATTTTGTTTTGCACATGAGTTGAAGCTGACTGAAAAGACAGTAAATCATGTTGTGACTGTATGATTGGTTCTATTATTACACAAATCAGTGGTTCCCACTAAACATACAATGCTTAAAGTAAAGCAATATCCTTACTGGATTTTGTTCCACCAGCTGTACTCTGTCAGTATGCTCTATCTTATGTTGCTATGGGAATTCACCATAGCAATGACCCAGTCAGCAAGGAAGAAGGAACATGTCACATCCGCTGTACCAGGCAGACTGTGACTGCTAGATCATCGTCTCGTCTTGAAGGTAAAGGATAGGCTTAGCAGGACCAGCAGACATCACCTATGGGGCATAGAAAACAGTGCAGCTAACACTGTGCAAGTAATGTGCCATTAATTAGACATTGCCCAGTTATTGTTCTCATGAAATATGAGCTATGTTTGGTTTAGGGTTCTTCAAACTTTTTTCCCCAAGACCCAGTGCAATGATAACACATACTTTCACAACCCTATTTTTATGCTGGGTCTGAAAATTTCTAAAGTAATATACAAGATAGCTGTAATTTGTTTGCAAAGTGACTGTGATGTGTTTGTACTTTATTCCTGATTGTAGTCAAACTTGAAAGTGTTTTGTAGGTAATAACACACTCTCATACAACAGACACTCATACAACACACACACACACACACTCCCATATAACACACCACACACACTCCCATATAACACACACACACACACACACCACACACTCTCATACAACACACACACACACAAACTCTCATACAACACACACCACACACACAAAACACACACACACACTCAAATTAACACACACACCACACACTCTCATACAACACACACACACCACATACACTTTCATATAACACACACACCACACATTCTCATACAACACTCACACACTCTCATACAGCACACACACCACACACACTCACATACAACACACACACACTCCCATATAACACACCACACACACTCTCATACAACACACACACACTCATATAACGCACACACACCACACACACTCATACAACACACACACACACACTCTCATACAACACACACACACACTCAAATTAACACACACACCACACACTCTCATACAACACACACACACAACATACACTTTCATATAACATACACACCACACACTCTCATACAACACTCACACACTCTCATACAGCAACAGCACACACACCACACACACTCAAATACAACACACACCCCACACATACTCTCATACAACAAACTCACACTCTCATACAACACACCACACACACTCTCATACAAAACACACACACACACACACACACACACACTCATACAACACACTCATACAACACACACACACACACCACGCACTCTCATATAACACACACACCACACACTCTCATACAACACACACACACCACACACTCTCTCATAAAACACACACTCTCATACAACACACACACACACACACCACGCACTCTCATATAACACACACACCACACACTCTCTCATAAAACACACACCACACACACTCTCATACAACACACACACTCTCATACAACACACACACTCTCATACAGCACACACACCACACACTCTCTCATAAAACACACACCACACATACAACACACACACTCTCATACAACACACACTACACACACTCTCATACAACACACACCACACACTCTCATACAACACACACCACGCACTCTCATACAACACACACACACCACACACTCTCTCATAAAACACACACCACACACACTCTCATACAACACACACACACATCACACACACTCTCATACAACACACACACACCACAACAACACACACACAAGTCATGACCCAGTAAATATGTTGTTGTGACCCAGTAATGGGTCCGACATGAGGTTTGAAGAACTGTGGCTTAGGTGAACTGCCTGACAAACTCCTGGGGCTGGCTGGTGTATTCTGTGAGTGCAATGCAGCAGAAGCAACCACATAAAACTTAAAGATGATTGTAAAGCTGTGAATAGCTGCTTGATATTAAACTAGAGGAAACTGTGCCTATCTAACAACTTGCTGAAATTGCATAGGAGATAACAATCATTTGTATAGTTTCTCAGACAATTAAGTTAACTTATAACAGGGAAGAGGGGTCAAAAGTGAAATTTGCATGGGTACATTTCAATTTTAAATGAATGCAATTTTACATTATGCTTCCATTAGCAAAAATCCTTCTAGTAAACGTTATTACTGTTTTTCTGCGGCATATGCACATATGCTGTGAGGGTCCGTGCACCATTATTCAAGCTTAGCGAGCTGGCGGTGGTGTTTATTTCATCTGTGGACACTTAATTTGTGTCATACAAGCCACTCTTGACTATAAGAATGTCTGGTGTTTGAATACTGGTGCACTAAGCCCTCACAGCATATGTGCGTATGCTGCTGAAAAAACAGTAATAGCTTTTACTAGAAGCATTTTTGCCAATGAAAGGATTTTAAAAATAATGCTTCTATTTAACACTAAAATGCACCTGCTTTCTATCCCTTTAATGAAATAAACTCCAAGCTGTAGTTTAGTAATGACATGACTTTGTATACATTCTTTATAATGTGTATAATAAAACCATTACAATTTATATTACCATTTAGATTTAATGTGTTTTTTCCATTTGTAGTAGATCTTGAATACTAATAATGGCATTGGCTGGTGTCACAAGTCTTCTGTGCATGATGATCGTGGGTGCCATAGGGTTTGTCTCAGTGAGCGGGAACATTGGTGGATCCCATCCAGGACAAGGAAGCCTGATACCAGCTGAAAGTATGCATAATATGAATGTCAAGCTAATAATGCTTTTAGTAGCACTTAAAGGGGCATTACACAATTGCATGGGTAAATTAATCTCAATTGGTTCAACATAAATTGCATTACTATTTTTAATTTTCCTACATTTTTTTGAGTGTTTACCTCTATGTTTTACACTTGACTCAAATCTATCCTTCGTCCCCCACATCTAATCGCTTTCTTCATCCTGCCACAATCACCTACGCAATATTTCCAAGAGTTGCCTATTTCTGAGCAATAACACTGCAAAGCAAATAATCCAGCCCCTTGTTATTTCCCGACTTGACTACTGCAATAACCTACTTACTGCCCTTCCTCTTTCCCGCCTCTCCCCCTTCAATCTATCCTAAATGCCTCTGCCAGGCTAATCCACCTTTCCCGTCGCTCTGTATCTGCTGCACCTCTCTGGGAGTCCCTTCATTGGCTCACCATTCACAGCAGAATTAAATTAAAAATTCTCACCACAAAGCTCTCACCAACACCGCTCCCCACTATCTATCCTCTCTAATCAACAAGTCCTCTCTATCCTCTCTAATCAACTATCTATCCTCTCTAATCGTCCTGTCAGGCTTTCCCCTAATTTTTCTTCTTTTAAATGCTCCCTGAAGACTTTTTTTGTTCAGAGAAGCCTACCACCCAACTCAATAATAAATTAATTTCACTTACCTAACATTTCCCTCATCTAACTCTGCATTGACATCTTTCTCAATCTTGCAGTCCTCACCTCCTGCTTCTCAACCTCCTACCCTTCTATACTAGATTGTAACTTAACTTACCACAGGAATAGGATCCTTAATTCCTCCTGTATGTGTTTGTAAAATGTTGTCTTGTCTCTTGCAAGTTATATAACATTGTTTTATTTAATTAAATTGTACCCATGAAAAGCGCTGCGGAATATGTTGGCGCTTTATAAATAAAGTATAAAAATAATATGTGTTTTTATTGCAACCCATCAGGTTTTGATTTACTTTTACTTGGTTTAACCACGGCAACCTTCTTTGAGCTAGATTACAAGTGGAGCAGTAATAACTGCTCCCGCTCGAGCGTTAACAATGCTAGAAGTTAACTTATTGCACGAGTCTGGTTGCGTTCGCATGAAACCCGACACACAAACAGTTAACCAGAGGAAACTGAGTTTGCAATATCACAGTAACCCCTTTGAATTCAATGGAGCAGCGATGTTTAAAAAACGTAACACCTACACTCATGCTTTAACCCCATCACAATAAACCCCCTTCTCTAATAACCCGTAAACTGCCAAACCCCCATCACAAACTACCCTTCAACACTATTAACTCCTAAACTGCCACACCTCCACAGCAATAAGCTCCCTACACTATTAATCCCTAAACTGCCCCACACCTCATTACAATAAACTCCCTACATTACTACTAACCCCTAAACTGCCACAGCCCCACTGCAATAAGCTCCCTACACTATGATACCCCTAAACCGCCACACACCCCATCACTATAAACTCCCTAAACTATTAACCCCCGAAACCGCCACATATCCAACCACAATAACCACCTACTCTATTAACCTCTAAACTTCCATTACTCCAACGCAATGCACTCATGCTTTAACCCCATCACAATAAACCCCCTTCTCTAATAACCCGTAAACTGCCAAACCCCCATCACAAACTACCCTTCAACACTATTAACTCCTAAACTGCCACACCTCCACAGCAATAAGCTCCCTAACCTATTAACCCCCTAACCACCACAACCCCATCACAAACTACCCCCTAACCCAGGTGTGGGCAGATTTTTGTAAGGCAAGGGTTACCTCTAATTTTATTCCAAGTGACGTGATCACCTAACTAAAAAAAAACACCAGTTGGTGGCTGAAAATTGTATTTTTGCCACAAATAAGATCTGCTGGCTGAAAATTGTATTCTTGCCACAACTTATAAAGCTTTAAAAATCAGCCACGCTTTTTAATAATAAATACAGCCGCGCATTTTACTTACTGCGAGAGCTCTCTGTTTACGTCATGCTGGGACCATCAATCAACCTTATCTGTGTACCGCGCCTGCGTATAAATAAGTAGTCTCACAATTAAGACGGCTCAAGTCTAGGGCTATCGGAGTAGTCAAGCCTGGAACACATGGGAAACCCACAGCTCAGGTACAATGATGACAATGAGCTATTCTCAGTCAATCATAGACAGACTCATTCTACAATGTAATTTTATTGGCTGGACGCCATGTCAGGTTGATTAGAGGGCAGGTCCTGTTGGCTGCTCTCCATCCGTCCGCTACTAGCTGAAGACTACTGCAAATAGTTGGGATAGTGACAGCTGCAGGACCTGCAGGCTCTGTACCGCTTTACACAGCAACCAGAGACTGGTATAGCAGCAACAGCACTGACCTGCATAATCTGGGGACAAAAAATTCTGGGGACAGAAAGCTGCAGATACTAGCACAAAGTATAGATAATAGTGTGTCAGAGAAAGTCTCAGAGAGCAGCATCAACGCCTGGTACAGAGTAATTAAAAGAACCAGAGGGGAGTAACAGACCCTGGGAGAAAAAACATCACCAGACCATTCACCCAGCAGAGCCTGAAAAAAGTAACGGAGGACAGAACTAGAAAGTAGCAGCAGAATATCAGACAGAGCAGGACCTGGAACTGCCAAACCCAGGGATACCGAGCAGCATCTCAGCCTGGCGCTTGTGACAAAAAGTAGGAGAGTCTGGGACAGGCAGTAACTAAAGCTGGGGCAGCGAGTTCAGCTACAGCCACGTCGTGCATGCTGAAGTACACTTACCTCCATCATAGACTCACTCGCCGATTTCAAAAGTCTGCATAAGAGAAACATTACTCATACATCTATGGTGGTGAGGCTCTTCACTCAGAATCTAGATGTGTGAGAAATCTTTCTCTTATTATGCAGACTTTTCAAATCTTCCAGGAGGTCACCTCAAAATTCACTCGTGGTTCACTGGTAGACCGCAATCTACCTCTTGCCCACCCCTGCCCTAACCTATTAACCCCCTAACAGTCACAACCCCCATCACAAACTATCCCTAACCTATGTACCCCCTAACCTCCTAACAGCTAACCCCTCCCCAAAGCTTTCATGCTATTGGCTGATTTGAATTTGGATTTGAAAATCAGCCAACAAAAATGCAAGGGCACCCCTATATAAGGGAAGCTTCAGTGTGCTGCGGTAAAAGCATGAAGATACATTGGAAAGAAGAAGGTGCCGCAACATCTCTGAGGACCACCAGAGAAGACTAAAGAGGACCTGATGACCACTACAATGGACCCGCAACTGCCCACCTAAGGAGCCATATTCAAGTTCGTCAGTACAAACTTTGTGGTTTAGCGTTTTTTTGGGGGGTCTTTTTATTTTTTATCTTTTTTATTTTGCAAAATAACTAAGGGCCAGATTATGGGGGGTAGTTATCAACGTGTCAACTTTCCTGCCTTCGCCGGCCCAATACGCCCGCCTAAGCTCGCCTCACATCGCCGCCGTGGACCTGAAAAAAGTTATCAAGTAAAGCTGTCAAAAAGCCGCGGGGCGATGAGCAGCGGACTGTGAGAGTTATCACTCATCCGATCTCGCTGCTCTTCGGCTTTTTTACAGCTTTCTTGCTAGCCTGTCACTAAGCACTCACACTAAACTACAGTGTTCTACCCCCTATACCCCCCCGGAGCCCCCCGCAACTAAATAAAGTTACTAACCCCTAAACCGCCGCTCCTAGACCCCGCCGCAAGTCTTATAAATGTATTAACCCCTAAACCGCAGCTCCTGGACACCGCTGCCACCTACATTATACCTAGTAACCCCTATCCTGCCCCCCCTATACCGTTGCCCTCTATAATAAAGTTATTAACCCCTATCCTGCTGATCCCGCACCTCGCCGCAAATAAATAAATAGTTTAACCCCTAAACCGCCGCTCCCTGAACCCGCCGCAACCTATAATAAATTTATTAACCCCTATCCTGCTCCCCACTACACCGCCGCCACTGTAATAAAATTATTAACCCCTAAACCTAAGTCTAACACCAACCCTAACACCCCCCTAACTTAAATATTAATTAAATAAATCTAAATAATATTTCTATTATTAACTAAGTTAATCCTATTTAAAACTAAATACCTACCTATAAAATAAACCCTAATATAGCTACAATATAAATAATAATTATATTGTAGCTATCTTAGGATTTATTTTTATTTTACAGGTACCTTTCAATTTATTTTAACTAGGTACAATAGCTATTAAATAGTTATTAACTATTTAAGGGCTTACCTAGCTAAAATAAAGAGAAATGTACCTGTAAACTAAAAACTAACCTAAGTTACAATTACACCTAACACTACACTATACTTTAATAAATTATTCCTATTTAAAACTAAATACTTACCTGTAAAATAAACCCTAAGATAGCTACAATATAATTAATAATTACATTTTAGCTATCTTAGGATTTATATTTATTTTACAGGTAACTTTGTATTTATTTTAGCAAGTTAAAATAGTTATTAAATAGTTATTAACTATTTAATAACTACCTAGCTAAAAGAAATACAAAATTACCTGTAAAATAAATCCTAACCTAAGTTACAATTAAACCTAACACTACACTATCATTACATTAATTAAATAAATTAACTACAAATAACTACAATTAAATACAATTGCATAAACTAACTAAAGTACAAAAAATGAAAAAGCTAAGTTACAAATAATAAAAAAAATAAGTTACAAACATTTAAAAAAATATTACATCAATTTTAAGCTACTTACACCTAATCTAAGCCCCCTAATAAAATAACAAACCCCCCCAAAATAAAAAAATGCCCTACCCTATTCTACATTTAAAAAGTTCAAAGCTCTTTTACCTTACCAGCCCTTAAAAGGGCCTTTTGTGGGGGCATGCCCCAAAGAATTCAGCTCTTTTGCCTGTAAAAGAAAAATACAACCCCCCCACACTAAAACCCACCACTCACATACCCCTAATCTAACCCAAACCCCCCTTAAAATAACCTAACACTAATCCCCTGAAGATCATCCTACCTTGAGTCGTCTTCACTCAGCCGAGCAGCGATGGAACCGAAGAGGACATCCGGAGCGGCAGAAGTGATCATCCAAGGGGCGCTGAAGAAATCTTCCATCCGATGAAGTGATCCTCCAATCAGCCAATCAGATTGAGCTTGCATTCTATTGGCTGTTCCGATCAGCCAATAGAATGCGAGCTCAATCTGATTGGCTGACTGGATCAGCCAATCGGATTGAACTTGAATCTGATTGGCTGATTCAATCAGCCAATCAGATTTTTCCTACCTTAATTCCGATTGGCTGATAGAATCCTATCAGCCAATCGGAATTGAAGGGACGCCATCTTGGATGACGTCCCTTAAAGGAGCCTTCATTCGTCGGTAGTCCGTCGGGAAAGAAGGATGTTCCGCGTCGGTGGGATGAAGATTCAAGACCCGGCTTGGAAGATGACCTCGCCCGGATAGAAGACTTCTTCAGCGCCTCTTGGAAGATGACCTCGCCCGGATGGAAGATTTAATCAGCGCCGATTGGAGGATCACTTCATCGGATGGAAGATTTCTTCAGCGCCCCTTGGATGATCACTTCTGCCGCTCCGGATGTCCTCTTCGGTTCCATCGCTGCTCGGCTGAGTGAAGACGACTCAAGGTAGGATGATCTTCAGGGGATTAATGTTAGGTTATTTTAAGGGGGGTTTGGGTTAGATTAGGGGTATGTGGGTGGTGGGTTTTAATGTTGGGGGGGTTGTATTTTTCTTTTACAGGCAAAAGAGCTGAATTCTTTGGGGCATGCCCCCACAAAAGGCCCTTTTAAGGGCTGGTAAGGTAAAAGAGCTTTGAACTTTTTTAATGTAGAATAGGGTAGGGCATTTTTTTTATTTTGGGGGGGTTTGTTATTTTATTAGGGGGCTTAGATTAGGTGTAAGTAGCTTAAAATTGTTGTAATATTTTTTTAAATGTATGTAACTTATTTTTTTTATTTTTTGTAACTTAGCTTTTTTTATTTTTTGTACTTTAGTTAGTTTATGTAATTGTATTTAATTGTAGTTATTTGTAGTTAATTTATTTAATTAATGTAATGATAGTGTAGTGTTAGGTTTAATTGTAACTTAGGTTAGGATTTATTTTACAGGTAATTTTGTATTTATTTTAGCTAGGTAGTTATTAAATAGTTAATAACTATTTAATAACTATTCTAACTAGCTAAAATAAATACAAAGTTACCTGTAAAATAAATATAAATCCTAAGATAGCTACAATGTAATTATTAATTACATTGTAGCTATCTTAGGCCTAGATTTGGAGTTTGGCGGTAAAAGGGCTGTTAACGCTCCGCGGGCTTTTTTCTGGCCGCACCATAAAATTAACTCTGGTATCGAGAGTTCAAACAAATGCTGCGTTAGGCTCCAAAAAAGGAGCGTAGAGCATTTTTACCGCAAATGCAACTCTCGATACCAGCGGTGCTTACGGACGCGGCCAGCCTCAAAAACGTGCTCGTGCACGATTCCCCCATAGGAAACAATGGGACTGTTTGAGCTGAAAAAAAACCTAACACCTGCAAAAAAGCAGCGTTCAGCTCCTAACGCAGCCCCATTGTTTCCTATGGGGAAACACTTCCTACGTCTGCACCTAACACTCTAACATGTACCCCGAGTCTAAACACCCCTAGCCTTACACTTATTAACCCCTAATCTGCCGCTCCGTAAACCGCCGCAACCTACGTTATCCCTATGTACCCCTAATCTGCTGCCCTAACATCGCCGACCCCTATATTATATTTATTAACCCCTAATCTGCCCCCCCTCAACGTCGCCGACACCTGCCTACACTTATTAACCCCTAATCTGCCGAGCGGACCTGAGCGCTACTATAATAAAGTTATTAACCCCTAATCCGCCTCACTAACCCTATCATAAATAGTATTAACCCCTAATCTGCCCTCCCTAACATCGCCGACACCTACCTTCAATTATTAACCCCTAATCTTCCGAGCGGAGCTCACCGCTATTCTAATAAATGTATTAACCCCTAACGCTAAGTCTAACCCTAACACTAACACCCCCATAACTTAAATATAATTTACATCTAACGAAATTAATTAACTCTTATTAAATAAATGATTCCTATTTAAAGCTAAATACTTACCTGTAAAATAAATCCTAATATAGCTACAATATAAATTATAATTACATTGTAGCTATTTTAGGATTAATATTTATTTTACAGGCAACTTTGTAATTATTTTAACTAAGTACAATAGCTATTAAATAGTTAAGAACTATTTAATAGCTACCTAGTTAAAATAATAACAAATTTACCTGTAAAATAAATCCTAACCTAAGATATAATTAAACCTAACACTACCCTATCAATAAAATAATTAAATAAACTACCTACAATTACCTACAATTAACCTAACACTACACTATCAATAAATTAATTAAACACAATTGCTACAAATAAATACAATTAAATAAACTAGTACAAAAAATAAAAAAGAACTAAGTTACAAAAAATAAAAAAATATTTACAAACATAAGAAAAATATTACAACAATTTTAAACTAATTACACCTACTCTAAGCCCCCTAATAAAATAACAAAGCCCCCCAAAATAAAAAATTCCCTACCCTATTCTAAATTAAAAAAGTTACAAGCTCTTTTACCTTACCAGCCCTGAACAGGGCCCTTTGCGGGGCATGCCCCAAGAATTTCAGCTCTTTTGCCTGTAAAAGAATAAATACAATACCCCCCCCCCAACATTACAACCCACCACCCACATACCCCTAATCTAACCCAAACCCCCCTTAAATAAACCTAACACTAAGCCCCTGAAGATCTTCCTACCTTGTCTTCACCATACCAGGTTCACCGATCCGTCCTGGCTCCAACATCTTCATCCAACCCAAGCGGGGGTTGGCGATCCATCATCCGGTGCTGAAGAGGTCCAGAAAAGGCTCCAAAGTCTTCCTCCTATCCGGCAAGAAGAGGACATCCGGACCGGCAAACATCTTCTCCAAGCGGCATCTTCAATCTTCTTCCATCCGGTGCGGAGCGGGTCCATCTTGAAGCAGGCGACGCGGATCCATCCTCTTCTTCCGTTGTCTCCCGACTAATGACGGTTCCTTTAAGGGACGTCATCCAAGATGGCGTCCCTCGAATTCCGATTGGCTGATAGGATTCTATCAGCCAATCGGAATTAAGGTAGGAATTTTCTGATTGGCTGATGGAATCAGCCAATCAGAATCAAGTTCAATCCGATTGGCTGATCCAATCAGCCAATCAGATTGAGCTCGCATTCTATTGGCATTCTATTGTGCCGCCACACACGCTTGACACCATCTGAACAAAATAAGTTTATTTTGCTCTCATAAGACCATAGGCCATGGTTCCAGTAATCCATGTCCTTAGTCTGCTTGTCTTCAGCAAACTGTTTGCGGGCTTTCTTGTGCATCATTTTTAGAAGAGGCTTCCTTCTGGGACGACAGCCATGCAAACCAATTTAATGCAGTGTGCTGCATATGGTCTGAGCACTGACAGGCTGACCCCCCACCCCTTAAACCTCTGCAACAATGCTGGCAGCACTCATACGTCTATTTCCCCAACTTCTGGATATGACGCTGAGCACATGAACTCAACGTCTTTGATCGACCATGGTGAAGCCTGTTCTGAGTGGAACCTGTCCTGTGAAACCGCTGTATGGTCTTGCCCACCGTGCTGCAACTCAGTTTCAGGGTCTTGGCAATATTCTGAAAGGCCAAAGCCGTCTTTAAGTAGGGCAACAATTTTTTTTTCAGATCCTCAGAGAGTTCTTTGCCATGAGGTGCCATGGTGAATTTCCAGTGACCAGTATGAGAGAGTGTGAGAGCGATAACACCAAATTTAACACACCTGCTCCCCATTCACACCTGAGACCTTGTAACACTAACGAGTCACATGGTACCGGGGAGGGAAAATGGCTAATTGGGCCTAATTTGGACATTTACACTTAGGGTGTACTCACTTTTGTTGTTATACAGGCTGTATACTCACTACTTTACATTGTAGCAAAGTGTCATTTCTTCAGTGTTGTCACATGAAAAGATATAAAATATTTACAAAAATGTGAGGGGTGTACTCACTTTTGTGAGATACTGTACATACATATACATGTCTAAAAACATATATACACATATGTACACATATGTAGACATATATAGAAGTGCATTGGAGCCCTTTGCTGTTAAGTAGATGAAAACATGCAAAAGCATATTTATGCAATATTCATATTTTATAAAGGCTTTAACTATGTATTTACTGTAAATATTTCACATTCCTATGTTCTGCACATAGCAGAATATTTTCTAAATATTTCTAAATAGATATTCCTATATATATCTATATATATCTATACCTATTTATAATCATCTATATGCAGTCATGGCCCTAAACTATTGGCACCCCAATAATGAACCACTTTAGGCAGAAAAATGTTGCAATTAGAAATGTTTAGGCATTCTCATGTTTATTTCTTTTGTTTGTATTGGTTTGTGATGTGCCTGTAATTTGTAATTAAACTCACCTGTATCAATTAACAGGTTCTGACAATATAGAAATCACACCGGCAACCAGTTAAAATGGTGAAAAATTGACCCAACCTTTCTGTTGTATGTCTCTTTGTGCCACACTGAGCATGGAGAAGAGAAATAGCAGCAAATAATTGTCTGAGGATTTAAGAACAAAAATTGTGGAAAAGCATGGACAATCTCAAGGTTACAAGTCCATCTCTAGAGATCTTAATGTTCATTTGTCCACTGTGCGCAACATTGTCAAGAAGTTTACAGCCTATGCACTGCAGCTAATCTCCCTGGAAAATAAAGGATTTTACGAATGGTGGATAAAGAATCTCGATCAACATCCAGACAAATTCAAGCTGACCTTCTGGCACAGGGTACAAATGTGTCAGCTCACACTATATGTCGCCATCTGAATGAAAAGGGACGCTATGGTAGGAGACCCAGGAGGACCCCACTGCTGACACAAAAACATAAAAAATCCAGACTGGTGTTTGCCAAAACTTACCTGAGGAAGCCAAAATCCTTTTGGGAGAATGTGTTGTGGACAGACTAAACAAAATTACAGCATTTTGGTAAAGCCCATCATTCTACTGTTTTCAGAAGAAGAAATGAGGCTTTTAAAGAAAAGAATACAGTCCCTACAGTCAAACATAATGGAGGTTCACTGAAGTTTTAGCGTTGCTTTGCTGCTTCAGGCACTGGATGTCTTGACTGTGTGCATTGCATTATGAAATCTGAAGATTACCAAAGAATTCTGTGGCGCAATGTAGAGCCCAGTGTCAGAAAGTTTGGTTTCTGTCAGAGGTCATGGGTCTTACAGCAGGACAATGACCCAAAGCACACGTCAAAAAGCACCCAGAAATGGTTTAAGACAAAGCGCTGGAGAGTATTGAACTGGCCAGCAATTAGTCCAGATCTCAATCCCATAGAGCACCTGTGGAGAGATCTCAAAACAGCAGTTGGGAAAAGGAACCCTTCCAATCTGAGAAACCTTGAGCAGATGGCGAAAGAAGAGTGGTCCAAAATTCCAGTAGAATGGTGTAAGAAACTCATTGATGGTTCCAGAAAGCAATTGATTTCAGTTATTTTTTCTAAGGGGTGTGCTATCCAATATTAAATAGAGGGTGCCAATAATTTTGCCCAGTCTAATTTTGGAGTTTTGTGTGGAATGTGTCAGATTTGGCTTTTTTCTCTACTTTTTTGTGTCATACCAATACAAACAAAATAAATAAACATGAGAATGCCTAAACATTTGTAATTGCAACAATTTTCTGGGTGAAGTGGTGCATTATCTGACATGCAGGGGTGCCAATATTTTTAGCCATGACTGTATATAGGTATAGATATATATTGTACCAAAAAACATCATCTATATATGTAGAAATATGTATTTTTATTATTTTTGTTATTATACTTTATTTATGAAGCGCCAACATATTCCGCAGCTCTGTCCATGGATACAATTCATTTAAATAAAACAATGATATAAAACTTGTAAGAGAAAGGACAAAATTTACAAACACATACAGGGGGAATTAAGGGCCCTTTTCCCGTGGGAACTTAAAATCTAGAAGGGTTGGAGGTTCAGAAACAGGAGGTGAGTAGTGATGTTGTGAATAGTTCACCGGCGAATAGTTCCCGGCGAACATAGCTTGTTCGCGTTCGCCGCGGCAGGCGAACATATGCGATGTTCGATCCGCCCCCTATTCGTAATCATTGATTAAACTTTGAACCTGTACCTCACAGTCAGCAGACACATTCCAGCCAATCAGCAGCAGACCCTCCCTCCCAGACCCTCCCACCTCCTGGACAGCATCCATTTTAGATTCATTCGGAAGCTGCATTCTTAGTGAGAGGAGGGACAGTTTAGCTGCTGCTGATTTAATAGGGAAATCGATAGCTAGGCTAGTGTATTCAGTGTCCACTACAGTCCTGAAGGACTCATCTGATCTCTGCTGTAAGGACAGCACCCCAAAAAGCCCTTTTTAGGGCTAGAACATCAGTCTGCTTTTTTTTTTCCTGTGTAATCTAATTGCAGTTGCCTGCCTGCCAGAATGTGTGTCAGGCTCACAGCATATACTGTGCCCACTTGCCCAGTGCCACCACTCATATCTGGTGTGGCAGGTGGTGGGGGTTGGTCTGTGGGGGAAGCTACACTACAGAAAAAAAAAAAAAAAACAGAAAAAACTACACTTTTTTTTCAAACTGGGTACTGGCAGACAGCTGCAAGTACCCAAGGTGGCCGCCAATAAGGCAGATGGGGAGGCTTAGAGAGCTGTTTTTGGGATATCAGGGAGGTTGGGGGCTAAGGGGGGATGCTACACCACAGCATACGTAAAGATGCTAAAAATAATTTAAAAAAAATTAAAAACCTTTTATTTTAGTACTGGCAGACTTTCTGCCAGTACTTAAGATGGCGGGGACAATTGTGGGGTGGGGGACGGAAGGGAGCTGTTTGGGAGGGATCAGGGGGTCTGATGTGTCAGGTGGGAGGCTGATCTCTACACTAAAGCTAAAATTAACCCTGCAAGCTCCCTACAAACTACCTAATTAACCCCTTCACTGCTAGCCATAATACACTTGTGATGTGCAGCAGCATTTAGCGGCCTTCTAATTACCAGAAAGCAACGCCAAAGTCATATATGTCTGCTATTTCTGAACAAAGGGGATCCCAGAGAAGCATTTACAACCATTTGTGCCATAATTGCACAAGCTGTTTGTAAATAATTTCAGTGAGAAACCTAAAATTGCGAAAATGTTTTAGTTTTTTTTTAAATTTGATCGCATTTGGCGGTGAAATGGTGGCATTAAATATACCAAAATGGGCCTAGATCAATACTTTGGGTTGTCTACTACACTACACTTAAGCTAAAATTAACTTTACAAGCTCCCTACATGCTCCCTAATTAACCCCTTCACTGTTGGGCATAAAACATGTGCGGTGCGCAGTGGCATTTAGCAGCCTTCTAATTACCAAAAAGCAACGCCAAAGCCATATAAGTCTGCTATTTCTGAACAAAGGGGATCCCAGAGAAGCATGTACAACCATTTATGCCATAATTGCATAAGTTGTTTGTAAATAATTTCTGTGAGAAACCTAAAGTTTGTGAAAAAGTGAACAATTTTTTTTTATTTGATCGCATTTGGCGGTGAAATGGTGGCATGAAATATACCAAAATGGGCCTAGATCAATACTTTGGGATGTCTTCTAAAAAAAATATATACATGTCAAAGGATATTCAGGTATTCCTGACAGATATCAGGGTTCCAATGTAACTAGCGCTCATTTTGAAAAAAAGTGGTTTTGAAATAGCAAAGTGCTTCTTGTATTTATTTCCCTATAACTTGCAAAAAAGCAAAGAACATGTTAACATTGGGTGGCCTAGATTTAGAGTTTGGCGGTAGCCGTGAAAACCAGCGTTAGAGGCTCCTAACGCTGGTTTTAGGCTACCCCCGGTATTTGGAGTCACTGAAAAAAGGGTCTAACGCTCACTTTTCATCCGCGACTTTTCCATACCGCAGATCCCCTTACGTCAATTGCGTATCCTATCTTTTCAATGGGATCTTCCTAACTCCGGTATTTAGAGTCGTTTCTGAAGTGAGCGTTAGAGCTCTAACGACAAAACTCCAGCCGCAGAAAAAAAGCAGGAGTTAAGAGCTTTCTGGGCTAACGCCGGTTCATAAAGCTCTTAACTACTGTACCCTAAAGTACACTAACACCCATAAACTACCTATGTACCCCTAAACCGAGGTCCCCCCACATCGCCGCAACTCAATTAAATTTTTTTAACCCCTAATCTGCCGACCGCCACCTACGTTATCCTTATGTACCCCTAATCTGCTGCCCCTAACACCGCCGACCCCTGTATTATATTTATTAACCCCTAACCTGCCCCCCTCAACGTCGCCGCCAGCTACTTACAATAATTAACCCCTAATCTGCCGACCGCAAAGCGCCGCCACCTACGTTATCCTTATGTACCCCTAATCTGCTGCCCTAACACCGCCGACCCCTATATTATATTTATTAACCCCTAATCTGCCCCCCCCCAACGTCGCCGCCAGCTACCTACACTTATTAACCCCTAATCTGCCGAGCGGACCTGAGCGCTACTATAATAAAGTTATTAACCCCTAATCCGCCTCACTAACCCTATCATAAATAGTATTAACCCCTAATCTGCCCTCCCTAACATCGCCGACACCTAACTTCAATTATTAACCCCTAATCTGACGACCGGAGCTCACCGCTACTATAATAAATGGATTAACCCCTAAAGCTAAGTCTAACACTAACACCCCCCTAAGTTAAATATAATTTACATCTAACGAAATTAATTAACTCTTATTAAATAAATTATTCCTATTTAAAGCTAAATACTTACCTGTAAAATAAATCCTAATATAGCTACAATATAAATTATAATTATATTATAGCTATTTTAGGATTAATATTAATTTTACAGGCAACTTTGTATTTATTTTAACCAGGTACAATAGCTATTAAATAGTTAATAACTATTTAATAGCTACCTAGTTAAAATAATTACAAACTTACCTGTAAAATAAATCCTAACCTAAGTTATAATTAAACCTAACACTATACTATCATTAAATTAATTAAATAAAATACCTACAATTACCTACAATAAAACCTAACACTACACTATCAATAAATTAATTAAATACAATTCCTACAAATAACTACAATTACATAAACTAACTAAAGTACAAAAAATAAAAAAGAATTAAGTTACAAAAAATAAAAAAATATTTACAAACATAAGAAAAATATTACAACAATTTTAAACTAATTACACCTACTCTAAGCCCCCTAATAAAATAACAAAGACCCCCAAAATAAAAAAAATGCCCTACCCTATTCTAAATTAATAGAGTTAAAAAGCTCTTTTACCTTACCAGCCCTGAACAGGGCCCTTTGCGGGGCATGCCCCAAGAAAATCAGCTCTTTTGCCTGTAAAAAAAAACATACAATACCCCCCCCCCAACATTACAACCCACCACCCACATACCCCTAATCTAACCCAAACCCCCCTTAAATAAACCTAACACTAAGCCCCTGAAGATCTTCCTACCTTGTCTTCACCTCAACAGGTATCACCGATCTGTCCTGGCATCCGGTGCTGAAGAGGTCCAGAAGAGGCTCCAAAGTCTTCCTCCTATCCGACAAGAAGAGAACATCCGGACCGGCAAACATCTTCATCCAAGCGGCATCTTCGATCTTCTTCCATCCGGTGCGGAGCGGGTCCATGTTGAAGCAGCCGACGCGGATCCATCCTCTTCTTTCTGCGCCAATCAGAATATTCCTACCTTAATTCCGATTGGCTGATAGAATCCTATCAGCCAATCGGAATTCGAGGGACGCCATCTTGGATGACGTCCCTTAAAGGAACCGTCATTCGTCGGGAGACGCAGAAAGAAGAGGATGGATCCGCGTCGGCTGCTTCAACATGGACCCGCTCCGCACCGGATGGAAGAAGATTGAAGATGCCGCTTGGATGAAGATGTTTGCCGGTCCGGATGTCCTCTTCTTGTCGGATAGGAGGAAGACTTTGGAGCCTCTTCTGGACCTCTTCAGCACCGGATGCCAGGACGGATCGGTGATACCTGTTGAGGTGAAGACAAGGTAGGAAGATCTTCAGGGGCTTAGTGTTAGGTTTATTTAAGGGGGGTTTGGGTTAGATTAGGGGTATGTGGGTGGTGGGTTGTAATGTTGGGGGGGGGGTATTGTATGTTTTTTTTTACAGGCAAAAGAGCTGATTTTCTTGGGGCATGCCCCGCAAAGGGCCCTGTTCAGGGCTGGTAAGGTAAAAGAGCTTTTAACTCTATTAATTTAGAATAGGGTAGGGCATTTTTTTATTTTGGGGGTCTTTGTTATTTTATTAGGGGGCTTAGAGTAGGTGTAATTAGTTTAAAATTGTTGTAATATTTTTCTTATGTTTGTAAATATTTTTTTATTTTTTGTAACTTAATTCTTTTTTATTTTTTGTACTTTAGTTAGTTTATGTAATTGTAGTTATTTGTAGGAATTGTATTTAATTAATTTATTGATAGTGTAGTGTTAGGTTTTATTGTAGGTAATTGTAGGTATTTTATTTAATTAATTTAATGATAGTATAGTGTTAGGTTTAATTATAACTTAGGTTAGGATTTATTTTACAGGTAAGTTTGTAATTATTTTAACTAGGTAGCTATTAAATAGTTATTAACTATTTAATAGCTATTGTACCTGGTTAAAATAAATACAAAGTTGCCTGTAAAATTAATATTAATCCTAAAATAGCTATAATATAATTATAATTTATATTGTAGCTATATTAGGATTTATTTTACAGGTAAGTATTTAGCTTTAAATAGGAATAATTTATTTAATTATTTAATTTCGTTAGATGTAAATTATATTTAACTTAGGGGGGTGTTAGTGTTAGGGTTAGACTTAGCTTTAGGGGTTAATCCATTTATTATAGTAGCGGTGAGCTCCGGTCGTCAGATTAGGGGTTAATAATTGAAGTTAGGTGTCGGCGATGTTAGGGAGGGCAGATTAGGGGTTAATACTATTTATGATAGGGTTAGTGAGGCGGATTAGGGGTTAATAACTTTATTATAGTAGCGCTCAGGTCCGCTCGGCAGATTAGGGGTTAATAAGTGTAGGTAGCTGGCGGCGACGTTGTGGGGGGCAGATTAGGGGTTAATAAATATAATATAGGGGTCAGCGGTGTTAGGGGCAGCAGATTAGGGGTACATAAGGATAACGTAGGTGGCGGCGCTTTGCGGTCGGCAGATTAGGGGTTAATTATTGTAAGTAGCTGGCGGCGACGTTGTGGGGGGCAGGTTAGGGGTTAATAAATATAATATAGGGGTCGGCGGTGTTAGGGGCAGCAGATTAGGGGTACATAGGGATAATGTAAGTTGCGGCGGTTTACGGAGCGGAAGATTAGGGGTTAATAATAATATGCAGGTGTCAGCGATAGCGGGGGCGGCAGATTAGAGGTTAATAAGTGTAAGGTTAGGGGTGTTTAGACTCGGGGTACATGTTAGAGTGTTAGGTGCAGACGTAGGAAGTGTTTCCCCATAGCAAACAATGGGGCTGCGTTAGGAGCTGAACGCTGCTTTTTTGCAGGTGTTAGGTTTTTTTTCAGCTCAAACAGCCCCATTGTTTCCTATGGGAGAATCGTGCACGAGCACGTTTTTGAGGCTGGCCGCGTCCGTAAGCAACTCTGGTATCGAGAGTTGCATTTGCGGTAAAAATGCTCTACGCTCCTTTTTTGGAGCCTAACGCAGAATTTTTTTGGATTCTCGATACCAGAGTTAAATTTATGGTGCGGCCAGAAAAAAGCCCGCGTAGCGTTAACAACCCATCTACCGCCAAACTCCAAATCTAGGCCGGTATTTCTAAACTCAGGACAAAATTTAGAAACTATTTAGATGTTGTAACCACTGCGGAAGTTTGGTCTGTCACTGTGAAGTGGGCGTAACCCTTACACTACCTGATCGATACAACATCATACCTGATGTTTTAAAGCACGTTATTCCAAACAATTTAGGAATGTTAGGTGATTTAGGCCCTTTATGGGTTAAAACCAGACTCTGCATCAACTATGTAATTTTCCATGGGAGTTTTGCCATGGATCCCCCTCCTGCATGCCACAGTCCAGGTGTTAGTCCCCTTGAAACAACTTTTCCATCACTATTGTGGCCAGAAAGAGTCCCTGTGGGTTTTAAAATTCGCCTGCCTAATGAAGTCTATGGCGGTTCGCCCGGTTCGCCCGTTCGCAAACATTTGCGGAAGTTCCCGTTCGCCAACCGAAATTTTTATGTTCGCGACATCAGTAGAGGTGAGGACTACAAGATTGAGAAAGATGTTAATGCAGAGTTAGATGAGGAAAATCTTAGGTAAGTGAAATTAATTTATTATTGAGTTGGGTGGTAGGCTTCCCTGAACAGAAAAGTCTTCAGGGAGCATTTAAAGGAAGAAAGATTAGAGCAAAGCCTGACAGCACGAGTTAAAGTGTTCCAGAGGGTAGGTGCTGCATGACAGAAGTCCTGCAGTCTAGCATGAGAAGAGGTGATAGTCGTGGATGCAAGGAGCAGGTCATTGTTGGATCCTAGTGGGCGGGCTGGAGTATACTTGTTTATTAGAGAAGATAGGTAGAGGGGAGCGGCGTTGGTTAGAGCTTTGTATGTAAGGGTGAGAATTTTGAATTTAATTCTACTGTGAATGGGGAGCCAATGAAGGGACTCGCAGAGAAGTGCAGCAGATACAGAGCGACGGGAAAGGTGGATAATCCTGGCAGAGGCATTTAGGATAGATTGAAGGGGGGGGGGGGGGAGGCAGGAGAGAGTTAAAGGGCCACTCAATGCAGTTGAATAAATAGAACATATTCTGTTATGTGCAGAACATTGGCATATGAAATATTCATATTTTTATGTTCAGGTTAGCGCAAATGGGAATATGCAATCATGTTTGCACATGAGTGGAATGTTTTTTTTCCACTTTTTTTTCTCCATTGACTTCTATGGGGGAATATGTGAACGCGCACACGATATTCTAAGTTCGGATTTTTGCACTTTTCAGGTTACCGTTAGAGCTAAAACCGTTTACTTTCAACTCATAATATGAGTGCAACCCAACGAGCGCAAACAATCTTACTTCTAGTGCAATTAATGCTCAAGCGGGATCGTTAATTTGCGCTTCATACGTAATCTATCCCTAAATCATTTATGACCTTTTTAGGGCATTTTTTTAGGATGGCTTTTTTTAGCTTGGGTTTTTTAGTATAGGGTTTATTTACTTTGCAAAAGAGCTTAATCAGTAATGGCCTTTTCAGGGGATTGTTAAGGATATTTTTTTTTAGATTTTTTTTTTAGTTTAGGGTATTTTTTTAAAATGCAAAATAACTAAAATCACTTATCATTTTTTAAGATAGTTTTTATTTAGAATAGGGTTTTAGATTAGGAATTATTAAAAATAGTTTTTATGTTGGAAAACAGAATTTATGCTTACCTGATAAATTACTTTCTCCAACGGTGTGTCCGGTCCACGGCGTCATCCTTACTTGTGGGATATTCTCTTCCCCAACAGGAAATGGCAAAGAGCCCAGCAAAGCTGGTCATATGATCCCTCCTAGGCTCCGCCTACCCCAGTCATTCGACCGACGTACAGGAGGAAATATGCATAGGGAGAAACCATATGATACCGTGGTGACTGTAGTTAGAGAAAATAATTCATCAGACCTGATTAAAAAAAACCAGGGCGGGCCGTGGACCGGACACACCGTTGGAGAAAGTAATTTATCAGGTAAGCATAAATTCTGTTTTCTCCAACATAGGTGTGTCCGGTCCACGGCGTCATCCTTACTTGTGGGAACCAATACCAAAGCTTTAGGACACGGATGAAGGGAGGGAGCAAATCAGGTCACCTAAATGGAAGGCACCACGGCTTGCAAAACCTTTCTCCCAAAAATAGCCTCCGAAGAAGCAAAAGTATCAAATTTGTAAAATTTGGCAAAAGTGTGCAGTGAAGACCAAGTCGCTGCCTTACATATCTGGTCAACAGAAGCTTCGTTCTTGAAGGCCCATGTGGAAGCCACAGCCCTAGTGGAGTGAGCTGTGATTCTTTCAGGAGGCTGCCGTCCGGCAGTCTCATAAGCCAAACGGATAATGCTTTTAAGCCAAAAAGAAAGAGAGGTAGAAGTTGCTTTTTGACCTCTCCTTTTACCAGAATAAACAACAAACAAAGAAGAAGTTTGTCTGAAATCTTTAGTGGCCTCTAAATAGAATTTTAGAGCATGGACTACGTCCAAATTGTGTAACAAACGTTCCTTCTTTGAAACTGGATTCGGGCACAAAGAAGGTACAACTATCTCCTGGTTAATATTCTTGTTGGAAACAACTTTCGGAAGAAAACCAGGCTTAGTACGCAACACCACCTTATCTGCATGAAACACCAGATAGGGCGGAGAACACTGCAGAGCAGATAACTCTGAAACTCTTCTAGCAGAAGAAATTGCAACCAAAAACAAAACTTTCCAAGATAATAACTTAATATCTACGGAATGTAAGGGTTCAAACGGAACCCCTTGAAGAACTGAAAGAACTAGATTGAGACTCCAGGGAGGAGTCAAAGGTCTGTAAACAAGCTTGATTCTAACCAGAGCCTGAACAAACGCCTGAACGTCTGGCACAGCTGCCAGCCTTTTGTGAAGTAAAACAGATAACGCAGAAATCTGTCCCTTCAGAGAACTTGCAGATAATCCCTTCTCCAAACCCTCTTGTAGAAAGGATAAAATCCTAGGAATTTTTATCTTGTTCCATGGGAATCCTTTAGATTCACACCAATAGATATATTTTTTCCATATCTTATGGTAAATCTTTCTAGTTACAGGCTTTCTAGCCTGAATAAGAGTATCTATTAGAGAATCTGAAAACCCACGCTTTGATAAAATCAAGCGTTCAATCTCCAAGCAGTCAGTTGGAGAGAAACCAGATTCGGATGTTCGAATGGACCTTGAACAAGAAGGTCCTGTCTCAAAGGTAGCTTCCATGGTGGAGCCGATGACATATTCACCAGGTCTGCATACCAAGTCCTGCGTGGCCACGCAGGAGCTATCAAGATCACTGAAGCCCTCTCCTGGTTGATCCTGGCTACCAGCCTGGGAATGAGAGGAAACGGTGGGAAAACATAAGCTAGGTTGAAGGTCCAAGGTGCTACTAGTGCATCTACTAGAGTCGCCTTGGGATCCCTGGATCTGGACCCGTAGCAAGGAACCTTGAAGTTCTGGCGAGACGCCATCAGATCCATGTCTGGAATGCCCCATAATTGAGTTAATTGGGCAAAGATTTCCGGGTGGAGTTCCCACTCCCCCGGATGGAATGTCTGACGACTCAGAAAATCCGCTTCCCAATTTTCCACTCCTGGGATGTGGATTGCAGACAAGTGGCAGGAGTGATCCTCCGCCCATTGAATTCTCTTGGTCACTTCCTCCATCGCCAGGGAACTCCTTGTTCCCCCCTGATGGTTGATATAAGCAACTGTCGTCATGTTGTCTGATTGAAACCTTATGAATTTGGCCTTTGCTAGATGAGGCCAAGCTTTGAGAGCATTGAATATCGCTCTCAGTTCCAGAATGTTTATCGGGAGAAGAATAAAAACTACATTTAAACACCAAAAAACTCTTAGCCATCTCCGTGGAGATGTTGCCTGTGCAACGGCAAAGAGAATGACTGGGGTAGGCGGAGCCTAGGAGGGATCATATGACCAGCTTTGCTGGGCTCTTTGCCATTTCCTGTTGGGGAAGAGAATATCCCACAAGTAAGGATGACGCCGTGGACCGGACACACCTATGTTGGAGAAAAGAGCTTAGTCACTTCAGGGAACTGCCGACAAATGCCCTTTACGGGGCAATTTTTAGAGTAGGTTTCTTTTTTGGGGGGTACTTTAATATTAGTATGGTTTTTTTTGTGGGACACTCAAGTCAAAATAAACTTTTATTATTTAGAAAGAGGATGACACTTTCCAATTTACTTCCATAATCAATGTTTGCACAGTCTTTTTATACAAGAAACAAGATCCTACTGAGCATGTACAGAAGCTCACAGGGTATACATATACTAGTCTGTGATTGGCTAATATCTGTCACATGATTCAGAGGGCCAGGAAATGGGATAAAAAAATAAATTTGTCAGAAAAAAATCTACTGCTTATTTGAAATTCAGAGTAGGTGTTAAATCATTGTCTTTTATTATGCACTTGTTAATTATGCAATTCTACTGCATTGAGTGGTCCTTTAAGCAAAACAACTGTGAATACTTCAACGAGGGCACTTCCCGCCAAATGCCCTTTTATGGGCAATTTTTAGAGTAGATTCAAGTTTTAGTATAGTTTTTTTTTGGTGGAGCCTTATTTTTTGTGATGCTAGTATTTCTTTATTATTGTAACTTAGGGGGTCCTAGGTTAAGGGTCTTGGGGGCATTAAATATAATTATGTTATCAAAGTCAAAAGCCACAACTTTAAATTTTACAAGGCTAACTTTGCAAAGTTAAAGGTTATGCAGTTATGTAACACTATAAATTTGAGGCAACTGTCTTTTATAACATAATTATATGTAGAAAAATAAATAATAATGTTTAAAATAGAACTTTGAAAAAAAACAGCTATGTAAAACCTAAACAATACTTAAAATACATAGTATCACATTGTACAATGGGATACATATAAATGATACATTGTATATAAATGTATCGACATAGCTTTTATAATTATAATAGGAATGTTTTGTTTTTTGTCTTCATTAGTAAGGTAGATCGCAGGCATAACATACAGATAGTCGTTTGTGAGAGTTAGCTGGTTGTATTTTAATTGGCTAACAATGCCAGTAGTGCGATATATTGAATGATTAGATACAGGGTTTCAGCCATATTATTAAACATACTGCAAAAAAATATAGATATATTCTATGGATTATTTAGATTTTTTTTTACAGTATGTATAATCATTTTGAATCATTATTATTTTTAAATACTTTAGATTTAATATTTCAAAAACACGCTTTGAGATTAACAATTCTTTATCTGCGCTAACCTTACACTGTGTTAGACCTAAATCGCAAATATATATATATCTTATAATGTTAATGTAAACAAGATATTTATTGAATAGTTATACAGGTAAAGGTATATACAAATATATATATATATATATATATATACTGTATATATATACATATATATATATATATATATATATATATATATATAAAATAAAAATAGCATTGTTCTGTAAGTGAAGAACATTGGAATGCAAAATATTCATAACTTATGTTGGGTTAGTGGAAAAGCGATAGGTGTTAGGTATTTTTCTTCTGCGCTCTTCTTTGACTTCTATGGGGAGAACACATTAACGCTTTTGCGATATCACTAAGTCCTTTGATTAGCACACATCGGATTTCACTCGTACTAATACTTTTTACTTTCAACTTGTAATACGTGTGCTACCCGATGCGCACAAAAAGATTACTTTTAGCAAAGGTATAAAAGCACTTGTAATATGACTTATGTTTTTCACAATCTTATACATGTTAAACACTAGATGGCAGTAAAGTTTGTAACAATATATAACTTAAAGGGACACTGAACCCAATTTTTTTTCTTTCGCGATTCAGATAGAGCATGACATTTTAAGCAACTTTCTAATTTACTTCTATTATCAAATTGTCTTCATTCTCTTGGTATCTTTATTTGAAATGCAAGAATGTAAGTTTAGATTCCGGCCCATTTTTGGTGAACAACCTGGGTTGTTCTTGCTGATTGGTGGATAAATTCATCCACCAATAAAAAAGAACTGTCCAGAGGTCTGAAACAAAAAAAGCTTAGATGCCTTCTTTTTCAAATAAAGATAGCAAGAGAACAAATAAAAATTGATAATAGGAGCAAATTAGAAAGATGCTTAAAATTGCATGCTCTATTTGAATCACGAAAGAAAAAATTTGGGTTCAGTGTCCCTTTAAGTAATACATCTTGATTTGCTCTTCAGCAAAGGATATGAAGAGTAAAAAGTTAATTGGAACATTTTTTAATAACATGCTCTATCTGATTCATGTACTTTTGCATCCTTTTAAAACCAACACATTTAATAACATCAAAACATCAAGCAGGCAAAAATAACGCCTACAAGCTAATAACCACCAATCAGTGAATTATTGTAGTTCTAAAATAAACATTGGTAAAAATAGAAAATAATAAAAATTTAAAATAATTAGAAAATAGTGGCACAAAAACAGTGTAAGCAGCCTGGTTCTGCGGGTATAGTAGACCTTATCAAATTAGATCCTCCAGTATGATCAACAGAGCACAAACATAATCACTGATGCAATTGGAATTGTTCAGAAAACACTCAAATTATCTTCCAATGTGATCACACAGCTGCAGAAACAAGAAATTACCAATTAATTACACCAAATTCTTAACCTGTTATTGCAGCCTGTGAGCTTGTCACTTTAAAACTTTATACCTACACAAGAAAGATCTGTCATTTATTTATATTAACCCCTTAGTGACCAGAGCACTTTTCCATTTTCTGTCCGTTTGGGACCAAGGCTATTTTTACATTTCTGCAGTGTTTGTGTTTAGCTGTAATTTTCCTCTTACTCATTTACTGTACCCACACATATTATATACCGTTTTTCTCGCCATTAAATGGACTTTCTAAAGATACCATTATTTTCATCATATCTTATAATTTACTATAAAAAAAATATAAAATATGAGGAAAAAATGGAAAAAAACACACTTTTTCTAACTTTGACCCCCAAAATCTGTTACACATCTGCAACCACCAAAAACACTCATGCTAAATAGTTTCCAAATTTTGTCCTGAGTTTAGAAATACCCAATGTTTACATGTTCTTTGCTTTTTTTTTTGCAAGTTATAGGGCAATAAATACAAGAAGCACTTTGCTATTTCCAAACCACTTTTTTTCAAACTTAGCGCTAGTTACATTGGAACACTGATATCTTCCAGGAATCCCTGAATATCCCTTGACATGTATATATTTTTTTTTAGAAGACATCCCAAAGTATTGATCTAGGCCCATTTTGGTATATTTCATGCCACCATTTCACCGCCAAATGCGATCAAATAAAAAAAATTGTTCACTTTTTCACACATTTTGTTACAAACTTTAGGTTTCTCACTGAATTTATTTACAAACAGCTCGTGCAATTATGGCACAAATGGTTGTAAATGCTTCTCTGCAATCCCCTTTTTTCATAAATAGCAGACATATATGGATTTGGTGTTGCTTTTTGGTAATTAGAAGGCCGCTAAATGCCACTGCGCACCACACGTGTATTATGCCCAGCAATGAAGGGGTTAATTAGGGAGCATGTAGGGAGCTTGTAGGGTTAATTTTAGCTTTATTGTAGTGTAGTAGACAACCCTAAGTATTGATCTAGGCCCATTTTGGTATATTTCATGCCACCATTTCAACGCCAAATGCGATTAAATAAAAAAAAAAGTAAAATTTTTCACAATTTTAGGTTTCTCACTGAAATCATTTACAAACAGCTTGTGCAATTATGGCACAAATGGTTGTAAATGCTTCTCTGGGATCCCCTTTGTTGAGAAATAGCAGACATATATGGCTTTGGCGTTGCTTTTTGGTAATTAGAAGGCCGCTAAATGCCGCTGCGCATCACACGTGTATTATGGCTAGCAGTGAAGGGGTTAATTAGGTAGCATGTAGGGAGCTTGCAGGTTAATTTTAGCTTTAGTGTAGAGATCAGCCTCCCACCTGACACATTACACCCCCTGATCCCTCCCAAACAGCTCTCTTCCCTCCCCCACCCCACAATTGTCCCCGCCATGTTAAGTACTGGCAGAAAGTCTGCCAGTACTAAAAAAAAAAGCTATCCTTGATAAAACATAAATAAAAAAAAATGCATATTTACATATGCTGCTCTGGAGGATCCCCCCTTAGCCCCCAACCTCCCTGATACCCCCCAAACAGCTCTTTACCCATCCCCCTCTAACTTATTAGTAGCCATCTTTGGTACTGGCAGCTGTCTGCCAGTACCCAGTTTATAGTAAAACCTTGTTTTATTATTTTTTTTAAATAATTTTCTGTAGTGTAGCTTGCCCCCCCCCCCAAAAGACCAACCCACCACCCCTCCCAGATCTCTTAGATCGATATATATATATATATATATTTGGCAATCACTGCCACTTTTCCCCCATACATGTTCTGTAGTGTAGCGGTTCCCACCCGCTTCCTACCCCCCCCGCGCGCGCGCGCACCCGGCGTTCCCGCCCACGATCCCGCCCCCCGCCACATCATACGGCCCATCGATGGCCGCCCACCCCGCCTCCCAGACTGGCTCCCACCCACCAACGAAACCGGCCATCGATGTCCGGTACAGAGAGGGCCACAGAGTGGCTCTCTCTGCATCGGATGGCCAAGGGGGGTTATTGCAGGATGCCTCGATGTTGAGGCATCACTGCAATAACCGGAAAGCAGCTGGAAGCAAGCAGGATCGCTTCCAGCTGCTTTCCAGACCAAGGACGTACGCCACACGTCCTCGGTCATTAAGTGTATTTTTTTAGAGGACGTGTGGCGTACGTCCTTGGTCGTTAAGGGGTTAAAAAATAACAGAAGCTGAAGAAGAATGTCATATCAAACATTTTGCCTTAAATCTCCGTATCTCGACAGTAAAGAAAAAATTAAATGTTTATGATTCAGAGAGCAAACAACTTTCCAATTTACTTCTATTATCAAATGTGTTCTCTGGGTATCCTTTGTTTTAAAGCATACCTGGGTAAGCTGAGTAGCAAAATGCACTCCTGGGACCTAACCTGTGATTAGTGGCTGTACCTATATGCCTCTTGTCATTGGCTCCCCAGATGTGTTCAGCTAACTCCCAGGAGTACATTGCTGGTCCTAAGCATACTTAGCATAACAAAAGGACGAAAGAAATTTGATAGTATAATAAAATTGTAAAGTTGTTTAAAATTGCATCATGAACGTTTAAATCAGATTTTTTTAACAAAACTGTATAGGAATCAATAAAATGTGTTTCTGACACCATCTCTAGATCAAAAAGCTAAAAAATGTTTTAAGTGAACAAAATATGTTAGTATTGCCTATACTGGGGGGGCATTTTCAATAATTTTACAATGAGAGCGCTAAATATCGCTAGCACGCAAGCGATATTAGCTTTCCACTGAGTAATACCAGCACAAGTTTATGTGCACTGGTTTTACAAGTTAAACGCAATACGAATGCAAGCTCACATTCGCACTCCTAGGAAGCATTGTGCTCACTAGAGCGCACTTTCATAGGCTCCTATGGGAGCCTCGTTCTGATGCTGTCAGAGACGGCACAGAACTTAAAGGGACACTGAACCCAATTTTTTTTCTTTTGTGATTCAGATAGAGCATGCAATTTTAAGCAACATTCTAATTTAGTCATATTATCAATTTTGTTTTGTTCTCTTGCTATCTTTATTTGAAAAAGAAGGCATCTAAGCAACCCTGTATAGCACTTGTTTATTAGTTGTTGAAATTATCCACCAATCAGCAAGTACAACCCAGGTTGTTCACCAAAAATAGGCCGGCATCTAAACTTACATTCTTGCTTTTCAAATAAAGATACCAAGAGAATGAAGAAAATTTGATAATAGAGTAAATTGGAAAGTTGCTTAAAATGTCATGCTCTATCTGAATCACGAAAGAAAAATTTTGGGTTCAGTGTCCCTTTAAGCGCAGCGAAGGGAGTAAGTGGTGCAGCGATGGCAGCAGTTTGTAAATATATATGTATATGATTATATACATATATATTTATGTGTTAATGTGTGTATATAAACATATTAACACATAAATATATATGTATATAAGCATATACATAAATATTTACTGGGAAAATACAGTTCCCATAGACCGCGATGTAAATGCACGTTTTTTTTTCTAACACCCCACTCCCATAAATTTTAAAGCCCCAAAGCTGCCTAGTTCAGTTGTTTTTTATTAAAAAAATGCTAAATTTTTTAAAATAAAAAACTATATTGCCCTCTATTTTGATGGCATGTGGGGCACTTTTAGAAAATTACCCAGAGATCTAATCCCTGGTTTATTTTCTGAGCGATAATTGCCACCGCGAGCTCGCAGTAGCAATAACCAGCCACTTTTAATCACTGGTAATTTAGTGCGCGCCCGCAAATAGGCAAGCGCAACACTTGTTATCTAGCCCTTTCTTTTTTGTGATGCCACTTCATCTGCATAATAACAATAATAATAGTGTGTGTTTAACTATGAAAATACATTACCTTCTCTTTAATTTAATGTTAAAGTCTAGCTTTTTATCTCACTTGTCTATAGGTCGCCCATGTGTGGATTGTCATGCATTTGAGTTTATGCAGAGAGCTCTCCAGGACTTAAGAAAGACAGTGTATAACTTAGACTCACAGGTGGGTGCTAAGTTTGAACCTTGAACCCTTCCACAGCCTTTCCGGCCCCTAAGTCATATTTTGCCTTCCCAAACCATAAAGTGATGACTATTTCCCTTGAGATCATTAGGTTCTTCATTGTTAGTTTTACCATTTTATCATTGTATAATTATCTCTTATCTACACTGTACAACAATATTTTGTCAAGAGTTTATAATTTAATCCATTTTCCTGTTTTTGTAAAAACGAAACTTTTATTATTCAGATGGAACTTACAATTTGTAAAATGTTTCCATTTTACGTCAGTGGTCAAATTGACCTCTCTTTTGCTGAAACATCATCCTTTCCATGAGAACATATTTAGCAATACAGGTAGCCCTCAGTTTACGCCGGGGTTAGGTTCGAGAAGGAATGGTTGTAAATCGAAACCGTTGTAAATTGAAACCCAGTTTATAATGTAAGTCAATGGGAAGTGAGGGAGATAGGTTCCAGGCCCCTCTCAAAATTGTCATAAGTAACACCTAATACATTATTTTTAAAGCTTTGAAATGAAGACTTTAAATGCTAAACAGCATTATAAACCTAATAAAATAATCCAACAACACAGAATATATAATTAAACTAAGTTAAATGAACAAAAACATTTGCTAAACAGCATTATAAACCTAATAAAATAATCACACAACACAGACTTCACTTGCATTTTTCTGCAAACAGTTCTTTCTATGAATTCCAATCTGGACTGATTTATAGACAGGAAGATCTTGTTCCTTTGAAATCTGCTCAATAGCTCAGGTCTGGTTAAACTGATTAATTTCAGTTTGCTTGGCTTTGCTGCAACACAAGCGGACAGCTCCACCTACTGGCTATTTTAATAAATGCACTGCTTCTCAATGCTTTTCAATAGCAGTCACATGACTGGGAAAAAAGGTTGTTATTCTGAAACGGTATAAATTGAACTGTTGTAAAAACATAATTTATGTAAGAACTTACCTGATAAATTCATTTCTTTCATATTAGCAAGAGTCCATGAGCTAGTGACGTATGGGATATACATTCCTACCAGGAGGGGCAAAGTTTCCCAAACCTCAAAATGCCTATAAATACACCCCTCACCACACCCACAAATCAGTTTAACGAATAGCCAAGAAGTGGGGTGATAAGAAAAAAGTGCGAAAGCATAAAAAATAAGGAATTGGGAATAATTGGTGCTTTATACAAAAAAATCATAACCACCACAAAAAGGGTGGGCCTCATGGACTCTTGCTAATATGAAAGAAATGAATTTATCAGGTATGTTCTTACATAAATTATGTTTTCTTTCATGTAATTAGCAAGAGTCCATAAGCTAGTGACGTATGGGAATAATGACTACCCAAGATGTGGATCTTTCCCACGCAAGAGTCACTAGAGAGGGAGGGATAAAATAAAGACAGCCAATTCCGCTGAAAAATAATCCACACCCAAAATAAAGTTTAAATTATAAGCAGAAGATTCAAACTGAAACAGCTGCCTGAAGTACTTATCTACCAAAAAACAGCTTCAGAAGAAGAAAACACATCAAAATGGTAGAATTTAGTAAAAGTATGCAAAGAAGACCAAGTTGCTGCTTTGCAAATCTGATCAACCGAAGCTTCATTCCTAAACGCCCAGGAAGTAGAAACTGACCTAGTAGAATGAGCTGTAATCCTTTGAGGCGGAGTTTTACCCGACTCGACATAAGCATGATGAATTAAAGATTTCAACCAAGATGCCAAAGAAATGCAGAGGCCTTCTGACCTTTCCTAGAACCGGAAAAGATAACAAATAGACTAGAAGTCTTTCGGAATTCTTAGTAGCTTCAACATAATATTTCAAAGCTCTAACAACATCCAAAGAATGCAATGATCTCTCCTTAGAATTCTTAGGATTAGGACACAATGAAGGAACCACAATTTCTCTACTAATGTTGTTAGAATTCACAACCTTAGGTAAAAATTTAAAAGAAGTTCGCAACACCGCCTTATCCTGATGAAAAATCAGAAAAGGAGACTCACAAGAAAGAGCAGATAATTCAGAAACTCGTCTGGCAGAAGAGATAGCCAAAAGGAACAAAACTTTCCAAGAAAGTAATTTGATGTCCAATGAATGCATAGGTTCAAACGGAGGAGCTTGAAGAGCCCCCAGAACCAAATTCAAACTCCAAGGAGGAGAAATTGACTTAATGACAGGTTTTATACGAACCAAAGCTTGTACAAAACAATGAATATCAGGAAGATTAGCAATCTTTCTGTGAAAAAGAACAGAAAGAGCAGAGATTTGTCCTTTCAAGAACTTGCAGACAAACCTTTATCCAAACCATCCTGAAGAAATTGTAAAATTCTCGGAATTCTAAAAGAATGCCAGGAAAAATGATGAGAAAGACACCAAGAAATATAAGTCTTCCAGACTCTATAATATATCTCCCTAGATACAGATTTACGAGCCTGTAACATAGTATTAATCACAGAGTCAGAGAAACCTCTTTGACTAAGAATCAAGCGTTCAATCTCCATACCTTTAAATTTAAGGATTTGAGATCCTGATGGAAAAAAGGACCTTGCGACAAAAGGTCTGGTCTTAACGGAAGAGTCCACGGTTGGCAAGAGGCCATCCGGACAAGATCCGCATACCAAAACCTGTGAGGCCATGCTGGAGCTACCAGCAGAACAAACGAGCATTCCTTCAGAATCTTGGAGATTACTCTTGGAAGAAGAACTAGAGGCGGAAAGATATAGGCAGTATGATACTTCCAAGGAAGTGACAATGCATCCACTGCTTCCGCTTGAGGATCTCTGGATCTGGACAGATACCTGGGAAGTTTCTTGTTTAGATGAGAGGCCATCAGATCTATTTCTGGAAGTCCCCACATTTGAACAATCTGAAGAAATACCTCTGGGTGAAGAGACCATTCGCCCGGATGTAACGTTTGGCGGCTGAGATAATCCGCTTCCCAATTGTCTATACCTGGGATATGAACCTCAGAAACTAGACAGGAGCTGGATTCCGCCCATACCAGAATTCGAGATACTTCCTTCATAGCCAGAGGACTGTGGGTCCCTCCTTGATGATTGATGTATGCCACAGTTGTGACATTGTCTGTCTGAAAACAAATGAACGATTCTCTCTTTAGAAGAGGCCATGACTGAAGAGCTCTGAAAATTGCACGGAGTTCCAAAATACTGATCGGTAATCTCACCTCCTGAGATTCCCAAACCCCTTGTGCTGTCAGAGACCCCCAAACAGCTCCCCAACCTGTCAGACTTGCATCTGTTGAAATTACAGTCCAGGTCGGAAGAACAAAAGAAGCCCCCTGAACTAAACGATGGTGATCTGTCCACCACATCAGAGAGTGTCGTACAATCGGTGTTAAAGATATTAATTGAGATATCTTTGTGTAATCCCTGCACCACTGGTTCAGCATACAGAGCTGAAGAGGTCGCATGTGAAAACAAGCAAAGGGGATCGCGTCCGATGCTGCAGTCATAAGACCTAGAATTTCCATGCATAAAGCTACCGAAGGGAATGATTGTGACTGAAGGTTTCGACAAGCGGATATCAACTTTAGACGTCTCTTGTCTGTCAAAGACAGAGTCATGGACACTGAATATATCTGAAAACCTAAAAAGGTTACCCTTGTCTGAGGAATCAATGAACTTTTTGGTAAATTGATCCTCCAACCATGATCTTGAAGAAACAACGCAAGTCGATTCGTATGAGATTCTGCTAAAATGTGAAGACTGAGCAAGTACCAAGATATCGTCCAAATAAGGAAATACCACAATACCCTGTTCTCTGATTACAGACAGAAGGGCACCGAGAACCTTTGTAAAAATTCTTGGGGCTGTAGCTAGGCCAAACGGTAGAGCCACAAACTGGTAATGCTTGTCTAGGAAAGAGAATCTCAGAAACTGATAGTGATCTGGATGAATCGGAATATGCAGATATGCATCCTGTAAATCTATTGTGGACATATAATGCTCTTGCTGAACAAAAGGCAGGATAGTCCTTACAGTTACCATTTTGAATGTTGGTATCCTTACATAACGATTCAATATTTTTAGATCCAGAACTGGTCTGAAGGAATTCTCCTTCTTTGGTACAATGAAGAGATTTGAATAAAACCCCAGCCCCTGATCCAGAACTGGAACTGGTATAATTACTCCAGCCAACTCTAGATCTGAAACACATTTCAGAAATGCTTGAGCCTTCGCTGGGTTTACTGGGACACGGGAAAGAAAAAATCTCTTTGCAGGAGGCCTTATCTTGAAGCCAATTCTGTACCCTTTTGAAACAATGTTCTGAATCCAGAGATTGTGAACGGAATTGAACCAAATTTCTTTGAAAAAATGTAATCTGCCCCCTACCAGCTGAGCTGGAATGAGGGCCGCACCTTCATGTGGACTTGGGAGCTGGCTTTGGTTTTCTGAAAGGCTTGGATTTATTCCAGACTGGAGATGGTTTCCAAACTGATACCGCTCCTGAGGATGAAGGATCAGGCTTTTGTTCCTTGTTGTGACGAAAGGAACGGAAACGATTATTAGACCTAAATTTACCTTTAGATTTTTTATCCTGTGGTAAAAAAGTTCCTTTCCCTCCAGTAACAGTTGAGATAATAGAATCCAACTGAGAACCAAATAATTTATTACCCTGGAAAGAAAGGGAAAGCAGAGTAGACTTAGAAGACATATCAGCATTCCAAGTTTTAAGCCATAAAGCTCTTCTAGCTAAAATAGCTAGAGACATATACCTGACATCAACTCTAATGATATCAAAAGATGGCATCACAAATAAAATAATTAGCATGTTATAGAAGAATAATAATGCTATGAGAATTATGATCTGTTACTTGTTGCGCTAAAGCTTCTAACCAAAAGGTTGAAGCTGCAGCAACATCCGCTAAAGATATAGCAGGTCTAAGAAGATTACCTGAACACAAGTAAGCTTTTCTTAGAAAGGATTAAATTTTCCTATCTAAAGGATCCTTAAAGGAAGTACCATCTGCCGTAGGAATAGTAGTACGCTTAGCAAGAGTAGAGACAGCCCCATCAACCTTAGGGATTTTGTCCCAAAATTCTAATCTGTCAGATGGCACAGGATATAATTGCTTAAAACGTTTAGAAGGAGTAAAAGAATTACCCAAATTATTCCATTCCCTGGAAATTACTTCAGAAATAGCACCAGGGACAGGAAAAACTTCTGGAATAACTACAGGAGATTTAAAAAACCTTATCTAAACATTTAGATTTAGTATCAAGAGGACTAGAATCCTCAATTTCTAATGCAATTAGGACTTCTTTAAGTAAAGAACAAATAAATTCCATTTTAAATAAATATGAAGATTTATCAGCATCAACCTCTGAGACAGAATCCTCTGAATCAGAAGAACCAATATCAGTTTCAGAATGATGATGTTCATTTAAAAATTCATCTGAAAAATGAGAAGTTTTAAAAGACTTGTTACGTTTACTAGAAGGAGGAATAACAGACATAGCCTTCTTAATGGATTTAGAAACAAAATCTCTTATGTTATCAGGAACACTCTGAGTATTAGATGTTGACGGAACAGCAACAGGTAATGTAACAGTACTAAAGGAAATATTATCTGCATTAGCAAGTTTGTCATGACTAACAGTACAAACAACAGCTGGAGGAACAGATACCAAAAGTTTACAGCAGATACACTTAGCTTTGGTAGCTCCAGCACCAGGCAGGGATTTTCCAGAAGTATCTTCTGACTCAGCTTCAACGTGGGACATCTTGCAATATGTAATAGAAAAAACAACATATAAAGCAAAATTGATCAAATTCCTTAAATGACAGTTTCAGGAATGGGAAAAAAATGCCATAGAACAAGCTTCTAGCAACCAGAAGCACAAAATAATGAGACTTAAATAATGTGGAGACAAAAGTGACGCCCATATTTTTTAGCGCCAAAAAAGACGCCCACATTATTTGGCGCCTAAATGCTTTTGGCGCCAAAATGACGTCACATCCGGAACACCGACACCTTTGGCGCAAAAAAAACGTCAAAAATGACGCAACTTCCGGCGACACGTATGACGCCGGAAACAGAAAACATTTTTGCGCAAAAAAAGTCCGCGCCAAGAATGACGCGATAAAATGAAGCATTTTCAGCCCCCGCGAGCCTAACAGCCCACAGGGAAAAAGACAAATTTTTAAGGTAAGAAAAAATGATTTATTCATATGCATTATCCCAAATATGAAACTGACTGTCTGAAATAAGGAACGTTGAACATCCTGAGTCAAGGCAAATAAATGTTTGAATACATATATTTAGAACTTTATATAAAAAAGTGCCCAACCATAGCTTAGAGTGTCACAGAAAATAAGACTTACTTACCCCAGGACACTCATCTACACGTAGTAGAAAGCCAAACCAGTACTGAAACGAGAATCAGTAGAGGAAATGGTATATATAAGAGTATATCGTCGATCTGAAAAGGGAGGTAAGAGATGAATCTCTACGACCGATAACAGAGAACCTATGAAATAGACCCCGTAGAAGGAGATCACTGCATTCAAATAGGCAATACTCTCCTCACATCCCTCTGACATTCACTGCACGCTGAGAGGAAAACTGGGCTCCAACCTGCTGTGGAGCGCATATCAACGTAGAATCTAGCACAAACTTACTTCACCACCTCCATAGGAGGCAAAGTTTGTAAAACTGATTTGTGGGTGTGGTGAGGGGTGTATTTATAGGCATTTGAGGTTTGGGAAACTTTGCCCCTCCTGGTAGGAATGTATATCCCATACGTCACTAGCTCATGGACTCTTGCTAATTACATGAAAGAAACGAGGGCCACCTGTATATGTATAACACTGAAACATTGTTGCACACATTGCTGCCATATAGTGCACAAGTTAAGAGCCTTCCTCAGTATGTGTTCATGGAAAGTAGCTAAGTTTAAACAATAGATACCAAATATCATTTTTAGCGTAGAATAAACTGAAAAAAAATGTTTAAAATTACACACTTTGAGTCATTTTTAATGATTTTTCATTTTGAATTCCAATCCTTTGTAAAGCCTGGATGAATGTTTATTTAAAGAAACATTAAAGTCAAAATGAAACAGCATGCAATTTTTTTTTAAATAACTTCTGACAGTCCCCTGATCACATGGCTATCTATTATCTATTGACTTTCATTTTAGCCAATTAATACAGTGTCAGTCACAACTCCACAGGTGTGAGAACAATATTATCTATCTGGTCCACATTAACTAGCAGTCGGTAGTGGCTTAGAAACAGGCAGAAATGTAGAGGTTTAAATATTTTAAGGTATATTAGTCTAACAATGTTGGTTGTGCAATGCTGTGGAATAAGTAGTAATGGCATTATCTATCTTTTTTTAAACAATAACAATTTTGGTGTTGACTGTCCCTTTAATACAGGATAAGGATTATGTGAATGTGCCTCTATTAGTTCGTCTGTGCAGTGAATGAGTTAAACAAAATAATAGCTGTCTGGTTTTTCTAATGATAGCATCTTTCCCCTCTCGGCCTCCCGCTTGTTATATTACAATTAATTAGCAAATAAATGATGTATTTGTTACCTAGAATAGAATGAGGTAATTATAACCGGTGGGAAACACAAAACACCAGCTACAGTGCATCTTCCAGTCTTTAAACAGAATCTGTAAAAAGTAAAGTGATATATTATTAGCCCAGTCATCGCTCAGAGTTTATTCTAAGGACAGTTGTGAAACATTCATGTACTCTCTTTCCTTTTGTAGATTTCCATCTGTAATTGTAGTAACATCTGAAGAGTAATTACGCACAAGAACAATATCTTGCCTTAAAGGGACATTGAGCACCTTGTTATAACAAACCTTTCTTCCCATTTGTAATATTACTAATACATTGTAGTGTAAAAACTTTTGGAATACATTAACCCTTTGAGCTAAGCACTTTCCCACCTGGGTGGGTGCTAAGATTTTTTTTTTCTCAGACCCCCAAGACTTACACTTTTTTAAGTTATAATAGATTAAATAGGTTTATTGCGAGGTGGGCAATTTGCGGTTTAGGGGTTAATAGGTTAATTAGGTTTATTGGGATGTGGGTGGTTGTCGGTTAAGGGGTTAGTATTTTAATTATGTTATTTGAGGAATAGGGGATAATTACTTTATTATTTTGCGATGTGGAGGTTTGCAGTTTTTGTGTTTGTTAATAGTTCGTTTGGGCGGTTACGTGTTTTTATTTTTATTTTTTGCGGACGGTTACGTGTTTTTATTTTTATTTTTTGCGGAAGGTTACGTGTTTTTATTTTTATTTTTTGCGGACGGTTACGTGTTTTTATATTTATTTTTTGCGGGCGGTTACGTGTTTTTTAGTTATTTTGTGCGGTTGCCTGTATTTTTTTTTTTTTAAGGCTTCGGGTTTGCCTACGCTGCATCCAGGTGGATTCTTTTGGCTGCGCGAGCAGACAACATTCTTTTGGCTTCCTCACGATTATAGTATAGATTTGCTTTGTTCCAATGTTATTCTTTGTTGAAGAGATACCTCATCTGCCTTTTAGTGTTCATGTTAATGTATAACATTGTTGCAAAACTGCTGTTTTATATTGCTGTAGACATGTGCACACTCCTGAACTTACATCCCTGCTTTTCAACAAAGGATAGCAAAAAAAACAAAGAAAATTTGATAACAGAAGTAAATTGGAAAGTTGTTTAAAATTGTATGCTCTATCTGAATCATGAAGGAAAAAAATGGGTTTTATTGCCCTTTAATATGTCTCCAAAAGATATCAGGTGTTTCAATTAAGTAGATGTTTTATAGGTGTAGCTATAGTTTTTACCATAAACATTATTATATATATATATATATATATATATATATATATATATATATATATATATATATATATATATATATATATATATATATATATGTGTGTGTGTGTGTCTAAGGTTAGTGCACATAAATAATGAGTTATCTTAAAGGGACAGTCTACTTTATTCTTTTTTATTGTTTAAACAGATAGCTAATCCCTTTATTATCCATTCCCCAGTTTTGCATAACCAACACAGTTATATTAATACACTTTTTACCTCTGTAATTACCATGTATCTAAACTTCTGCAGACTGCCCCCTTATTTCAGTTCTTTTGACAGACTTGCATTGTAGCCAATCATTGCTGACTCATAAATAACTCCACAGGAGTGAGCACAATGTTATCTATATATGGCACACATGAACTAGCACTATCTAACCGTGAAAAACTGTCAAAATGCACTAAGATAAGAGACGGCCTTCAACAGTCTTGAACTCAGTTTCAGCCTACCGAGTTTTAGTTTTTAATGAAGAATTGCAAGAGAACAAAGCAAAATTTGATGCTAAAAGTAAATTGGAAAGTTGTTGACTATCCCTTTAAGGAGCGTTATGTAAATATTAAAAGAAATATTAATAATAATATCCCAAGGATTATTTTTAATTTTATAGTACATCTATACTAAATATTTACATTAATCATTAATATTTTTCAATATTTTATATTTAATAAATTCATAATGCACCTTAATATAACTCCTGTCGGGTTGGCACACATGAAGAATTGGTGTACTCCTTTCAGTTTGCACACAATAGTCAGCACATTTCATCTCTGTCTGAAAGGGAGCTGTCACAAATCTGGTTATCTCAGGAAGGTACCTATTAGCAGAGCAGTAAGGAGATAGCTAAATTCACTCTTTATTACAGATATATCATTTAAGATAATGTAACAATTCTGTAACTATTGTTAATGCACACTGGGTCTTAGTATTGACAGAATAGACTAGAGCTCATTTAAGACTATATTTAAGACAGATACATATTTATGCATGATTAATTAAACCAATTTCTTAGCAGGGTAACCAGAGTGCCAATCAGGAGATTAACCAGTATATAGTGGTAGTCAATGCCAGAAAGGTATTTAGAGTTCTGGCAAGGTATAGAGCAATCAATATAAGAGTGGTCAACAGCCAGGGATCAGGGGTCAGTGTACTAGTCCAAAAGCCAAATAAGCCATTGCAACATTTTCCTACAGCTGTGGGTGAACTTCTTGTATAGGCATGACCAGCAGGAAGAGCTCAGATTGACCAATAAATTGTAACATTTCCTGTCTGACTGGCTTAATTTTGTCAGCACCGTAAAAATAATGCACCCCCTGAGCCTTAACGGAGTAGCTACTGGTGAGCCAATCACAAGCAGTATTTTGTGTAGCTGTCAATCAGTATCCAGCTCAGGAGCGTAAGTACATTGCCCCTACGGAGCTGACTTTAACTAATCTGTTTGAGCTATTTGCTGGGGTTAAACACATAGGTAGAGACAAGCAATAGTGCAAAAAGAAAATGCTCTAGCATTATAGTTTGTTATTTTGAAATAATATTTCATAAAGTATAATTGCAATACCCTATAATATGTGCTTATATACAATTTTTAAGTACTTGCTAATTATTTTTTTTCAGACAGAAATGCTTCTCATGAGAACTGAAAAAAGAGGCTTATGTGACTGTCTTAAGGGAATCCGATAAGGAGGTGAAGGATCAGAAGCCCAAGCGACGGTCACAACATAAGTGGGTTATGAGACCTGCTGTGATCATTTGAGAGCTGCTGCCACATAGTATTGATACATCAAGTTGAACAAATTAACCACAGCATTTATAATGTATTTTATATATGTATCACAATGCAATATATATCCTAGTTACACAAACCAGTGCCAAAGTGCCACTACTGCACACTGTTAGCAAATTATTTACTAGATTTTATGCATTAAGTGTTCAGCTTGCTGCTTAAATAAATCATACATTGATTAAAATATAAATGAAAAATAAATTTGTACTCCACTCTTAAAAAAGAAAAAGAAAATTGGCATACATGTGATAAAAATATAAATATATTTAAATTATATTTTTAAAGAAACATAGTAATGAACTGCTGTTTTTTTTTAAAATCAGAAGTAGTTATTTTATGTTGATTTACAACTCAAAATACCACAAACACACCATTGATCACTATATATATATAATACATACTGACATTTTATATAATCCACATAGTGACATGCAAACTTTGACCAAAGTGTTATATTTGTTGATGCCTGTTGCATTAAAAATATATTTTAAAATTTCACACGCAGATTTTTTTAACACACCTCAAAATTGCATAATCATATATTATATGTTGTTAATAAATATGCATATCACTCATGTTGTGTTTTATTTCTAAAAGCGCAATGCACTAATAGAGAATAAGCAGAACCACCATCTATACCCAAGCATGAATGCACCTAAATTTCCAATCACTGCACCATATGTACATATACAGTGCTATCATTTTGTTTATATATAAATATATTTTATTATATTTTCAAAAGAAATGTTACTTTAAAGGGATAGTTACGTCAAAATTAAACTGATTCAGATAGAGCATATAATTAAAAAAAAAACCTTTCTAATTTACTTTCATTATCAAAATTTATGTAAACAATCCAGGAATGGGAACAGCACTTGTTAAACGGAGTGCCCGGAGGAGACTTACCAAGTCTCAAATCATATGTAAAGCAACAAGTCCTCCAGCACTTCCAATAATAAAAGACCTTTATTAATATTACAACATGGGTCAACAAATATCTGAAACGTTTCGGGCCTAGCACAGCCCTTCCTCATGCATGAGGAAGGGATGAGCTAGGCCCGAAACTTGCAGATATTTGTTAACCCATGTTGTAATATTAATAAAGGTCTTTTATTATTGGAAGTGCTGGAGGACTTGTTGCTTTACATATTATCAAAATTTACCCATTCTTTTTTTTATGCAAAAACAAAATGTATGCTTACCTGATAAATGTCTTTCTTTCCGGATATAGAGAGTCCACAACGTCATTCAATTACTCACATGTAGCAATAGCACCCTTATGGGCAGGCTGATAACTCAAGGTGTATCAGCTAACCCTTGTCTTGGCTTCAGACTGGAAAAAAGGATGCAAGATCCAAGAACAGTAGGCCCCAGGATGCAGTTCCAACAGATAATAAGGTGCTTGCACTTAGCTTTTGTTAAAAATGGTTTATTTTAAAATCACATTAAAAACATCAAGCATTAAATGGAGGGGCATAGACATATAGCCCCCTGTATGCAATGCGTTTCTCGGCTTCTAAAAAAATCGCAGTTTCATCAGGCATAAAACACCTTACAACATCCTGAACTATTTAAAATAAACTAAAACCAATCACATTAAATCCCACCCTTTTTGGGGCGTGGCTAAAACACCTGTGTTCCTAATGAGTTCATACATCATTAAATATGTCATATCATATTCACAATAAACAAAACATGTTAAACAGATATTGATGTGATCATAGGGTAATATTTCTGTTCATATATATAACTAGTCCTAAAGCCCGTTCACTCGTGCCATTTCTTGCAGTACATCGGTCCCACCCCTTGCTCTCTCTCTCCCCCTCTCTTTTGTGCTCTCTCCCAGTGACATGCAGTGACGTCAGAGGCTGGTGAGGCAGTGGCTTGGATACGCCTTCATTCTTTAGATATCCTTTGTTGAAGAAATAGCAATGCACATGGGTGAGCCAATCACATGAGGTATCTATGTGCAGCCACCAATCAGCAGCTACTGAGCATATTTAGATATGATTTTCAACAAAGGATATCAAAAGAATGAAGACAATTAGATATTAGATGTAAATTGGAAAGTTATTTAAATTGCATGTTCTTTCTAAATCATGAAAGAAAACATATGGGTTTCATGTCCCTTTAAATGGTGTCTTGGAAAACTGGTCAACTTAGTAAACATCTAATTTTAGTCTAAAGGATTGTAACAGAAACACTTGCCAGATAACAAAATGCTTGCTCTGATTATGAGATCTAGAAATCCATGCCCATGCTGGTGAAATTTAAAGATGGTGGGGCGCTTGACCCCACCCCTTTAAATAAAGCCACACCATCAGATGGCACTACCAATTCATTAATTAAATAAATAAAAGGTAGACAGAAACACATACACAGAGGGTTAGAGAGAGAAAGAGAGAGAAAGAGAAAGACACACACAGAGGGTTAGAGAGAGAGAGAGAGAGAGACGCAGAGGGTTAGAGAGAGAGAAAGAGAGAGAGAGAGAGAGAGAGAGAGAAAGAGAGACATACAGAGAGTTAGAGAGAGAGAGAGAGAGAGACACAGTGGGTTAGAGAGAGAGAGAGAAAAAGAGAGAGACACACACACACAGAGGGTTAGAGATAGAGAGAGACACACAGAGGGTGAGAGAGAGAGAGAGAGAGAGAGAGAGAGAGAGAGAGAAAAAGAGAGAGAGAGAAAAAGAGAGAGAGGGTTAGAGAGAGAGAGAAAGAGAGAGAGAGACACACACAGAGGGTTAGAGAGAGAGAGAGAGAGAGAGAGAGAAAGAGAGAGAGAGAGAGAGAGAGAGAGAGACAAACAGAGGGTTAGAGAGAGAGAGAAAGAGAGAGAGAGACACACACAATCACACACAGAGGGTTAGAGAAAGAGAGAGAGACACAATCAAACACAGAGGGTTAGAGAGACACATAAGGGATGAGAGAGTCAGAGGGGGAGGAAGAGAGACAGAGAGACCATGGGGAGAACAACACATAAGGAGAGAGATGGATAGATAGATAGATAGATAGATAGATAGATATAGATAGATAGATAGATAGATAGATAGATAGAGAGAGAGAGAGAGAGAGAGAGAGAGAGAGAGAGACACACACACAAGGGGGGAGGAAGAGAGACCACTGCATTTTAAGTAATAAAACAGCAGAGCTACAGAGAGTTCAGAAAGTGAAGGCAAACTGTTAAGTTAGTGGGTGTAAAGGTTGAGGAAACAAAATACAAAAACGACCCTGCTGTAAAAGAGTAAAAAAACACTAAACCACATTCATTAAATTATAATTTTAACTAACAGAATCCCTTTCAGTGAAATCTAAGGCTGTAGAACTTACTTCAAAGATGTCTCTTAAACACTGCTTATTGACTGAATCTCTTCCTGCTCTGCCTCTGTCTGTATTAAGGAAGTGACAGTGGAACATTCCACTGCACTTAGAGGGGAAGTACAGAACTCTCTTTTTCACTTTAGCAAAAGCTGGCAGCTTCACAGCACAGCAACAAAATAAATTAAAGTAGTTTTTCCGTTTTTGTTTTGTTTTATATGATTTAACATCCAGCCCCAACCCTATGTTCCACTTACTAATGCCTCTCACTGGATTGGGTCAGCCCAAATAGGACTGCCTCAAATAAGCAGTTAATGGGCCATCCAATGATCTTAACCACTGTCATCCAGTAGATGGCGCAGCATGTTGTGTAATGGTGGGCAGACCTGCTTGTGCCTCTCCATTGCACAACATGTATCTGTGAAGAAAAAAATTGCAATTTTTTTATTTTATTTTTTTAAAGCCCATAAAAAAATATATATTTTTGCCCATATGAGAGGTGAAGCACTGCCTCACCTGCCTCTAGTGACTGCACATCACTGCTCTCTCCCCCTCTCTTTTGCGCTCTCTCCCCTCTCTTTTGCGCACTCTCTCACTCCACCTCTCTTTTGCTCTATCTCTCCCCCTTCTCTTTTGCTCTCTCTCTCCCCCTCTCTTTTGCTTTCTCTCCCCCTCTCTTTTGCTCTCTCTCCCCCTCTCTTTTGCGCTGTTTCTCCCCCCTCTCTTTTACACTCTCTCTCTCCCTTTCTTTTTTGCGTTCTCTCTCTCTTTTGTGCTATTTCCCTACCCCCCCCTTTTGCGCTCTCTCTCCCCTCTCTTTTTCCCTCTCTCTCTCCCCCTCTCTTTTGCGCTCTCTCTCTCTCCCCCTCTCTTTTGCACTCTCTCTCTCCCCCCTCTCTTTTGCTCTGTCTCTATCTCTCTCCTTTTTTTGCTCTCTGTCTCCATCCCTCTCTTTTGCTCTTTCTCTCCATACCTCTCTTTTGCTCTCTCTCTCCCCCATCTCTTTTGCTCTCTCTCTCTCCCCCTCTCCCCCCCCCTCTCTTTTGCTCTGTCTCTCTCCCCTCTCTTTTGCTCTCTCTCCCCCCTCTCTTTTTCATTCTCTTCCCTCTATTTTGCTCTTTCCTCTCTCTTTTGCTCTTTCCCATCTATTTTGGGTGGAGATGGGCAACCTGCGTAGCAGTAGGTGGAACAGAAAGCTTGTTATCTTAATGTCTAATTTTCCTCTTGCGTTTTCCCAGCATACGAAAAGCAGATAATGCTGCAGATACCGCAGAAGATATAGAAAATTATACCTGTGCAGCAAAATCTGCAGGCAAATACACTCCTCCAGGAGGCTGAGAGGAACTGCAGAGCACTGTATGTGATGCCATAGAGGCTTGGGATGTTTGAGGATAAAGCTGTGGCACTGCCTGAACAGCATCATCCTGAGAGACATTGGGCTCAGTGGGCAACAATTTATCTTTAAAATGAAGTGTTCTAGCTAAGCATGCAGCACATAATTGCATAGGCAAAACAATTATATTTATTAACCCCTAATCTGCCGCCCCCAATGTCGCCGCAACCTACCTACACTTATTAACCCCTAATCTGCCGCCCCCAACGTTGCCGCCACTATATTAAAGTTATTAACCCCTAAACCTAAGTCTAACCCTAAACCTAACACCCCCTAACTTAAATATGGTTTAAATAAATCTAAATAAATATTCCTATCATTAACTAAATTATTCCTATTTAAAACTAAATACTTACCTATAAAATAATAATAACTAATAGTTACATTGTAGCCATGTTAGGATTTATTTTTATTTTACAGGCAAGTTTGTATTTATTTTAACTAGGTATAATAGTTATTAAATAGTTATTAACTATTTAATAACTACCTAGCTAAAATAAATACAAATTTACCTGTAAAATAAAACCTAACCTAAGTATACACTAACACCTAACACTACACTACAATTAAATAAATTCCCTACATTAAATACAATTACCTAAATTAAATTAAATTAGATAAAGTACAAAAAAACACACTAAATTACAGAAAATAATAAACAAATTACAGAACTTTAAACTAATTACACCTAATCTAATAGCCCTCTTAAAATAAAAAGCCCCCCCAAAATAAAAAAAACCCCTAGCCTAAACTAAACTACCAATAGCCCTTAAAAGGGCCTTTTGCAGGGCATTTCCCCAAAGTAATCAGCTCTTTTACCTGTAAAAAAAATACAAAGAACCCCCTCAACAGTAAAACCCACCACCCACACAACCAACCCCCCAAATAAAATACTATCTAAAAAGACCTAAGCTCCCCATTGCCCTAAAAGGGGCATTTGGATGGGCATTTCCCTTAAAATGGCAGTTAGCTCTTTTGCAGCCCAAACCCTAATCTCAAAAATAAAACCCACCCAATACACCCTTAAAAAAAACCTAACACTAACCCCCTAAAGATCGACTTACCGGGAGACATCTTCATCCAAGCCGGGGCGAGTCTTCATCCAAGCCGGGCAGAAGTGGTCCTCCAGATGGGCAGAAGTCTTCATCCAGACGGCATCTTCTATCTTCATCCGTCCGGCGCGGAGCGGGTCCATCTTCAAGACATCCAACGAGGAACATCCTCTTCATTCGACAACTAAAACAGAATGAAGGTACCTTTAAGTGACATCATCCAAGATGGCGTCCCTTAGATTCTGATTGGCTGATAGAATTCTATCAGCCAATCAGAATTAAGGTAAAAAAAATCCTATCGGCTGATGCAATCAGCCAATAGGATTGAAGTTCAATCCTGCTGGCTGATCCAATCAGCCAATAGGATTGAGCTTGCATTCTATTGGCTGTTCCAATCAGCCAATAGAATGCGAGCTCAATCCTATTGGCTAATTGCATCAGCCAATAGGATTTTTTCTACCTTAATTCCGATTAGCTGATAGAATTATATCAGCCAATCGGAATCTAAGGGACGCCGATTGGCTGATATAATGTCTTGAAGATGGACCCGCTCTACGCCGGACGGATGAAGATAGAAGATGCCGTCTGGATGAAGACTTCTGCCCGTCTGGAGGACCACTTCTGCCCTGCTTGGATAAAGACTTCTGCCCATCTGGAGGACCACTTCGCCCGGCTTGGATGAAGACGTCTCTCGGTAAGTTGATCTTCAGGGGGTTAGTGTTAGGTTTTTTTAAGGGTGTATTGGGTGAGTTTTATTTTTTAGATTAGGGCTTGGGCAGCAAAAGAGCTAACTGCCCTTTTAAGGACAATGCCCATCCAAATGCCCTTTTCAGGGCAATGGGGAGCTTAGTTTTTTTTATATAGTATTTTATTTGGGGGGTTGGTTGTGTGGGTGGTGGGTTTTACTGTTGGGGGGGTTGTTTGTATTTTTTTTTTACAGGTAAAAGAGCTGATTACTTTGGGGCAATGCCCCCGCAAAAGACCCTTTTAAGGGCTATTGGTAGTTCAGTTTAGGCTAGGGGTTTTTTTTTATTTTTGGGGGCTTTTTTATTTTAATAGGGCTATTAGGTTAGGTGTAATTAGTTTAAATCTCTGTAATTTGTTTATTATTTTCTGTAATTTAGTGTTTTTTTTGTACTTTAGCTAATTTAATTTAGGTAATTGTATTCAATTTAGTTAATTTATTTAATTATAGTGTAGTGTTAGTGTAACTTAGGTTAGGTTTTATTTCACAGGTAAATTTGTCTTTATTTTAGCTAGGTAGTTATTAAATAGTGAATAACTATTTAATAACTATTCTACCTAGTTAAAATAAATACAAACTTGCCTGTAAAATAAAAATAAATCCTAAGATGGCTACAATGTAACTATTAGTTATATTGTAGCTAGCTTAGGGTTTATTTTATAGGTAAGTATTTAGTTTTAAATAGGAATAATTTAGTTAATGATAGGAATATTTATTTAGATTTATTTAAGTTAGGTGGTGTTAGGTTAAGGGTTAGACTTAGGTTTAGGGGTTAAAAACTTTAATATAGTGGCGGCGACGTTGGGGGCGGCAGATTAGGGGTTAATAAATGTAGGTAGGTGGCGGCGATGTTAGGGACGGCAGATTAGGGGTTAATAAAATTTAACTAATGTTTATGAGGCAGGAGTGCGGCGGTTTAGGGGTTAATATCTTTATTATAGTGGCGGTGACGTTGGGGGCGGCAGATTAGGGGTTAATAAGTGTAGATAATAGGAGAGAACAGGCGCTACAATGGTGCAAAATCAATGATGTAAAGTTGCCCACGCACAAGATGAAAAATTACTTACTAGATTCAAAGCACTTGAGAAGTGCCACAGGTGCAGACTAGACTCTTATAAGCTGCCCAGCAAGCTATCCTCACGTAGTGTTAACCGGCACACTGGATCCAGGACCCCAATCAGATGAGAATATCAGCCAACCGCTCAATGCTTTAACTGTCAGCCGCTCTGGAAGTGTCCATTCAGGTTGTAACAAAACTTAAGAGAGGATAGTTCATATATAATAAAATTACGTGATGACAAAGTCGTTTAAAACCAAAAAACTCAAGTTTATTTTAAAACAAGTACACAACGCTTTCCCGGTACACAGACCGTTTCATCAGGTGTATGAATAATAAAATGCCATCACGACTTATAAAACAAATTTGGCGTCTCTGGCCGATAATTGCGCATGCGCGCTAGAAAAATAAGCCAATAGGATCCCCGAACTGAGCCGGCTTGATGGTGATAGGACAGTTATATGGGTGTGTGAAACCCTACCTCCCAAACAGCTGATCACATGGATTTATGCCGCAACAGATAGTTCACAGATCACTACTCCAATTGACATGCAGTACTAACAATAATATGATAGCTTACGTGCCCAACTTGCCAAATACATAACAATAAGTCTGGACAGAAATTTCTTGCCGGACTCAGATAATTTCAATAGCGACTCACTGTTTATCTTGATACTAAATTGAACAAGATTGGGGACAAATTTCTATATAAAAAATAATAAAAAAAATATATATACATATAATATAAACCAATATATAAAAAATTAAACTGCCTATATATTATCATACAATTCATCAGATAGGTCTGATCAAATAGAACACCACATATGATCGGACAAATTTAAAAGTAGATATTATATTCAAATATTGTCAGATGATGTTCAGACGACTTATACTATATAGATAATATGACTTGTAATCTACGAAAATGCATAACAGAAATATACCCCATGTTGATCGATATATAAGGGGATAAAAATTACTATCAGGAAAGCGATACTTAAATAAAAAATATATTAATCCTGATAACGTATATAATCTAGATCAACATATATACATTAACATTCTTGATCCTGATAACGTCAATAATCAAGAACAATAATCAGCATATTAATATACACATAATTCCAATGTCAGCCATATGAAAATATACCCTAGAAACATATAAGCTTATAATATGTGACCCTTGGATAAAGACTAAAACCGGCTCAGAGGTACACTATTGTTTCATGTGCCTTTACAAATAACAAGCTTAACTTAATCCTATTATAACCTATATACTATCCAAATAAGGTGGAGTATATTCCTTTTATTAGTCAATACCTAATCCAAAAAAATATATGAAATTATATAATTATTAACAAATTACTGAGATAAATTTTAATAGAAAACTACCATGGCTAAATATCTCAGAGTGAAAGCAGCCATATCAATGTTTTCATTGAGACCATGTGGTTTAAGGGTTTTTAGCTTCCATATCCAGTATGTCTCTCTTTGCCATAGTTGTATAAACCTATTTCTACCCCATTTGGGTGCTATAAATTCAATAGGAAAAATCTTAAAGGTATCTAGTTCTCCTGCATGAAATTTTTCTTGACGAGGTACACTATGGTTAACAAGCGATTTCTTCAAGTTTCTCATATGCTCACCCCACCTCTTTTTTATGGGTCTGGAGGTTCTTCCAATGTATTGAACCCCACATTTGCACTGTAATAAATATACAACAAATGCAGAATCACATGTAAAGTGAGATGTGATGTTACATTTTTCCTTAGTAGAATGGGACATAAATTCAGTTTTATTACCTATAGTGTACATATAAAGGCCACAGTTCGCTTTTCTGCATTTAAAAAAAACATTTTTTATCCCTAAAAAAGTGCTTGTAACATTTTATTGCTAGCTTTATTGATGGGCTTTTTCATTACAATCTTAGTCGGTGTTAGCTTGTTTTTAAGGGTTTGAGCCCTCCTAAAAGTACATATGGGAGTATCATCAAGTACTTCTTTTAATATCGGATCTCCCTTCAGAATAAACCAATATTTATGTAGAATATTTTTAATTAAATTATGGTTATTATTGTATCTGGTTATAAAACGAGGGTTATTGTTAGTTTTATGCTTAAATACCATTTTGTCTCTAGTTATAGGATTAGTTTGACTCTGTTTGTTCAAGGTGAAGAATTCCAATCTCTCTTTTCTTCTTGCTTTCTGATAACTATCTTCTACTAATTTCGGCGGATAATTCCTTTCCAAAAACCTTTCCTTTAAAATGTTTGATTGCTCCTCAAACACTAAAATATCAGTACAGTTTCTGCGTATTCTGCAGAACTGATTATAAGGAATGTTTTCTTTCCATGGTTTATAATGGTTGCTCCTATAGTTTAAATAACTGTTTGTGTCCACTGTTTTAAAAAAAAGTTTTTGTTGATATAGACCCCTTAAGGTCCCAATAAAGTACTAAATCCAAAAATGCAATCTGTTCCCTTGCAATATTGGACGTAAAGGTCAAACCCATATCATTCATATTGAATGATTCTACAAATTGTGTGGCTGAAGTTTCCGTTACATTCCATATAAACAACAAATCGTCTATAAACCGGCCATAGAAGACCAGGTTCGCCCCCAGTGGAGAATTGTATATATATCTTTCTTCAAAAATCCCCATAAAAAGATTGGAAAAACTGGGGGCGAACCTGGTCCCCATGGCCGTACCTTTAATTTGCAGGAAAAATTGTTCTTGAAACACAAAATAATTGTGCTTCAACACAAAAGAAATAGCATCCAATAAAAATGCTTTCTGTTGTTCCGGTAAGTAGATACCTCTAGTTAGAAAGTGCTTGAACACCTAAATCGTGTGCTATATTTGAATATAATGCTGATACGTCATTTATATACTAGATCTGGTGTATCTTTGATGTAAGATGGTAAACATCTCACTTCTTTTTTTTAAAAACTGATCAATATATTCTGATAGGTTACATGTCAGGTTCCCCATCCCCGAAATAATCGGGCGACCCGGAGGATTAATTTTACATTTGTGGATTTTTGGGAGGTGGTAATAGTATGCAAGACTGGGGGTACTAGGACTAAGATATTCTTTTTCTTTCTTAGTAAGGATACCCTTATAGTATCCATCATCAATCAATTTTATGAGACTAATCATATAGTCTTTTGTAGGATTAAAAGTAAATCTCCTATAGTAATTGGTATCAAGTAAAATACGATTCGCTTCATTTATATAGTCACCCCAGTCCTGCAATACTATCCCACCTCCCTTATCCGCTTGTCTAATCACCAGAGAATCATTTTTAGCCAGTCTTGATAATGGTTTAAGTTCAAAGGTATTCAGATTAGAGGTCTTATTTTTACTGTTCATTGATCCAAAATCCTCCAAGACTAAATCTTGGAAAAGTTGGATACTGTGACTGGTAATGGGGGATTGAAATTTGATTTCAACATTAGGTTGGAATGAACAAAATCATCAAACAGAGAATCACACAGACTTTCAGGTTCATAGTAGTGATATAGTTTAAATAACTGTTTGTGTCCACTGTTTTAAAAAAAAGTTTTTGTTGATATAGACCCCTTAAGGTCCCAATAAAGTACTAAATCCAAAAATTCAATCTGTTCCCTTGCAATATTGGACGTAAAGGTCAAACCCATATCATTCATATTGAATGATTCTACAAATTGTGTGGCTGAAGTTTCCGTTACATTCCATATAAACAACAAATCGTCTATAAACCGGCCATAGAAGACCAGGTTTGCCCCCAGTGGGGAATTGTATATATATATTTCTTCAAAAATCCCCATAAAAAGATTGGAAAAACTGGGGGCGAACCTGGTCCCCATGGCCGTACCTTTAATTTGCAGGAAAAAGTGTTCTTGAAACACAAAATAATTGTGCTTCAACACAAAAGAAATAGCATCCAATAAAAATGCTTTCTGTTGTTCCGGTAAGTAGATACCTCTAGTTAGAAAGTGCTTGAACACCTAAATCGTGTGCTATATTTGAATATAATGCTGATACGTCATTTATATACTAGATCTGGTGTATCTTTGATGTAAGATGGTAAACATCTCACTTCTTTTTTTTAAAAACTGATCAATATATTCTGATAGGTTACATGTCAGGTTCCCGATCCCCGAAATAATCGGGCGACCCGGAGGATTAATTTTACATTTGTGGATTTTTGGGAGGTGGTAATAGTATGCAAGACTGGGGGTACTAGGACTAAGATATTCTTTTTCTTTCTTAGTAAGGATACTCTTATAGTATCCATCATCAATCAATTTTATGAGACTAATCATATAGTCTTTTGTAGGATTAAAAGTAAATCTCCTATAGTAATTGGTATCAAGTAAAATACGATTCGCTTCATTTATATAGTCACCCCAGTCCTGCAATACTATCCCACCTCCCTTGTCCGCTTGTCTAATCACCAGAGAATCATTTTTAGCCAGTCTTGATAATGGTTTAAGTTCAAAGGTATTCAGATTAGAGGTCTTATTTTTACTGTTCATTGATCCAAAATCCTCCAAGACTAAATCTTGGAAAAGTTGGATACTGTGACTGGTAATGGGGGATTGAAATTTGATTTCAACATTAGGTTGGAATGAACAAAATCATCAAACAGAGAATCACACAGACTTTCAGGTTCATAGTAGTGATGTCGCAAACCTAAAATTTTGCGTCTGCAAACGGCGGACGCGAACTTCCGCAACTGTTCACGAACGGGCGAACCAGGCAAACCGCCATAGACTTCAATAGGCAGGCGAATTTTAAAACCCACAGGGACCCTTTCTGGCCACAATAGTGATGGAAAAGTTGTTTCAAGGGTACTAACACCTGGACTGTGGCATGCCGGAGGGGGATCCATGGCAAAACTCCCATGGAAAATTACATAGTTGATGCAGAGTCTGGTTTTAATCCATAAAGGGCATAAATCACCTAACATTGCTAAATTGTTTGGAACAAAGTGCTTTAAAACATCAGGTATGATGTTGTATCGATCAGGTAGTGTAAGGGTTACGCCCGCTTCACAGTGACAGACCAAACTCCCCGTTTAAAGGGATAGTCTACACCAGAATTTGTATTGTTTTAAAAAATAAATAATCCCTTTATTACCCATTTCCCAGTTTTGCATAACTAACACTTTTATAATAATATACTTTTAACCTCTGTGATTATCTTGTATCTAAGCCTCTGCAAACTGCTCCTTTTTTCAGTTCTTTTGACAGACTTGCAGTCTAGCCAATCAGTGCCTGCTCCCAGATAACTTCTCGTGCATGAGCACAGTGTTATCTATGAAATACGTGAACTAACACCCTCTACTGGTGAAAAACTGTTAAAATGCAATCTAAAAGAGGTGGGCTTCAAGGTCTAAGGTGGGCTTCAAGGTCTAAGGTGACACTGTGCCCTGGCAGGCAGGCACTGAAACACACACGTGTGAAGGAAACTGACTGCTATTATTTAACACAGTCAAAAAAGTGTTTTTTTTTTTTTAAATGTACACTACTGTTACACCAGATATGAGTTGCACTGGGGTGACACTGTGCCCTGGCAGGCAGGCACTGAAACGCACACGTGTGAAGGAAACTGACTGCTATTATTTAACACAGTCAAAAAAAGTGTTGTTTTTTTTAAATCTACACTACTGTTACACCAGATATGAGTGGTGGCACTGGGCAAGTGGGCACAGTATTAGATAACACAGGAAAAAAAAAGCAGCCCTTAAAAGGACTGTAGTGGACACTGAATACACTAGCCTAGCTATAGATTTCCCTACTAAATCAGCAGCAGCTACACTGTCCCTCCTCTCACTAACAATGCAGCTTCCGAATGAATCTAAAATGGATGCTGTCCAGGAGGTAGGAGGGTCTGGGAGGGAGGGTCTGCTGCTGATTGGCTGGAATGTGCCTGCTGACTGTGAGGTACAGGGTAACAGTATTACTCAATGATGACGAATAGGGGGCGAACGCGAACATGCTATGTTTGCCGGGAACTATTCAACGGCGAACAATTCGCGACATCACTAGTTCATAGTAAATAATGTCTGTGTGGGGTCTCTCTGTCATATTATCAGTTACTATTGACACTTGTTTCTCTTGTTTAAGTTTTTTATCACAAAAATAACGTTGTAATGACAATTTCCTAATGAATCTATTCAAATCTACGAATAATTCAAATATGTTGTGTTCATTTGATGGACAAAAAGATAACCCTCTAATAAGTACACAAATTTCTTCATTTGTCAATACATGACTAGAAAGATTAAATATACCATCCTTCATTCTCTTCAATTTCTCCTTTTTGGTAGATTTTGCTCTCCCTCTGCTGCCACGTTGGCGTATGTTCTTTTTTTTGGAGGAGTATAGTACTCTCCTTTTGCATAATCTGTTTCCATTTGTTTTTATTGGATTGGTATATGCCTTTGATGTTGCTTGTAATGGCCTTGTTTTTTGTTCAATTGAAAAACCTGTGGTTTTTCTTCCCTATATCCTGACCTCATATTTGGATCAACAGAGTCAGATTGATTATATTGATAAAAATCCTTACTGTAGTCTCTATATTGTTCCCTCTTATACCACTCATTATCTTCATCTCTATATTGTACATAATTATTTCTATCTCTATATTGTCTCTGAGGATTAATATTTTCCTTTTGTCTCCAAGTGGAGTTATATTGTTTAGATGAATTATATCCCTGATTTTTCTTACTATTACTGGGGTATATATATTCCTCATTCTTAGAAACTATATTATTTCTTTTATCTTTAGGTTTCTTGTATTCAACCTTTACCCATTTGTCTTGTTTTACAACATTTTTGTCAATAGATGTCTCTTTTGACTCAAATCCTTCTTCTATATTATTCTCAACAGTGGCTTTGCCTGCATATATACAGCCTTCTGAATAATCTTTCTCATCCCTAGCTAATTTCTTAGCTTTAATTTTAATTAGTTTCTTTTGATAATTATCATTTTTTTCTAGGAATTCTTTGTTTTTATTAGGATAATCTGAATGTTGTTCAAACTTAAAGGGACATAATACTCATATGCTAAATCACTTGAAACTGATGCAGTATAACTGTAAAAAGCTGACAGGAAAATATCACCTGAGCATCTCTATGTAAAAAAGGAAGATATTTTACCTCACAATCTCCTCAGCTCAGCAGAGTAAGTTCTGTGTAAAAAACAGAATTTATGTTTACCTGATAAATTTCTTTCTCCTACGGTGTATCCGGTCCACGGCTTCATCCTTACTTGTGGGATATTCTCAATCCCTACAGGAAGTGGCAAAGAGAGCACACATCAAAGCTGTCCATATAGCTCCCCTCAGGCTCCGCCCCCCCAGTCATTCGACCGACGGTTAGGAGAAAAAGGAGAACCATAGGGTGCAGTGGTGACTGTAGTTTATAAAAAAATAAATTTAAACCTGACTAAAATGCCCGGGTGGGCCGTGGACCGGATACACCGTAGGAGAAAGAAATTTATCAGGTAAACATAAATTCTGTTTTCTCCTACATTGGTGTATCCGGTCCACGGCTTCATCCTTACTTGTGGGAACCAATACCAAAGCTTTAGGACACGGATGAAGGGAGGGAACAAGTCAGGTAACCTAAACGGAAGGCACCACTGCTTGCAAAACCTTTCTCCCAAAAATAGCCTCCGAAGAAGCAAAAGTATTGAATTTGTAAAATTTGGCAAATGTATGCAGTGAAGACCAAGTCGCTGCCTTACAGATCTGTTCAACAGAAGCCTCATTCTTGAAAGCCCAAGTGGAAGCCACAGCTCTAGTAGAGTGAGCTGTAATTCATTCAGGAGGCTGCCTTCCAGCAGTCTCATAAGCCAACCGGATGATGCTTTTCAGCCAGAAAGACAGAGAGGTCGCAGTTGCCTTTTGACCTCTCCTCTTACCAGAATAGACGACAAACAAGGACGATGTTTGTCTGAAATCTTTAGTTGCTTTTAGGTAAAACTTCAAAGCATGAACCACATCGAGATTGTGTAACAGACGTTCCTTGTTAGAAGCTGGGTTAGGACACAGAGAAGGAACAACTATTTCCTGGTTAATATTCTTATTGGAAACCACTTTTGGAAGAAAACCAGGTTTGGTACGCTAAACGACCTTATCTGTATGAAACACCAGATAGGGTGAATTACACTGCAAAGCAGACAATTCAGAAACTCTTCTAGCGGAAGAGATAGCAACCAAAATCAAAACTTTCCAAGATAGTAACTTAATATCTATGGAATGTAGAGGTTCAAACGGAACCCCCTGAAGAACTGAAAGAACTAGATTTAGACTCCATGAAGGAGCCACAGGTCTGTAGACAAGCTTGATTCTGACTAAAGCCTGCACAAACTCCTGAACATCTGGCATTGATGCCAGACGTTTGTGTAACAAAACAGACAGAGCTGATATCTGTCCTTTTAAAGAACTAGCTGACAAACCTTTCTCCAATCCTTCTTGGAGAAAAGCTAAAATCCTTGGAATCCTAATCTTACTCCATGAGTAACCCTTGGATTCGCACCAACAAAGATATTTCCGCCATATCTTATGGTAAATTTTCCTAGTGACAGGCTTTCTAGCCTGAATCAGGGTATCTATAACTGAATCCGAAAACGCACGCTTAGCTAGAATCAAGCGTTCAATCTCCAAGCAGTCAGTTGCAGAGAGACTAGGTTTGGATGTACGAATGGACCTTGAATTAGAAGGTCCTGCCTCAAAGGTAGCTTCCATGGTGGAACCGATGACATATTCACCAGGTCTGCATACCAGGTCCTGTGTGGCCACGCAGGAGCTATCAGAATTACCGAAGCCTTCTCCTGTTTGATCCTGGCTACTAGCCGTGGGAGAAGAGGAAACGGTGGAAAGACATAAGCTAGATTGAACAACCAAGGCGCTGCTAAGGCATCTACCAGTGTCGCCTTGGGATCCCTGGACCTGGTCCCGTAACATGGAACTTTTGAGTTCTGATGTGACGCCATCAGATCCAGATCAGGAATGCCCCATAGTTGAGTTAACTGGGCAAAAACCTTCGGGTGAAGTTACCACTCCCCCGGATGGAAAGTCTGACGACTCAGATAATCCGCTTCCAAGTTGTCCACTCCTGGGATGTGAATTGCTGATAGATGGCAGGAGCAATCCTCTGCCCATTTGATGATCTTGGATACCTCTCTCATCGCCAGGGAACTCTTCGTTCCCCCCTGATGATTGATGTACGCTACAGTCGTCATGTTGTCCGACTGAAATCTGATGAATCTGGCCTCCGCTAGTTGAGGCCATGCCTGGAGCGCATTGAATATCGCTCTCAATTCCAATATGTTTATCGGGAGAAGAGATTCTTCCTGAGACCATAGACCCTGAGCCTTCAGGGACTCCCAGACCGCGCCCCAGCCCAAAAGACTGGCGGCAGTCGTGACGATGATCCACTCCGGTCTGCGGAAAAAATAATTCCCTGAGACAGGTGATCTAGAGACAGCCACCAGAGGAGTGAGTCTCTGGTTTTCTGGTCCATTTGAATCTGGGGAGACAAGTCTGCATAATCCCCATTCCACTGTTTGAGCATGCACAGTTGCAATGGTCTTAAATGAATTCGAGCAAAAGGAACCACGTCCATTGCCGCAACCATTAGTCCTACTACCTCCATGCACTGAGCTATGGAGGGCTGAGGAATGGATTGAAGAACTCGACAAGCGTTCAGAAGCTTTAACTTCCTGACCTCTGTCAGAAAGATCTTCATTTCTACAGAGTCTATTATTGTTCCCAGAAAGGGAACCCTTGTGGACGGGGACAGGGAACTTTTTTCTATGTTCACCTTCCACCCGTGAGATCTGAGAAAGGCTAGAACAATGTCTGTATGAGCCCTTGCTTTGGGAAGGGACGACGCTTGTATTAGAATGTCATCTAGGTAAGGTGCTACTGCAATGCCCCTCGGCCTTAGCACCACTAGAAGGGACCCTAGCACCTTTGTGAAAATTCTGGGAGCAGTGGCTAATCCGAACGGAAGAGCCACAAACTGGTAATGCTTGTCCAGAAAGGCGAACCTCAGGAACTGATGGTGATCTTTGTGGATAGGAATATGCAGGTACGCATCCTTTAAGTATTGACCCTCCTGGATCGTTGGTAAAATTGTCCGAATGGTTTCCATTTTGAATGATGGAACTCTGAGAAATTTGTTTAGACTTTTTAAGTCCAGAATTGGCCTGAAAGTTCCTTCTTTTTTGGGAACTACAAACAGGTTTGAGTAAAAACCCAGTCCTTGTTCCGCTGTTGGAACTGGGTGTATCACTCCCATCTTTATTTTGAAAAAAGTTTTATTAGGTTTTTCATAACAGGTTATACATAACAAATTTCGGCATGTACAATCAGATTAATTAGACATAAAGTAAACATTCAGCAAGATATTACTGGCATCAATCTCTTACCCATGTTGATTTGAGATCACTGTATAGCTTATTATACCAATATGTAACATCTTATTTCGTAAAAGGATCTGAAATTTTTAAATAAATGTTAAATATTAACAGGATCAACAGAATCGAGGTCTACCCACAGGAGGGTAGTATAAAGTCATCCGTCACCACTCGGCCGATTGATCGGATGGGCGGCTGGTCCCGGCTCTCTCTAGAGTGTAATACAGTGCATTGGTAGAATTTATTGATTCTCTGTGTTTCTCTGTGTTCTAGCTTCGTGGTACATAATGAATGGCTCCCACTGTATGATAAATTTGTCTTTGGTGTGTAGGTTCTCAGCAGCTAAGCTAGCCATTTCATAATGATGTATTATTTTTTTAATGATGAAAGTGAAGTTAGGTGGGGTGGATTTCCAATATTGTGCTATGCAAACTCTAACCACCGTGCAAATGGTCATAACTAGTTTTTGGTGTTGTCTTAAGATATTGGGAATCGGGAAGTGTAGTAGGGCCTGTTCTGGGGTCAGTTGTATATGTTTATGGAAGAGATCGCTAAGAAATGTTGAGGTGTGTTCCCAAATTTCTTTCGCTCTGTCACATTCCCACCACATATGTATGTACGTCCCCCTTACATTACATCCTCTGTAGCAGAGATTCAGGGAAGGTCCTTCTGATCCACCGAGCCTAGTAGGATATATATACCATTTAAATGCTACCTTGAGAAAATTCTCTTTCAACATAGCATTGTATGAGAAGGAGAGGCCTCTGTCTAAATTAGTTAGCCAAGTCTCCAAGGACCAGGTCTTATTAAGGTCTTGTTCCCATTTTAGAATTTGCGAGGGTTTCGCCTCTCTAGATTTATCGTTGAATATAAGATATAGTGTCGAGATTGTTCTGTGCACCGGGTCTTTAGCTAGGCATAGAGATTCGAAAGTTGTATTCAATGGTAGTTTGGAAAGTTCAGTTACTGCATGAGTTCTTGATTTTAATTGTAAGTAATGGTACCATATATTTTTGTCAGTTGGGTCAATATCTCTATATTGTTCAAAAGAGAGAAAACCTCCCTCAACATATACGTCTGCAATTCTATACAGTCCTTTGTTAGCCCATTTGGTCTGTATGTGGGAATCTATTGTGGTTTGTGGTAATACTAGAGGTGTAAGTTTTGATTTGTCTTGTAGTAAGGGGAATTTGGCGGTTAGTTTGTTCCAAAGGAAAATAGTGTGGGACAGCGCTACATATTTATTTAGTAAAGGATGGCTATTTTTTTTGGGAAACCAAAGTAGTCTATATATCTGGTCAGTGTTGGCTATCTGTGATTCTATCTGTTTCCACAGGGGTTGTTTCGTATTGCTAAACCAATGTATGGTTTGGGCCATCCGAGCTGAGTAATAGTAAGATACTAAATGCGGGAGGCCTAGCCCACCATCCTTCCTGTGTGTACTCATGATTTTTTTGTTTATCCTAGGGTGTTTTCCCTGCCAAACAAAGCGCAGAATATCTCTTTGGAGTGCATTGAGCTCGGCTATGGGGATGGAAATTGGTAGGGACCGGAATAAATATAGGAGCTTTGGTAGTAAAGTCATTTTTGTGGATATGATTCTACCATAAAAAGAAATTTTAAGTTTCAACCATTTCGATATTAAATGTCTTATATGGGCAAACATTGTAAGATAGTTCGCTTGGTATAGCGAAAAAATGTCAGTTGTAAGATTAATACCTAGATATTTAAGCTTCTTATGGGCCCAAGTGAAGGAGAAGTTAATTTCTAATAGTTTTTTAGTGTGTCGGGGTAGATTTATTCCGAGAGCTTCGCATTTATCCCTATTTATTTTATAACCAGATAAAATACCATATTGTTGGAGCATCGAGTATAGGGGGGGGAGAGATAGGAGGGGTTTTGTTAGTGATAGTATGATATCATCCGCAAATAATGAAATCTTATATTCCTTGCCCCCTATTTGAAGTCCAGATATATTCAGGTCTTTTCTAATTTGAATGGCTAATGGTTCAATACAGAGGGCGAATAATAAAGGGGATAAGGGGCACCCTTGTCTCGTTCCGTTCCTAATTGGTATCGTTTTGGATTGATATCCTGACAGTTTTACAAAAGCTGACGGGTGAGAGTAGAGTGTGGTCAGGGCATCGAGGAAGGCACCCGAGATGCCTGTTTTCTCTAATACTGCGAACATATACTCCCAGTTAATTCTGTCGAACGCCTTCTCTGCGTCCAAGGAGAGGAACAGAGAAGGCGTCTTTTCAGTAGTGGCAAAATTGATCAAGTCAATTATTTTACGTGTGTTGTCCGGTGCTTCCCTACCTCTGATAAAACCTACTTGGTCCGGATGGATTACTCTTTCAAGGATAGGGTTTAGTCTGTTTGCCAGAATTTTTGTAAATATCTTCAAATCTTGATTTATTAGTGATATAGGTCTGTAATTCTGGCAATGAAGCTTGTTTTTACCCGGCTTAGGGATGACTGCTATTCTAGCCGTTAGCATCTCATTGGGAATTTCCTTTTTTTGCATTATGGAGTTAAATACCTGGGCCAACAGAGGGGCTAGTTCATCTGAAAATAATTTGTAAAAAATTCCGGAGTAACCATCCGGACCAGGTGTTTTAGAAGTCTTTAAGTTTTTGATGGTATATTTTATCTCTGTCTCGGAGATCGGGGCGTTTAGACTAGATTTCTCTTCCTCAGTGATTGTTGGGAGGGGGTTTGCAGTTAAAAAAGTATCTAATTTTGCGGATCTATCAACCCTACCTTGATGTATAGGGAGATTGTAGAGATTGTGATAAAAGTCAGCAAAGGTGTTCGCAATTTGGAGGGGGTCATTGGTGTTCTTATGATCTGATAATTGTATTTGGGGGACTGTAGTGCATCTAGTTATTTCCTTGAGTTTGTTGGCTAGCATTCTGTCGGGCTTATTTCCATATATGTAGTAATGTGAGTCAATCTGTTTAATAGATCTAGCTGCTTCTTTGTTAAGTAATTGATTTATTTCTTCATTTATGTTTTTCAGTTCTAGTCTCTTTTGTTTAGTGGTATTAGCTGTACATTGGGATCTTAACTCATTAGCCCTAGCTTGTAGTTGTGTCATTTTGTTTTTATGTATTCTGTTTCTGTGATTTGATTCAGTGATCAGGTTGCCTCTTACATAGGCTTTGAGCGCTCCCCAGACAAAAATGGGGTTAGGTGTACTATCTATATTTAGCCTAATGAATTCTATAATGTGTTCCCTTGTTTTCTGAGAGACTAAAGCGTCCTGTAATAGGTTAGCGTTAAGGGTCCAGGATTTGGTCCTGGCGGGGTTGATGAGTCCTGCTAACGTGGTTTCTACAATAGAATGGTCTGACCAAGGGCAGTTATTTATTTTAGCGCTTGTTAGCAGAGGGACCAAGATTTGGCTGAGAAAAATGTAGTCTAGTCTGGATTGGGTGAGGTGCATTGGGGAAAAATAGGTGTAGTCCCTGGCCCTATTATGTAGAGCCCTCCAACTGTCTATTAGATTGTGATCTAAGGTAAAATCTTTCAGGATGTGTGTGGTTGAGCTAGGGGGTCTGGCCTTTAGAGATTTAGTAGACGTTCTGTCTAGATCTTGGTCCAGAGCTAAGTTAAAGTCGCCCCCCATGATAATCTTATGTTTTTTCCATTGGGTCAATAATTTGCTTAATTTAGTAATAAAGGGGCCCTGGCGCTCATTTGGGGCATAAACATTGACGATCAGAACAGGGGAATTGTGAATTAAGCCTCTAACCAACAAAAAACGTCCTTCTTTATCTCTAATTATTTCTTCCTCTTTGAAATTTAGGGAAGAATGAATTAAAACGGTGACCCCGCATTTCTTTTTCCCGCTTATTGCGTGATATTGTGTTGGGAAAACTTTATCCCAATACTTGGGAGTGAAATCTTTGGTAAAGTGAGTCTCCTGTAATAATACTATGTGGGCGTGTAGTGCTTTATATGTAGTAATAGCTTTCTTTCTTTTCATGTCGGAATTAAGCCCTCTGACATTATGGGAGAGGATTTTTATAGACATATTGGGGTGAAAGGTGTATTAGCATCTATTGAATCCCTAGGAAGGATTTGCAAGTGGGTAGAAAACTGCAAGCTGTTTAAGGATTTGGGTGTGATCCAACATATTGAGTAGTTCTGAGAGTGAGAGAGCCGGGACCTACCTGAAGGCCAAACCATAGAGGGGTGCCGATTTCCATCCCACATCGTGGGAAGCACAAATATACATGAGGTGATATATTTGAAGGGATCAAAATCATCTGATGACATGCCTGAACGAACAAAACACAAATTATAATGAGCAAAATTAAACTTAAACTTTACAATGGTTTCCCTTGTCAGGGAGTAACATTTTAATGAGGCGGGTGAAGGGCACTTTAGCAGGTGCCTAGGATAAGCCTTCCTATGAGAGGGTCAGGGAAGATTAGGGGGGGATGGGAGGGAAGAGTGAGTGTTGGATGTCAGTGGTAGTGTGGTGTGGTTGGAAATGCAAGTTATGTGTCTTATGTCATGTCCAGAAGTGTTAGGAAAAGAGGGGGTTAGGGATGCATAAATGTGAAATGTGCGAGAGAGAGAGAGGGCAAGAGAGATAATGTATAGGGAGAGTGGTGTATGTCTGGGTTTAATAATAGGGGGGGATAAGGAGAGGAGAGAAGGAGAAAAGAGATAGTGCAAACAGACTTGTAAATGATACTAGTAACAATTTTGGCGTACAGAACATTCTATAGCTGTACTATGAATTATATCAACAATATTAACATCATTAATTTCAGCAACAATAACTATAACAATAACAACCCCTGAGTGAGGTCAAAAAATAACCAGGTCTGCAAAAATAACAATACACAAAAAAAAAAAAAGAAAAAAAAAAATATGATGTGCAGACTTGACTAGTATAAAGTTCTCGGACGTGCAGGCCATTTTAACTGTTGTTTTATGTTATTAAGGTCTATTAGCCTCAGGGCCGCTAACAATTAACCAAAGCTTCAGAAACTTAAGAATTAAGATCCTCCTAGACCTTCAGTTTTGTCAGGTCGGGGAGGATTCTTCTTCAGAGGGTGACTCGTCTTCTGAATGGGTATTTGAGACAATCTTATTTTTCCTATGCTTTTTCGTTTGGCCTACTGGGGTCCACTCCCTTTGAATGTGTTTTTTCTGGGGGTTCTTGTTGAGGGGTGTTTGAGGGGGATCAAAGGGGATCTCCAATCTTCGGAGAGTCGATAGTCCTTCATTCAAGTCCGAGCAAGCATAATAGATATTATTATATGAAAAGGCCAATTTGAAGGGAAACAGCCATCGGTATTTGACTTGGGCCCTCGAGAGGGCTTGTGTAATAGGTTTAAGATCCCTTCTCTTCCGTAATGTGATTGGTGCTACGTCTGCATAAATTTGGATGGAGTGGCCCTCAAAATTTATTGTTGGCAATTGTCTGGCCGCTTTGAGGATTAGTTCTTTCACATGGTAGTAGTGGAGTTTGAGGACTATGTCTCTTGCAGAGGACTGTTGGGGTTTGGTAAGGGCTCTGTGTACTCTGTCCATTAAGAGCTTATCTGGTTCTATATCTGGGGCCAGTTGATGAAATAGAGAGGTCACGGTCTCATCCAGATTTTTATATGCTTCCGGTAGATTTCTGATTCTTAGGTTGGATCTGCGGGATCTGTTTTCAAGGTCTTCTATTTGATCCTCTAGTTTATTTATATATTCTGCATGTTCTGAAATAGATTTTTGTATGTGAGGTATTTCATCTGCTATTGCATCTGTTTTTTCCTCCAGTTCAGCAGTGCGGGTACCAATTTCCTTGATATCCTGTCTGAGATCCGACAAAGCTGATTTAAGCTCTTCCTGGAACACGGATTTAATTTGAGAAAGCAACTCTTTGTTTTGAATTTCTGATGGGAGAGGTGCTGCCATTTCTACTAGGCTGGTATTCAATGAGTCTCCTTGGGTAGGGGGGCTTTTATTCCCCTGTTTGTGTTTCAGTTGGGACTTTGATAGGCATTCTTTAACTGTTTGTGTTTTATTCTTCCTCATGTGATGCAGTAGGGGTCCAGAGGAAGGAGAAACAAAAAGAGTATGTAAGTAAGTAGTGACACTTTGGTTTAGTATTCGACTCAGGGGTTAAATGATGTGGGAGAGGTTACTGTGTCAAAGTTTAAAGCATAACTCTAGGTCTGTGCTTGCTAAAGGAAGTAAAGAGCAAGTTGAACCCCTTCACCCTCACCTCATTTCAATCACTGTGTATGCATTGTAACAGTTGTGGGTGAATCATAAAACTTGCGAGGCAGGGTGTGTATGGTCTAGTAGTAATAGGCCCGTTGTAGTTCCTTAGTCTGGTGACTACTTGTCCGTCCCTGAAAACACTCCTAAAGTGGATCCCAAAGTGCAGTCTCTAGTTCTGCCCCCTTAGGCTTAGGAGGTATTTGTGTTGTTTCTTGCAGGGATAATTTAGTAAGGAACTGACCGGCTCAGTAGGTGCCTCAGCACATTGATATAGTTCTAGATGGTGTGCATAGCAATCAGCGACCAAAACGAAAAAGACACCTCTCGTGTAGTTAGAAAGTCTGTAGAGTGATTAATCTTTTCTCTGCTAATGTATGTAGGTTATGTAGGAAACAACTATCCCCCTTGTTGGTCGGCCGTAAGCCGCTTTAGTGGATGGAGGTCCGACCAGCCACGTGGTTATTGAGGCCTGGTTAGTATAGCAGTGAGACCGGTAAATTTCTATAAGGGTCTGGTCTATATTTCACCCATCGGAGGCCCAGAATGGTAGGCAGGGTTCTTGTGTGTATAGCTTATGTATATTGCTTACCCTGTTTTCCTCGGTTGTTAGTCTCTTAGGTGTGTAGGATCTGGAAGGCCCGTAGGCCTAAAAGTGCTGTGGCCAAGATGGCGGAGTTTCGCGCCACTGCACTTAGCTTGTTCTCTATGGGAATCGATCTGTCCCTGTTGCTTGGGGTGTCCACTCTGATGTTCGGCGTGGTCGGGTCCTCAGAAAGTCTCACGACAAGGGGTTGTGGTAAGGGGTTTCCCCCGATGTCAGCGAACAGGTCTGTGCAGCTCAGTACCTGCGGGTACATGTAGTGAGCTGAGTCGCTTGTCTCCTCTTTCCTTCAATCTGTTGCCGGCCTGTGTAGCCCTCCGGAGCGGAGCCCCGACCCTCCGGAGTGGTGTGGCTGTGGTGCTGGAAGGGAGTATGTGGTCCGTTTTAGGGCTTGCCAAAACCTCCTCTAGTCGCAAGCCGCTGTGACAGTGCTTGTTATCGGAGCCGTTAGCTTTGATGAAAAGTGCAGGAGAAGTTGCTCCCTTGATTAATCAGCTTTTAGCCAGCTACTTAAGTTGTTCTATATGATAAAAAATAAAAATAAACTAAAGTATTTACAAGAAATATATGCTTAAGTTCGGGAGCTCTGCACACACACGTCCTCACAGCTCAGCAGTCAGCCCCGCCTCATCACTCCCATCTTTAATAGGTCTTCTACGCAACGTAAGAATGCCTGTCTCTTTATCTGGTCTAAAGATAAGTGAGACATGTGGAACCTTCCCCTTGGAGGAAGGTCCTTGAACTCTAGAAGATACCCCTGATAAACAATTTCTAGTGCCCAGGGGTCCGGAACATCTCCTGCCCAAGCCTGAGCAAAGAGAGAAAGTCTGCCCCCTACTAGATCCGGTCCCGGATCGGGGGCTACCCCTTCATGCTGTCTTGGTAGCAGCAGCAGGCTTCTTGGCCTGTTTGCCCTTGTTCCAGCCTTGCAATGGCTTCCATGCTGGTTTGGGCTGGGATGCGTTACCCTCTTGCCTAGTGGCTGTAGAGGTGGAAGTCGGTCCGTTCCTGAAATTTCGAAAGGAACGAAAATTAGACTTATTTTTAGCCTTGAAAGGTCTATCCTGAGGAAGGGCATGACCCTTTCCCCCAGTGATATCTGAAATAATTTCCTTCAACTCTGGCCCAAATAGGGTCTTACCCTTGAAAGGAATATTAAGTAATTTTGTTTTGGACGACACATCCGCCGACCAAGACTTTAACCAAAGTGCTCTGCGCGTCACAATTGCAAAACCAGAATTTTTCGTCGCTAATTTAGCTAACTGGAAAGCGGCGTCTGTAATGAAAGAATTAGCCAACTTCAGGGAGTGAATTCTGTCCATGACTTCATCATAAGAAGTCTCCTTTTGGAGCGAGTTTTCTAGTTCCTCAAACCAAAAAACCGCTGCAGTGGTTACAGGAATAATGCAAGAAATTGTTTGAAGAAGAAAACCCTGTTGAACAAATATTTTCTTAAGTAAACCTTCTAATGTTTTATCCATAGGATCTTTGAAAGCGCAACTGTCTTCTATTGGTATAGTCGTGCGCTTAGCTAGGGTTGAAACTGCCCCCTCTACCTTAGGGACCGTCTGCCACGCGTCCCTTCTGGGATCAACAATTGGGAACGTTTTCTTAAATATAGGAGGGGGAACAAAAGGTACTCCTGGCTTCTCCCACTCCTTATTAACGATATCCGCCACCCTCTTAGGTATTGGAAACGCATCAGTGTGTACTGGGACCTCTAAGAATTTGTCCATTTTACACAATTTTTCTGGGATCACCAAAGGATCACAATCATCAAGTGTAGCTAGGACCTCCTTAAGTAGGGCGCCGAGGTGTTCTAGCTTAAATTTAAATGCTATAGTATCAGGCTCTGCCTGCTGTGAAACCTTTCCTGTGTCAGAAATTTCTCCCTCAGACAGGCCTTCCCTCACCTCTAAGTCAGATTGGTGTGAGGGAACTACAGATAACTTATCCTCTGCGTCTGCTTGCTCATCCTCTGTGTTTAAAACTGAGCAATCACGCTTCCTAGGAAAAGCAGGCAGTTTGGATAAAAATGCTGAGAGAGAATTATCCATTACTGCCGCTAACTGTTGCATAGTAATCGCAATTGTTGCGTTAGATGTACTGGGCATCGCTTGCGCGGGCATAGCTGGTGTTGACACAGAAGGGGAGGATAGCGAGCTATCTTCACACCCTTCAGCTAAAGAATCATCTTGGGCTATATCTGTAAGTGTAATTGTACGGTCCTTAAGCTGTTTGGACGCTATAGCACATTTCACACATAAATTTAATGGGGGAACCACCTTGGCCTTTGAACATACAGAACATAGGCTATCTGAAGGTTCAGACATGTTTAACAGACTTAAAAGTAACTTCAATGCAATAAAATGTATTTTTGACAAAAACGTTACTGTCTCTTTAAATAATAAAAGTGCACACTTTATTACTGAAACATCAAAAAACCATCAAAAACACATCCGATTTTTATGAAATTTTCACCACAGTGTCATAATGCTTTGAAAAGGTTGCACACAAATTTTCAGACCAATTAACCCCTTAATGCCCAAACCGGAGCTAATAACAGCAGTTAACCGGTTAACACACTACAGTACTCTGTCACAGCTTGCCCTGTGGCTTTTACCTTCCTTAGGGTTATTTTGGTAAGAATATAAGCCCCCCTGGAGCCCTTTCTGATGCCTCCGGACTCCCCACGTGAAGCTGCATGAACTGGCTAGTCAAAACAAGTGCGCAATTGAGGCGCGAAAATGAGGCTTCCTTCCTCTGCATACCAGAGTGGAGGGGCCTTTCTGACTAGATTGGGTGTCCAAATAAGTGCCAGACACAAATTAATCCCCAAAAGTGTTTTAAGTTGATAAAAAAAAAACTATTTAAGTTGAAAACTTGCTAAAAAGCAATCGATTAGCCCACAATAGTGTCAACCAGCATAAGCCCTTAAAATAAGCCATCCTTTTATTGCTGAATCTAATAACAATGGCTTACCTATCCCAGAGGGAATTTCTGACAGTCTTCTAGCATTACTGGGTCTTGTTAGAAAAATGACTGATCATACCTGAAGCAGTTAAGCCTGCAAACTGTTCCCCCCAACTGATGTTATCTGGTTTCAACAGTCCTGCGTGGGAACAGCAATGGATTTTAGTTACTGGTGCTAAAATCATAGTCCTCTTTGCAGAAATCTTCTTCACTTTCTGCTGCAGAGTAAATAGTACAAGCCGGCACTATTTTAAAATAACAAACTCTTGATAGAAGAAATAAAAAACTACAACTAACACCACATACTCTTTACCACCCCCGGGGAGATTCTACTAGTTAGAGCGGCAAAGAGAATGACTGGGGGGCAGAGCCTGAGGGGAGCTATATGGACAGCTTTGCTGTGTGCTCTCTTTGCCACTTCCTGTAGGGATTGAGAATATCCCACAAGTAAGGATGAAGCCGTGGACCGGATACACCAATGTAGGAGAAAGTTATACTTCACCTGCTCCCAGCTGCAGGTAAAAAAAAATAAAAAAAATGAAGGAATGAACAGCAGCCAATCAGCATCAGCAGTGCTGAGGTCAAGAACTCTTACTGTGATCTCATGAGATTTGACTTAACTCTCATGAGATTTCATAGTAAGCTTCCTTTACCTGATTGGTGAAATAATATGAGAGTTCACAAGGCTCATCCTTTCAGCTGTCCCAGGACAGACACACTAAAATGCTGCTTAGAAATCCTTTACAATGGGAGGTGGCTACTGAGGAACTTTTGAGGTAAAATATCTTTCTTTTTTACATAGAGATGTTCAGGAGATATTTTCTAGTCAGCTTTTTACAGCTATGCTGCATCACTTTCAAGTGTTTAAACATTTGGGTATTATGGCCCTTTAACAAGAGCTGATTGAAGCTCCTCTATTTCTAATTCAGTATTCCTCAACAGCATTTCTCTGTGTTCAATAAGTAAATCAATTAATTTAAAAGAACACTCAGATAATAAATTTTGCCATTTAGATGTTAAATCAGCATCGTTTGTGAATGAACATAATTTGGATAACCTTAAACCCCTAGGTATATGCCCCTTGTGCTTATATTTTTTAGAGTATCAATGTCCCACCAGTGACGGTGCTCTTGTTTAAGTGCATCTTCAAGTTTAAAAAACAATTGTGTTATAGATAAATTACTATTGTCTAAAGCTGCCGAGGTTTCCATAAAATTCTCACAGTTACTAAGAGTCATACGACTCTGATTGCGTAATTCTTTGCGCTGCCACCTACCTAAGTATAGGTAGGTGGCAGCGACATTGGGGGCGGCAGATTAGGGGTTAATAAATATAATGTAGGTATCTGCGATGTTGGGGTCAGCAGATTAGGGGTTCATACATATAATGTAGGTGGCGGCGGTGTCCGGAGCGGCAGATTAGGGGTTAAAAATGTTATTTTAGTATTTGCGATGCGGCAGGCCCTCGGTTTAGGGCTTAATTGGTAGTTTATGGGTGTTAGTGTACTTTTTAGCACTTTAGTTATGAGTTTTATGTTACAGCGTTGTACCATAAAACTCATAACTACTGACTTTTAAATCTGTTAAGGGTAGGGTGTACTGCTCACTTTTTGGCCTCCCTAGACAGAATCGTAATATCAGCGCTATGGAAGTCCCATAGAAAAAAGACTTTACAAAGTTTACATAAGTCGTTTTGCGGTAAGGCCAAAGAAGTGTGCGGTGCCCCTAAACCTGCAAGACTCGTAATAGCAGCGGGCATAAAAAAGCAGCGTTAGGACCTCTTAACACTGCTTTTTTACCCTAACGCACAACTCGTAATCTAGCCAATAATTACTTAGGTTTCTTTTAGTTCCTTTACTGCACAATTGGTCACATCCTAAATGCTCAATAGCAAGAAAAAGGCCCATAAAAACGTATTTAACGTGGCAACAATAAATCATGCAGACCAGAAGAAAAACACAGTGCATAAAAGAACGCAGCGCCCATAGTAATGCTAGAATACCAGGAGCTGGTGCTACAGATATAACAGGTTTAAAATGTAACACAGGAAAAAAATCTTTTAAAAGGGACATAAAACCCCCAATTTTTCTTTTATAATTCAGACAGAGCATACGATTTTAAACAACTTACCAAATTACTTCTATGATCAATTTTTCTTCATTCTCTTAATATCCTTAATTAAAAGAGCAGCAATGCACTACTTGAAGCTAGCTGAACACATTGGTAAACAAATGACAATAAGAATATATGTGCAGTCACAAATCAGCAGTTAGCTCCCAGCTCCTGAGCCTACCTAGGCATCCTTTTAAACAAAGGATACTAAAGAAAAGAAGCAAAAAAAGAAGATAATAGAAGTAGATTGGAAAGTAGTTTAAAATTGTATGCTATATATAAATCATGAAAGAAAATGTTTGGATTTCATGTCCTTCTAAAGAAAGAAAATATCTAGATTAAGACAAATACATTAAAGCTATCAAGTGAAATGCGTAGTAGTATTTCCTATCACACTGAAAATGTGGTGGAAATACAAAGTATGAATAAAGAAAACATGGTAGCAGTGATATTCTTATATGATTTTGTTGCTGAAATAGGCCAATCGTGGAAGGAAAAGTACCTAGGGCAGCACAAAATCTAAATACGCCACTGTTTCTCAAACACCTTCAATCTTGATTGTGATGCAGTTTTCAAATTATAAGAATATTTTTTTTTCTGAGGAAGATTGCTTCCATTTCCCTGTGCATTGTATCATGTTGCAGCCATCAGTCAATTACAGAAATATACGTTTAGACTGTGAACTCACATGCACAGTAGAAGCTGTTGTCTAAAAAATAGTTAATGTAAAAAAAGATTGAGCACACATTGATAATGGAAGTAAATTGGAAAGGTTTTTTTTTTTTTAATTGCATGCTCTACCTGAATCATTAAAGTAAAATTTTGACTTTAGTCCCCATTTAAATATGAAAGGAAGGCAAATGTCTTTTTCATATTGGTCAAAGATTTTCCTGCGCGGAGAGAAAATATAGTGCAGACTTCACAGGGGCTGAATTCACTGGGCTTGATTTATCAAGCTAGGGCGGACAGGACATATTCGCCCCTGTCCACCCCAGCTCGCCTGTGGCGGGCAGCAATCCACTGCCAGAATTCAGCATTGCACACAAGCTCTATTTTGCGATCACGTTCAATACCGCCCCCTGCCCGCGCACAGCTAATCATGTGTGGGCATGAGCTGGCAATCTCTACAGTCAGACGAGATTTTACACCAAAGAGGTTAGGTAGGATCGCTGCTTGATGAATATACACTGCAAGTTCTCTTGTGAGAACCTGCAGTCGTAGAGGGGTGAATGGCTTGAAAAATTGAACTCATTGAATGCTTAAACAAAAAGGGACTGATGATCTTAAATGGACAGTCAAGTCCAGAAAAACCTTTCATGTTTCAAATAGGGCATATAATTTTAAACAACTTTCCAATTTACTTTTATCACCAATTTTGTTTTATTCTCTTGGTATTCTTAGTTGAAAGCTAAACCTAGGAGGTTCATATGCTAATTTTTTAGACCTTGAAGGCCGCCTCTAATCCAAATGCATTTTGATAGTTTTTCACCACTAGAGGGCATTAGTTCACGTGTTTCATATAGATAACATTGAGCGCATGCATGTGAATTTACCATGGAGACAGAACTGATTGGGTAAACTGCAAGTCTGTCAAAATACCTGAAATAAGGGGGCAGTCTGCTGAGGCTTAGATACAAGGTAATTACAGAGGTAAAACGTGTATAATTATAACTGTGTTGGTTATGCAAAACTGGGGAATTGTTAATTAAGGGATTATGTATTTTTTAAAACAACAAAAATTCTGGTGTTGACTGTCCCTTTAAGATCTCCGCTCTGGTGAGATGATCTAAAATAATCCTCCAGCACTGGGAGAACCCTAGTGAAATTCTGAAAAGGCAGATTTTCTATACTTCTCCAAGGGGCACTCCCTGCATTTCTGTATCTAAATAATTGTGATTTTACAAATTCTGATTATGCTTTCACATTTTCTGGTAACTTTAACAAATTAGGATTTTACTTTTGTACATTGATGTGTATCATTTACAAATTACATTACAGTCTATTTCTTCTTTTAAAATAAAACTGAAAAACAGAAAGCTTCAGTTTCTCTGAGTTTCATTACTTTCTATTGGCCTGATATGCAAATATGCTATAGTTTGAAGAGAAATTTCAGTGCAATCTTCTCAGTGGCTAAATTCACTGAATTCAATAAGAAAAAGGTTGGATCCTGGAATCCCAGAGAGGTGAAATATGCCTTCCATAAAAAGTAATGAAGCTCTTGTGGATACAGAATTTCCCTGGGGAGAGAGGAGATAACTGGAGAAAACCTGTTGTGATCTATAGGCTCAATTTGCATCAATTACAAATCATACTGAAATGTTTTACTACAATTTTTCTTGCTTTTGCCTATAGTTTAGTATATATTACTTTCCTGATAGTTGAATAAGTGTATTGTGAGTTTTGAGTAAACTTGATGGCTTGCAGCTGGCAAGAAAAAATAATTGAGAGCTTGCTTAAAATGTTTACAGCATTTTACAAGAGTTGTGAAAGAGCTTCAGACATATCCTGGGAATTCCCAATCCCTTCCACTTTATTTTACAATTAAGAAAATGCAAAGTGCAATGTAAGTTGTAAAATATACACAGAACTATAAAAAGTAGGATTCTAATTTGTTAAAATAACACAGAAAACTTTCAAAACATACTCAGTATTTGAAAATCACTACTGGTTCTAAATCTAATTGTATTGACATATAAAATAGAAATTGTGAAGCTTAAATGTAGTAATACTGAAAGGATCCGATCAGAATTGAAAAGTTATATAAAACCAGCGAGACCAGCTTCTTTAAAATGCTTACAGCATTTCACAAGGCTTGTAAGAGAGCTTCGGACATACCCTGGGAACTCCTCTGTCCAGTCTCGGGAACTCCCCTGTCCCTCTCACTTTCTGAAGCTGTGTTTTAATTTACAATAGAGAAAAAAACAGGTGCAATTTAAGTTGTTAAAGATACACAGAAATATACAAAGTATGATCCTAATTTGTTAAAGAAACACAGAAACGTTCAAAATATAACCGGCAGCAATGCTGAAGGTCATATCTGAGTTCTGAGAGCTGAGGGTCAGATTTGAGGTCTGATGTGATAATACAACTGATAGGGGCTGCAGAGCTGAGGGTCAGATTTGAGGTCTGATGTGATAATACAACTGATAGGGGCTGCAGGGCTTTGGGTCAGATCTGAAATCTAGTGCAGATATATAACTGACAGGATGTAATGGTTAAAACCAATGAAACTACTTATATTAATTGAAGGAGTAATATTTGAATATTATATTTTACTTATACCTTATTTTCAAATATGCCTATTAACAGTTTACTAAGGTTTTGTGTATCTAGGTAGAAATATTTATTTATTATTCCAGCATAGAAGCACTCATATACTTCATATATGTAAATGTCTCAGTGTGATTCACTTTGTTAAAAACAAACACCTAGATTATGAGTTTTGCGTTAAAGGCTGTGGGGTGCTAACGAGCAGTTTTCCCTCACCGCTCACTTACATGCAGTGCTGGTATTACGAGTTTTCAGAAACCCGTCGTTAAAAGAGAGACTTCCTGTTGATAATATGTGTAGTCCATTATCACTAGTGCTCCTCCATTTAGGGAGGCTGATAAAGGAGGAGCACTAGTGATAATGGACCACACATATTATCAACAGGAAGTCCTTACACAGGTTGGAGATGTTTCTACATATAAAGTATTGACCTGCAACCCTACGAAAATGTTTAAACAACATATTGATGAAGTACTTGATCAAGCCTTTGAAAATGGCTGGCTTACCAAACAGGAGAGGGGTTTTATGCAAGTGGAACATCGTACACCAGCATTTTATATGCTACCCAAGATTCATAAAAATCCTACTAGTCCTCCTGGAAGACCCATAGTGTCCTCTATAGGGTCCCTGCTCCAGCCTGTTGCTATTTTCTTGGATAGTATACTGCAGCCCGTTGTACATAACATGCCTTCATTCCTTTTGGACTCTATTAGTCTAATCAATGAATTGCGGAGGTTACCCAAAATTGAAGAATCTACTATTCTTGTTACACTAGACGTTGTGAGTTTCTATACTGCCATTCCTCATGGACAAGGGATTACAGCAACTCAGAAACAACTGAATCGATACCCATACGTGGGTCCACCGATGGATTTGATTCTGGAACTGCTGGAGCTGTGTTTACACAGGAATTATTTCAAGTTTGAAAAGTCATTTTATCTGCAATTAAAGGGCACGGCGATGGGGATCTAATATGGCCCCATCGTATGCAAACTTTTTTATGGCTGAGTTTGAGGAAAAGGACACTGACCTTTTTAATCATCGACATATTAAATACTTTAAAAGTACATAGATAATTTGTTCATCTTATGGTCAGGCACGGAACTGGAACTGGACATCTGGTTCCAGATGCTAAACTCAGCCTCTGTTGATCTCCAATTTAAAATGACAAAGAGCTCCACATCTGTGGATTTTCTAGATTTAAGAATTTATCTAGAAGCTGGAATCCTGTGCACTACACTGTTTAAGAAGATGACGGACAGAAATTCTTTACTAGAAGCCACAAGTTGCCATCCACCGTCTCTAAAGAATGCACTACCCATTTCACAATTTAAGAGGGTAATTAGAAATAATAGTAGTCAGTACTATGCACAACAACAGCTTGAGGAGATGAAATCAAGATTCCTCCAGAGGGGTTATCAAGAAAAAAAGATTGAAAAGCATTTGGGACGTTTTACTTCTATGTCTCAGGATGAGGCCCTGCAGGCGAATACTACTCAGAAGCAAAACCAAAGAATGATTCTCTCTACTACATACACTGCCGACAAATACAACATGCAGCAGCTGGTGAGAAAGAATTGGAACATAATAGAGAGCGACAAAAGTTTACCGTTCAAGGGTGTTACCCATCCACAGGTGGGATATAGACGAGCAAGATCCTTACGTGACATCTTGGTAAAGGTGGATCCTGTCCAGAATTACACCAAAAAGAACTGGTTACAGACTTCCAAACCTGGTTGTTACAAGTGTATGGGTTGCACTACATGCAATGGTCTATCAAATGCCAAGTTTTTCACTCACCCCACTACTAATCGTAGATACACTATCCTGCATAGAGTAACCTGCACCACTACACACATTGTGTATTTGTTCGCATTGTCCGTGCGGGTTATTCTATGTCGGAAAAACTATTGACGACCTCTGCACCCGTATGGCCAATAACCGCGCAGCCATTCGATTAGCGATTAAAAAACAAAACTCTGAACAACCGGTGGCTAGACATTTTGCGCTGAAGGGCCATACGGTGGTGGACTTGAGGTATGTGATCATAGATCACATCCCACCCCTCACGAGAAGGGGGGCGACAGAAATAGGCTTCTTCTTCAGTGTGAATCCAGATGGATTTTCAACTTAGGCACTATTGTACCTGGTGGGTTAAATACCAACTTAGATTGGCATTGTTTTTTATAGTAACTTATTCAACAGTTCCTATTACATAGCCTGCCAATAATACAATTTGGTGTACGAGCATAAGATTGGCTACCACTTTTCAGACTAGTCATTAGGTAAACATAGCTAGGGCCAAAATACAGGTGTTGTATAGATAGGGGCACTGTTGCTTTAGGGGTTAGGATTAGCATACTAACGTCAGTATAAGTGAGACTTGGATCATAGCCATAAATGTACAAATGTATTTATGTGAATGGATAGCAAAGTTATCATGGCAAATAAAGCTTATAAGTGTTTCAATATAAGTGAGACTAGTATCGTAGCCACAATTGTACAAATGTATTTATGTGAATAGATAGCTCATTCTGAGTAAGCAAATTAAGTTATTATGGCAAATAATACTTATAAGTGTTTCAATATAAGTCTGCCCTGCATATTCCATGTTAACGGTTTTAACCACGGTGTTTTGTTTATGTTTTAGCATGACGCTGTGACTGGTTGTCATGCCTACGCTCTGGGCATGCGCAGTGGTGCGGACAGAACGCCGGGCGAATTCCGGTACAGCATCATGTTCAGTCGGTGGAGGGTATTTAAGGTAAGCAATTTGTGTATTTATGTAAGGTTTGAGGACGGGGTTGGAATCCCCGAAACGTCACCTGTTAATAAAAGCTTGATATGCTTTATAGCAATAAGTCCTGGTGAGTGCTCTTTTATTTGAAAAATTATATATATATATATATATATATATATATATATTGTGAACCCCCATTTGAATAACCCATGAACCGCCACTGGTGTACTCTTATCTTGGTTCAGAATGGTTCAGAATAGACTATGGGGACGATTTATGAAAGTGCGAGCGAACATGATACAATGTAGCGTAGAATGTCCGCCGCACATCGATAAATACGCTGTCGGCATTTATCATTGCACTAGCAGTTCTTGTGAACTGCTCGTGCAATGCTGCCCCCTGCAGATTCGCGGACAATCGGCCGCAAGCAGGGAGTGTCAATCAGCCTGATCGGATTGGATTAGGACAGATTGATGTCCGCAGCCTCAGAGCAGGCAGACAAGTTATGGAGCAGCGGTCTTTAGACCGCTGCTTCATAACTGTTGTTTCCGGCAAGCCTGAAGGCTCGCACGGAAACAGGGGCATCAAGCTCCATTTGGAGGTTGATAATTCGGCCCCTTAGTGTACAACGGATGATGGAAATATTTAATTGAGTCAGAGAAGAACTATAATTGGCCGCTATTCTTTGATGTTATCATGTATGTAACTGAGTTGTCTGTGTATTTAAATATTTATAAGTCAAAATAGAATCCTATTTAAATCGGAAGCAGCATAAACTTGCATTTCCAACCAAAATGGATGTTTGCAATTAGGTTGGATTTTAATATGTTCTCTACACATATACTGTTGGTTCTATGAGTACAATACTCTAAGGTTTAAATACATTTAACTAGATTATGAGTTTTGCGCTAAACAGTGTTCGAAAATAACGCCAAAAAAATTGCGTTCTTGCATGGCGCTGCCATTAAGAGTTAGTCAAAAACCTCCTTGTGCTGTGCGGTCTGGTGCATTAAGTTCCATACCGCACAAAAGCCAAGGGCTGAGTTTACGTGCTTGTGCACGCTTTCCCCTATAGACATCAATGGGGAGAAAGTGTTAGAAAAAAACTAACACCTGCGATCACGGAATGACAAATCGCCGTCATGCAAACGCATTGATGTCTATGGGGGAAAGAAAGTTACGTTTAAACCTAACACCCTAACATAAATCCCAAGTCTAAACACCCCTAATCCACCACCCGCGACATCGCCGACAGTAAATCAAGTTATTAACCCCTAATCCGCCACTCCCCGACATCGCCGATGCTAAATAAAGTTATTAACCCTTAATCCGCCACTCCCCGATATTGTCGACACTAAATAAACCTATTAACCCCTAAACCGCCAGCCCCCCACATCGTAACTACTAAACTAAACCTAATAACCCCTAAACTGCTTGGCCTCCCACACTGCAAAACACTAAATTAAACTATTAACCCCTAAACCTAACACCCCCTAACTTTAAATTAAAATTACAATATAACTATCTTTAAATAAATAAAAACTTACCTGTGAAATAAAAAAAACTAAGTTTAAACAATAATTTAACCTAACATAACTATTCTAAAATAAAAAAAACTACCAATTAAAAATCTTAAATTGCATGATTAAAAAAAAATAACACTATGAAAAAATTAAAAGCCTAAATTACAAATTAAAAAAAACTACGAAAACATTTAAAAAATCTAAGATTACAAAAAATAATAAACACTAAAATTACGAAAAATTAAAAACTCTAAGATTACAAAACATAATAAACTAAATTATAAAAAAAAAATAATAACACCTAATAGCCCTATAAAAATAAAAAAGCCCCCAAAATAAAAACACCCCCTAACCTACAATAAACTACTAATAGCCCTTCAAAGGGCCTTTTGTAGGGCATTGCCCTAAGTTAAACAGCTCTTTTACCTAGAAAAAAATACAAAGTCCCCCCAACAGTAAAACCCAAAACAAAAAACCTATATCTAAAAAAATCCTAAATTACCCATTGCCCCTAAAGGGGCATTTGTATGGGCATTGCCCTTAAAAGGGCATTCAGATCTTTTACACTGGCCATTAACCACGGTCCCTGAAGTCCAGTGGTCAATGCTCAACCGGGCAGCGAGAAGTCTTCAAACAGGCGGCGACACCTTCATCCATCTCGAGGACGTCTTCTATCTTCATCCCAGCGTTGCATCATACGACCAACGCTGTACACGGAAGTTGAATGCAAGGTACCCGTTTCAAAATAGCGTACCTTGCATTCCTATTAGCTTATTTGATTCTTCAAATTTAAATCAACCAATAGGATGAGAGCTTCAGAAATCCTATTGGCTGCTCAAAACAGCCAACAGGATGAGAGCTACTGAAATCCTATTGGCTGATTTGAACAGCCAATAGGATTTCAGAAGCTCTCATCCTATTGACTGATTTGAGCAGCCAATGGACATTGCGTTACAGGCTAAAATGCTTGTGGTATAGCTATACCGCCGTGACTCGTAATATGCGTTACCGGCCATTCTACACACAATGACCAATTTTTCAGCGATATAGCCGTACCACAACATTTGTAATCTAGCCGAATGTAAATTTGCAAGAGTGCTAAAAGTAATGAATTTAGCAGAACAGAAACACACTTTGTCACAATCATCTCATCCTTATGTGTAAAGTGGTGTAATCTCTTGTTACAATGAATATCTTGTTATTACATGAAACGATTAAGAAAACATTGTCCAAAGCTGCTACTCATGGCAGTACACAGTTAATGTTAGTGTTAATAAAGGTCGCTCCTTTGTTACATGCAACCAAATATAATCAAAATAACCTGAAATTTATAGTTAAATCGCCAAGCAACGTCCTGGCATCACACTAGTGTCATGTTTTGGGTCCTGTTGGTAGCTATCCCTTTAATTAGGGGTTGGCTTATCTTCCTTTATAAGCACCTTTCTCTCAACCATTCATTGCTTGTTAATTTATTATAGTACCTAACCCCTTGGACGTGACTCATTACCAAGCCTACCTCTAAGAATCTTCGTTCCGGTATATCCTAAGTTCTCAGCTTTGAAACTGTATTCAGTCTACTTTTGTCCTTTGCTACTGAACCTGCAACTATTAGCCGTTACCTCGGTTACAGCTTATTGGGAATTTTACCTCCTCCTCTGACATCAGACTTTGCGGTCAAACCTAACAGATTCGTTCGTTCCTGCAACTCTCAGCTTGTCTGTTTCCATAAACTCACCAAATACAAGTTCCTCACTTTAGCTTGTTTTTAACACATATCTGTACAGTATAGCAATTCTAAACGCATTGTTGATTTCCTGCACATGTATTTCATTATGTAATTCAGCTAGCCTTATCTTAGCCACATATGTTTTGCAGTACCGCATTCCTTTTAATCCTATCTTACAACAACACAGTACAAGCTATTGTCCATGTCTCCTTGGTTATTCCTGCTTAATATCAACCATTTCTACTTTTGCAGCCTGCCAGCCTTTTATCAGTATATACTTTATGTGATCACATATTTAAACATTCTTTGAGGATTATTCTGAGTTTTAAAGTGACTTTGAGCACCCTCATAGTTTGTTATAACAATCTGCTACTGTTGCAAACTATTCCTTACAGACATACAGTAGGGAACAGTCTAGCTACTTGTTAGCCACATCTTTTATTATAATAACATCCATAGTACTATTCATTGAAAACGTTCTAAGTTCTGCATATTTGATTCAATTTCAGTATTTGTGGCAACTAGGGTATATTCTTATAATTCTTCCTGTTGGATATTGAATCTGGAACCACTGCCTGCACCATCTTAAAAATTGAAAAGAAATTGTGTTAGCCACCACTTGAATACATTAAGACCAGGGTCCCCATCCACCCTTTATCCCTCCCCCCCTTAACATGTTTCTCCCTACACTGGCTTTTTCAAAAGGTGAGGCGCCGCCACTTCTGCAGCTTTTTATTTCCTGTTCTAGTGTGACCAAATCTTCTGTGATGACATCATCAAAGTTACGATGCGGTCTGAATTTCTACCATCCTAATATTGAATCAACTTATTTGAAAAATTCACTGTAACTAATCCCAAAATAGCTACATTTTATGTGATTCTGAAAATTCACAAAGACCCCAAAAATCCACTAGTACGTCCAATCGTCTCTGAAATGGGCAATGTAACAGAGAAAGCTAGTCAATATATTCATTGCAGACTTCATGAATTTGTGCTGAAATTACCCTCCTACGTGATGGACACTATGGAAGTGCTTAAATATTTGGAAAATGTCAAAGCAAATGAACAGATTTGGAAGCTCTTTACACAAGCATTAACCATGATTTGGAACAAAGGCAGTCAAGAGCTTCCTTGAAGCATCTCCGGATGAAAACCAATTACATGACATTTTCATCATCAAACTTTTGGATTTTATATTTGACAACCACTTTTACGTGCAGATCAGAGGTACTGTGATGAGGACATCATGTGCCCCCACCTATGCAAATGTATTTCTAGGCTGGTGGGAAAAACATATGGTCTTCTCAGACGAGAAAACTAAATTTACAGAACACATTCCCATCTGTCTTAGATATATAGATGACATCATCTTCATGTGGGAAGGACCTGAAGAATTATTGAAAGAATTCCTATATGATTTAAATCAAAATGATCTGAATATTAAACTTACCTGGCAGATAGTTACATTTCTGAATTTAAAGATCATTAAGAAACAAAATGAAAAAATACATACAGATCTTTATAGAAAAGAAACAGTCACAAACAATATTTTACATCATTCCAGCGCTCATTCCCCACATGCAGTAAAAGCACCACCAGTTGGAGAATACTTGAGAATCAGGAGGAATAATACAGATATAGAAACCTTCAAGATCAGAGCTGAAGAATTGGTGAAGAGACTTCTACAAAGGTGATACAGCAAAAGATCTATAAAAAAAGCCAAAAGAATGGCTAAGACAACTGAAAGAAAAGAACTACTGGAGAAAAATCCCTAGAAAGAATGATGAAGACACAAGACTGATCATGACATATAGCCCGCAAGTAGAGGAAGTGATCAATATAGTTCAAAGTAATCTAGACATCCTCAAAGTAGATCCCATATTAAGGGAGATTATTGGATATAAAATCAAAGTGGGTTATAGAAGGACTAAAAATATGAAACATATTATCAGTCATAGTTACTCTGAAAAAAAAGAAAATATCTTATCTTACACCAGGTACTTTTATGTGTAGAACATGTACTGTATGCAATCATACACAGAAAATTGAATATATCAAGGATAGATTTGGAAAAATGCACAAAATCCAAACCTAAATGTATTGCAATACAGAGGGAGGGATCTATGGAATTACATGCAAATGTAATTTAATCTATGTAGGAATAACCTACAGGAAATTAAGAATATTGAAACATCTAAAAAACATTGCCACCCAAAAAAGATAAAGAGAATGTAAAAAGACTAACAAGTGTAGCCAATAATTTTCTACATTTTCACCAAGCCAAAAAAATCAGAATTAAAATGTTTTGGACTACAGAAAATCTTTGTGGTAATTCAAGGAGGAGACTTAGAACAGTCATTGCTTAAAGCTGAAACAACACTTACAGTAATAATACTTGACCAGTTTGATTCATACACAGGAGTGGACTGTAAGAGCCACTATATGTTGCATACATTTTTTTTACACTTGCAGCAATATTAGTCATGTTATATGAGTCACCCAATTTGTTACACAAATCTTATAGGATTTTTTCACTGGATCACCTTAGTATGTTTTATGTCACATCTGACAACATTGCACTTATTTCTTTAATGATCACTAATATCTCTTGAGGAGCAAGTTAGCATCAACAAGTTGCACAAAGTATATTCTTAATGAGAAGAATTTATAATTTTATTATTAATAAAAATCATTTGTTATAATGCTAAGTATAACACTACCACAACAACACAATTTTTTATTTATTTTATTTTATTGCCAGGTTCATATTCATTGATTGCACTCAAGGGTAATCAATGCACAGGATTGCAATGAATACAATTATTATTTTTACTTACAATAGAGCTAAGGAATGAAATATATTCAGCTGACAAAGCTTTTACAGTCCAACATTTTATGGAAAAATATTTCCTGAAATATCCAGAGGATAAACAAAAGATATGAAACTATAACAGATGCTATTCAAATAAGTTGATCCAGTATTAGGATGGCAGAAATTCAGACCAGATTTTAACTACGATGATGTCATCACAGGAGGTGTGGTCACGCTAGAACAGGAGATAAAAAGCGGCGCCTCACCTTTTGAAAAAGCCAGTGTATGGCAAAATTTGTTAGGGGGAATAAAGGGTGGATGGGGAGCCTGGTCTTAATGTATGCAAGTGGTGTCTAACACAATTCAATTTAAATTTTTTAGATGGTGCAGACAGTGGTTCTGGATTCAATATCCAACAGGAAGAATCATAAGATTATACCTTAGTGTGTTGTCAGGATGTTGCCTGGCGTTTGAACTATAAATATCAGTCGACATTTAGATTATATTGGGTTGCATATAACATAGGAGTGACGTTTATTAAAGGGACAAGAAACCCCAACATTTTCTTTCATGATTTGGATAGAACATACTTTTTTAAACAACTTTCCATTTTACTTCTATTATCAAATTTGCTTCATTTTCTTGTTGTCCTTTGCTGAAGGAACAGCATTGCACTACTGGCAGCTAGATGAACACATCTAGTTAGCCAATCACAAGAGACAAATGTGTGCAGGCACCAATCAGCAGCTAGCTTCCACTAGTGCAGGATATGTGCGTATTCTTTTACTAAGAGATTAAAGCACATTTGAAAATAGAAGTAAATTTAAAAGTGTTTTAAAATTACATGCTCTATCTGAATCATTCAAGTTTAATTTTTACTTTCCTATCCTTTTAATCCCTTAACGACCAAAGACATGCCAGGCACGTCCTACAAAAAATTATCGTTAACGGGTTTCAAGCGCTGGAAGCGATTGTGATCGCTTCCAGACGCTTTCAGGGTATTGCAGTGATGCCTCGATATTGAGGCTTCCTGCAATACCCTTTTTTAAGCAACCGATGTAGAGAGAGATGTGTCAGGTGGGAGGCTGATCTCTACACTTAAGCTAAAATTAACCCTACAAGCTACCTAATTAACCCCTTCACTGCTGGGCATAATACATGTGTGGTGCACGGTGGCATTTAGCAGCCTTCTAATTACCAAAAAGCAATGCCAAAGCCATATATGTCTGCTATTTCTGAACAAAGATGATCCCAGAGAAGCATTTACAACCATTTGTGCCATAATTACAGAAGCTGTTTGTAAATAATTTCAGTGAGAAACCTAAAGTTTGTAAAAAAGTTAACAATTTTTTTTATTTGATCTCATTTAGCGGTGAAATGGTGGCATGAAATATACCAAAATAGGCATAGATCAATACTTTGGGTTGTCTGCTAAAAATATATATATATATACATGTGAAGGTTTATTCAGGGATTCCTGACAGATATGAGTGTTACAATGTAACTATCACTAATTTTGAATAAAAAATTGGTTTGGAAATAGCAAAGTGCTTCTTGTACTTATTGCCCTATAACTTGCAAAAAAAGCAAAGAACATATAAACATTGGATATTTCTAAACTCAGGACAACATTTAGAAGCTATTTAGCATGGGAGTTTTTTGGTGGTTGTAGATGCGTAAGAGATTTTGGGGGGTCAAAGTTAGAAAGTGTTTTTTTTTTTTCATAATATTTTATCTTTTTTTTATAGTAAATTATAATATATGATGAAAATAATGGTATCTTTAGAAAGTCCATTTAATGGCGAATAAAACGGTATATAATATGTGTGGGAATGAGTAAGAGGAAAATTACAGCTAAACACAAACACAGCAGAAATGTAAAAAATAGCCTTGGTCCCTAACGGTAAGAAAATGTAAAAATGGTCTGGTCACTAAGTGGCAGGGATAGGCAAGGTGTCCGTACACGGACACTGGTGTCCGTGAATAGCCCTTGCAGTGTCCGCCACAACCTTAGTATATTTTTTCATTGAATAATAGGAATAAAAAAAATGATATTGGGTGATAAGTTATGGAATAACTAAAGCCTGAGTGAAATACTGGATGTGTATCTGTATCTGTATAATAACACCCAGCTATATACAAAGACACAGTAGTGACACTGGCACATGCGTATAGCCAGACAAGGGTTGGTTATAGGGTTAGTGGTATCTGCATCAGTATAATAACACCCAGCGCTATATAATGACACAGTAGTGACAATGGCACATGGGTATAGCCAGAGGAGGGCTGGTTATAGGATTAGTGGTATCTGCATCAGTATAATAACACCAAGCACTATATAATGACACAGTAGTGACAATGGCACATGGGTATAGCCAGAGGAGGGCTGGTTATAGGATTAGTGGTATCTGCATCAGTATAATAACACCAAGCACTATATAATGACACAGTAGTGACACTGGCACATGGGTATAGCCAGAGGAGGGCTGGTTATAGGATCAGTGATTTCTGCATCAGTATAATTACACCAAGCACTATAAAATAATGTTTTTAATTTAAAATGTACCTTGGTGTCCTTCACTAAGGTCTGTAATTTGGAAAATGTCCACCACAGCCTTTGTCTTTGCCTATCCCTGCTAAGGGGTTAACATTAACAGCCCTGTTTACTGCCATGAGTAGCAGCCTTGGACAATGTTTGCTTAATCATTTCATCTAGTAACAAGATGTTCATTGTAACAAGAGATTATTCAGGAGAAACCTTTATCAACTATAATTAGTTACACATGAGGATGAGAAGATTGTGACAAACTATGGGCTAGTTTCCATTAAATTGATAAAGTTTGGAAACTGTTGGTAACATAAAAATTCTCCATAAACTTTAATGGAGATAAATGTTTTTATCACCAGTTTCCACAATTTACCACATCAATGGAAACGAGCCCTATGTTTTTCTTCTGCTAAATTAATTACTTTTAGCAATGTTGCTAATTTACAATTTATTTAAACCTTAGAGTATTGAACTCATAGATTTCTAAAAGAACCAACAGTATATGTGACGAGAACATATTGAAATCCAACCTAATGGCAAACATCCATTTTGGTTGGAACTGCAAGTTTCTGGTGTCTTTGATTTAAAGCAACAGGATTTTATTTTAACTTACACATATTTAAATACACAGACAACTCAGCTACATATATGATAACATCAAAGAATAGTAGGCAATTATAGTTTTTTTCTGACTCAATTAAATTTTTTCAGCATCCGTTGTAAATATAGTCTATTCTGAACCAAGATAAGAGTACACAGATTGCAGTAAGCAGAATATATGAGGAAACTAAAACAGTCGATAAGAACTAACTGCCTTATATTTTGTTGCTTTAACTTAAAACAATAGTACCATCCTTTAAACTAAAGCACTATTCTATTTATACCCTGCTAATGTTGATAAATTTGATCAGCATATGAGGCCCAATATCTCAAGATCTAGGGAACAATTTGGATCACAATAAGGCCAATCAATAAGAAAGACACGTTTTCTAATTTCCCAGATATGATATTAACTGTATTACATGTACTTAAATAAATTTGTTGGTATCACAGCAACTTTAATATACCCTGTAGGGGGGGTTATATTATCACTATTAGTACATAGTACTTCTTAGGCCCTATTTAGGCAATACTCAATCTTGGAAAAGTGAAGTTTATCTTCAGATACATTTGCTACTATTCAGGGTTTCTGATATCTGGACCCACAAATTATATCTGCTCATTTATAAAAGGCAGTACAATTAGTTCTGGACGAATACGAGAATAAACTAACTATATATACGTAGGCAGTAAATGGTAACACAAGGATTTAGATCCATAGCTGCACATTTATAAAAGGCAGAAACCGTATTATAAATATTTGCTAATACAAACTAGCCACTAACTGCATTTTTATTTTAATTTGGTTTTACCCATTTTTAATAGTAAGAAATAAAGATTTTGTTTTTAACAAAGTGAATCACACTGACACATTTACATATATGAAGTATGTGAGTGCTTAAAGGGGTATCCTGCCCAGCTTCTATGCTGGAATAAGAAATAAATGTAATTGACAGGGGCTGCAGGGCTGAGGGTCGGATCTAAGGTCTAATGTGAGCATACAACTGACAGGGGCTGCAGGGCTGAGGGTCAGATCTGAGGTATAATGTGAGCATACAACTGACAGGGGCTGCAGGGCTGAGGGTCAGAACTGAGGTAAAATATGAGCATACAACTGACAGGGGCTGCAGGGCTAAGGGTCAGATCTGAGGTATAATGTGGATATATCGCTGACAGGGACTGTAGGGCTGAGAGTCAAAACTGAAGGCAGTATTATTTTAAATATAATAGCTGCCAAGCCTAGAATTGGAAAATATTTCAGAAATACATTTTACCATGAATAAACATTGAAAAAACAAACAAAAAACAAACAAAAAAACAAAACAATAAAGCATTAACATAGAATATAAGTGAATTCCTATCTTAAAGGGACATTCTACTGTGAGGAAATGAGGAGCAGGCATGAATATGCTCCAATTGCTAGCCTCAGAAGGTTTTTCCCCCCAAGAATGCAAATTTGAAGGAGGAAATAAATGGAATTTCTTAAAAAATAAAATGTTTAACTAAATAAATATTTTTACTTATACACTATGTCCCTTTAGGGTTGTGTTTTTGTATACTCATGTTCCAATATGCAAAGATACATAAAGATTAAAGGGATGTGAAACCAAAAATCTTTCTTTCATGATTCCGAAGGCATATGAAATTTTAAACAACTTTAATATGAAAAAGGCAGAAGACTGCATGTTATTAATAAAATACATTTGTTTCTGATAATTTAATGTAAAATGTAAACAATGCATAAACGTTTCTAAAATTAGGCAAGATAAGTGTATCTTTGTTTCATTAAATAGTACTTGGTAATGCTCTATAAATTATGAATGAAATGCAGTATTTATGAATCACTTGTGCACTATTCATTCTGCAGAAATAGATTTACTTCCCATTCTGCCATCTCATGGTAACAAACAGATATTGCAACACTGCTGAGAACTTTAGCTTTGAAAATTCATACCCTAAGAAAATATATATTTTTGTCTTGTTATGGGAAATAAATACATAAAAAAGGAGAGCAAAGTCAAAATGAATCTTTAATTGTTTTGGTTAGAGCATGACATTTTAAAGACATTTTTCAATTTTGCTTAGTTCTCTTTGTATCTTTTGCTAAAGGGACATAATACCCAATAATGTTCTTGCATGATTCAGATACACTGTAAATGTTTCTTCTGTTATCAAATTTGCTTTGTTTTTTGTATCCTTTGTTGAAAAGCAATTAGGAAAATGTAGAAGTTTCCATGTGACTGCTGCTATATAAGGCATCAGTTATTAAGTATGTCTATGTTATACATTTTCAAGAACACAAAGTGGCAGCAGTGTTTCCTGTCATGTACTGCTCCAGAAATGTGCACACTAACTACCTAGGTATCTCTTCAACAACAATACGATCACAGTCATTTTGATAATAGAAGTACATTTTTAATTGCATGCTCTATCTAAATCAGAAAAGTCACAAAAAATCAGGGGCGCGATCCGATATAGATCGCAGTTTGCGGCGCAAGCGAGGGAACCGGCGTCGCCCGCAGTTTCAGCTCGCAACTCGAGCTATCCCATATATGGCGCCGTCAGATGCTAACGTGTCGTAAGTCTGACAAACCAGCGATGTCCAGAAATCTGCGCAAGTACAAATTTCTGGCGTCGCCAGTGACTTGCGGCACGTTAGAAACTGCCGGCGCCTATAAAACCTGACTAAAGTCTAAATCACCCGCACTGTCTAACACGCCTCCCTAACATAGCCCGACACGTCTAACACGCCTCCCTAACATAGCCCGACACGTCTAATCCTCTATCCGCTATCCCCCCTCACTAGCCTAACAATAAAATATGTATTAACCGCTGCTACCTAATAAAGTTATTAACCCCTAAACCGGCGCCAGCTATATTAAATCTATAACCCCCTAAAGTGAGCCCCTAACACCGCCGCCATCTACCTTACCTACCCCTTAAAGTGAGTCCCTACCCCGCCGCTATCTATTTTAAAATTATTAACCCCTAATCTAATCCCCCTACCCCGCCGCCATCTATATTAAATTATTCAACCCCTAAAATACTAAACTATCCCTACCACTAAACCTAAGTCTAACCCTACAAATAGCCCTGAAAAGGGCTTTTTGCGGGGCATGCCCCAAAGTAACAGCTCTTTTGCCAGCCCTTAAAAGGGCTTTTGGCGGGGCTTTGTCACAAAGTAATCAGCTCTTTTGCCTACAATCTACATCCCCCTACACCGCGGCCACCTATAATAAATGTATTAACCCCTAATCTAATCCCCCTACACCGCCGCCAGCTATATTAACTATATTAACCCTAATTATATTAGGGTTAATATAGTTAATATAGTTATTATATTATATATATTAACTATATTAACCCTAATTATATTAGGGTTCATATAGTTAATATCGTTATTATATTATATATATATTAAGTATAATAACCCTATCTAACTCTAACATCCTAACTAAACTCTTATTAAAATAAATCTAATATTAATATTATTAATTAAAATATTCCTATTTAAATCTAAATACTTACCTATAAAATAAACCCTAAGATAGCTACAATGTAATTAATAATTACATTATAGCTATGTTAGGGTTTATATTTATTTTACAGGTAAATTGTTAATTATTTTAACTAGGTATAATAGCTATTAAATAGTTATTACCTATTTATTAGCTACCTAGTTAAAATAATTACCCAATTACCTGTAAAATAAATCCTAACCTAAGTTACAAATACACCTACACTATCAATAAATTAAATAAACTACAAATATCTATCTAAAAATACAATTAAACTAAACTAAATTACAAAAAAAACCAAACACTAAATTACAAAAAATAAAAAAAAGATTACAAGATGTTTAAGCTAATTACACCTATTCTAAGCCCCCTAATAAAATAATAAAGCCCCCCAAAATAAAAAAAATTCCCTGCCCTATTCTAAATTAAAAAAAGTTCAAAGCTCTTTACCTTACCAGCCCTTAAAAGGGCCTTTTGTGGGGCATGCCCCAAAGAATTCATCTCTTTTGCATTTAAAAACATATACAATACCCCCCCCCCCATTACAACCCACCACCCACATACCCCTATTCTAAACCCACCCAAACCCCCCTTAAAAAAGCCTAACACTACCCCCCTGAAGATCTCCCTACCTTGTCTTCACCACACCGGGCCGAACTCCTCATCCGATTCGGGCGATGTCTTGCTCCAAGCGGCAAAGAAGAATTCTTCCTCCGGCGACGTCTTCCTCCAAGCGGCAGCAAAGTCTTCTTCCTTCCGGCAGCATCTTCCATGAAGCGGCATCTTCAATCTTCTTTCTTCGCTCCGCCACCGCGGAGCATCCATCCCGGCCGACGACTGAAAGACGAATGAGGTACCTTTAAATGACGTCATCCAAGATGGCGTCCGCCGAATTCCGATTGGCTGATAGGATTCTATCAGCCAATCGGAATTAAGTTAGAAAAATCTGATTGGCTGATTGAATCAGCCAATCGGATTGAACTTGAATCTGATTGGCTGATTCAATCAGCCAATCACATTTTTCTAACTTAATTCCGATTGGCTGATAGAATCCTATCAGCCAATCGGAATTCGGCAGACGCCATCTTAGATGACGTCATTTAAAGGTACCTCATTCGTCGTTCAGTCGTCGGCCGGGATGGATGCTCCGCGGTGGCGGAGCGAAGAAAGATTGAAGATGCCGCTTCATGGAAGATGCTGCCGGAAGGAAGAAGACTTTGCTGCCACTTGGAGGAAGACGTCGCCGGAGGAAGAATTCTTCTTTGCCGCTTGGAGGAAGACGTCGCCGGAGGAAGAATTCTTCTTTGCCGCTTGGAGCAAGACATCGCCCGAATCGGATGAGGAGTTCGGCCCGGTGTGGTGAAGACAAGGTAGGGAGATCTTCAGGGGGGTAGTGTTAGGCTTTTTTAAGGGGGGTTTGGGTGGGTTTAGAATAGGGGTATGTGGGTGGTGGGTTGTAATGGGGGGGGTATTGTATATGTTTTTAAATGCAAAAGAGCTGAATTCTTTGGGGCATGCCCCACAAAAGGCCCTTTTAAGGGCTGGTAAGGTAAAGAGCTTTGAACTTTTTTTAATTTAGAATAGGGCAGGGAATTTTTTTTATTTTGGGGGGCTTTATTATTTTATTAGGGGGCTTAGAATAGGTGTAATTAGCTTAAACATCTTGTAATCTTTTTTTTATTTTTTTGTAATTTAGTGTTTTTTTTTTTTGTAATTTAGTTTAGTTTAATTGTATTTTTTTTTTTTTTTTTTTTTTTTTTAATTTTTATTTTATTGAGGTTAAAATAGCATAAATACAACAGTCTCATCAACAGGGTACATTCCACAACATACGTTATACTGACATGACATGGCATTTTGGGCACCTCAGTTTTTAAATCTTATAGGTTCGCTTAGTCCTCAGGCAGACAGGGCCAATCAAGGGCCCACAAATTGAATAAAGTGGTTGAGGACATGTCAATGAAGATAATAGTGGAATTTGCAGTTTCAGTGTGAGTCAGATAAATACAGATTATGGAATGAACATACTATACCAGAACAGTGAAGTATAAGAGGGCACCAATGTAGCTCTACAGATCAACAGTTATTACAGGTGACATGCAAAACAATCCACAGTTATTTTCTAAATCCAAATAAACCATTAACACTGAGCAGTTAAAGGAGCATACATATTGCTAAAACTATTATCATATGAACACTTCAGAGACACAGGAAATCGTGAATGAACTTGAGTTTCCTGTATTGGAACCCCGAGAGCCATGCTACAGAAATGCAGGGAAAGACTGGAGCATAGCTCTACAGGTAGGACAGAGACTACTATACTCTGACAAAAAGTTATGCGGAGGGAAGGTTACGGCCCTAACCGCATAAGAAGTGTGGGGGGGGGGGGGCGGAGGTTAGGTTGGGAATAGCATAGCCTCCAGCTAACAATTGTCATATCTAACAGGGCAAACAACCCCAAAGTGAACCTAGAAATGCGAAACACATAGAAGGCTATATAAGTTTTAGTGTCTGCGGAGATGATTGCTTCAAGCCTATGCGGAGGCTATGCTATAGCTAATATAGTCTAGCTGCTTTGAGGAACATAGAATACTAATGTAACAACTTAACATTATTTGAAACTGAACACAAAGGTAAGGGGGAAGAAACTCACAATCTGTGTGATAGAGGTCAAAGCAACCTACCAAAAGGTCATCTTAACTGAGTAATATATTTATAGCTCAGGATAGTAAATAGAACAGTTAATATGTACGACCTGGAAGTCACTGAGTCTAGTTCTCCTGACTGGAATAAAGAGTAACCTATGTAAATTTTATTCACTATGAGTAGTGAAAGACTAATCTTTTAATTAATTATATCTTATATTCATAAAGTAGGTTGATGTCATACTTAGTTACAAAGCTGTAGGACCAGTCAATACAGTTCACAGATACTCCCTAAATAAGGGCTAGGGGCTATTAGTGGTCCCTCTGCATTAATGTATACGCTGTGGTGCTAGTCCCAAAGAAACTATGTGCTTATCTAGATGAGGGCTCCCAGACCAATGTATGCCGCTAAATAGGGAGATATCAGTAATATTAACTAAACATAGCATAGTCACTCTAAGCTAACTCACAGGAAACTACCTACACCAAGGTTTATCATGCATGATAGAGTTTCGCAGTAACCAGTAAGGTTGTATAAATATGTAAAACAATCTAAGGTCTAACAAGGCTATAATATCCATTAAGCAGGTGCTACAAGCCTATGTGGGAGCTGTGCATTATAGAACATGGGTAAACTTAGTCCCAAAATCAACATATTCTCATACAGTGTTCATCTTGAATATAGAGTCCCTAGACCCCGTACTAAATTACAGGCAGTAGTGCACTTAAGCAAACAGGTTGGTGTTATATGCGCTGTGATCCCCCTGCTTGTATTAAAAAACAAATTGCCAACTGGGTATTGGTCAGCATGTCCTCAGGCGACAAATGGCATGTGTACCCACAGCAGAGAGGGTGCATCTAAAGTTCTGCGGTTGTTCTCCTAAACAGGGTTAATAATGTCTCAGGCATCAGTGCCGTCATGAAGTAGGAGAGGGAAAAAATAAAGAGTCACCATGTAGGTTGTGCAGGGGCATAACAGCGGTACCAAAGTGATGATATATAGCCCCACAACAGACATGAAGAGTCACCCCACACCTGTCTTCCTGTAGGACTTATTCTGGTGAGGCATGTTCCCCCAGCAGTCCCCATGACCTTGCATACCCTGCATACATGGTGTCTTCAAGGAGCAACTACATTGCAGGCCACCGGAACAGCGTGGAATGTGGGGTCCACTGTCTAGACGAAGTGACGCCCGAACAACCAGCAGCCCGGGCCACACGCTTCCCCGGTCAAGAGTCCTGTCATCGATGGCCCTCGCAGCTGCTAGGTCTATCGGGCAGTCCCGGGTTCCTTCTGGCACAGGTGGGTCAATCTCCCCTCTCTGGGCAGAAACATGCGGTGGGCAATTACCCCTGTTATAGGCTGGGGCAGCTTCTAGGCGGGGGGCTATTCCTGAGGGAAAATGGCTGGCGGGAGTCTCCGGGGGAGTAATCTCACCTAAATCAGAAGCCGCGGTCTCTCGCTCCAGACACCCGACCCCAGCTCGATCCGGACTGCGCGCTCTGCTAATTTGTATAAGCCGATCCAGCCGGCTCGTCAGTTGGTGGCCGTAATTTTCAAGGAGAGCCAGGATAGCCATGCGGTGATCCGCCATCTTCGTTTCGGTTCTCAGAAGGCCCCAACGTGCTCCCAGCCGCAACTGCTGAACACCTATCATTTAGCTTCAGCAGTATGCTGTAGTTAATCTTTAGGGCCACCTGGCGTGTCTTATCTGGTCGGGCGGCAGGGATTTGATTCCCGATAGTGTTATCGTTTAATTGTATGTCCTCCGGCCCGGGGTAGGCCGCATCCCCAGTGTTTCCCAATTTCAGTCCGGTCCTGACAGTCGGGCCACTCTAAACTTGCACAAAAGCGCCCGAGATTTGACCCACCACTTCTTGGCCATATGTGGTATCCCACAAAGCTGGGTAGTCAGTTCTTTGGCTGTTAGAACTTAGTTTAAAATATGTATTACTATATTATGTACTAGGAGCTCTTGTTAATCACATCCTCTCAGCTTGCTGGTTAGCTCCGCCCCCCTTAATTGTATTTTTAGATAGATATTTGTAGTTTATTTAATTTATTGATAGTGTAGGTGTATTTGTAACTTAGGTTAGGATTTATTTTGCAGGTAATTGGGTAATTATTTTAACTAGGTAGATATTAAATAGGTAATAACTATTTAATAGCTATTAGACCTAGTTAAAATAATTAACAATTTACCTGTAAAATAAATATTAACCCTAACATAGCTACAATGTAATTATTAATTATATTGTAGCTATCTTAGGGTTTATTTTATAGGTAAGTATTTAGATTTAAATAGGAATATTTTAGTTTATAATATGAATTAGATTAATTTAATATAAATTTAGTTAGGGGTGTTAGGGTTAGATAGAGTTAATATAGTTAATATAAATACTATAGTAACTATATTAACTATATTAACCCTAATATAATTAGGGTTAATATAGTTAATATATATAATGTAATACATATATTAACTATAATATACTTAGGGTTAATATAGATAATATAGCTGGCGGCGGGGTAGGTAGATTAAATTAGGGGTTAATAATTTTAATATAGATGGTGGCGGTGTAAGGGGCTTACATTAGGGGTTAATAATATTAATATAGCTGGCGGCGGTATAGGGGGATTAGATTAGTGGTTAATAATTTTTATATAGGTGGCGGCGGTGTAAGGGATCAGATTAGGGGATAGATAAGGTAGATGGCGGCGGTTTTAGGGGTTCACATTAGGCGATAGATAAGGTAGATTGCGGCGGTTTTAGGGGCTCACAGTAGGGGGTTAGTTTATGTAGATGGCAGCGGGGTCCGGGAGCGGCGGTTTAGGGGTTAATAACTTTATTAGGGATTTCGGGGGGGGATCGCGGTTGACAGGTAGCTAGACATTGCGCATGCGTTAGGTGTTAGGTTTTATTTAGCAGATCGCGGTTGACAGGTAGAAAGACATTGCGCATGCGTTAGGTGTTAGGTTTCTTTTCTAGTTAGTTTAGGGAGTTACGGGGCTCCAATAGTCAGCGTAAGGCTTCTTACGGCTGCTTTTTGTGGCAAGGTGAAAATGGAGTACGATTTCTCAATTTTCGCCACGTAAGTCCTTACGCTGCATATTGGATACCAAACTGCGCTGGTTTGGTATACCTGCCTATGGCCCAAAAAACTACGGGCGACGGCAGAAATATACGCGCGTAACTTCTAGGTTACGCCGTATATGTGATACCAAACCAGCGTAAATATTGGCGTCGCCGGCTTTTGCGGGCGACAATTTTTATCGGATCGACCCCCTGTAGTCACAAAAAATCTTTCATGATTTAAATAGGGCATGCAATTTTAAACAACTTTCCAATTTACTTTTATTACCAATTTTGCTTTGTTCTCTTGGTATTCTTAGTTGAAAGCTAAATCTAGGAGGTTCATGTGCTAATTTCTTAGACCTTGAAGACTGCCTCTAATCGGCAAGCATTTTGACAGTGTTAGTTCAGTTAGTGTTAGTTCATGTGTTTCATATAGATAACATTGAGCTCCAGCACGTGAACCTCCTAAGAGCAAGCACTGATTGGCTAAAAATGCATGTCTGACAAAAGAACTGAAATAAGGGGACAGTTTGCAGAGGCTTAGATACAAGGTAATCACAGAGGTAAAAAGTGTATTAATATAACTGTGTTGGTTATGCAAAATGGTGGAAAGGGTAATAAAGGGATTATCTACCTTTTTAAACAACAAAAATTCTGGTGTTTACCTTTAAGATTAATCCTAGGTAAGCTCAAGAGCCTGAATATGTATTTAGCCACCTGGTAGTGATGTTTGCAACAATGTTTATAGCAATGTTATACATAGTTGCAAATACTGCTGTTATTGACTACTAAAGACACATGCACTATCTGCCTACCTAGGTTTACTCTTCAACAAAGGATACATAATAGAAGTAATTAGAAAGTTGTTGTTTTTTAAATTGCATGCTCTATTTGAATCATAAATGTTGCACTTAATTTTAAAGCAAAGGCTATTTTTATTGTACCAAAAACAAATAATCAGGCATGTTCAATATCTACTCAGAGCGGGCTGTGTGTGAGGTAAAATAGAAGCTACTAGGAAAACTAAGATACCAAATACTGGGTGCTAAAAGATGTCACCTATGCTTATATTTACTATACATTTACTGGAAATACAAAGCCTTTAAACTTTCTTACATACAATTAACCATTGCTAGTTTGAAGAAGATAATAATGTACTTGAACAAAATAATACACAAGGGATGGGAGGAAGACAATATTTTTAGTAAGATCATTATTTTAAAGGGATACTAAACCCAAATGTTTTATTTCATGATTCAGATAGAGCATGCAATTTTAAGCCACTTTATAATTTACTCCTATTATAGATTTTTCTTCATTCTCTTGGTATCTTTATTTGAACATTTATTTGAAAAACAGGAATGTAAGCAAGTCGGCCCATTTTTGTTTCAGAACCCTGGGTAGCGTTTGCTGATTGGTGGCTACATTTAGCCAACAATCAGCAAGCACTACCCAGGTGCTGAACAAAAAAGGGGCTGGCTCCTAAGCTTACATTCCTGCTTTTTAAATAAAGATACTAAAAAAGTAAGTACAATTAGATCAGACTAACTATATACTTCCTGTTTTTCACAAGATTTTATAACCCTATAAGTATGAGAAAATCTTGAGGTAACCCAATTGTTTCTTTCATTATTCAGATACAGCATCCAATTTTTACCATTTTACTACTGTTATCACATTTTCTTCGTTCTTTTCCTACTACTGGGAGCTAGCTAAACACATCAGGTGTTCGTTTTAAATAAAACAAATACTGAATATTCGTAGAACATTTACATTTTGTTTTTATTAAACAAATTTAAATGTTCCAAAGCTACAGGGAAAAAAGTTCCCCTTTAGTTTAATACTTTAGTGCGCTGGAGAGACGCGCTGACCTGGACCTCTTCTATACAAATCTCCGTCTGTACTAATAGTAAGGCTTAGACCGGCGACTCACAGGGCCTAAAGGAACTCCAGCACCCTAGAGGTAAGTATTTAACCCCTTAATGGTAATTTAAAGAAATCAAATAAATGCTGACGAATTTCCATTATTCGGATGTTGGTGAAAACTTATTTCATTTATATCTATGCCAGACACCTGTGTTTACGTAATATATTTTTCTTTGTAGTTTTAAACATTTACATCATTATGAATTATGACTTATTTTAATGTATAACCAATCATTATTTAATATATTCATTTTTCTAGGTGACTTTTATATAAAATATAACGGGCCAGATTACGAGTGGAGCCAAAATTAACGCCCCCGCTTGAGCGTTTATTGCGCTAGAAGTAAGTTTTTTTGCGCTCGTCGGGTTGCGCTCGTATTACAAATTCTCATATGGTTGATGGAAATATATCTGCTGGCACTCTACAAATAAATGACAATATTAAACGATAATAATAATACAATTTAAACCAGATTAATAAAATGTCAAGGAGACTTTTACCCCTCAAAAAAAGACACACAACTGAGAACTGGAAGAAAAGCCTCTTTTCCTCACATAAGTCACATGACTCTATAGATATATTAAGTTTGATGCCAATGATGTATCCTGCTAGATTAATGCTTTAGAATTAGTGTGAGGATTTGTGAGAATACTGCCATACTCCGTGGCCAGCCCTACTTCATGGTATATTGTGCATCGCTCTGTGTATTACATGCATCATTATGGGCATTACAGCTACAATGCTCACATAAATGTTACACATGCACACACATATTTAGAATTTTTGGTTTTAAAATATTACAGGCTACATTACAAGTGGAGCACGGAAATATAAATGCTATTATGTGGTAACATTGCTCAAGCACAATTAATAACAATTCTACTTTTCTGCTCATATTAAAGAACATGAAACACACATTTTTTTTCCATGATTCAGATTGAGAAAACAATTTTAAAAACATTTCTAATTTACTTCTAGGATCAAATTTGTGTCATTCTCATGATATCTAGATAGGTATTGTGCACATGTCTGGAAAACTATATGACAGAATATAGTGCTGCCATCTAGTGCTCTTGCTAGTGTAGAACATTGTTGCAAAACTGCTGTCATATAGTTCTGCAGGCACGTGCACACTCCTGAACTTGCTTTCCTGCTTTTCAACTAAGGATAACAAAAAACTGTGCGTATATCAGAATTGTGAAAGCAAAATGTTGTTTTTTATGTTCCTTTAAAAGTTAAATGAATTAGTTTTTATTGCTTGAATGCTTGAACATCTGCATGTTGGATGCATTAAATCTCACACATAATAGACTTCTATGGGATGCACAATAAAATTCATGTTGTATATCGCTCGCTTAAGAGCTAAGCCAATTGTGCGATATGATGAGGGTGCGCTAAGCTGAGGGTGCGCTAAGCTGAGGGTGGACTAAGCTGAGGGTGCGCTAAGCTGAGGGTGCGCTAAGCTGAGGGTGCGCTAAGCTGTGGGTGCGCTAAGCTAAGGGTGGGCTAAGCTGAGGGTGGGCTAAGCTGAGGGTGGGCTAAACTGAGGGTGGGCTAAGCTGAGGGTGGGCTAAACTGAGGGTGGGCTAAGCTGAGGGTGCGCTAAACTGAGGGTACGGTAAGCTGAGGATGCGCTAAGCTGAGGGTGCGCTAAGCTGAGGGTGCGCTAAGCTGAGGGTGCGCTAAGCTGTGGGTGCGCTAAACTAAGGGTGGGCTAAGCTGAGGGTGGGCTAAGCTGAGGGTGGGCTAAACTGAGGGTGGGCTAAGCTTAGGGTGGGCTAAACTGAGGGTGGGCTAAGCTGAGTGTGCACACTCCTGAACTTGCTTTCCTGCTTTTCAACTAAGGATAACAAAAAACTGTGCGTATATCAGAATTGTGAAAGCAAAATGTTGTTTTTTATGTTCCTTTAAAAGTTAAATGAATTAGTTTTTATTGCTTGAATGCTTGAACATCTGCCTGTTGGATGCATTAAATCTCACACATAATAGACTTCTATGGGATGCACAATAAAATTCATGTTGGATATCGCTCGCTTAAGAGCTAAGCCAATTGTGCGCTATGATGAGGGTGCGCTAAGCTGAGGGTGGGCTAAACTGAGGGTGGGCTAAGCTGAGGGTGCGCTAAACTGAGGGTGCGCTAAGCTGAGGGTGCGCTAAGCTGAGGATGCGCTAAACTGAGGGTGCGCTAAGCTGTGGGTGCGCTAAACTGAGGGTGCGCTAAGCTGTGGGTGCGCTAAACTGAGGGTGGGCTAAGCTGAGGGTGCGCTAAACTGAGGGTGCGCTAAGCTGAGGGTACGCTAAGCTGAGGATGCGCTAAGCTGAGGGTGCGCTAAGCTGAGGTTGCGCTAAGCTGAGGGTGCGCTAAGCTGTGGGTGCGCTAAACTAAGGGTGGGCTAAGCTGAGGGTGGGCTAAACTGAGGGTGGGCTAAACTGAGGGTGGGCTAAGCTTAGGGTGGGCTAAACTGAGGGTGGGCTAAGCTGAGTGTGCACACTCCTGAACTTGCTTTCCTGCTTTTCAACTAAGGATAACAAAAAACTGTGCGTATATCAGAATTGTGAAAGCAAAATTTTGTTTTTTATGTTCCTTTAAAAGTTAAATGAATTTGTTTTTATTGCTTGAATGCTTGAACATCTGCATGTTGGATGCATTAAATCTCACACATAATAGACTTCTATGGGATGCACAATAAAATTCATGTTGGATATCGCTCGCTTAAGAGCTAAGCCAATTGTGCGCTATGATGAGGGTGCGCTAAGCTGAGGGTGCGCTAAGCTGAGGGTGCGCTAAGCTGAGGGTGGGCTAAGCTGAGGGTGCGCTAAGCTGAGGGTGCGCTAAGCTGAGGATGCGCTAAGCTGAGGGTGCGCTAAGCTGTGGGTGCGCTAAGCTAAGGGTGGGCTAAGCTGAGGGTGGGCTAAGCTGAGGGTGGGCTAAACTGAGGGTGGGCTAAGCTGAGGGTGCGCTAAACTGAGGGTGCGCTAAGCTGAGGGTGCGCTAAGCTGAGGATGCGCTAAACTGAGGGTGCGCTAAGCTGTGGGTGCGCTAAACTGAGGGTGGGCTAAGCTGAGGGTGGGCTAAGATGTGGGTGCGCTAAACTGAGGGTGGGCTAAGCTGAGGGTGGGCTAAGCTGAGGGTGGGCTAAGCTGTGGGTGCGCTAAGCTGAGGGTGCACTAAGCTGAGGGTGCGCAAAACTGAGGGTTTCATGTAGCCCTATGTTGGTACCAGGTGATATTACCGCTCTGATGGTTCATGGTTATATAAATCTTTGTGAATACTTATAAGAGAGCATGATTACATTGACAGCAACATCTTGGTTTGTTACATTAAATATTGGAGAGAATTTTAACTTAAAGGGACATGAAACACATTTTTTATTTAATGATTCAAATAGCAAATACAATTTTAAATAACTTTCCAATTTACTGCTATTAGCTAATTTGCTTAATTCTCTTGGTATCCTTTATTGAAGAAGCATCAATGCACTTCCAGGAGCTTGCTGGGAACCAATAACATGGCTTATATGTGTAGCCACCAATCAACAGCTCCTGAGCCTACCTAGGTATGCTTTTCAACAAAGGATATCAAGAGAACAAAACAAATGAGATAATTGAAGTAAATTGAAAAGTTTTTAAATTGTATGTTCTATCCAAATCATGAAACCCCCCCCCTACTAAATAGGGTGGATATTATAGAGGGCTAGATTTTCTAAAACATATAGGGCTAGATTACAAGTGGCGCGTTTTTTTATTTTTTTTTCGCGATTGTATTACAAATTCCCCAAAAAATTATTTTGCGCAAGCAGTAACCTGAATAGCGCAAGAAAACTAACTTAAGTTCACGGGCACGTGCATGTATTCCCCTATATAAATCAATGGAGAAAAAAGTTGAAAAAACTTATACCCGAGATCCTGCAAACACCATTGCATTTGAAATGCTTGTGCAATGATAAATGCCGACAGCGTATGCTGTCGGCATTTATCGATGTGCAGCGGACATTGTTAAAAACTCTCCCAAAAGACCAGAGCATTTTTAGCATTTTTGCCATCACTCCATTTAAACAGAAACAGAGCCTTGTTTTTTTTAATTTACCTATCAAAACTATATATTGTTTTATAGTAGACAACCCAAAGTATTGATATAGTCCCATTTTGGTATATTTTATGCCACCATTTCACCACCAAATGTGATCAAATAAAAAAAAAAAATCGTTAACTTTTTCACAAACTTTAGGTTTCTCACTGAAATTATTTACAAACAGCTTGTGCAATTATGGCACAAATTGTTGTAAAAGCTTCTTTGGGATCCCCTTTGTTCAGAAATAGTAGATATATATGTCTTTGCCATTGCTTTTTGGTTATTAGAATGCAATGTCGGGTTTACCCGGATAGTTTTCATCTACTTAATGGCAAAGGGCTCTAAAGTGCTTATATATGTGTTTATATATTTGTACATATATATATATATATAATTGTTTTTATATGTGTATATATGACTGTAAATACTGTACATATATAGACATATAAATACATTAATATCTATATATATATATATGTATACATATATAGACATAATATATATAAATACAAATATATCAGGTAGATTACGAGTTGTGCGTTCGTCTTTTAACGCTGAAAGAATGGTAATTTCAGCATTAAAACAGCAACGCAGCCATTGCAAGTCTTGTCGGTATAGCTGTTCCGCAAGCCTTTTAGCCTGTAATGCAACATCAGTCCCGCACTCATAAAAATAACGTTTTTCATGGGACGTCCATAGCGCTGCCATTACAAGTTTTGCGGTGAGGCTAAAAAGCTTGCGTTACACCCTATAACGACAAGATCCGTACCGCCATCTGACACCAGTAGTTATGAGATTTATGCAACAAAACTGTTACATAAAACTTATAACTAAACTGTTACAAAGTACACTAAACACCCATAAACTACCTATTAACCCCTAAACCGAGGCCCTCATGCATCGCAAATACTATTTTAAAGTTATTAACCCCTAATCTGCTGCTCCTGACATCGCCACCACTAATAAAATGTATTAACCCCTATTCCGCCGTTCCCCGACATCGTCACCACTATGATAAAGTTGCTAACCCCTAAACTGCCGCCCTCCTGCATCGCAAACACTATTTAAATATTATAAACCCCTAATTTGCCGTCCGCCCTCATCGCCCCCACTATACTTAAAGTATCTAATTACAAAAAAATTTAAAATACTAAGTTACAAAAAATAACAAACACTAAATTACGAAAAATAACAAACGAAATTATCAGAAATAAAAAAGAATTACACCTAATCTAATAACCCTATAATAATAAAAAAGCCCACCCAAAATTAAAAAAACCCCTAGCCTACAATAAACTACCAATAGCCCTTAAAAGGGCCTCTTTGTGGGGCATTGCCCCAAAGAAATCAGCTCTTTTACCTGTAAAAAAAACACAAAGACCCCCCCAACAGTAAAACCAACCACCCATTCACACCCCCAAAATAATAAACCTAACTCTAACAAAAACCTAAGCTACCCATTGCCCTGAAAAGGGCATTTGTATGGGCATTGCCCTTAAAAGGGCATTCAGCTCTTTTGCTTGCCCTGAAAAGGGCATTCAGCTCTTTTAAGAAAAGCCCAAACCCTAAACTAAAAAAAAAAACCACCCAAAAAAGTTTAATAAATCCTAACACTAACCCCCGAAGATCCACTTACAGTCTAGACATCCAGGCGGCGAGAGGTCTTCATCCAGGTGGCGAGGTTTTCATCCATCCAGGTGTTGTCTTTTATCTTCATCCCAGCATCATCTTCATCCCGGTGGCGCGGAGCGGGTCCACCCTGAAGACATCTGGCACGGAGAATCTTCTTCATATGGTCGCCGCCGTAGAAGACGCCACCTGGATGGATGAAGACCTCATCGCCTGGATGTCCGGACTTTAGGAACTGTAAGTGGATCTTCGGGGGTTAGTGTTAGGATTTTTTAAGCTTTTTTTTTAGTTTAGGGTTTGCGCTTTTCTTAAAAGAGCTAAATGCCCTTTTCAGGGCAAGGAAAAGAGCTGAATGCCCTTTTAAGGGCAATGCCCATACAAATGCCCTTTTCAGGGCAATGGGTAGCTTAGGTTTTGTTAGAGTTAGGTTTATTATTTTGGGGGGTTGGTTGGGTGGTGGGTTTTACTGTTGGGGGGTCTTTGTGTTTTTTTTACAGGTAAAAGAGCTGATTTCTTTGGGGCAATGCCCAACAAAAGGCCCTTTTAAGGGCTATTGGTAGTTTATTGTAGGCTAGGTTTTTTATTTTGGGTGGGCTTTTTTATTTTTATAGGGCTATTAGATTAGGTGTAATTCTTTTTTATTTTTATCATTTCGTTTGTTATTTTTCGTGGTGTTTGCTATTTTTTGTAATTTAGTATTTTTTATTTTTTGTAATTAGATACTTTGAAATTTTTATAGTAGTGTTAGGATTATTTTAATGTGTATTTTAGTTTTCTTTAATTGGTAGTTAGTTTAATTTTAGTTTAATAGTTATATTAATTTAATTGTTAGTTTAAACTTAGTTTTTTTAATTTGACAGGTAAGTTTTAATTTATTTTAAGATAGGGAAATTGTAATTTTAATATAAAGTTAGGGGGTGTTGAGTTTAGGGGTTACTAGTTTAAATTAGTTTATTGCAATGTGGGGGTCTTTTGGTTTAGGGGTTAATAGTTTAATTTAGTATATTTCGTTGTGGGGGGCTTGCGGTGTAGGGGTTAATAGGTTTATTATAGTGGCGGCGGTGTCAGGGAGCGGCAGAATAGGGGTTAATGAATTTTCATAGTGGCGGCGATGTCAGGAGCGGCAGATAAGGGGTTAATAACATTATGTAGGTGTCGGTGATGTTGGGGGTGGCAGATTAGGGGTGTTTAGACATGGGGTTTATGTTAGGGTGTTAGGTTTAAACTTTTTTTCCCCATAAAAATCAATGGGGCTGCGTTACGGAGTTTTCATTCCGCGATTGCAGGTGTTAGTTTTTCTAACACGCTCTCCCCATTGATGTCTATGGGGAAAGCGTGCACGAGCACGTCAAAGCAGCGTTTGTATTTTGTGCGGTATGGAGCTTAACGCAACCATATCGCACGCACAAGCCGGCTGTTTGAAAACTTGTAATGGCAGCGTTATGGAGGGTGAAATAACGCAACTTTTGTTGTGTTCGTTAAATACCCTCTATCGCGCATAACTTGTAATCTGCCTGTATATATTTTATTAGACAGTGTTAATATGAGCGTAACCATATGTAATGTATTTTTGAAGTGTTTTGTGCACTTTTTTGTTTTCGGAAAACAGTTAACCACAGCTCTGAGATCACAATTTCGCTCAACTTGTAATATCAGCGGAATGAAAAAGGCGTCTGAAAACACGATATCGCTTGCGCAAAACCGTTTGCGCCTCACTTGTAATCTAGCCCATAGAGCACTACCGGTTTAACCTTTCCAAATACTGAATTGCTCATTTCTTTTAATATAATGCCTGTACTGGAGTCTTGATTTTGCAGTAAATATAGACATGCATTGCAAACACTAAGACAAAAGAATTGGAAAACCAATAATTCCTTTTACATTCCATGACCTCTTGATGAGCTTGGGAATATTATCATCGTTCTAAAGTGGAACAATGTATAATTATCAGTGATATTCATTCCAACTATTTTGAAAAGAAATGTGGTAAATAATAAAAAAAATATATATCAGTATACAATAAAAAAATCATCATTACAACAATTCTTTTAAAAATCAGTATATTAATTAAAATCTTTCTAACAGTGTAAATATAAATGAAGTCCTAATAAAATAGGATTACCAGATGAATACACCTGTGTACACTGATTGCATTAATGTGATGTAACCAAAGCAACACATGTCAATTGTCTTATCCAATTGTCTTATCAATTGTAGATCTATATTTAAAGGGACACTAAACTCCAATTTTTTTCTTTCGTGATTCAGATAGAGCATGCAATTTTAAGCAACTTTCTAATTTACTCCTATTATCAATTTTTCTTCGTTCTCTTGCTATCTTTATTTAAAAAGTAGGAATGTGATGCATAGGAGCCGGCCCATTTTTTGTTGAGAACCTGGGTTATGCTTGCTTATTGGTGGGTAAATGTAAGCCTCCAATAAGCAAGCGCTATCCATGGTGCTGAACCTTTACATTCCTGCTTTTAAAATAAAGATAGCTAGATAACAAAGATAAATTGATAATAGGAGTAAATTAGAAAGTTGCTTAAAATGTCATACTCTATCTGAATCATGAAATAAAAAAAATTGGGTTCAGTGTCCCTTTAATATATGTAACAAAACCTGCTTTAACAGACTGCAATAGAATTATGGACTGTCACTAATATTGCAAACTATAATTAATTAATTTATTCTGGATCCCTTGTTGTTTGGAAATGTGTGTGTGCGTGCCTATATACAGTGTGTATATATATATATATATATATATATATATAATCTATATCTCTATCTCTCAAAGCGAATACAATGCACTCTTACAAACTTAAGAGATACCATACCAGGGTGCAGCAATACAATTAATAAATTCAAACTAGTAAGTAGTTGAACTCTCTGGGTTTAAATCACAGCAATATGTAACGTGTACACATTAAAGATTTCTGTGATTTAAACCCAGAGAGTGCAACTCCTTACTTTGTGTATATATACAGTATGTATATATATATATATATATATACATATATATATATATATATATATATATATATATATATATATATATATATATATATATATATATATATACTAAAAAAGAAAAAGGTGCCAGTACTCATTGATTTTTTATTGATATTTTCTGCTTAGTAACTTTAAGTAAAGCAAAGGGACAAGATTATTTAGAATGTTTTATGCATTTTGCATCCCCCACTTGTGAAAACTAGAGTATTTACATGATAATTACAAATATTACCTCTTATGAGTTGGCAGAGGTGGGGGTGCTCAGTACCGGTAAGCCCTGTATATAAATATATATGTTGCAGGTAAAGTAAGAAATTGGGTAATCCTACAATTACCCTGGTAAACGTGACATTACCCAAGCATTATTCTCAGAGTGCATCGAGTCACTGAAACAAACATATATACGATGCACTGTAATTCACACATCTTCACTATCTTTTTTGCCTCCACCTTGTAAACCTCATTCCTCAAGGTTTACTTGGGGTGGATGTCAGAGGATCGGCGGGCACCTTCCTTGATCCCCCCAGACAGAGGCAAAAAGAAATAGTGTAGATGGGGGAATTACATTACATCGGGCTTTACCCACAGCTGCTTGGGTAATGTCAGGTTTACCTTACCCGGATTTCTGACTTTACCCATAACATAAATATATGTGTTTTTTTTATATATATATATATATATATATATATATATATATATATATATATATATATATATATATATATATATATGTGTGTTGGTTGTAGAAGGGGTGTTTCTAACAGTGCGTTCCAAAATAAATTCCTCATGTACATGTGGGGATATAAATGCAAAAAATACTCAAAATGAGTTAAACTGTGTTTAAACAGTAGCGGTATTTTAACTAATCTGCTCACCTGTGGGATCACAGGGATCAGGGATCAGCGATGAAATATGGTTAAGAAGATTCCCATCCAGATGCAGTTTCCTTTCTAGGTTGAAAACGTCCTTTTGTTTGTAAATAGGATGACTAGATAGTCTAATTAAAGACTGGAGTAAGAATGTGGGAATCCCCTTCTGTTTCCACTCTGTATAATTGGACAGAGGGTATATAGAAGGGGTATTCCGTTTTGATATGAGCTGGTGTGTGCGTGTTAAAGAAAGCAAATTTTATTTTATTAGTAAAAAATGCCAAATATATATGCTAAAAAAATCGCTAATAAAATATAGATATATACATAGAATGTGTATAAAAATATATATAGAAAATGCTATAGTAAAATATCAATGAAAAACAGGGCAAGATGCTACTGTACTGACCGCCTTACGTGTTTTGTGAGCGTCTTAACTCACTTCTTCAGAGGATTGCAATCTGATACCATCCTCTTAGCCCTTAAATAGCCTGTCAATTATCAATCAGGAAAGTTAATTGTAACAATACTGAATAATTAGTGCGATGAGTATTTGCCAGTTTAGGCAGTGTTTAAATGGTGTTTAAAATGCAAAACAAGGATTTTGGGCTAAATTCCGGAACTGATGAAAATAATGTTATGTAGATGTGTTTGTAATGTTTTGTATTACAAAGACTTAATTTTTTTGTCATCAGTTATTTGTCTTTTTTTAAATTATTTATATGTGTGAATATATGCGTTTACAAACAGCAGGATTAGAAAAATATATATATATTTTGTTTACTATTTTCTACCATTCGATTCGAGTTGTTTTGTCTCGTTTTTTGGGGGGGCCATATTGTATATAATATTTAGTGATACATCTATTGAGGAATGTGATGTGTACACATTACAACCGGATTTGTAATTTCATATTTTTGCTTTTTTGCTTCTTAAGAAGCACTGGTATTAGTATACTCCAAAGATTTGATACACAGGTTAAAGGTTTTATATATCATCCCAAGTGTATTATTTAATATTTTGAAGAGTGGGGGGGCATATATAAATTCATATAGAATGATTGATTGTTATGTTTCAAATGTCAAAGAGTTTTTCCATAGTGTAAAAAGCCTATTTCACAGTAATAGTAGGTCAAAGGAAGGCTGCTAAATCTATATCTGTATTTAGCCCATATGGTTTTCTGGTTCTGAGCTTGTATATCCAGTAAGTCTCTCTTTTTCTCAATTGTAGCAGTTTATTCACTCCGTCTGTATGTGGTATATGTTCAATAGCTTTTATTTTTAGCTCATTTTCCTTTTTATTGTGAAATTCTTCAAAGTGGGTCCCTAGACCATATTCGGGTTAATCATTAGTAATATTTTTTATATGTTCAAGGAACCTGTTTTTTAGAGTTCGCTTCGTCCTTCCTATGTAAAATTTGTTGCAGCTGCAGGTTAGTTGTTATACAACATACTGAGATTTACAATTCATGCTATCTATTTTGTATTTACCGTTTTCCCCATCAGTAATCCGTTTGTTCTCTTCTTTATTCTTGCTGATGTGTTCACAGCACAAGCAGTTTTTTCTGTTACATTTATAAAATCCTTTGTTTTGGTCATTAGCCAATTTTCTAGTTTCTGTGCTTTTTTGGTCTTTAATTTAGTTGGTGCTAATATATTTTTAAAATTCAGATTTTTCTTATAAGTAATCTTTGGTCTAATGTTTCCTTTAGAAGGGGATCTCTTTTTAAAATGTGCCAATGTTTGTTCAGTATTTTCTCAATGTCTTTAGTGCCACTGTTAAAAGTGGTTATAAATCTAGGCGTCTGCTTTGAAGGTAAAGTTGTTATTTCACCATTCCTTCTCCCAACTTTCTGTTTGTTTTTGGTTATAAGTAATTCTTCTCTATCAATCAAGTTTACTCTTTAATATGCCTTATCTACAGTCATTTTATTAAATGTCTTGCTGTAGAATCTCTGTTTTAAAGTTACTGCCGCTTGTTCAAAGTCATTATTTTTTGAGCAATTGCGTTTAATACGCTGGAATTGGTCGTATGGGATATCTCTTGTGATGATTACTGGTGGTGTGTAGATAACCGTTTGTGTCTGTGTCCTTGGTATAAATTTTAGTTTCGATCTTATTGTTTTCAATGAAGATAGTGACATTGAAAAAGTTTATTTCTATCTTAGCTATCTTCCCATTGGTTTTCTTTTAGTACTGAGAGGAGACATCAAGCAAAAACAAATCACCTTTATAGAAGAGGCTATAAACTTTATCCAAACCAAAAATTACTTCACATTTGAAGACAAAATATTTCTACAGAAATTTGGCACAGCAATGGGCACAACATTTGCCCCAAGCTTTGCCAATATGTACATGGGAGCTTTTGAAAATCAACATATATGGACCAACAACAAATACATAGGGAACATCATTATGTGGAAGAGATTCAACACAGTTTAACTCATGAGGAGTTCCTTTTGGAAGGCGCTGTTAGAAACACCCCTTCTACAACCAACAAATCCCCTCTTTTTTCTCACTAAGGAGGAAGTGAGATACTTCTAACAGCAGCCACCACTAGGATCACCATAGTGATTTCTGTTTCCAAGTTTTCCCCTAATGCAGGCGTAACGCCCAAATCCAACTGATTGATATATATATATATGTGTGTGTGTGTATATATATATATATATATATATATATATATATATATATGTATAAATGATCCTAGCTTGATTTATACATTTTCCATTGTGGATGTTGCAAAAAAGAGCCTGCTATTGGGGCGGTGACTAGCCACAATTGCACAACCCTGTCAATCGCCAACTATGTTTTGCTTGGGCTCCTGAGCTTGAGGCTTCTGAGAGAGAGTTTACCTATGTGCTTAAGCACTTTACATGGGTTGAACACAATATAAGCCTGAATCCCTAATGCAACCATTGCATGCTGTAACAAATTAAAGTGTGTAAGTTTTTCTTTTAAAAGTCTCTAATATGAAGAGGAAATACTGCTAAATGAGAAGATAATGTTGCAGTAATCAAAGTGGGCCATGCTGACAGAAATAACAATCTGAAAAGAAATAGAGGTGATATTTGAGATTCATGGCAGCTATAAAGTCATCATTCTATCACTTCTTGATGGGCCCCATGTACAAAACCCTGGGTGGACTAGGTTACCGACTTGGGAACCTGTCTTCCCAGCTTCCCAGCGGATGTACAATGTATGTGTGTGAACAGGGCCTATCAACTCAGAGGTGGTGGAGATGTAAAGTGATCTCAAGGGTTCCGTAGCAGCATTTGCTGCTTTGTACATGGAGGAAATTGTACTGAAATTGTTTCTCTTTTTTCATACATTACAAATTATCCATTTTGCCTGCTGGTGTGTATTCAATTGTTCATACATAGCTTGTTTACCTATATTTTGTCATCTGAAATAGCTGATTTTGCCTGGTGAAACCATCACCTTTACTGAACATGTCAATACTGCAATAATACTGGTTATGGAAAAGCTATGTAAACAAGAGACATCATTAGAAAATATATTCAGCTCATTAGAAAATATATTCCTGTATTATCTTTGAATACAATGAAACCTTGTCAACTGCTTGCCTGATTATATCCACCCTTTAACTTGTGTAGTTTTCCTTGCAGATGTTAGAAATTCCTCACACCAACATATAGCTTGAACTGTCTTGAACTGACTGTTGACTTGACTTCAACTTTTATTGAAAACTGTTCCTAGAGTTTATTTAATGAACACTCTGTGGGATCCCATGGAGATTCTACATAACCTGCTTGTACTATATGGATTGTGAAAGTATATATTTTAAAATTATTCATCCTTGACCTTAAAAATAAATAAATAAATCTCACAAATAATACATGATGTACTTACCAATGCTCCTACTTTAATTATTCAGTCCCCATCTTCAATAACAGCAAACATCTATCTATGTCATCCAATACAAAATCTTGAATCATTACTAACTAGTGACTACATTTGTAAGTATTTTCAGCAACATTATTGATCTGGCACACATTCAATTCAATTAATTTGTATTCAATAATACAATCAATAATTATGCAAAATGCTCATTCTACTGGCAACTTTCTGATGCATACCTTTTTCATAATGTATACACTTTTTGTGGTAAACCGCAATGTATGCCTTTTATCTAAGTGAACAATATATATATTTACATTTTTATGGATGACCCAGCATTTATGAATAAAATCCGTGAAATGTTCAGGGTCTAAAGAGTTTGCAAAAAATTAAAATGCTATTTAAACCATGCTTTAATATTCTTTAAAGGGACATGAAACTCCAAAATGTTCTTTTGTGATTCGGACAGCGCATACCATTTAAAAAAAGTTTCCAATTTACTTCTATTATCAAATTTGCTTCGTACACATGATATTCTGTGTTGAAGAGATACCTAGGTTGGCATCTGCAGCGCTACATGGCAGGAAATAGTGCTGCCACCTAGTGCTCTTCCAAATGGATAACATTGTTGCAAAACTGCTGCCATATAGTGCTCTAGAAATGGGCCGGCTCCTAAGCATAGGTCCCTGCTTTTCAACAAAAGATACCAAGAGGAAAAAGAAAAATTGGTAACAAAAGTAAATTAGAAAGCTATTTAAAATTGAATGTTCTATCTGAATCATGAGAGAAACAATTTTGGGTATCATATCCCTTTATTTATTGAATGGTTAATTGCAAATATTGTATGTTTTCCCCCAGAGGTATACCAGGTTTATATGATAATTAAAGACATTGCATTGAACACTGCATGGGTAAAAAAAGTATTGCATTTTTTTTTTTGAAGATTTGGTTCTGCTCAATTTTTAGTCATGTGGGCATTCAGTTTGGCCAAATATTGGTTTCGGATTAGTTTCTATTATTTCCAATGGGAACAACAAATTTACAACTAATTTTACATGATTAAATTCAAACAATTGAAATAACCTATCTTGCTATGCCAACAGAACATATAGGGGTCAATTACAATAATTTATAAAAGTGTATCCAATATTATTTTTTTTACAAAAGTCATCACAAAAATCTATGAAGATTTTTGTAGTTGTATCATTTGATAAGAGAGTTATAGGGTCAATTACAATCCTTTAGTAAAGCTTATTTATTGAAGCCTACCTTGAACTCTCTGGAACGCCTGATTTCAAGTTTTACTTCTGACCATATGTAGACAAAATTAATGAAAATGGCTGAGCATCCCCCAGTCTCCCACCTCCATATGACAGGTTAATGCTTGATTGGACAGGTGACATGGACAAATAAATGTTCAGACCCCCTGTACATCATTACAAATAATGGCACTGCATCTTTTTTGGTGGCATATAGTAGAACAAACAAACAAATCAATATGGTCAAGCAATCATTTGTTTTTATTTAATTTTGTCCTATAATGTATTTGTCTGATTGCATAGCTGAAGAATCGCCAAGTTGGCATAAATTTGAACAAATTTGTATTCATCCGAATCCCAAATGCATATCTCTTTTTTTTAATTATATTAAGAAAGATTTTTGTTTAATTTCAAGCAATGGCATTGACAGAAGTGGGGATTGGCCTAGTAACAAATAGGTAGTAGATACACTGCCCACATTGCTATCTTTTGCAAAATTCATGCTGTCAAATTTACTAACTACAAATATATATTTTGAAATGTCTTTAAACTCAATTTTATGTTTTGTTTTGCAAAATAAAGATCTTAGAGTAAATTCAGTGTGGTGTCTTATCCTGTTCATTACAGGACATTAAACTCTAAAAATGTAAAAAATGAACATATGAAAGAGCACTATTTAACTATGTTAAGCATATTTTTTTTTATAAATAAAATAACTAAGTAAAAGACAATTATTACTTTAATAACATGTATATGTACATGTAGCCTGAATGCTCACTGTCTGGTAAGCAGGACTAGTTCTGCAAGTCTCACATCCATATTATTGTTATCATTATTATTATTATTATTATTAATGTATTCAAAGCAAAGATTAGCCAGATAATAATATGCAGATGTATTTTTAAACATATATTAGTTTTTCTAATATTGAAGAAATAAGTGTAAAATTGTAGTCTCCATAAATGAATGTATAACATATTAAATATATAACATATTCTATTATTTATCTCCTTTGCATAGGCAAATTCAGGGTAGATGTAATGAGTTACTGGACTGAGCAATTAATGGTTGTGTGAAATTTTGCTGCGCTATCAGGCTTCATAATTATCCCAGATTCCTGTGGGATTGTCACAGACTATAGAAGACCTGACTGCATTTCTGCCTGCAGCTTCTCTATCCAATGGAGATGTCACTGATTATATGGGCTGCTGCAGCTCTGCCCACAACACTCCTGACTACCCACGCCACACCCATGCCACACCCACCTCTCAAGCTGCAGCCCTACCCACAAAGGTGCCACCACCTGCAATTCCTCCCACCGCCCTGTAAATGGAAGCCTCCAGGGAAATGTAAGGAGGGATGTCTTAGGCTTGTGAAGTCTGGAGAATTCTAGTTGGAAGTGGAAAGCTCAGAGTAACAGGATATTACATGAACATAAAGTTATTTTACTATACAATTAAATAGTTTATATTATAATCTCAAACTGCTTAATATCTCTCTTTACAGTTATTTGCATACAATTACAGGTAGACACAGCTTTTTATATTGTACAATCTTTTAACACACAAATTGTGTACTTGCCCTGGTTTCTGAAATTATTATTTATATGTAACACTGTGGTAAATATTGTGGGTGATAAAAGAGAGGGAAGGTGCTAGGTTATAAATAATCTGTTGTGCAAAAAGGATTTACACAGTGGCACTCACTCCTCCGTAACACTTAAATTATACTTTTATTGAAAATACTGAAAAAAACACAGAACATCATAGAGGGGGGACACAATAGAAGGTTCACCTAAGATTTTCTATGTTTTATGCAGTATTTTCAATAAAAGAATCATTTACATTTCATGGGTCTGTATGTGCCTCTGTGTAAAGCCTTTTTGCACTTCTGGTTTTTGGACGGTTGGTTCCACAGTCATCATGCAGCGCACCTCATAAACGCTGAGTGTAGGGTACCCTCTTGTGCTTTGGACTGGGACAGTCTCTGGGGTCTACAGCAGCCACACTGTGTTTTATAAATAATCTGTTCTCTTGACCTCCTTCTCTGCCAACAAATCATCAATCATTGCTTCCTTAGATCCCAAAATCCCTTCCAGACTTTGGAAATCTAAGGACCTGATTTCACCTCTGAGGTCACAGATAATACTAGACATTTTTCAGGAAAGTACTTTAGTAGATGCCAAGGGCTCCATTTATTAAGCATTTATTAATCAGGATGATTGACAGCCCCTGCTAGCGGCCAATTGGACGCCAGTGAGCAGGGGGCAGCATTGCACAAGAATTTCACCAGAAATTATAAATGCGGACAGCGTGTGCTTTCTACATTTAGTGATGACGAGTGGACATGATTCAGACCTTTTAATAAATCTACCCCAAAGTTTGATTTCATTCATCACAATATATTTTTATATAGTTAGACAAAATCAGCTATCAGTGTCCCTTTTAATAGTCAAACTTCACAACTGAAGGTCAGCTTTGATAGCCTAGCAAGTGCTGAAGGAGCAAATATATTCAAGTGCAATGAATAATTTATCCATTCTACTTTCCTTTATTAGAAATACACTTCTTGTTGTATTCTTAGAATATGAGCACAAACTTACTGAGCACAAATAGTTCCACATAAATTACTATGAATATTAAACATGTTCTTAAATTTTAAAACAACTAAGAATAAACTGGATGAAATTAAGTGTTCCATAGCTGTTTTTATTTGCTGTTATCTAGGGGATAACGTGTTATTCAAAGGAAAGCTTTGTGAACCTATGTTAGAGTGTTTTCCAAAATTGATAGAAATCTAAAAAACATATATATTGTGCTGGATTATATATATGTATATATTATATATTATCGCCTAGATTTAGAGTTCTGTGTTAGCCGTCATTGTAACTTAGGTTAGGATTTATTTTACAGGTAATTTTGTAATTATTTTAACTAGGTAGCTATTAAATAGTTATTAACTATTTAATAGCTATTGTACCTGGTTAAAATAATACAAAGTTGCCTGTAAAATAAATATTAATCCTAAAATAGCTACAATATAATTATTATTTATATTGTAGCTATATTAGGGTTTATTTTACAGGTAAGTATTTAGCTTTAAATAGGAATAATTTATTTAATAAGATTTATTTTATTTTGTTAGATAAAAAATTATATTTAACTTAGGGGGGGTGTTAGTGTTAGGGTTAGACTTAGCTTTAGGGGTTAATACATTATTAGAGTAGCGGTGAGGTCCGGTTCGGACAGATTAGGGGTTAATAATTGTAGGTAAGGTAGCGGCGACGTTGGGGGCGGCAGATTAGGGGTTCGTAGGTTGCGGCGGTGTACGGAGCGGCAGATTAGGGGGTTAATAATAATATGCAGGGGTCAGCGCTTAGCGGGGGGTGGCAGATTAGGGAGTTAATAAGTGTAATGGTTAGGGGGTGTTTAGACTCAGGGTACATGTTAGGGTGTTAGGTGCAGACATAGGAAGTGTTTCCCCATAGGAAACATTGGGGCTGCGTTAGGAGCAGAACGCTGCTTTTTTTTCAGCCTCAACGGCCCCATTGTTTCCTCTGGGGAATCGTGCACGAGCCACGTTTTTGAAGCTGGCCGCGTCCCGTAAGCACCGCTGGTATTGAGAGTTGCAGTGGCGGTAAATTATGCTCTACCGCTCCCTTGTTTGGAGCCTAACGCAGCCCTTCTGTGAACTCTAAATACCAGCGGTATTTAAAAGGTGCGGGGGAAAAAAAGCCACGCGTAGCTAACGCACCCCTTTGGCCGCAGAACTCTAAAATCTAGCCGTATATATATTATAATATATATATATATATATATATATATATATATATATATATATATATATATATATACATATATATATACAATTAAAGATACATTTTTTTTTATAAATATCATGAACTAATAAGAAAAGAATAAGAAAATAATTATTATTTACTCAATGCAGCAGAATTTAATAATTAACATGTGCACAATGAAAAGATAAGGCAATAGAACTTACTCTGAATTTCAAATAAGCAGCAGATTTTTTTTTCTGACAAGTTTATTTTTTCTCCCATTTTCCAGCCTCCTATATCATGTGACAGACATCAGCCAATCACAGACTAGTATACCCTGTGAGCTTGTGCACATGCTCAGTAGGATATTGTTCCCCAGAAAGTATGAATATAAAAAGACTGTGCAACATTTGATAATGGAAGTAAATTGGAAAGTGTTTAAAAGCTGCATGCTCTGTCTGAATCATAAAAGTTTATTTTGAGTCGAGTGTCCCTTTAACCACTACGGTGGCATCTCAGAAGCAGAGTTCTGGTAAATTTGTAATGAGTGGTACTAATACTATAGTTTAGACACCCTTGTGCTAAGGTCCGTTCAACCTAAAATAAAAATACTATTTTTCTTTGTCACAATGCAAAAGATTACTAAAAACCTTTATTGCAAGACATTTGTTAACATTTCTAGTGCTGAGGCATTTTACACCCTTGTGCTAAAGATGTTTTAATTTGTTCAGTATTTACAACAAAATTTTAACTTATTTTTCGTGTGAGGTACCCACACAAACTATATCTTGTTTTTTTCAGCACACAAAGGGCCTGATGATCCAAAAGTCGTCAGCATAAAGAGAGTTTATACCAAATCTTTGTGGGCTTTTTTTGAGCAATATATTGAAATGTATGTGTCTGTCCTTCATATTCAGAACTCTGCATAACGAGATAAACAATTCTCAAGCTAAAATTTGCCTTTCTTGCATGCAGTATGTGGGGACCCAACCCCCCTCCCTCACAAGTTTACATCCAGCTACTTCTATATAAGAAAATAGCACTGGGCTGGAAGAGTGCCTTTATAAGATTATTGTGATATCCGCTTGTGTTTCCATATGCCAAGCATAGTTTCATGTTGATAAACGGTACCAATTTTAAAGTGGAAATATTTTTCCAACTGTAGGAATGTATCAACTTGTGCGTTCCACTCAGAAATTGTTGGAATTAATGGGGTATTCAATGTTTTTACGCTATTAATCATGATGTACAGTAGGGGATATTATTTAATTTCGGCTTTGGTATTTCAGTGAACAGTAGTATCTTGGGATAACTGTGTATAATAGCTTTTAAAATATTGCTCATCGGACATGTAAGTTTTGTTGAAAGTGTTTGCATCCCCACCAAATATGTGTTATAGATCCTTCTTCTCCCACACCACTCCAGAAATTGCCATTAGTGTTTGGATAGATTTTTCTTAGCCTTCTAGGTGTAAGATACCACCTTGTCAAAAAAATTGATTTTTTTTTTTCTTGTACTCTTGCAGACATGGAAGCCTTTGTTACCATAAAGGCTGTTTTCCGTTCTAGTGTTGAAGGTTTGGTTCCCAGCTCTCTAACCCAAAGTTTGACATAATTGGGGAGCAGGTTTGCAATAGGATCAGTTTATATAAAATAAAATAGAGTTTGAGGCCCCATGTTCTAAAAGGCGAGCAGCAAAGCTTCTCAAGTCGAGAAGTTGTCCACTCACCTTCGCTACATACAGGCAGCGGGCAAACAGAATCCATTGCCTATTTTTATCATTACACACTCAAGTGAGCATGTAATACCCGCCCCTTCTCTCGCGTGATCAATCACGTGATAGAAGGGACTGTCAATCATGTAGAACTCACTTTCAGTGATTTATCCTCGCCATCTCAGAGGAGAGTGTATGAAGCAGTGTTCTAATGACCGCTGCTTCTTACATTGCTGGGAGCAGGCTTGCATGTGGGAACCTGCCCCACAAGCATTTCAGAGAAACTTACGATGCTTAGTACATGGAGCCCTGAATGTCTGGGGAGTGACTGCATCATACACAACTTTTCAAAAGGTGTTAACTGACACACAAGATCTTGTTTTTGTGTGTGCGTTTCCATAAAGTGTCTCACTAGTGCGTATGAAAGCCATGAAGAAAACAAGCTGTGGTCTCAGTCGCTTAGTGTCTTCTAATGTTTATTTTTCCCTGAAGTAAGATACTGTGGAGCACCCCCTTTTCTATGTGGTACCCTGCTAATATACGTTTCTGTCCTTTTCTCAGTGGAAAGGTTGTATGTGTCTAACTGGAGTTGTGGGGGAAGCCTTTGTTGAGATGTTGACAGTAGTGTTGGTAATCTTATCCAAAACCATAAAAAATGTATTCTATTAGTAGAGGATAATCAGAGATAGTAGATGGTCTTAGTTTCAAGGGCATAGTAAGCCAAAATTACCCGTTTGTAAGATGGCTCTGTCCTCCTGTACCCACATTTTATTAGGGCTATTTTAGCACCACTCCAGTTGTCTATTCAGAATTATTGCCTATCTGTTAACTTCGATATTCAGGACTCCCAAGCCACAACTCTCCATTAGCAAATACAGTGTTTGCTTGCTCACTCTGGCTTAAATTCCATTCCATATATACTGTTCAAGAATGGACTGTAGTTGTGCAAAAAATGAGTGTTGGCCATGTAGAACATATAGTATCCTAGGCAGGAAGTTCATTTTTATTACACTGATTCTACCAAACCAAAAGGTGCATTTTTAAAATGATTTCAGGGATCTCATAGCACTGATAAGACATCTAATCTCACCAATGTGGAATTTTAGATCCTGAGGCCCAAAGCATCTGGTTTATTAACATATGAACTGAAAATGGTCAGAATCTTTACAACTGATTAAAAAGCTGAACAAATAGCCAATAAATATTGTTTTAATCAGTTAAAAACAAAATGTATGCTTACCTGATAAATTATTTTCTTTCCTGGCATGGAGAGTCCACAAATCTAATCTAATTACTAGTGGGAATTCAACTCCTGGCCACCAGGTAGAGGCAAAGAACATCCCAGCAAAGCTTTAAGTATCCTCCCACTTCCCACAATCCCTAGTCATTCAGCCGAGGAAACATGGAAAGAGAAGAGGACCCAAAGGGTATAGAGGTGCCTGAAGTTTAGAAAATAGCAAAAGCCTCGTAAAAAATAAGGGCGGGTCGTGGACTCTCCATGCCAGGAAAGAAAATAATCAGGTAAGCATAAAGTTTGTTTTCTTCCCAATGGCATGGAGAGTTCACGAATCCATTCTAATTACTAGTGGGAACCAATACCCAAGCTAGAGGAAACAGAATAGAAGGGAGGGAGAACAAGACAGGCGGACCTTAATAGAAGGCACCACCACTTGAAAAACTTTCCTCCCAAAAGAAGCCTCAGCTGAGGCAAACACATTGAATTTGGAAAATTTGGAAAAAGTATGCAATGAGGACAAAGTGGCCGTCTTGCAGATCTGTTCCACAGATGCCTCATTTTGAAAGGCCCAGGAAGTAGAGACAGCCCAGCGGGATGAGCCGTAATTCTCTCAGGAGGCTGTTGTCCAGTTTTCTCATAAGCCAACCAAATAACACTTCTCAACCAAAAGGAAAGAGTAGAAGAAGTGGCCTTCTGTCCCTTATGTTTACCAGAATATACAACAAAAAAGGGCAGTAGGTTGTCGAACAACTCTAGTTGCTTGCACATAGAACTTCAGAGCACGTACAACATCCAGGTTATACAACAGACGTTTCTGAAGGAGAAGAAGGATTAGGACAGAATAAAGGTACAACAATTCTCTGACTGACATTGAGGCCCGACACCACCTTCGGAAGAAACCCAATTTGGTACGAACGACCACCTTATCCACATGAAAAATAAGGTAAGAGGGATCACACCGTAGAGCCGAAAGCTCTGAGACTCTACAAGCAGAAAGAAAACCTTCCAAGATAAAAGTTTAACATCAACAGAATGCATAGGCTCAAATGGAGCCTGCTGCAGAGCCCTAAGAACAAGATTAAGGCTCCATGGAGAAGCAACTGACTTAAACACAGGCCTGATCCAAACTAAGGCCTGAACAAGAGATTGAACATCTGGTAATTCGGCCAGACGTTATGCAAAAGAATTGAAAGGGCAGAGATCTGGCATTTCAGAGCACTGGCGGACAAGCCCTTCTCCAGGTCCTCCTGAAAAAGGACAGAATGCAGGGAAGTCTCAACTGACTTCCAAGAGAATCTCTTTGATTCACACCAGAAAAAGTATGCACGCCATACTTTAAGGTAAATCTTGCGAGTTACCGGCTTATGAGCCTGAATTATACTATCAATCACCTTATCGGAAAAACCTTGTCTAGCCAAGACTAGATGTTCAATCTCCAAGCAGTCAGCTATAGAGAAATTGGTATTGGATGTAGGAAAATATCTTGAAGTAGAAGGTCCTTCCTCAGATAGCAAGTTCCACAAGGGAAAAGACGACATCTTTACCAGCTCCGCTGACCAAATTCTGCGAGTTGCTGGAGCGATTAGAATCACTGAAGCCTGCTCTTGTATGATACGGGCTATCACCCGAGGAAGGGAAAGCAAATGGAGGAAACAAGAAGATAAGACTGAAGTCCCAAAGGAACCACCAGGGCGTCAGATCCCTTGACCTTGATCCAAAGCGAGGAAGATAGATTCCATCAAATCCAACTCTGGGACTCTCCACCTGAGAGTTATCATTGAGAACACTTCCGGATGAAGAGCCCACTCCCCAGGAGGAAAAGTCTGCCTGCTCAGATAATCCACTTCTCAGTTGTCCACTCCTGGGATGTGGAAGGCAGATTTGAGGCACTTGTGGGACTCCGCCCACTGAAGAATGCGGGTCACCTCTTTCATGGCTAAGGAGCTCCGAGATCCTCCCTGGTGGTTGATATATGCCACTGAAGTAATGTTGTCTGATAGAAATCTGATAAACAGGGACGAACTCAGATGAAGGCCAAGCTATCAGTGTATTGAAGATTGTCCTCAACTCTAGGATATTTATTGGGAGGGCAGACTCCTCCTGTGTCCCAAATCCCTGAGCTCTTAAGGACCCTCAAACAGTTCCCCAGTCTGAAAGGCTGGCATCCGTGGTCACAATCTCCCAAGATGGTCTCAGGAAGCATGTGCCCTGGGACAGATTGTCCTGAGAGATCCAGCCGGACAGTGAATCTCTAGTCCGGATGTCTGAGACTATCCTCAGAGAGAGGTCCGAGTGGTCTCCGTTCCACTGTCTGAGCAGCATAACTGTAGATGGTCTCAGATGGAGAGGAACAAAGGAATAATGTCCATGGAAGCTACCATGAGACCAAATTCTACCATACACAGGGCCACTGATGGAAAGAGTTTGGATTTCTGACCTCCGTCAAAAAAAAATTTTGAACAGCCAATAGAAATGAGAGTTTGGATTTCTGACCTCCGTCAAAAAATTTTTTTGAACAGCCAATAGGAATAAAAGCTGCTTAAATCCTATTGGCTGCCAATCAGATTTAAGCAGCTCTTATTCCTATTGGCTGATTCAAAATTTTCAGCCAATAGGAATGCAATGGTACCCCCAGTATAAAAGGGGTACCTTGCATTTCAATCCTCAGTGTGCGGCGGACGATCGCATGAAGAGGTGTTAGTGTTAGGTTTTTTTAAGGTTTTTTGGGGTGTTTTTTTTTTAGATTAGAGTGGGCACTCTTAAAAGAGCTGAATGCCCTTTTAAAAGCAGTAAAAGAGCTGAATGCCCTTTTCAGGGCAATGCCCATACAAATGCCCTTTTCAGGGCAATGGGTAGATTTGGTTTTTTTTTATATAGTTTTTTTTATTTTGTGGATTTGGGGGGTGGGGGTTTGTAATGTTAGTGGGTTTATTATTTTTGATAAATCGTTTGTTATTTTGTGTAATGTTTTTTTTTTGTTTTGCAGTGGGTTTTTTTATATTAGGGTGGGCACTCTTAAAATAGCTGAATGCCCTTTTACGGGCAGTAAAAGAGCTGAATGCCCTTTTAAGGGCAATGCCCATACAAATGCCCTTTTTTATTTTGGGGTGTTTTTTGTTTGTTTTGTTTTTTAAAAAAAAATGAGTATTAGAATAGAAATAATTTTTATTGTTTTGGATAATTATGTTTGTTATTTTTTATAATGGTAGTTTTTTTTTGTTGTTGTAATTTTAGTGTTTTTTATTTTTTGTAATGGTAGTTTTTTTTTATTTTGTAATGGTAGGTTTTAGTGTAAGGCAGCATAGGTTTTATTTTTATTTCGCAGGTAAGTTTGTATTTATTTTAACTAGGTAGTTAGTAAGTAGTTTTTTACTAACTAGTCTACCTAGTTAAAATAAATAACTTACCTATGAAATAAAAAATAAAACCTAAGCTAGCTACAATATAACTATTAGTTATATTGTAGCTAGCTTAGGTTTATTTCACAGGTAAGTTTCTTTGTATTTAGATTTAAATAGGTATTATTTAGTTAATAGTTGTAACTTTAATTTACTTAAACCTAGATTACGAGTTTTGCGTTAGAGGCTATGCGGTGCTAACGAGCAGTTTTGTCTCACCGCTCACTTACCTACAGCGCTGGTATTACGAGTTTTTACAAACCCGTCGTTAAAAGACAAGAAGTGAGCGTTGAACAAAAATTTGCTCATTACCGCACTCCAATACCAGCGCTGCTTAAGTCAGCGGTGAGCTGATGTAACATGCTCGTGCATGATTTTCCCATAGGAATCAATGGGGAGAGCCGGCTGAAAAAAAGTCTAACACCTGCAAAAAAGCAGCGTAAAACTCAGTAATGCAGCCCCATTAATTCCTATGGGGAAATAACATTTATGTTTACACCTAACACCCTAACATGAACCCGAGTCTAAACACCCCTAATCTTACACTTATTAACCCCTAATCTTCCGCCCCCGACATCGCCGCCACCTACATTACAATTATGAACCCCTAATCTGCTGCTCCGGACACCGCCGCCACCTACATTATACTTATGAACCCCTAATCTGCTGCCCCCAACATCGCCGACACCTACATTATATTTATTAACCCCTAATCTGCCACCCCCTACTTACACTTATTAACTCCTAATATGCCGCCCCAACATCGCTGCCACTATAATAAACATATTAACCCCTAAACCGCCGCACTCCCGCCTCACAAACATTAGTTAAATATTATTAACCCCTAATCTGCCGGCACTAACATCGCCGCCACCACCTACCTACATTTATTAACCCCTAATCTGCCGCCCCAACATCGCCACCACTATATTAAAGTTATTAACCCCTAAACCTAAGTCTAACCCTAAACCTAAAACCCCCTAACTTAAATATAATTTAAATAAATCTAAATAAATATTACTATCATTAACTAAATTATTCCTATTTAAAACTAAATACTTACCTGTAAAATAAACCCTAAGATAGCTACAATATAACTAATAGTTACATTGTATCTAGCTTAGGATTTATTTTTATTTTACAGGCAAATTTTTTTTTTTTTTTAACTAGGTAGAATAGTTATTAAATAGTTATTAAATAGTTATTAACTATTTAATAATTACCTAGCTAAAATAAAGACAAATTTACCTGTAAAATTAAACCTAACCTAGGTAACACTAACACTACACTATAATTAAATAAATTAACTAAATTAAATACAATCACCCGGCTTGGATGAAGACGTCGCCTGGTAAGTCGATCTTCAGGGGGTTAGTGTTAGGTTTTTTTAAGGGTGTATTGGGTGGATTTATTTTTTAGATTGGGGTTTGGGCTTGCAAAAGAGTTAATTGCCCTTTAAAGGGCAATGCCCATCCAAATGCACTTTTCAGGGCAATGGGGAACTTAGGTTTTTTCAGCTAGTATTTTATTTGGGGGGTTAGTTGTGTGTGTGTGGTGGGTTTTACTGTTGGGGGGGTTGTTTGTATTTTTTTACAGGTAAAAGAGCTGATTACTTTGGGGCAATGCCCCACAAAAGGCCCTTTTAAGGGCTATTGGTAGTTTAGTTTAGGCTAGGGTTTTTTTTTATTTTGGGGGGGGCTTTTTTTATTTTAATAGGGCTAGATTAGATTAGGTGTAATTAGTTTAAATATCTGTAATTTGTTTATTATTTTCTGTAATTTAGTGTTTGCTTTTTTGTACTTTAATTTAATTTATTTAATGTAGGGAATTTATTTAATTGTAGTGTAGTGTTAGGTGTTAGTGTAACTTAGGTTAAGTTTTATTTTACAGGTACTTTTGTATTTATTTTAGCTAGGTAGTTATTAAATAGTTAATAACTATTTAATAACTATTGTACCTAGTTAAAATAAATACAAACTTGCCTGTAAAATAAAAATAAAACCTAAGCTAGCTACAATGTAACTATTAGTTATATTGTAGCTAGCCTAGGGTTTATTTTATAGGTAAGTATTTAGTTTTAAATAGGAATAATTTATTTAATGATAGGAATATTTATTCAGATTTATTTAAATTATATTTAAGTTAGGGGGTGTTAGGTTAAGGGTTAGACTTAGGTTTAGGGGTTAATAACTTTAATATAGTGGCGGCGACGTTGGGGGCGGCAGATTAGGGGTTAATATGTTTATTATAGTGGCGGCGACGTTGGGGCGGCAGATTAGGGGTTAAAAAGTGTAGGTAGGTTGTGGTGACATTGGGGGCGGCAGATTAGGGGTTAATAAATATAATGTAGGTGTCGGCGATGTTAGGGTCAGCAGATTAGGGGTTCATAAATATAATGTAGGTGGCGGCGGTGTCCGGAGCGGCAGATTAGGGGTTAAAATTTTTATTATAGTGTTTGCGATGCGGGAGGGCCTTGGTTTAGGGGTTAATAGGTAGTTTATGGGTGTTAGTGTACTTTTTAGCACTCTTGGCAGGGTAGGGTGTACTGCTCACTTTTTGGCCTCCCAGGACAGACTCATAATATCAGCGCTATGGAAGTCCCATAGAAAAAAGACTTTACGAAGTTTACGTAAGTCGTTTTGCGGTAGGCCAAAGAAGTGTGCAGTGACCCTAAACCTTCAAGACTCGTAATACCAGCGGGCGTAAAAAGCAGCGTTAGGACCTCTTAACGCTGCTTTTTTACCCTAACGCACAACTCGTAATCTAGCCGTTATATTTTATTTATGTTAAAGTTAGGGGGTGTTAGGTTTAGGGTTAGGTTTAAAGTTAGGGGGTGTTAGGTTTAGGGGTTAATATAGTTTAATTTAGGTTGTTGCGATGTGGGGGCCAGCGGTTTAGGGGTTAACAGGTTTAGTTAGTATTGGCGATGATTGGGAACGGCGGTTTAGGGGTTAATAGCTTTAGTTAGTGTTGGCGATGTTTTCGAACGGAGGTTTAGGGGTAATAGGTTTAGTTAGTGTTGGCAAATTGGAGAGTGCGGTTTAGGGGCTAATAGCTTTATTTAGTGGCTGCGATGTGGGGGGGTTTGCGATTTAGGGGTAAAAAGGTTTAGTTCGTGTCGGCGATGTTTCGGAACGGCGGTTTAGGGTTTAATAGGTTTAGTTTGTGTCAGCAATGTGGGGGGGTGCGGTTTAGGGGTTAATAGGTTTAGTTCATGTCGGCGATGTGGGGGGGTGCATTTTAGGTTTAGTTTGTGTCGGCGATGTTTCGGGACAGCGATTCAGGGGTAAAAAGGTTTAGTTAGTGTCGGCGATGTCGGGTAATGGTGGTTTAGGGCTTAATACCTTTATTATACTTAGAGTTAGTGTCGGGGAACTGCAGTTTAGGAACAATGAAAAATTCCGAATATGAATAATGGATCCGAAAATTCGGAAACTAATTTATTAATTTTCGGAATTTTTTGTAATTTTTCGGGATCTGCCAATTTGGAAATTCGGATGCGTCCGAATCACTGAATCGTCCACAATTTGTCTGAAATGAAACGCACATGTCTACTAAATAGGCAAACCGCTGGAATTGGAAATGTTCCCTGTGGATAGGAACATGAAGATACGCGTCCTTCAGGTCGATGAACTGACCCTCCTGAACTAAAGGGAGAATAAAATGGATAGTCTCCATTTTTAAGGACAAAACTTTGAGAAATTTAATGTCAAAAAATTATCTCTTACTTGGGAATCACATAGGTTTGAATAGATCCATGACCTTGTGTCACCAAAGGAACTTTGACAATCACTCCTAGAGAAGCGAGATCCTTTACACAGTCTAAGAATACCTCTCTCTTTATCTAATTTGCAGATAATCTTGTCAGGAGAAATCTGCCTTGGGGAGAACAAGATTTGATCCCATACAGTAACCCTGGGAGATTCTTCCGCTGCCCAGGGATCTTTTGGAAGAAGATGAGGATTTCTGTCACTTGAAGTGTGCAAAAGGAATGAAAATTAGAAGTTAGGAGACCCTTGGGCCTACCTTTTTTGTCCTGTGGCATAAAGGCTCTCTAACCACCTCAAACCATGGAAAAAAATGTACGCAGACCAGGATAAATAAAGTCTTGCCCTTAAAGGGCAAAGACAGTGTTTAGACTTAGATGTGATGTCAGCAGACCAAGTCTCTAGCCACAGGGCTCTGCGAGATAGAAAGGCAAAGCAAGAAAACTTTGCCCCCAGACGAACCACCTGCATGCTGGCATCACAGATAAAGGAATTAGCCAGCTTTAGCACCTTGATCCTATGCTGGATCTAAACTGTTGCAGTCTCTTCCGAGATCAAATCAGACAAGAAGTCACACCAATAAGAGACCGCCCCAGCAACTGTCGCAATACTAGCAACAGGTTGCTATTGTAGACCCTGGTGGAGAACACCCGATTCCTATCCATTGGGTCCTTAAAAGAGGAACTATCCTCTAGGGTAATAGTGGATCTCTTGGCCAAAGTGTATATAGCGCCCTTCACTTTAGGGAGAGTGCCCCAAAGAGCTCGTACAGAGTCAGCAACAGGAAAAATCCTCTTAAAAACAGGAGCTGCGGAAAAAGGAACACCTGGCTTTTCCCATTCCTGAGAAATAATGTCAGACATGTGATCTGGAACAGGAAACACTTCCACAGATTTGAGTTTGACATCAAATACTCTGTTAAGCTTATCAGCCTTTTTAGGAGTCTCTCAAGTATCAGAGTCCTCCAAAGTAGCCAGAACCTCCTTCAAAAGTTAAAGGAGGTGTTCAAGCCTAAATTTAAAAATCACTGCTTCTGAGTCCGCTGTACTAGCCACAGCAGAATCAGAGATCTTGCCCTCAGAAGCCGCAGAGGAGAGATCCTCCCCAGATAACTGAGACAAGCTGACTAACTCAGCCCTGGGGAAATCAGAACTACTTGAATTAGCAATGTTCTTAGACTTTCTGTTTCTTACCAGCAATAGGTAAGGCACCCAGAGCTGCAAAAGTCAGCTGCACAGCAAAATCACCTGGAAAAATACACCCCCACGAACTGACTGAGAGGTACCGCAGGGCACTGCTTGTGTAAACTACCAAAGACTGAGACGTCTGAGGAGTAAGCTGAGGCATTTGTACGGACCATATGATCCTGAGAGAAAAATGGCTCTGAAAGGAAATCTTTACTCAAAGAGAGTAACATTATATTGAAGCATGTAGAGCAAAATTGCACAGAGGTATAACCTAGACAAATACAATAAAGGCACTTGCCAACATCCATTGTACACAGTATAGGTGAATAAAAGCAATATCAGATTTTAAAATTCCCCAAATGTGCAATCTATACCAATCTATACCGTTGACCAGGATCAATATCCACACTAGAGTAAAGTGATCCTAACCTCTGTAAAATGCGGCACCTTGATGTACCTAAGATCCGCTGTGGAACAGGAGGAAAAGCAGGCTCTCCAAAGACCGCTACTATCCGCCTTGTCAGCTAGCTGAAACGCCTACGGACATTGCTGTAACTAACGGACGACTAGATTACGCGTTTTGCGTTACAGTTTTAATGCTGACAAAAATGGCCATTTCAGGGTAAAAACAGTAATGCAGCCATTACGAGTCGTGTCGGTAAAGCTATACCGCAAGCATTTTAGCCTGTAACGCAACGTCAATCCCGCACTAAAAAAACAAAAACATTTTTGCGTGGGATTTCTATAGCGCCGATATTACAGGTTGTACAGTGAGGCTAAAATGCTTGCGTTACAGCCTATACCGACATGATCCATATCGCCATCTGAAAGCAGTAGTTATGGATTTTGTGTAACAAAAATGTTTCACAAAACTCATAACTAAAGTGTTACAAAGTACACTAACACCCATAAACTACCTATTACCCCCTAAACCACCACCCTCCTGCATCACAAACACTATTTAAAACTTATTAACCCCTATTCCGCCGCTCCCCAACACCGCCGCCACTAACTAAACCTATTAACCCCTAAGCCGCCAGCCCCCACATTGCCACTACTAAATAAATCTATTAACCCCTAAACCATCAGCCCCCCACATCGCCACTAATAAATTAAACTATTAACCCCTAAACCTATCACCCCCTAACTTTATCTTAAAATAAATAAAAACTTACTGTGAAAGGACCTTTTGTAGGGCATTGCCCTAAAGAAATCAGCTCTTTTACCTGGAAAAAATACAAAGAACCCCTCAACAGTAAAACCCACCACCCAACCAACCCCCCAAAATAAAAAACCTAGCTATAACAAAAACCTAAGCTACCCATTGCCCTGAAAAGGGCATTTGTATGGCATTGTCCTTAAAAAGGCATTCAGCTCTTTTACATTGCCCTGAAAAGAGCATTAAGCTCTTTTAAAAAAGCCCAAACCCTAATCTAAAAAAAATATCCACCCAAAAAAGTTAAAAAAAACCTAACACTAACCCCCGAAGATCCACTCACAGTTTCTGAAGTCCGGACATCCATCCTCATCTATGCGGCAAGAAGTCTTCATCCAGGCGGTGAGAAGTCTTCATCCAGGCAGCATCTTCTATCTTCATCCTGGAGTCTTCATCCAGGCGGTGAGAAGTCTTCATCCAGGCAGCATTTTCTATCTTCATCCTGGAGGATTTTCAGAAACTTGTAATGGCAGCACTATGGAGGGTGAAATAACGAACTATAGAGCAAAGTCAAGCGGTCCTGTGATTGCAAATACCTCTCACCCTCAAACAAGTGCGACACAGCAAACAGAAAATGGCATGAATACAGTGCAGAAGCAAAAAGAAAAACGATCCCTAAAATGCTTCCTAGGCCTTACACCTATATCCTATAAACTGCCCGATAAGGCAGTCAGTAAACAGAAAAGCGCGTGAATACAGCGCATAATTAAAGGGAAAACGATCCCTAAAATGGTTCCTAGGCTTTTCACTTATTTATATATATATATATATATAAACTGCCCGATAAGGCAGTATAAGAAACTATCAGTAAGGGCTACAAATAAACTGCCCGATAGGACAGAATGAAAAAGCCTCTCAGTAAGTGCTAAAAACACACAGAAAAAACATGCCTCCTATAGAAGCTGTAGCTTGTATCCCCCCTATAATAAGGGTAAACCTCTCAGAACCACAAAAAACTTTCACTACCTATAAAACAGTGCCCAGTCTCTGCTGCCCAGGAATTATACTGTATCCCCAAATGTAATGAGATACTTAACCCCTTGAAATGTCCACATTTTCTTAAAAGGGTTAACCCTATAAGTGCTGAATCCTTCAAACCTAGAAGGCAAAAGCACTTACCAGTGGATCTGCTGCAGGGCAGGTACTGCATCACAGGTATCACATACTCAGCCAACCTCTGACATGGACCTGTAGAGAAAGAAAAGCAGAGTAACCAACCCTGGTTTTCTATAGAGGGGTAGCATAAATGTTGGAAGGTAAGCAAGGACTACCTTGCCATCTTCCAACTGCTAAAGGCCACCATTACTCTTACTAAAGAGGATTACATGGACACAGCATAGCCCAAATCCTTGCTTGCAGGGAAAGTGCCCATTAAAGGATTAAAACTTGATTTTCTTCAGACACCATGTTTGCACACCGCCTACGATGTACACAGGCAAAGAATGACTGGGGATTGTGGGAAGTGGGAGGATACTTAAAGCATTGCTGGGGTGTCCTTTGTCTCCACCTGGTGGCCAGGAGTTGAATCCCCACTAGTAATTAGAATGGATTTGTGGAATGTCCATGCCATTGGAAAGAAAATTAGGACAAAGGTGAAGAATTTAAAAGTAAAAATATATTTTGACAAATCTCCGAAAATGTTTTTTTATGGATTGTTACAGTGGTGTCAAACTGTCTCCATACATTTGAATCATGAAAGTTTAATTTTAATTTACATTTTAATAAAAAAGAAAGAAACAAACTAAAAAATAACAACTGAACAACTGAGACCTGAGCCAGTATGTGTGCACAGACATGTATTTCTTTGTACATTAAATATCAATTTAAAAGGTTTAACTTAACCGATATTTATTTACTTTTAACATATTTAATTGCTATACTTTCATATGCATGATAGAAAATTAATGTAATATCTTTCAAGGGCAATATTAGAGTAATCAAGTTTATAAATAATATGTTAATAAAGAATGCTCCGTAATTTGAAGAAGCAAGATTTAGTGAAAGAGAAAAAAACTAATGGCCAATTATTGCACCACGAAAGTGGACTTGGGATGCTGGTGAAATAGTGGTGTATTTCCATGTCACCAGAGGCGTAACTAGAAACCACAGGGCCCAGGTGCAAGAATCTAAGAAGGGCCCCGCCCCCAAAAAAGTGAATTTGATACATATCTTTTTTTTTTTTTTTAAAGTTGGGCCCCCACCCTTGGGGGGGGGGGGGCAGTCATAATTGCAAACCTCTGCACCCCCTGTAGTTTTGCCCCTGCAATGTCACTTATATGACCAGTTTTGGTGTGGGGTTCAAAGTAAAAAAAAAACAGTATAGATTGGAATACTGGAAGGAAGAAAAGAGAGCGAGTGTGTGAGAGTGAAAGAGAAAGAGAGAGAGAGAAGTAGAGTGAGGGAAAATGTTCATTTCAAATAATTAAAAAATGTAGCTACTATATACTCTAAAATAGTAGTACTCTGAATAAATTATTCAAATCTAGTTAAATCACTCAGATTATTTTAAGAAAATTCTCTAGATTGTAAATAATGCCATACACATTAAGTATATTGATTTTTGGAGTAAATTGCTTTCCAATGTATGATGTGTATCCATCAAAGAAATGTGTTGTTCTTTGTCATGATTCCAAAAGTTCTATATATAGTTTGACCATATTCTTATTTACAAGTTTTATCCATAGGTATTCTATTAAGTTGAATGCATTACAATCAATATATAGCAAGCGCATTTCACCAAGAGATTTAATTCCAAGCTTTTATGCCTCATAGACAGAGTTCAACAAATGATCCAATTAACAATGTAAAAAGGGCCTATACTTATACAAAGTATTGTCAAAGGACTCCAATACACAGATCTAAAGGATTCATTTGCAAGTTTATGTTCATTGCATATACAGAGTTTAACAAATTATCCATACTGTTAACCATTTAGAAGACAGAGCTATTTTTTTAAATTAAAGACTGTGACATCCTAAATTAAAGGGACAGTCAACACTCAATATATAGATAACATTGTGCACACGCCTGTGGGTTCTGCACAACACAGCTAAAATGCAAGTCAATAGATAATAATTAAAAAGTCATGTGATCAGGGGGCTGTCAAAAAAGGCTTAGATACAAGGTAATCACAGAGGTTAAAAGTATATTAATATAACTGTGTTGGCTGTGCAAAACTGGGGAATGGGTAATACAGGGATTATCTATCTTTTTAAACAATACCATTTTTTTAGTTGACTGTCCCTTTAAGTAATAATTGTTTAATTATTTATTTAATAGTCTTTTACATTTATTGAGTTCTTAAATCATCACATAAAGATAACTGAATTATTTATATTTTAGACCTGTATTATGAATTATCTGTATCAATTATAAACAAATCTTATTACTATTGAAATTTTGAGGTTAAATATTTCCTTATACATTGTAAACAAAAATAGCATTAAATAATAAATAACCAATCAATAAATTAATATAGGCACTCAGTTACATCTCATAAAATAATTATATACTATAAAAATGAATAAAGGAAATAACAAATTTCAACTATTATAATTAATTTCAACTATGCAATAAATACAATATGAATAACACAAATCTAATTAAAAAACCTATAAAATTAGAATCATATTATAATAAAGTATATTAAAATATATATGTAGATGTGTGTATGATGTATGTATGTATATGTATGTATGTATATATATATATGTGTATTAGACTATCCCTTAATGTAAAAAAAAAAAAGGACTATAATTTCAGATCACATTTGCTGTATGGATTACACAGTGCTATCTGTCATGTGCCTTTTTTTTTTACTAGTTTGAGTAAATATATTGTATGTATAGAAACAAGACTAGGATGTCTGGATTTGGCTTAAGTTGCAATAGAATTACTGAGCAATATAAAATGGAAGAGACAGTTCAGCTGCCTCATATAACAGAGGTCAAAGATGTTTAACATAGAATATTGACCATTTTCTGCAGTGAAGTCATCTTAAATAACTTTATTTCAGTGCTGAGAAATAAAGCTACGTGCAGATGTTGACTTCCCCTGTCAACAGAAATGCTAGGACAAGTAGATTCCTGCATAATTAATGTAAATTAATGTAATTGGGCATTCCTTTTGATGCTATTGATCAATAACATAGTTCTAAAACCCTAAATGCTTCTCCTTTAATATTTGCTTCACTTTTTTTTAAATAGATTCTAGTTTTTAAATCTATATATTAGAATATAACTACTGAACGTTGCTTAGTAACACTAATTGTATATGTGCCTTTTGTTATGGAATTGCAGATTGTATTGATGTTATGAGAGTACCAGCAACATCTATATAAAAAGAGTTTTGTGTAAGTATGAAGTAAGTAAAATTGGTGGACAGGTCATTTTTATATGTGTGTGAAATGAAGGGTAGTTGATTATTAATAATAAATGAAATATGAGCTAATAGAATTCACGGTGACTTGTAACTGGTCTTGACATGTTGAACATTAAATCCTAGGGCCCTGTCTAGAAATGTCACAGCCAATTAAAGGTCTGGCTTAGAGAAACTATAATTATATGTTTCTGGAATTGAAGGCTGGCATCTGTTACTATACATAGAGACACCCAGCACTCACCAGCTAGCTCACAGCTCGCTAGTTTTGGGGTGTTTTTTTTTTTTTAGAATAGACATTTTTTATTTTTAATGGGCAGCAAAAGAGCTGAATGTCCTTTTAAGGGCAATGCCCATACAAATGTCCTTTTCAGTGCAATGGGTAAATTAGGGTTTTCTTTATTTTTATTTTAAGGGTTTGGGGGGGTTGTATACTATTAGGGGGTATGTTTTTCTTTTGTAGCAAAAGAGCTGATTTCTTTAGGGCAATGCCCTACAAAAGGCCCTTTTAAAGGGACACTGAACTAATTTAATGCTTGATAATAGCAGTAAATTAGAAAGTTGTTTAAAATGTCATGCTCTTTCAGGGTTGTCCGCTCTCCCCCCTTCTATTTGATGTGGCTATTGAGCCCCTGGCGATTATGATACGACAAAGTCTGGAGGGAATAAAGATCTCAAATCATGAGATGAAAATTGGTCTGTACGCAGATGATGTTTTGCTGTACATATCAAATACTAAAACTAACATCCCAAAACTCCTGCAGATAATAGACCATTATGGTACTTTTTCAGGATACAAAATAAATGCATCTAAGTCAGAAATATACTGGATTCGCAGGGATAATGACTCATGCATAGAAAACCCATTTAAAAGAATAACAGATTCGTTTAAATACCTAGGAATAAACATCCCGGTGAACTCTGACAAATTATATGAACTTAATATACCTCCTATTAGGCAAATTAAGGAAAAACTCAGACAATGGCATACTTTACCCCTTTCAGTCTCGGGACGAGTAGCATTGTTCAAAATGATTCTTCTCCCGAAATTATTATATGTACTGCAGAACGTACCAGTAATACTTTTTGAAAAGGATGTTAGGCTGATTAATAGTCTAATCAGCCAATTTCTTTGGCAGGGGAAAAAAGCACGAATATCCCTTAATAAACTTTCTCTTTCACGCGAGTTCGGGGGCTTGGCACTTCCAAATATTAGAGCATACAATCTTAGTTTTTTGGCACGAACAGCGACGGTTGGATTTTATCTAAAGACTATACCTTAAATAATCATCTTGAAACAAACACGTGTGATCCCTATCTTCCCCTAGCACTCTTACATTCTCCCCCTAAAGAGTTACCTCCAGAAATTAAAAGATTTAAAACTATCTCTAATCCTATTAAGGCGTGGTGGAAAATATCAAAGCTCCTTTCTATTAATACTAAAGTTTCAAAATATCTTCCTATGATAGGGAATCCAAAGTTTCAACCTGGATTACACTCCAAGGTTTTTAATAGATGGCATAAGAATGGACTAAATAAACTGATCCTGTTAATAGATAGTGACAGAAAAAATATTAAAACATTTGAAAAATTAAAAGGGGAATACAATCTACTCAACAAAGACTTTTTTGCCTATTTGCAGATAAGGCATTTCCTTTCTGAAACAACTAGAGAAGAGGGATGGTGCTGGAATTTAGGTAAACTTGAAAACTGGCTCATACTAATGGCTGCTGATCAGATGTCTATTTCCATGTGCTATCATTTTTTGGGTACCAACAGGGGCAATGTGAACTTAATAAGACTTGCCTCAACATGGATCTCACTGTCTGAACAGAACGAGGTAGACCCAAAAACACTGCAACATTCTATAAGTAAAGTGAAAAATACAACTCTTTCCGCTACATGGCGTGAAGCACATATTAAAGTGCTTCATAAGGCATACTTCACTCCGGAAAAGGGTTACAGGGTACATAACTCAGGATTTGATAAATGTCCTAAATGCTCACTTCCAGCAGCTAACATAGAACACATGCTCTGGTCTTGCCCAAAAGTCAGAAATACTTGACGCAAGTTAGAATACTGGCTGAACATGGTATTGAAAATCCCACCAGTAACTTTTACTTTATATCAGATTATACTATGTATGGATAAATTAAATTAGCGTCATCCCAATGATAAATTGATTTCCACTTCCATTCTAGCAACTAGATATCTGTTATGCAAAAAATGGAAAATGCGCTCAGTGCCCAGCGTGTCCGAAATCCAGAATTGTTTGAAAAAACAATGTTTATTAGAACAAAAAGATATAGATATAGATAATGATGAGGACATTAGAAATGTTTTCAACAAATGGGCAGTATACATCAAATCACTCTCTGAAAATGAAAGAGAATATATGATTTTTCCTTTTCAAAATTCAGAATTAATTCTGCTAGGCATATGGTAGAGGGAAGGCTGAGGGAGTTGAGCGAGTGGGGTTCCCCCCCTTTTTTTTTTTTTTTCTCTTCCCCTCCCTTTCCCTTCTTTCTTCATCCCCCTATTTATTTATTTAATTATTTATTAATTTTTTTTTTTTTTTCTCATTATTTTTTGGGGAAAGGGGAAAAAATGGAAAATCCCAGCATAAGGCGATATAATGAGGCAATGTTTCTTTTTTTCTTCTCTGATGAAAAGTAATTTTTTCTTTCTGGAGAAGAGTGTGGGTTAGAGGTTATCTAACATAATCTATTTTTGAATGTATTCTCTTCTCCAGCTCTCATTCTTTTTAAATAGCTCAGATTCTCAGATGATGATACATTTGTGTCTTGTATTATATCTTTATTTTTATTTTTTTGTAATGAGTCAAGGCCATATTACTGTACAATATTGCTTTTTTCTGCTTTTCTTTTGCTTGTTTTTGCTGGATAATAAAGAATTGTAAAAAAAAAAATGTCATGCTCTATCTGAATCACGAAAGAAAAAAATTGGGTTCAGTGTCCCTTTAAGTGCCTACAAAAGGCCCTTTTAAAGGGCCATAATAGCCAAATGTTTAAACACTTGAAAGTGATGCAGCATAGCTGTAAAAAGCTGACTAGAAAATATCTCCTGAACATCTCTATGTAAAAAAGAAAGATATTTTACCTCAAAAGTTCCTCAGTAGCCACCTCCCATTGTAAAGGATTTCTAAGCAGCATTTTAGTGTGTCTGTCCTGGGACATCTGAAGGGATGAGCATCGTGAACTCTCATATTATTTCACCAATCAGGTAAAGGAAGCTTACTATGAAATCTCATGAGAGTTAAGTCAAATCTCATGAGATCACAGTAAGAGTTCATGACCTCAGCACTGCTGATGCTGATTGGCTGCTGTTCATTTCTTCATTTTTTTTTTATTTTTACCTGCAGCTGGGAGCAGGTGAAGTATAACTTTTTACACAGAACTTACTCTGCTGAGCTGAGTAAATTGTGAGGTAAAATATATTCCTTTTTTACATAGAGATGCTCAGGTGATATTTTCCTGTCAGCTTTTTACAGTTATACTACATGAGTTTCAAGTGATTTAGCATATGAGTATTATGTCCCTTTAAGGACCCTTGGTAGTTTATTATAGATTAGGGTTTTTTTATTTTGGGGGTGGTTTTTTTCAACAAGGTATTAGAATAGGAATAATTTTTATTGTTTTGGATAATTTTGTTTGTTATTTTATGTAATGGTAGTTTTTTTTATTTTTTGTAAATTATGTGTTTTTTAATTTTTGTAATGTAAGGTTTTAGTGTAAGGCAGCTTAGGTTTTATTTCACAGGTAAATTTGTATTTATTTTAACTAGGTAGTTAGTAAATAGTTAATAACTATTTACTAACTAGTCTACCTAGTTAAAATAAATACAAACTTACCTGTGAAATAAAACCTAAGCTAGCTAAAATATAACTATTAGTTATATTGTAGCTAGCTTAGGTTTTATTTCACAGGTAAGTTTGTTTTTAGTTTTAAATAGGTATTATTTAGTTAATATTTGTAACTTTTAATTTAGCTTTATTTTAATTATGTTAAAGTTAGGGGGTGCTAGGTTTAGGGTTAGGTTTAGGGTTAGATTTAGGGGTTAATAGTTTAATTTAGGTTGTTGCGATGTGGGGGGCTGGCGGTTTAGGGTTTAATAGGTTTATTTAGTAGCAGTGATGTGGGAGGTTAGAGGTTTATGGGTTAATAACTTTATTTAGTGGTGGCGATGTCGGGGAGTGGCGGAATAGAGGTTAATAGATTTATGATAGTGTGGGCAATTTTGGGGTGTGGGGGAATAGGGGTTAATAACTTTAGTATAGTGGCGGCGATATCTGGAGCGGCAGATTAGGGGTTAATAGATTTATTTCTGTGGCTGTGATATCAGGAGCAGCAGATTAGGGGTTAATAACATTATGTAGGTGTCAGCGATGCAGGGGGGCAGCAGATTAGCGGTGTTTAGACGTGGGGTTTATGTTAGGGTGTTAGATTTAAACATAACTTTTTCTCCTCATAGACATCAATGGGGCTGCGTTACAGAGTTTTTCATTCCGCACTTCAGGTCAATGCAGCGCTTGTATTTTGTGCGGTATGGAGCTCAACGCAACCATATCGCATGCACAAGGCAGCTTTTCTAAAACTCGTAATGGCAGCACTATGGAGGGTGAAATAACGCAACTTTTGTTGCGTTCGTTAACTACCCTCTATAGCGCAAAACTTGTAATCTAGGTGATTATTAATAATTCAAAAGGATCAGCAAAAAATAGTTGATAACTTCGAAAGCAATTTTGCAGGGGCGGCTCAAGACATTATGCTGCCTGGTGCCTGGGACAATACAGTCAAAATCTAATCATAATCGGTTTTCACAGAGATGAAAGTTAAGTAGATTAACCCCTTAAGGACAAGGCCATTTTTCAATTGTCTTATCCTTAAGGACCAGGGCTATTTTCACATTTCTGCGGTGTTTGTGTTTGGCTGTAATTTTCCTCTTACTCATTTACTGTACCCACACATATTATATTTATATACCGTTTATTTTGCCATTAAATTGACTTTTTAAAGATACCATTACTTTCATCATAACTTATAATTTACTATTAAAAAAATTATAAAATATGATGAAAAATGGAAAAAAACAACACTTTTTCTAACTTTGACCCCCAAAATCTGTTACACATCTACAACCACCAAAAAACAACCATGCTAAATAGTTTCTAAATTTTGTCCTGAGTTTAGAAATACCCAATGTTTAAATGTTCTTTGCTTTTTTTGCAAGTTATAGGGCAATAAGTACAAGTAGCACTTTGCTATTTCCAAACCATTTTTTTTTTTCAAAATTAGCAATAGTTACATTGTAACACTGATATCTGTCAGGAATATCCTATACATATATTTTTTTTTTAGTAGACAATCCAAAGTATTGATCTAGGCCCATTTTGGTTTATTTCATGCCACCATTTCACTGCCAAATGCGATCAAATAAAAAAAATCGCTATCTTTTTCACAAACTTTAGGTTTCTCACTGAAATTATTTACAAACAGATTGTGCAATCATGTCACAAATGGTTGTAAATGCTTCTCTGGGATCCCCTTTCTTCAGAAATAGCAGACTTATATGGCTTTGGAGTTGCTTTTTGGTAATTAGAAGGCCGCTAAATGCCACTGTGCACCACAGTTGTATTATGCCCAGCAGTGAAGGGGTTAATTAAGTAGCTTGTAGGGAGCTTGTAGGGTTAATTTTAGCTTTAGTGTAGTGTAGTAGACAACACAAAGTATTGATCTAGGCCCATTTTGGTATATTTCATGCCACCATTTCACCGCCAAATGCAATCAAATAAAAAAAATTGTTAACTTTTTTTACTAACTTTAGGTTTTTCACTGAAATTATTTACAATTAGCTTGTGCAATTATGACACAAATGGTTGTAAATGCTTCTCTGGGATCCCCTTAGTTCAGAAATAGCAGACATATATGTCTTTAGCGTTGCTTTTTGATAATTAGAAGGCAGCTAAATGTCGCTGCGCACCACACTTGTATTATGCTGTGAAGGGGTTAATTAGGTAGCTTGTAGGTAGCTTGTAGGGTTAATTTTAGCTTTAGTGTAGAGATAAGCCTCCCACCTGACACATCCCACCCCCTGATCCCTCCCTGACCCCCCTCAAACAGCTCTCTTCCCTCCCCCACTTCACAATTGTTTTTTTTATATATATTAAATTCAGCAGCGATGGATCCCCCCTTAGCCCCCAACCTCCCTGATCCCCCCCATACAGCTTTCTAACCCTCCCCCTCTACCTATTCTCCACCATCTTGGATACTGTCTGCCAGTACCCAGTTTGCTCAAAACAAATTGCCCGTTTGTTGAAACCCTTAATTTTCTGTAGTGTAGTTGCCCCCAACCCCCTACCCTCCCAGATCCCTTTAGAATTTTTTCCCACCCTCTTCCTCCCTCCACCTCCCTGAGTCCACCTCCCTCCTCTACCTCCACCTCCATCGGACTAAATGAAGCGCGCACGCACGCCCTGCGCGCTCCCAATCATTTGCATGCTCTAATCCAGAAGTCCAGCCAACGATGGGCCGCCCACCCGCCTACCTGATACGACTAAGCCGGCTCCCACCTACCAACGATTGGCACCATCGCTGGCCGATGCAGAGAGGGCCACAGAGTGGCCCTCTCTGCATCAGTGTGCCAAAAAAGGTATTGCAGTGATGCCTCAATATCAATATTGCAGAGATGCCTCAATATACCCTGATCGCTTCCAGCCGCTTTAAACCCCTAACAATGTACAGGGTACGCCGCTGGTCTTTAAAGACCAGTTTGTGTAAGACGTTCCCTGTACGACGTGTGTCATTAAGGGGTTAAAAAATCACCTGAAAACATGCAGATGCGCATCATGTAAGAATAATTTCTCTTTAACCACTTCAGGGCTGAGAATTTCAGAGAGAAATGTGCCCAAAGTACTGGAGAATTTTTACCATTTTTGCTATTACTCCATACTATATAGTAGTATACTATATATATATAGTTTTGATAGGTAAATAAAAAACAAGGCTCTGTTTAAATTTAAACAGAGCCTTGTTTTTTATTTACCTATCAAAACTATATATATATATAGTATACTACTATATAGTATTTCAAGACACCATTTCCCCTTTGTTCAGAGGTAGCAGACATACATGGATTTGCCATTGTTTTTTTGTAAATAGAAGGCTGCCAATGGCAGCTGCACACCACACTTTTGAAATTACCAGCAGTGAAGGGGTTAATTAGTTAGCTGGTAAGGGTAATAGTAATGTAAAGTAGGTATAACCCTCCAAGCTGACACCTCCCTCCTCCCTGATCCCTCTCTAACAGTTCTCTCTCACCCACACTCCTCACCACTATCTTATATACTGGCACAGACAGTCTGACAGTATGTAGTTTTGTGACCTTTTTAAATTAATGTTTTGTTTTATTTCTCAGTGTAGGATCCCACCTCCCTAATCCCTCCCAAACAGCTCTCAACCCCCCCTCCCAACCTCCCAATGGTGTCAACTATCTTAGGTACTGTCAGCTGTCTGCCGGTACCCAGTTTACATAATTTTTTTATATTTATTAATTAATATAAAACATTTTTCTGTAGTGTACTGGTTTCCCTTACCCTCACCACCTACCCCTTCCAAGTGATTTTATCTAGTGCAGTCCTCTTATTAGCCCCATTTTTCTGCAGTATACCCCCCCTCCCCCTCCTGTCCCCTCTGGCAATAGGCCACCCACCTGCCTCCCTCTTATACCTTCCAAACAACCCATGGCACCACCGCAGCAGCTACAGACAGTGACACTGTCTATGTCACTGTCTGTATCAGCGATATGGCTTCATATGGTAAAGGGAGCATGATTAGATGTCTTCTGCCCTGGCTGCAGTCTTGGATGTCTAAGATGACAGCTGGGACTGCACCATGCAACTTTGTGTTGGATGTAGGTCCTACGTCAACAGGGTACGCTGGACAAAGTACTCTGTGACGTAGTACCTATGTCCATTTGGCGCAAGGGATTAAAAACACTGTAATCCATAGTATGCTCTCCAATGTGTTGCCCCTGTCATGTGCTACCTGCGTCCCATGGTCCCACCTGGTCCAATTATAGAGCTGTCTCTGCAATCTTTTTTTTGTGTGTGTGTAACCAGCTATATAGCTGTCAAAGTGGTGGTTAACCACAAAATAGTTAAATGGACAGTCTGCTCGAATATTGTTATTGTTTAAAAAGATAGATAATCCTTTTATTACCCATTTCCCAGTTTTGCATAACCAACACTGTTATATTAATATACTTTTTACCTCTGTGATTACCTTGTATCTAATCCTCTGCAGACTGCCCCTTTATTTCAGTTCTTTTGACAGACTTGCATTTTAGCAAATCAGTGCTGACTCGGAAAAAAGAAGTCCACGGGAGTGCGCACAATGTTATCAATATGGCACACATGAACTAGTGCTGTCTAGCTGTTAAAAACTGTCAAAATGCACTGATATAAGAGGTGGCCTTCAAGGACTTAGACATTAGCATATGAGACTAACAAAGTTTAACTTTCAACAAGGAATACCAAGATAACAAAGCAAATTTGATAATAAAAGTAAGTTGTTTAAAATTGCATGCGCTATCTGAATCAAAAAAAGTTGCATTTTGACTAGACTGTCCATATAAGGAACCTCCCTTTGATTATATCCCTATACCAGGTACAGTGAATTAATTGTGTCACACTTGCAACTCTATGGTACTGCAAGGCTCTGTCCTCAGTCCCCTTCTCTTCTCAATCTACACGTCATCACTAGGTTCCCTAATAAAGTCCCACAGTTTACAATATCATTTGTATGCAGACGACACCCAAATCTACTTCTCTGCACCAGACCTATCTCCTTCCTTGCTAATCCGTGTCACTAACTTTCTCACATCTCTTCCTGGATGTCCTCTCACTACCTCAAGCTAAATCTCTCTAAAACTGAGCTCCTCATTTTCCCCCCTTCTTCCAAAATCTCCTCCCCCAATCTCTCTATAAATGTCGACAACTACATCATTACCCCTGACAACTCCATCATTACTCCTACCCCGCATGCCCGATGTCTCGGGGTCACATTTGACTCAGATCTGTCTTTCACTCCTCACATTCAGTCCTTGGCTAAAGCCTGCCGCTTCCACCTTAAAAACATCTTGAAAAATTCGACACTTCCTTACACAAGACACAAGTAAGATTTTAATCCACTCTCTCATTCTTTCCCGCCTCGATTACTGCAACTCTGTCCTCTCTGGTCTCCCCACCTGCCGCCTAGCTCCTTTACAATCCATAATAAATGCCTCTGCCAGACTCATCTTCCTTACACGTCGCTCTTCATCTGCTGCACCTCTCTGCCAATCCCTTCACTGACTTCCTCTTGCCTCTAGGATCAAACACAAAATTCTCACTCTGACATACAAAGCCCTCAACTGCACTGCTCCCCCTATATCACAGACCTTGTCTCCAGATACTCTCCCTCCCGTCCTCTTCGCTCTGCTCATGACCTCCTACTCTCCTCCTCTCTGGTTACCTCATCGCACTCCCGTTTGCAGGACTTCTCCAGACTGGATCCCATCTTGTGGAACTCTCTGCTCCACAAGACTCTCCCTTAGTTTTGAAAGCTTCAAGCGCTCCCTAAAGACTCTACTGTTCAGGGATGCATACAACCTACACTAACCTTTCTTTATACCCGCTCCTCTCCTCCATTGCTATCCCCTGAACCCCCTTAGCATGTAAGCCTAAGAGTCCAGCTGTTTGTAGATCACCTTCTTAAGAGCTGACTACAACAGTGCAACTCTTGGCAGGGCCCTCTACCCATTTGATCCCTATATTTGTTTTGTCGTACACCCCCATTGTTTATAGCGCTGCGGAATCTGTTGGTGCTCTACAAATAACCGATAATAATAATAATAATAAATAATGGTACCTATAATAATATAAGTAAAGCCATATTTGATTTATGTTTTGCTAGCTCTGGGATTATTTTAGCTATGATTTGTTGCAGATGGCAATTTACTATGCACTCCTTGATTGGACTGAATTAGATGACTTATTAGAGCACCTACATGTCAAGTGTGATTAAAATGCTAAATTAAAGTTATGCTGATTAAAATACAATATGTATTTATTTCAAACAAATTTTTTGTTAAGTGGAATTATATTTTCTTGTCTTAAAATGTTACTAATCTATAGCAAGTAGAAACATGCGCCTAGATAACGAGTTTTGCGTTAGAGGCTGTGCGGTGCTAACGAGCAGTTTATGCTCACCACTCACTTACAGACAGCGCTGGTATTATGGGTTTTACAAACCCAGCGTTAACCGCAAAAAAAACTGAGCATAGAGCAAAATTTAGCTCCACATTTCACCTCAATACCAGCGCTGCTTACGTTAGCGGTGAGCTGGCTAAACGTGCTCGTGCACGATTTCCCCATAGGAATCAATGGGGAAGAACTGGCTGAAAAAAAACCTAACACCTGCAAAAAAGCAGTGTAAAGCTCCTAACGCAGCCCCATTAATTCCTATGGGGAAAATACATTTATGTCTACACCTAACACCCTAACATAAACCCCGAGTCTAAACACCCCTAATATTACACTTATTAACCCCTAATCTGCCGCCCCTGACATCGCCGACACCTGCATTATATTTATTAACCCCTAATCTGCCGCTCCGGACACCGCCGCCACCTACATTATACTTATGAACCCCTAATATGCTGCCCATATATCGCCGCCACCACCTACATTATATTTATTAACCCCTAATCTGCCGCCCCCAATGTCGCCGCAACCTAACTACATTTATTAACCCATAATCTGCCACCCCCAACGTGGCCACCACTATAATAAACATATTAACCCCTAAACCTAAGTCTAACCCTAACCCCCCCTAACTTAAATATAATTTAAATAAATCTAAATAAAATTACTACAATTAACTAAATTATTCCTATTTAAAACTAAATATTAACTATAAAATAAACCCTAAGATAGCTACAATATAACTAATAGTTACATTGTATCTAGCTTAGGGTTTATTTTTATTTTACAGGCAACTTTGTATTTATTTTAACTAGGTGCAATACTTATTAAATAGTTATTAACTATTTAATAACTACCTAGTTAAAATAAAGACAAATTTACCTGTAAAGTAAAACCTAACCTAAGTTACAATTACACCTAACACTACACTACAATTAAATTAATTACCTAAATTAAATACAATTAATTACAATTAAATAAAATTAAAGTACAAAAAAACAAACACTAAATTACAGAAAATAATAAAGAAATTACAAGAATTTTAAACTAATTACACCTAATCTAATCCCCCTAACAAAATAAAAAAGCCTTTCCAAAATAAAAAAAGCCCTACCCTACACTAAATTACAAATAGCCCTTAAAAGGGCCTTTTGCGGGGCATTGTCCCAAAATAATCAGCTCTTTTACCTGAAAAAAAATTACAATCCCCCCCAACATTAAAACCCATCACCCACACAACCAACCCTACTCTAAAACCCACCCAATCCCCCCTTAAAAAAACCTAACACTAACCCCCTGAAGATCACCTTACCGGGAGACGTCTTCACCTAACCGGGCCAAAGTCCTCAACAAAGCCGGGAGAAGTCTTCATCCAAGCCGGGCAAAGTGGTCCTCCAGATGGGCAGAAGTCTTCATCCAGACGGCATCTTCTATCTTCATTCATTCCGGCGCGGAGCAGGTCCATCTTCAAGACATCCGACGCGGAGCATCCTCTTCAAATGACGGCTAAACACAGAATGAAGGTTCCTTTAAATGACGTCATCCAAGATGGCATCCCTTCAATTCTGATTGGCTGAATTCTATCAGCCAATCGGAATTAAGGTAGAAAAAATCCTATTGGCTGATGCAATCAGCCAATAGGATTGAAGTTCAATCCTATTGGCTGATCCAATCAGCCAATAGGATTGAGATGGCATTCTATTGGCTGTTCCAATCAGCCAATAGAATGCCAGTTCAATCCTATTGGCTGATTGCATCAGCCAATATGATTTTTTCTACCTTAATTCCGATTGGCTGATAGAATTCTATCAGACAATCGGAATTGAAGGGACGCCATCTTGGATGACGTCATTTAAAGGAACCTTCATTCTGTGTTTAGCCGTCGTTTCAAGAGGATGCTCCGTGTCGGATGTCTTGAAGATGGACCCGCTCCACGCCGGATGGATGAAGATAGAAGATGCCATCTGGATGAAGACTTCTGCCTGTCTGGAGGACCACATCGCCCGGCTTGGATGAAGACTTCTCCCGGGTTCGTTGAGGACTTCGGCCCAGTTGGGTGAAAATGTCTCCCGGTAAGGTGATCTTCAGGGGATTAGTGTTAGTTTTTTTTAAGGGGGATTGGGTAGTTTTTAGAGTAGGGTTGGTTGTGTGGGTCGTGGGTTTTAATGTTGGGGGGAAATTGTAATTTTTTTTCAGGTAAAAGAGCTGATTACTTTGGGGCAATGCCCCGCAAAAGGCCCTTTTAAGGGCTATTTGTAATTTAGTGTAGGGTAGGGCTTTTTTATTTTGGGGGGCTTTTTTTATTTTGTTAGGGGGATTAGATTAGGTGTAATTAGTTTAAAATTCTTGTAATTTCTTTATTATTTAATGTATTTTAGTGTTTTTTTTGTACTTTAGATAATTTTATTTAATTGTAATTACAGATGGCCCTCGGTTTACAACGGTTCAATTTAAGCCGTTTCAGAATAACAACCTTTTTTTTTCAGTCATGTGACTGCTATTGAAAAGCATTGAGAAGCAGTGCATTGATTAAAATATCCTGTAGGTGGAGCTGCCCGCTTGTGTTGCAGCAAAGATATGCAAGCCAAGCAAGGAGAAATTAATTTGTGTAACTAGACCTGAGCTATCGAGCAGTTTTCAAAGGGACAAGATCTTCCTCTTTATAAATCAGTCCAGATTGAAATGTATAGAAAGAACCGTTTGCAGAAAAATGCAAGTAAAGTCTGTGTTGTGTGATTATTTTATTAGGTTTATAATGCAGTTTAGCAAATGTTTTTGTTCATTTAACTTAGTTTAATTATATATTCTGTGTTGTGTGATTATTTTTAATAGGTTTAAAATGTTGTTTAGCATTTAAAGTCTTTATTTCAAAGCTTTAAAAATAATTTTTAAGTGTTACTTATGACAATTTTGAGAGGGGCCTAGAACCTAACTCCCTCACTTCCCATTGACTTACATTATAAACTGGGTTTCAATTTACAACGGTTTCAATTTACAACCATTCCTTCTGGAACCTAACCCCGGCGTAAACTGAGGGCTACCTGTAATTGTATTTAATTTAGGTAATTAATTTAATTGTAGTGTAGTGTTAGGTGTAATTGAAACTTAGGTTAGGTTTTATTTTACAGGTAAATTTGTCTTTATTTTAGCTAGGTAGTTATTAAATAGTTAATAACTATTTAATAACTATTTTACCTAGTTAAAATAAATACAAAGTTGCCTGTAAAATAAAAATAAACCCTAAGATAGATACAAGGGCCTCTAGTTATCAAGCCGTCAACCTCAAATACGCTGGAATTCCGCAGCGTATTTGTGGCGAGGCTGATTCACTGTAGTTATCAAGCACTACAGCCCGGCAAAAGTAGAATATAGTGACGTAAGCTTCGATCCGCCGGACTCAGTCCGACACAGATCGATTCTTACGTCACTCCAGATGTTCTGAACGCAAGTTCGGCACAATCTGACTACTTTTGGGAGTTATCAAAAAACTAGCAGGTACGCTCGCCACTATTCCGGGCCAGCGTACCTGGTTTTCAATCCGCAACCCTGGAGGTGGTGGATCCCATAGGAATCAATGGGAGTCTGACCATAGCGAAAGCTCATGTTCGCTGCTGCCCGACATCCCATTGATTCCTATGGGAAGTGTGTACACCTAACACCCTAACATGTACCCCGAGTCTAAACATCCCTAATCTGCCCCCCCTACACCGCCGCAACTAAATAAATGTATAACCCCCTAAACCGCCGCTCCCGGAGCCCACCGCCACTCTAATAAACTTATTAACCCCTAAACCGCCGCTCCCGGAGCCCACCGCAACTATAATAAATATGTTAACCCCTAAACCGCTGCTCCAGGACCCCGCCGCCACCTACATAATACCTATTAACCCCTATCCTGGCCCCCCTACACCGCCGCCACCTATAATAAATTTATTAAACCCTATCCTGCCCCCCCTACACCGCCACCACTATAATAAAATTATTAACCCCTAAACCTAAGTCTAACCCTAACCCTAACACCCCCCCCCTAACTTAAATATTAATTAAATACATCTAAATAAATATTATTCTTATTAACTAAATTAATCCTATTTAAAACTAAATACTTACCTTTAAAATAAACCCTAATATAGCTACAATCTAACTAGGTACAAAAGCTATTAAATAGTTATTAACTATTTAATAGCTACCTAGATAAAATAAAGTCAAATTTACCTGTAAAATAAAAACTAACCAAAGTTACAATTACACCTAACACTACACTATCATTAAATTAATTATTCCTATTTAAAACTAAATACTTACCTGTAAAATAAACCCTAAGATAGCTACAATGTAATTAATAATTACATTGTAGCTATCTTAGGATTTATATTTATTTTACAGGTAACTTTGTATTTATTTTAACTAGGTACAATAGTTATTAAATAGTTATTAACTATTTAATAACGACCTAGCTAAAAGAAATACAAAATTACCTGTAAAATAAATCCTAACCTAAGTTACAATTAAAACTAACACTACACTATCATTAACTTAATTAAATTACTTAACTACAAATACCTACAATAAAATACAATTAAATAAACTAACTAAAGTACAAAAAATAAAAAAATTACAAGATTTTTAATCTAATTACACCTAATCTAAGCCCCCTAATAAAATAATAAAGCCCCCCAAAATAAAAAAAATGCCCTACCCTATTCTAAATTACAAAAGTTAACAGCTCTATTACCTTACCAGCCCTTAAAAGGGCCTTTTGCGGGACATGCCCCAAAGTAATCAGCTCTTTTGCATGTAAAAAAAAATACAATGCCCCCCCCCACATTAAAACCCACCACCCACATACCCCTACTCTAACCCACCCAAACCTCCCTTAAAAAAACCTAACACTAACCCCCTGAAGATCTCCCTACCTTGAGTTGTCTTCAGCCAGCCGACCACTGATGGAACAGAAGAGGACATCCGCAGCGGCCGAAGTCATCATCCAAGGGGTGCTGAAGAGGTCTTCCATCCGATAGAAGTCTTCATCCATTCGACGTCTTCAATCTTCATCCATCCGGAGCGGAGCGGAGCCTTCTTCAAACGAGCCGACGTGAAGCCATCCTCTTCCAACGACGCCTACCCGACGAATGGATATTCCTTTAAGTGACGTCATCCAAGATGGCGTCCCTCGAATTACGATTGGCTGATAGGATTCTATCAGCCAATCGGAATTAAGGTAGGAAAAATCTGATTGGATGATGCAATCAGCCAATCAGATTCAAGTTCAATCCGATTGGCTGATCCAATCAGCCAATCAGATTGAGCTTGCATTCTATTGGCTGTTCCGATCAGCCAATAGAATTCGAGCTCAATCTGATTGGCTGATTGCATCAGCCAATCAGATTTTTCCTACCTTAATTCCGATTGGCTGATAGAATCCTATCGGCCAATCGGAATTCGAGGGACGCCATCTTGGATGACATCACTTAAAGGAATATTCATTCGTCGGGTAAGCGTCATTGGAAGAGGATGGCTCCGCGTCGGCTCATTTGAAGAAGGATCCGCTCCGCTCCGGATGGATGAAGATTGAAGACGCCGCATGGATGAAGACTTCTATCAGATGGAAGACCTCTTCAGCGCCCCTTGGATGATGACTTCGGCCGCTGCGGATGTCCTCTTCTGTTCCATCGGTGGTTGGCTGGCTGAAGACGACTCAAGGTAGGGAGATCTTCAAGGGGTTAGTGTTAGGTTTTTTAAGGGGGGGTTGGGTGGGTTAGAGTAGGGGTATGTGGGTGGGGGGTTTTAATGTTGGGGGGGTTGTATTTTTTTTTACATGCAAAAGAGCTGATTACTTTGGGGCATGCCCCGCAAAAGGCCCTTTTAAGGGCTGGTAAGGTAATAGAGCTGTTAACTTTTGTAATTTAGAATAGGGTAGGGCATTTTTTTATTTTGGGGGGCTTTGTTATTTTATTAGGGGGCTTAGATTAGGTGTAATTAGATTAAAAATCTTGTAATATTTTTTTATTTTTTGTAACTTATTTTTTTTTATTTTTTGTACTTTAGTTAGTCTATTTAATTGTATTTTATTGTAGGTATTTGTAGTTAAGTAATTTAATTAAGTTAATGATAGTGTAGTGTTAGGTTTAGATGTAACTTAGGTTAGGATTTATTTTACAGGTAATTTTGTATTTCTTTTAGCTAGGTCGTTATTAAATAGTTAATAACTATTTAATAACTATTGTACCTAGTTAAAATAAATACAAAGGTACCTGTAAAATAAACCCTAAGATAGCTACAATGTAATTAATAATTACATTGTAGCTATCTTACGGCTAGATTTAGAGTTTTGTCGGTAAGGACCCGCGTAGCTAACGCCGGCTTTTTTCTGTCCGCACCATAAAAATAACTCTGGTATTGAGAGTCCACATAAAGGCTGCGTTAGGTTCCAAAAAAGGAGCGTAGAGCATATTTAACGCAGCTTCAACTCTCGATACCAGAGTTGCTTACGGACGCGGCCAGCCTCAAAAACGTGCTTGTGCACGATTCCCCCATAGGAAACAATGGGGCTGTTTGAGCTGAAAAAAAAATAACACCTGCAAAAAAGCCGCGTTCAGCTCCTAACGCAGCCCCATTGTTTGCTATGGGGAAACACTTCCTACGTCTGCACCTAACACCCTAACATGTACCCCGAGTCTAAACACCCCTAGCCTTACACTTATTAACCCCTAATCTGCCGCCCCCGCTATCGCTGACCCCTGCATATTATTTTTAACCCCTAATCTGCCGCTCCGTAAACCGCCGCTACTTACATTATCCTTATGTACCCCTAATCTGCTGCCCCTAACAACCCACCACCCACATACCCCTAATCTAACCCAAACCCCCCTTAAATAAACCTAACACTAAGCCCCTGAAGATCTCCCTACCTTGAGTCGTCTTCACCCAGCCGAGCCAAATTCTTCATCCAAGCGGAGCAAGAAGAGGTCCTCCATCCGGTAGAAGTCTTCATCCAAGCGGGATCTTCTATCGTCATCCATCCGGAGCGGAGCGGCAGGATCCTGAAGACCTCCGACGCGGAACATCCATCCTGGAATCAGCCAATCAGAATCAAGTTCAATCCGATTGGCTGATTGGATCAGCCAATCGGATTGAACTTGATTCTGATTGGCTGATTCCATCAGCCAATCAGAATATTCCTACCTTAATTCCGATTGGCTGATAAAATCCTATCAGCCAATCGGAATTCGAGAGACGCCATCTTGGATGACGTCATTTAAAGGAACCGTCATTCGGCTAGTAGGCGTCGGGAGAAGAGGATGTTCCGCGTCGGATGGAAGATGATGGCTCCCGAAGAAAGAAGATTGAAGATGCCGTTGATAGAAGACTTCATCCGGATCATGGACCTCTTCAGCTCCCGCTTGGATGAAGACTTCAGCCGGATCATGGACCTCTTCAGCTCCCGCTTGGATGATGACTTCAGCCGGATCATGGACCTCTTCAGCCCCCCGCTTGGGCTTGGATCAGGATATCGGAGGAGCTCTTCTGGATCGATCGGTGAACCTGGTATGGTGAAGATAAGGTAGGAAGATCTTCAGGGGCTTAGTGTTAGGTTTATTTAAGGGGGGTTTGGGTTAGATTAGGGGTATGTGGGTGGTGGGTTGTAATGTGGGGGGGTATTGTATGTTTTTTTTTACAGGCAAAAGAGCTGAACTTCTTGGGGCATGCCCCGCAAAGGGCCCTGTTCAGGGCTGGTAAGGTAAAAGAGCTTTGAACTTTAGTAATTTAGAATAGGGTAGGGCATTTTTTTATTTTGGGGGGCTTTGTTATTTTATTAGGGGAGTAGGTGTAATTAGTTTAAAATTGTTGTAATATTTTTCTTATGTTTGTAAATATTTTTTTATTTTTTGTAACTTAGTTCTTTTTTATTTTTTGTACTTTAGATAGTTTATTTCATTGTAGTTATTTGTAGGTATTGTATTTAATTTATTTATTGATAGTGTAGTGTTAGGTTTAATTGTAGATAATTATAGGTATTTTATTTAATTAATTTATTGATAGTCTAGTGTTAGGTTTAATTGTAACTTAGGTTAGGATTTATTTTACAGGTAATTTTGTAATTATTTTAACTATTTTAGCTATTAAATAGTTCTTAACTATTTAATAGCTATTGTACCTGGTTAAAATAAATACAAAGTTACCTGTAAAATAAATATTAATCCTAAAATAGCTATAATATAATTATAATTTATATTGTAGCTATATTAGGATTTATTTTACAGGTAAGTATTTAGCTTTAAATAGGAATAATTTATTTAATAAGAGTTAATTTCGTTAGATTAAAATTATATTTAATTTAGGGGGGTGTTAGTGTTAGGGTTAGACTTAGCTTTAGGGGTTAATACATTTATTAGAATAGCGGTGAGCTCCAGTCGGCAGATTAGGGGTTAATAATTGAAGTTAGGTGTCAGCGATGTTAGGGAGGGCAGATTAGGGGTTAATACTATTTATTATAGGGTTAGTGAGGCGGATTAGGGGTTAATAACTTTATAATAATAGCGGTGCGGTCTGCTCGGTAGATTAGGGGTTAATAAGTGTAGGCAGGTGGAGGCGACGTTGAGGGGGGCAGATTAGGGGTTAATAAATATAATATAGGGGTCGGCGGTGTTAGGGGCAGCAGATTAGGGGTACATAAGTATAACGTAGGTGGCGGCGCTTTGCGGTCGGCAGATTAGGGGTTAATTATTGTAGGTAGCTGGCTGCGACGTTGTGGGGGGCAGGTTAGGAGTTAATAAATATAATATATGGGTCGGCGGTGTTAGGGGCAGCAGATTAGGGGTACATAAGTATAACGTAGGTGGCGGTCGGCAGATTAGGGGTTAAAAAAATGTAATCGAGTGGCGGCGATGTGGGGGGACCTCGGTTTAGGGGTACATAGGTAGTTTATGGGTGTTAGCGTACTTTAGAGTACAGTAGTTAAGAGCTTTATGAACCGGCGTTAGCCCAGAAAGCTCTTAACTACTGACTTTTTTCTGCGGCTGGAGTTTTGTCGTTAGAATTCTAACGCTCACTTCAGAAACGACTCTAAATACCGGAGTTAGAAAAATTCCATTGAAAAGATAGGATACGCAATTTACGTAAGGGGATCTGCGGTATGGAAAAGTCGCGGCTGAAAAGTGAGCGTTAGACCCTTTTTTTAATGACTCCAAATACCGGAGGTAGCCTAAAACCAGCGTTAGGAGCCTCTAACGCTGGTTTTCACGGCTACCGCCAAACTCCAAATCTAGGCCTTAGGATTTATATTTATTTTACAGGTAACTTTGTATTTATTTGTATAACTATTTAATAACTATTGTACCTAGTTAAAATAAATACAAAGTTACCTGTAAAATAAATATAAATCCTAAGATAGCTACACTGTAATTATTAATTACATTTTACAGGTAAGTATTTAGTTTTAAATAGGAATAATTAATTTAATGATAGTGTAGTATTAGGTGTAATTGTAACTTAGGTTAGTTTTTATTTTACAGGTAAATTTGTCTTTATTTTATCTAGGTAGCTATTAAATAGTTAATAACTATTTAATAGCTTTTGTACCTAGTTAAAATACATTTAAATTTGCCTGTAAAATAAAAATAAATCCTAAAATAGCTACAATATAATTATAAGTAATATTGTAGCTATATTAGGGTTTATTTTAAAGGTATTTAGTTTTAAATAGGATTAATTTAGTTCATAATAGAAATATGATTTAGATTTATTTAATTAATATTTAAGATAGGGGGTGTTAGGGTTAGTGTTAGACTTAGGTTTAGGGGTTAATAATTTTATTATAGGTTGCGGCGGTGTAGGGGGGGGCAGGAAAGGGGTTGATAAATTTGTTAGAGGTATAATATAGGTGGCGGCGGGGTCCGGGAGCGGCGGTTTAGGGGTTAAACAATTTATTTAGTTGCGGCGGGGTCCGGGATCCGCAGGATAGGGGTTAATAAATTTATTATAGGTGGCGGGGGTATAGGGGGGCAGGATAGGGGTTAATAGGTATTATGTAGGTGACTGCGGGGTCCGGGAGCGGCGGTTTAGGGGTTAATACATTTATTATAGCTGCGGCGGGGTCTAGGAGCGGCGGTTTAGGGGTTAATAACTTTATTTAGTTGCGGGGGGCTCCGGGGGCACCGGTATAGGGGGTAGAACAGTATAGTTAGTGTGGGTGCTTAGTGACAGCTTATCAATAAAGCTGGGAAAAAGCCGAAGAGCAGCGAGATCGGATGAGTGATATCACAGTCCGCTGCTCATCGCCCCGTACTTGATGCGCAGCTTTTTTGATAACTTTGGCGAGTGTATTCAGTTCTGCGGCGGTGATGTGAGGCGAGCTTATGCGGGCGTATTGGGGCCGGCGAAGGCAGTAAGTAGACACTTGATAACTAGAGGCCATGTAACTATTAGTTTATATTGTAGCTATCTTAGGGGTTATTTTATAGGTAAGTATTTAATTTTAATAGGAATAATTTAGTTCAATATAGTAATTTTATTTATATATTATTTAAATTATATTTAAGTTAGGGGGTGTTAGGGTTAGACTTAGTTTTAGGGTAAAAACTTTAATATAGTGGCGGCGACCGTAGGGGGGGCGGCAGTTTAGGGTTAATAAATGTAGTAGGTGTTGGCGATGTTAGGGGACGCAGATTAGGGGTGTTAATAATATTTAACTAATGTTTGCGATGTGGGAGTGCGGCGGTTTAGGGGTTCATATATTTATTATAGTGGCGGCGATGTCCAGTTCGGCAGATTAGGGGTTAAAAAAATTATTTTAGTGTTTGCGATGTGGGGGGGGCCTTGGTTTATGGGTTAATAGGTAGTTTATGGGTGTTAGTGTACTTTTTAGCACTTTAGTTAAGAGTTTTATGCTACGGCGTTGTAGTGTAAAACTCTTAACTACTGACTTTAAAATGTGGTACCAGGCTTGACAGGAGAGGGTCTACCACTCACTTTTTGGTGCTATGCAAGTCTCATTGAAAATATAGGATACGCAATTGACGTAAGTGGATTTGCGATATTTCCGAGTCTGGCCAAAAAAGTGAGCGGTACACCTGTACCTGCAAGACTCGTATTACCAGAGGGCGTTAAAAAGCAACGTTAGGACCGGCCAACGCAAGACTCGTAATCTAGGCTATGGTGTTTAGTTTCCTCAATACACTGTGTCTCTGAGGTACCTCCATGTCAGTTCTGGGTGCTGACAGCTTAGCCCTGTATATTCCTAAGCAATCAGTCACTATAGTAGCATTTGAAAGTATTTTGCAAAACAACCTGTGTGGTTGAAATGTGTTGATAACTTCTAGAACAGCTTATCTCAGGCATCAAATAATTTTCTTAGCAGAACTGAGCAGACAGATCTGGCAATTGGCTGTATATGTAATAGTGGAAGGCAAGATTGTAATTTTCCTAGGTCTTTTACTATGACTTCAAACCATTAATCTAACTATAAGGGGAATTTATTTTCAAGTATACAAAATATGCCCCTTGTCGTGACTTACACATTTACTTACTGCATTATGGGGCATTTATGGAGCTATATGTTTGATAAATAAATAAAGACCAATTCTATTTGACTACATGGATGTTTCACTCATATTACTGTAAACATTATTGGGACTGTACCATTTTTAAGGGTGTCACTTTGACAAGTGTAGTTTTTTCTAATTTTTATAGGGAATTTACATATGTATTATGTGATATAACCTATGTAAGATTTGGTGATATTATTTTCCATATTATTTAAAGGTTAGATTTGATATGGCCCTTGGCATCATATTTTGTGGACCTTTCTGGGAATAGCAGGAATAGCAGTGTGCAGCATAGTGTTGCGGTCATAAGTAGAAAGTGGTGAGCTCAAAATGTGTGCTTTGGTGTGACCCACAACTGTTTGCTTAATATCCATAAATTTATATGTAGCCCTTAAGGCTTCTAAAATATTGAACTGCGGCCCCTGTGTGCTTAGGAAGTTGGCCAAAACTGATTATATTATATCTTTTCATTTTTATATTATACACCTGTAAAATTATTATATTTATTATTATTATCAGTTAGTTGTAGAGCGTAAACAGATTCTGCAGTGCTAATATTTACATATATATTGTTTTTACTTTATTCTTTAAACGTAGTAAGATATCATTATTACTGTACCAGCATATTCACTGAAAGAACCCTGTTGTCTTTAATTCTGTGTTTTTTATTCCGATTAGTCAGCAAAACAAGTAATGAAATGCCAAAAGGGGACAGTTACAGCAATTTCCTCAACATTGAAAAGCCTCAGACATCAGCTCAGATTTCCTACAGCTGAATAAGCAGAACATTCCGCTATTATTAATTTGGGGACATCTATCTACTAGTATTTATTTTCTCAAACATACGTTATCAGTGCCAGAAGTAAAGTTGTTAGGTAATGTAAATTGCTTCAAACAGTTCCAAGGAGACAATGAAAACACCATACTAGTTTAAAATATATATATATATATATAAGAAGTTGTGCAAGAGTTAAACATGACACTAGCTAGAATAATTGAAATCTTGGAAATATTTAAATCAGAGACCTAAATTTGCAGGTTGAAAGAATGCTAAATTAATTTGGGGAGGTGTTTACTTCCTTCACTCCTTTACAGATTACATAACGTTGTAATACAAATGAATTCAAATTATTAATTTACTGGCTACTAACACTGTAGTGGCAAAAATAAATACATTTATGCTTAACCTGATAAATGTATTTATTTCTTGACACTGTGAGTCCACGGATCATCTTATTACTATTGGTAATATCACTCCTGCCCAGCAGGAGGCGGCAAAGAGCACCACAGCAAGCTGTTAAATATCACCTCCCTTCTCTCCAACCACAGTCATTCGGACTGAAGTAAAGGAGAGAAAGGAAGCAACAAGGTGCAGAGGTGTCTGAGGTTTATAACATAACAAAAAACCTGTCTTAAAAACAGGACGGGCCATGGACTCACCGTGTCAAGAAATAAATACATTTATCAGGTAAGCATAAATTTTGTTTTCTTTCTAATGATACGATGAGTCCACGGATCATCTAATTACTATTGGGGAATCAATACCCAAGCTAGAGGACACAGGTGATAAGGGAGAGACAAGACAGGGGACCTAAACAGAAGGCACCACTGCTTGAAGAACCATTTCTCCCAAAAGACGCCTCAGTCGAGGCAAATGTATCAAATTTATAGAATTTAGAAAAAGTGTGAAGAGAGGACCAAGTTGCAGCCTTGCAAATCTGTTCCACAGAAGCTTCATTTTTGAATGCCCAGGAAGAGGAAACAGCCCTCGTAGAATAAGCCGTAACTCTCTCAGGAAGCTGCTGCCCAGCAGTTTCATAAGCCAAGTGAATGATACTCTTCAGCCACAAAAAAAAAAGAGAAGAAGCCGTAGCTTTCTGCCCCTTAAGTTTCCCCAAGAAAACCACAAACAGAGCAGAAGACTGACGAAAATCCTTAGTCACCTGTAAATAGAATTTCAATGCACGCACCACATCTTGGTTGTGCAGCAGACGTTCCTTATGAGAAGAAAGATTAGGACATAAAGAAGGAACAACAATCTCCTAATCAATGTTCCGATCCGAAACCACTTTGGGGAGAAACCCTAACTTAGTACGCAAAACTACCTTATCCGAATGAAAAATAAGGTAAGGGGACTCATACTGTAATGCCAAGAGCTCTAAAACTCCATGAGCAGATGAAATAGCAACAAGAAACAAAACCTTCCAAGATAACAATTTAATATCTAAGGAATGCATAGGTTCAAACGGAGCCTGCTGAAGAACCTTAAGAACAAGGTTAAGACTCCAGGGAGGAGTAACCGGTTTAAACACAGGCCTGATTCTGACCAAGGCCTGACAGAACGATTGCAGACAAGGCAGATATTTGACCCTTTAAGGAACTTGCTGATAAACCCTTCTCCAAACCCTCTTGGAGAAAAGATAAAATTGTAGGAATCCGAACTCTACTCCAAGAGTAGCCTCTAGTTTCACACCAATACAGATATTTACGCCATATCTTATAGTAAATTTTCCTGGTAACAGGCTTACGTGCCTGAATCATGGTCTCAATGACCGACTCAGAAAACCCACGCTTAGATAAGATTAAGCGTTCAATCTCCAAGCAGTCAGCTTCAAAGAAACTAGATTTGGGTGAAGGAAGGGCCCCTGAAGTAGAAGCTCCTTCCTTAGTGGAAGTCTCCAAGGAGGGAGAGATGACATCTCCACTAGATCCACGTACCAGATCCTGCGAGTCCATGCCGGTGCAATGAGGATCACCAACGCCCTCTCCTGTTTGATTCAGGAAATACCCGAGGAAGGAGAGCAAATGGAGGAAATAGATATGCAAGGCTGAAATTCCAAGGGACCGCCAGAGCATCTATGAGTACAGCCTGAGGATCCCTCGACCCGTATCTTGGGAGCTTGGCATTCTGCCGAGATGCCATGAGATCCAGATCCGGCTGTCCCCATTTGAGAATCAAGCTGGAAAACACTTCCGGATGGAGTTCCCACTCCCCCGGGTGAAAAGTTTGTCTGCTCAGAAAATCCGCTTCCCAGTTGTCCACCCCTGGAATGTGGATCGCAGACAGACAGCAGTTGTGGGTCTCCGCCCACTGAATTATCTTGGCTACCTCTGTCATGGCCAAGGAACTCTGAGTTCCCCCCTGATGGTTGATGTAAGCCACTGAAGTTATGTTGTCCGACTGAAATAAACCAAATAGATAAATAAACTGATATATTATTTAGAAATTATCCCACAAAAAACAACTGTTACTGTTCCTTTCAATTTTAAAATGAAAGTTCTTTATTTTTCTGCAAGAAAATAATAAACTATCATGCAAAACACTCCAGACAACCTCTACACCTCAGCTTTAGCCTTGCTGAGGTGCTTACCTGCCACTGATAACGGAGTGAAAGTTCAATTAGATAATCCAGACTCAACCTCTCTATACTGAAAATGCAGTCCGGTAACTGTAGCACTGTCTCTCAACTGCGACAAAAGCTATCTCCGCTCCGGAACACAGGAAGAGTATAAGGAAAAAGGAGTGCAACAGAAATTGCCCCCTCAGCTAACCCCGCCCATCGTGGGCGTTACAAAATTAACCTCAGCTAAATGTATTCTAAATCCACCGGGAGTAAAATAACATAAAAAACACCACCTATTAAGCCATAAGTCTCCTCGTCCCCAGTGCCTGCTAATACTGCCAATAATAAAATGATCCCCCTAGCAATAGGAGAATGTCTCTTGTTCCATAAACATATTTTAAAGTGCCATCTTTCTTTCTGTATATGCGTTTCCAGAAAAAATAAAGTCAGCACTTACCTTAGACTTCTGCCAGGCAGCAAGGTAGCTCACTACGTTTGAGAGGCCATTTTCCTCACATGGACCTGTGGAAGAAAACAAAGACTGAGTAATCTTACACAGGCTTGCAAAGTCAGGGCAGCATTAAATACATGGAAGACGTAGTAAGGATTGTACACCACAAGTTCCCATTACTTAAAAGCCACCACTGCTCTACTGAAGAGACTGATATGGACTATGGCTACACCCTAGGACAAAGCAGAACAATCTTGAACTGCTTAAAAACAATAAAATCTTGCTAGAAGAATCTTCTTTCAAACACCTAAACTTTACCACTTCCTTGCTCTAACGTAGACAAAGAGAATGACTGGGGTTGGAGGGAAGGGAGGTGATATTTAACAGCTTTGCTGTGGTGCTCTTTGCCGCCTCCTGCTGGGCAGGAAAGATATTCCCAATAGTAATTAGATGATCCGTGGACTCACTGTGTCATTAGAAAGAAAAACATGATTTAAAGGGACATGAAACTCAATAAGCAGCAAACTCCCCTTATCTATATAGCTTTACACTACCGTCATAGTTACATGTATATTTTAATTTATAAAATCAGCTATTGTTACAGCGGCATCTGGCAGCCTGTACTACTCTACACTATGTCACATGCCGCCACCAACATCTCTTCCACCAGCATAAGCTTACACTTTAAATATTGTTGCTGCCAGGAAATTATTTTTCCAGGGGGAGCTACAATATTTAAATTGTAATCTTATGCCTTGCTGTTTTACCTACTGGAATGATCCAATGTATAGCTCAGTCATTCTACAGTCTTGAGGGCTCATGTTATTCCTGGAGGATCTTTGAGGTCATCCCTCTATTGCATTTCCTGGTTTCTGTTGTCTGCAAGCTTTGTGATCAGGTATACAGCGCTAGTTTTCACCTAGACCTGTGAAGAATTCTCTCCTACCAAAGTATATTTTAACTACTTTCCAAGTAAGTCTAGAGACTGTTTGCTATCAATGCTTTCCAAAGTATTAACCTTTTTTTTTTTTCAAATTTATATCCCTGCCTGCTCCTCCTCTAACTTGTTCAAACACAAGTTCAACCTGCAAGATTGCAATAAAAACATATAGGAAGCGGTGCTTCAGGATAAATTAAAAAAAAGGGGCACTTTATTTTCTTTTTCATATCATAGAATGAACACAGGATAAAACCACACACTTGCAAGTGTCAGAAAAAGGGCTTGACGCGTTTCGGCTTATGCCCTCATCAGAAGCCTTAATCCTATTACCCACCAACACCCTTTTAAAGGCATTATTACATTATTACAGCTTTACAGTTAACATTACTGCATTTATAATGCCCTTTGCACAAAAGCCAGCTACTCTTATTAGCTTTTTTGGAGTTAACTGCACTCAGTGAAAGGTAACTGCCTAAAGTGTGATTGCGTTTAGAAACAAAACAGCACCCTCCTTTCACAATATCATACATAACATTGTCCCCTTTAAGAATAGAAAAGTGTTTTTTTAATATCTTGACAATTTCTCCATACTGACTGCTGTAGTAAGTTATACAAGTCGGTCTATCCTTATTGTGTACTCTCTTACGCTTTATGTCATCTGATAGTAACTCTTTCCTGTCAAAATCCACCACTTGTGTTATGGCTCTGTCTATGACCTCACCATTATAACCTCTGTCCAAAAACTTCTGTTTAAGCTCTTGACATTTGTTTTGAAAAACATTAACCTCTGAGCAGTTTCTTTTCAGCCTTATACATTCCCCTTTTATTATCCCAAAGCCTGTATGCTTGGGATGTAAGCTCTTAGCATGTAGAATTGTATTAGACTGTAACAACTTACGATATAGCTCGCTTTTGGTACTGCCTTTTGCAATATCACCCCTCAATGTCACATCCAGAAATGATATCTCTTCAGAACTGACTGTATATGTGAACTGTAAACCTACAATGTTAGAATTTAAATACTTTATAAAGTCTTCAACCTCTGAAATAGAGCCACTCCAAATAAAAATCAGATCATCTATATATTGATGATAAAACTTGATATGGTTTATGTATGGGTTACTATCTCCATAAATGTGGAACAGCTCCCACCAACCCATGAATCGGTTGGCATAGGAGGGGGCAAACTTTGCCCCCATAGCTGTTCCACGCTTCTGGAGATAGTAATTCCCATCAAACAAAAAATAATTATCGTTTAACAGAAATCTTATCACTCTGATAACATAATCCTTAAATGACTCGTCAAAGTTAGCATATTTGTCTAGAAAAAATCTGACTGCTGTGAGACCTTTACTGTGTGGAATGCTAGAATAAAGCCCTACCACATCTACTGTCACCCAAACATATCCATCCTGCCAAACTTCATCTTCCAATAATCTCAGGAGATGCTTGATATCTCTGAGATAGCTAGGAATAAGCTTGAAAAGTGGTTGCAGGAAAGAATCAATCCAAGATGAAATATTCTCAAAAGGGGAACCTATTCAAGAGACTATAGTCCTCCCCTGCACCAGGGACTTGTGTACATTTTGCAAGTGATAGAAAATTGGCACTACCGGGTCAGACACAAACAAAAATTCAAAAGTTGAGTCATCTATAAGACCTTCTCTGCCATTGTCCAATATTCCGTACACAAGCCCCTGGAAAGTCCCAGTGGGATTGCCAGACAGTCTGCAATACACTTCATCATCTGCAAGTTGTCTCTCTGCCTCCTTCCCATAGTCATTCCTCCACATAACTACTATATTCCCTCCCTTGTCTGCCTTTCTGTAAACTAGATCACTTCTGTCACATAAAGACCTTAGGGCCTTTCTCTGTACAAAGGTAAGATTACCGGTATCTTTTTTGGCCTGACTCTGGCTGTGAAGTAACTTTAAATCAGTCTCTATACAGTTGTGAAAAGTTTCTAAGACTCCCCCTCTAGTTTTTGTTGGATAAATAGAATGTGGCTTAAAACCTACACTTCCTTTTATCAGGCCAAAATTTTCCTTATACGTCTCAATTTCTAACTCTAGCAGTGACAGATAATCCTTTGCCTCATCAAAAGCTATATCACACTGTGCACCCATTGTCAAGGGAGACATATCACCCATACTTTCAAAGGACTTCTCATTTTTATTTGCGAAATACTTTTTTAATGTTAACTTTCTAACAAAACAGTTTAAATCAATAATCGTATCAAAAAGGTTGAAATTGCAACTTGGAACAAAACTTAGACCTAGGCTGAGAACATCCATTTCTGATTTATTAAACTCCTCTGTAGTTAGATTAATTATTGCTAGATTTTGTATATGTTCCTTGCCTTGGCTGTTCTTAGCCCATACCTCTTGGTTGTTTGGCCGTTTTCCTCTCCTTTTCCTTTTTCTTGTGCAACTCCTATTCCCTGTTTTGCCACTACATACTGAAAATCCTGATTCTCACTACTTGTTTTCTTGTTCTGCATAATATTTATATTTCAAGCACTTGATGTTTTCTTCCTTACTATCAATTCTCCCTGAACATTTGAGGTACTAGTTTCCATAATATTTTGTACCTCTCTAGTCTGCACTACGTCTCCTAGGTTACCCGTCATTCCTTGATCTTGAGTTGCCTCTAGTACTTCCCTTGTTTCTAAGGCCCTTCCATTACTCAGGGGATCTTCATGTGCCTGATCTAGTATGGTAGAAACCTGTTCATCATCTGTGTCTGAGATAGAGAATGAAACATGTTTTTTCTTCTCCTTATGTCCTTTTTTCTTATTGGAACGTTTGTTCCTGTTTCTCCTTAGTTGGTTATTGGGCCATACATACACACTGTTATTTTTATAGTCTGCAACGTCCCGGTCAAATTTCTTAATTTTAAGAGAGTCTATGTCACCCTTGATAGCTGTTATAGAGTCCCTGAGCACTTCATCCAACCTCTTATACTCCTTGTGATCCAAAAACAAGTTCAAATCCTTTTGTAACTCCGTTATATCAGACCTTAAATTTTCCAGATGTGCTTTCTTATGTGTGACCAACATTAACATCAATCTTGACGAGCACTCTGATCAAACTAAATTTCACTCTTTAATGAAATCTTGGTCTGTTACTGTAAAGGTTGGAAACTTGTATACTCTAAGTCCTCTTGGGATCATTTTGAGCGAGATATATTTCTCCATTAAATTAATATCCCACCATGACTTATATTCTTTAAGCAGCAAAACCTCCATTTTCTGGAAAACATCAGTAATTGTGTTTTTTTTTTTTTGTTTTATCTGAAAGTAATTCATCTAATGATGGCCTCATTAACTCCATATCATTAACAGCCCTAAGGTAAAACGCACACTATCTATGCTGCTTTGTTTTTTGTTTTTTGGGGGTTTTTTTTATATTTTATTTTTATTGTTCAGCATAATAAATTCAAACAAATTATTTACGCCATGCACGCACATATTAAACATAAACATTATTTACATCGAGACTTATGTACATTGTTAATACAGACTAAATTAACAATCGTTAATTTAGTAGCACAATAATAATATCATCGTGATCTGACTCACAGCTTAACCAAATTAAATAGTTATCGAACATGGCCTTAGTTATCTGTTTTATACTGCTGAACCATTTTTATTTCCTACACAGAAAGGGGAGGGAAGGAGGAGAGGGAAGAAAAAAAAACGATAATAATTAATTACAACCTCGTTCTTTCTGTCATTTTTCCATATTTACAATTCTATTACTGTTTACCATATCCCCAGAAGTACCAATTCTGAGTTTTGAAAGGGAAAAATTATATAGTCAATTTCTGTTGTCGGAAGTGACTTAATAAATATTGCCCATTTGCTGAAAAATTGTCTAATATCTGATTCATTATCTATGTGTCTCGCTGTTCTATTATGCATTGTTTCTTAATATAATTTTTTGTATCTCTAATACACTAGGTATCTCTCTTGTTTTCCATTTCTTAAAAATTTAATACCTGGCCGCCAGGAGAGACGAAATTATTAATTTTTCACTGGGCTGGTGTTCTTGCTGGTTTCTTAAAAAGAACAAAACCTGACTCAGTGATAGCACCAGAGGAGAGATCTTGAGTGATATATTCATCCAAAATTCTAATTTATGCCAAAATTGTCTAATCAATGGGCAATTCCAAAGCATATGTATGAGGTCTGCAGCAATAAAAGAACATTTAGGACATTTATAAAAATTTAGATTTCGGAGCTTATGTCCTTTTTCAGGAGTGAAGTAAAACTTATGTAAGAGTTTAAGGTGTGCTTCTCTCCAGGTGGCTGATAGAGTAGCCTGAGATACTTTATGAATGGAGGCTTGTATAAATTTAGAATCAATATTATCCTGTGATAACATTAAGTTCCAATCTTGAGCAATTGGGAACTAGACATGAGCCCTGTCTTTACCAGAGTGAACCATCCTTCTAAACAGCCCAAATCCCAATGCCACCTCACTTCTCTCATTAGGTCTGAGGCAAAATGCCTTACCTGCAGATATGCAAAAAACTCTTTATTAGAGAGGTTAAAACTATTCTTAAGCTTCTCAAACGTTTTAATGCATTTTTTTCTTGATCAATAAAATGTACAATCCTATCGAGTCCTAATGAGTGCCATTTTTTAAAAACTAATGAGTCTAGGCCAGCTTGGAATTGTGGGTTCCCCATAAGGGGTAAATATTGGGAGAACTTGCAATTTATTGTAAGAAGCTTTCCTATCTTCCACCAAGCCCTTAACGGGTTAAAAACCATTTTAAGTCTCTTAATTCTAGCTGGCAATCCTTTTGTCTCGCAATGTATCAATGCACGTGGAAGAAATGGATCACAAATACTTTCCTCCAATGCATTGTTCAAGACAAAATTATTGCAGAAGATCCAGTCTGCAATGATTCGTGCTAAAAAAGCAAGATTGTACAGTCGTATATCAGGTAAGGCAAGGCCTCCATAGGCCTTTGCAAGTGATAGTTTGATCAACGATATCCTAGGTCTTTTGTTCTGCCATATAAATCTTCTGAGCATACTATTTAATACTCAAATATCCCTTTCTAGGAGTGTTAATGCAGTGTTCTGTAGAATATAAAGTAACTTGGGAAAAAGGACCATCTTGAATAAAGCTATACGTCCGGAAATAGAGAGTGGTAGATTTTCCCAGCTTCTGAGTTTCTCTCTAAACCTTATTACAATTGGAGGTATATTAAGTTTATACAAGTCGTCTGGTTTACTTGGGATTAAAATCCCTAGATATTTAAATGACTCCTTAACCATTCGAAAGGGAATGATAAGAAGGGAACTATTGTTTTTTCTAAGCCAAAGAAGTTCTGATTTTGTAGCATTTACTTTATAGCCAGAAAATGACCCAAATTGATTAATAATTTGAAGGATTTTAGGTATATTATTTTTAGTGTTTGATAAATAGATAAGTATATCGTCAGCATAAATAGCAATTTTCAGCTCTTGTTTACCTATTTTGATACCTTCTAATTGCCGTCTGATCATAATTGCTAATGGTTCAATGCAGAGATTGAAAAGAAGAGGGGAGAGAGGGCATCCCTGACGAGTTCCTCTACCCAGCATAATTTGTAAGGACAAAATGTTATTGACTATTATTTTCGTATGGGGTTGATTCTATAAATTTTTGATAAAATTGAGAAAGCCTCCTCTGAAACCAAATTTACCTAGGGAAGAGAAAAGATGATCATGCTGGATGGAGTCACAAGCTTTCTCAGCATCAATTGAGATAACAGCTAGGTCAGGGACTACCTCTCCTCTCCTCTTCCCCGACATTTCGATGTTATAGAAATACTCTAATACAACCAAAACCTCTATAATTTTCACTGAAGAGTTTCGGTAGTTTAAAAACCCGGCTTGATCTTTATGAATAATATTAGCAAGTATTACCTGCAGTCTTTGAGCCAAAATTGACATAAATATCTTATAGTCAGAGTTTAATACGGCTATAGGTCTATATGACTCTTTCTGAGTTGGATCTTTCCCGCTCTTAAGAATAAGGGTTGTAAATGAGGCTGAAAAAGAATTGGGCACAGGCTCTCCTTTGATATACATATAGTTATATAAATTACAGAGATATAACGTAGTCTCTGAAGATAAAATTTTATAGAACTCATTGGGTAGCCCGTCAGGCCCTGATGCTTTATTCACAGCCGAGTCAGAAATAATCTTCTTTATTTCCTCTTCTGTGATCGGGGCATTGAGAATCTCTACTGATTCCTCAGATATCTTAGGACAAAGAATTTTGCTCCAAAAATCCTCAGCCTGAGCTGTATCTGAGTTTCTGGAGGCATATATCTCTTGATAATATTTTACCAGATCATCAGATATATCTTCACTTTTAGAGAGATACTTCCCTCTTGAATATAATTTTTCAATTAAGGTTGGCTTTTAGTCGTTTTTTACCAATTTAGCCAATAGTTTCCCAGATTTATTTCCATATCTGTATTATTTAGATTGTAATTTTAAATCTTTTTGCGTTTCTCGGTAAAGTGAAAATGTATCTCTATCACTCTTGGCTCTAATGTATTTCGCCCAGTTATCCAAATTTTTATCAAGGAGAAGTCAGTTATATGAATTTATTACTGAATTCATTAATTCTTTCACTCTTAGTTTCAGTTTCCTATTTACCATAGCATTATATGCAATAATTTTGCCTCTTAAGACTGTCTTTGCAGCTTCCCAGAAAAAAACAGGGCAATCCCGGTATTCATTATTGCATTGGACATAATCATTAAATTTATTCCTCAGCCAGTTCTTAAATTTTGAGTCAGATGCTAAGAAGGAAGGAAAATAGAACCGCATGGGTTTCAGTTTAGAATGTTTCATCTGAAAATCCAGAGAAATTGGTCCATGATCTGATAAAAATATAAGCATTATTCTTGCTTTTACCTTAAGTGTGCATAGCCTTTCATCAATCAAAAAAAAAATCAATTCTTGATAGTGTTTTGTGGGCTTTAGACAAACACGTTAACTCCCTACAGTCAGGATTCTGGATCCTCCAAATATCTCTGATATCTAAGTTCTGCATAATTCTAGCCAGTAATTTGGTTTATAAATTGTCTTTTTTATTCTTTATTTGTTTCACATTTTCATGTGGAGTCCCTATGACCTCTAGGGAAAGAGGGGGGGAGAGGTTTTGGGGTTTGTCCCTCGGAACCTATTGAAACAGAACCTGAGTGTTTACAGTAGGTAGTGCCTTATGCCAAATAATAAGAATTATTAACAAAAGAAGGACAGAGAAAGTGAAGCATATTGGGCACACTTATAAGGGTCAAAACCAATACTATATTGCAGTGTGGTGTGTCGTGTATTGATTAAAACTTAACTTTTATATCAATTTGAATAAAAAATTGTGGAGATTCCCACCATTGAGTGTTTAAAAATATATTAAAATTGTGTCCTAGTGATACTCGGTACGCAAAGGCTCCTCTCAGGTTTGATACAGTGATCAGTCTGTATCGCACTGTCCTGTTGGGCTAGTTCAACAGAATCAATACTAATAACCTTAACTAAATATTATTCACACAAGATATTTAGTACCATAACCATTAGTTATATTGTTGGATGATAACAAGTGATAATTGATCATTCAAATACTACTCCATTCCCATATGTTAGGAGTGTAATGACGATGTCAGTCTATTCAACCACTACTTGGATATATGTGGGAGTGTGTTATTATCACAGCATGATTATTTACAGTTTTTATAAAAAGCGTTATTATTTCAGTACAATTTTATTAATAGGTATCTGTGACCTTGAAGTTGTGACACAGTTCACTGAATTCTATTTGTGTAGAGAACGACTCATAAGGGATACGTATATATCAGATTAACTTTCCCATAAAAATTATTCAGAGAAAAAAATATCGCTTATGGAAGTGTGATTGTTTTCATTCCCCGTGTTTTTTGTGACACTGTTTGCACTTCTATTTCTAATTAAATTCAAATAGATGTTTGTACTGATATCATATGATTCTAAGGTTATACAGAGTCAGGTGGCACTATACAGGCTTGTAGACAGCGATAGCCTGAATTGTGTGCAATTATATTATGAGGCTAAATAGCCAAAACCATTTAAATTCAAGCTGTAAATATCGCTCTAGTGAAAAAGCGCTGTAGTTATACTGGACCATGAAATATAACCCAGAATCAATTGGTACTAAAATAATCTGTCCCCTAGCGATAGCCTAAAGTTTGAGCAATGTGCTCCGATACAAGTAAGGCTAACTTGACCTAAATCATTATTGTTTACAGGATAGTACTCGCTATGGTGGATTACCAGTGATTTAAATTAAAGTTTTTAAGGTTAAAGATAAGGTGCATAAAAGAGGCCAACAATTAATACGAAACCCAACGGACTGAGTGAGAGGAGCAGTGCGAACGCCTGACGCGCGTTTCGCAACTGCTTTTTCAGAGGCGTCCGACCCGACCGCCACACGCTACTTTTAAAGGATCATCAGCCAATCGCATGGCCGATTACATTCTTGCCAATGAGTATCAACCTATCGGCTGCTCTCTAGCATCTTACAGTGTTACGATGACATAGTAGCGTCATCATCAGCTGTGGCCTATAAGATGCGGGGGGGTGTCTGTTATCGTAGTCCATTGTGGTGTTTATGTTTTTATAACAGCTTGTCTTGACGTGCATTTAAGCAATCAACAGAAATTACAAATACTACATATGTGTATTATTTAATACTGGGCAAGTATCAGAACATCTGTCCATAATGGTTGACAATATATGTTGCTTAATGGCCAAAGCAGAGATCATGATATTTTCACAATCCCATTTTTATCGCGGCTATTGCCTTACCCTTTCTACTGGATCTTATGATGGGATGTTTTGTGTACTCGTATCAGTGCTTTATTCATATACATTTAACGATCAACATTAATAACAGTTTTCTTATACATATGTGCAATTCTGATACATGGCAGAGGGGCAATTCATCGCTATTGTGACATCACTATTATTTCCACAATGGTTGTTATGCAGTTATGTTACGTTTCATTATACATTAATTTTTTACAATATGTTTCCACTGCAAGGTTTGTGTTAGTATCTTTAATGTTAGAAGGACATGAATTTACAATTTGATTCAATGTTTGTGTCTTTGTGTGTTCAAAGATATAATACTCATATAACATAATTTCTATGCTGATGGAGTATGTTATATCGTTATACATGAAATTCTCAAATTGTTGGAATATTCAATGTCTTATATAGTTCTTACTTATTAACAGATTACACTTTTAGATTATATATGGTTACATATGATATCCTGATTTTTAAGTTAAGAGTTAGGCCAACCCCATTTGGATATTCCATTAGATAATGTATATCAATCCATATCAAGCTGGTTCTATAATTTCTTGATATTATTATTAGACTCCAATCAATATTATGTATATTATTTGGACTGGGGTCCCATAGATATATCAGTGTGGTTAGATTATGAAGTCTTTCTCTCTTATCTATCAATTCGTCTTTTTTTGCTGTTTCAATTAAGGTGTTAAGCAAAAAAAGACGAATTGATAGATAAGAGAGAATACAAATTCCTAAGTGTCAGTAACCCTAAAGTAGCTACGCTATACTTGCTACCAAAAGTGCATAAAAATCAGAAAATACCTCCAGGCAGACCAATTGTGTCAGGCATTGGAAGCCTATGGGAACAGGCATCACGATATATTGATCTAAGACTTAGGGACATAGTACTCTCTCTCCCCTCATATACATGGGACACCATGGACATTCTGAACAAAATTGAAGGCATGACCCTTGACTCTGACACTCTACTTGCAACATGCGATGTCGAGTCCCTATATACGTCGATAGAGCATAAATGGGGATGTCACGCAGTAGGGTACTTCCTAGAAATGGAACCAAGTGCAAACACACTCAAAAATGAATTTGTATTGAAACTCCTAAAATTTGTCCTGAGTCATAATTACTTCGTCTTCAACGATAAATTCTATCTCCAAATACGTGGCACTGCCATGGGCACTGCATGTGCCCCAACATATGCTAACATATATCTTGGATGGTGGGAGCGAGAACACGTATTTGGAGAAAAAATGGAAAAATATATGGACAACATACTGGTATGGCTCAGGTACATAGATGATGTATTCATTCTATGGAAAGGGGATGAATCAAGGTTTAAACAGTTCATACAAGAGTTAAACTGCAATGATCTCAATCTAAAACTAACCTTTGAAATCAGTAAGACGGCAGTAACATTCCTCGACTTGACTATCTCAAGAGATATGTTTGGATATGTACAATCTGGTATACACAGAAAGGAAACAGCTACAAACTCTATATTATCTTTTGATAGTGCACACCACCCTTCTACCAAAAAAGCCATTCCATATGGAGAATTCTTACGAATACGTAGAAATTGCTCAGAAATTGATACCTTTAAAAAAGAATCAAAAGATCTAAAAACAAGATTGAAAAATAGAGGATACCCAAATAGTATTCTCAAAAGAGCATATCACAAAGCACTACATATGGATAGAAATGACTTACTATTTCCAAAACAAAAACAGAATAAAGATACCAGAATCCGTTTTGTAGGCACATACAACGTAGCCCATAAAGAAATAACCACAATTTTGAACAAACATGTCCATATATTACATACTGATGGAGATCTAGCCAAAAATGTGGGAGATAAGGTTGCCATCAGTTGGAAAAAGGCTCCAACAATCAGAGACAAAGTAATGAAGAGTCATTTTGCAAGGAAACCTAGTACTAGAAAGGATGGCCTAATGGGCACTTATCCATGTGGTGCATGTAAATTTTGTATTTATATGAAGAACATCAAAGAAATGCCCATCTTCCCAGAAGGTGTGAAAAAAAATAATGGCTTATTCAACTGTAGAACATACAATGTAATATATTGCTTGGAATGCAGCTGCAACAAAAAATACGTGGGAATGTCCACTAGAGAACTCAGAAGAAGACTAGGTGAACATCTGGGAAATATAAAAAATGCCAAGAAAGATCTTGAGAAAGATAAAAAACTCACATCTGTTGCAAGACACTTTTTAGATTATCATGACAGTAAACCAGAATTAAAATGTTGGGTCTTACAAAGACTCACTTTGGGTATCAGGGGAGGGGATATGGAAAATACCCTCTTAAGAGCTGAATCCAAGTGGATTTTTTGGTTACAGAGCATGAAACCCAATGGTCTGAACGAAATGATACAATATAGTGCATATCTACATTAATCCTTACAATTACATTCTTGTACCAAAAGGGGATTAAGCCAAAACAAGATCATCCTGTACCATATCAAATAAACATATGAAAACATAAATAAAGATATAAATGAAAGACTTCTTAATCTAACCACACTGATATATCTATGGGACCCCAGTCCAAATAATATACATAATATTGATTGGAGTCTAATAATAATATCAAGAAATTATAGAACCAGCTTGATATGGATTGATATACATTATCTAATGGAATATCCAAATGGGGTTGGCCTAACTCTTAACTTAAAAATCAGGATATCATATGTAACCATATATAATCTAAAAGTGTAATCTGTTAATAATAAGTAAGAACTATATGACATTGAATATTCCAACAATTTGAGAATTTCATGTATAACGATATAACATACTCCATCAGCATAGAAATTATGTTATATGAGTATTATATCTTTGAACACACAAAGACACAAACATTGAATCAAATTGTAAATTCATGTCCTTCTAACATTAAAGATACTAACACAAACCTTGCAGTGGAAACATATTGTAAAAAATTAATGTAGAATGAAACGTAACATAACAACCATTGTGGAAATAATAGTGATGTCACAATAGCGATGAATTGCCCCTCTGCCATGTATCAGAATTGCACATATGTATAAGAAAACTGTTATTAATGTTGATCGTTAAATGTATATGAATAAAGCACTGATACAAGTACACAAAACATCCCATCATAAGATCCAGTAGAAAGGGTAAGGCAATAGCCGCGATAAAAATGGGATTGTGAAAATATCATGATCTCTGCTTTGGCCATTAAGCAACATATATTGTCAACCATTATGGACAGATGTTCTGATACTTGCCCGGTATTAAATAATACACATATGGAGTATTTGTAATTTCTGTTGATTGCTTAAATGTACGTCAAGACAAGCTGTTATAAAAACATAAACACCACACAAGAAATCTATTGGACTACGATAACAGACACACCCCCGCATCTTATAGGCCACAGCTGACGATGACGCTACTATGTCATCGTAACACTGTAAGATGCTAGAGAGCAGCCGATAGGTTGATACTCATTGGCAAGAATGTAATCGGCCATGCGATTGGCTGATGATCCTTTAAAAGTAGCGTGTGGCGGTCGGGCCGGACGCCTCTGAAAAAGCAGTTGCGAAACGCGCGTCAGGCGTTCGCACTGCTCCTCTCACTCAGTCCGTTGGGTTTAGTATTAATTGTTGGCCTCTTTTAGGCACCTTATCTTTAACCTTAAAAACTTTAATTTAAATCACTGGTAATCCACCATAGCGAGTACTAGCCTGTAAACAATAATGATTTAGGTCAAGTTAGCCTTACTTGTATCGGAGCACATTGCTCAAACTTTAGGCTATCGCTAGGGGACAGATTATTTTAGTACCAATTGATTCTGGGTTATATTTCATGGTCCAGTATAACTACAGCGCTTTTTCACTAGAGCGATATTTACAGCTTGAATTTAAATGGTTTTGGCTATTTAGCCTCATAATATAATTGCACACAATTCAGGCTATCGCTGTCTACAAGCCTGTAGAGTGCCACCTGACTCTGTATAACCTTAGAATCATACGATATCAGTACAAACATCTATTTGAATTTAATTAGAAATAGAAGTGCAAACAGTGTCACAAAAAACACGGGGAATGAAAACAATCACACTTCCATAAGCGATATTTTTTTCTCTGAATAATTTTTATGGGAAAGTTAATCTGATATATACGTATCCTTTATAAGTCATTCTCTACACAAATAGAATTCAGTGAACTGTGTCACAACTTCAAGGTCACAGATACCTATTAATAAAATTGTACTGAAATAATAACGCTTTTTATAAAAACTGTAAATAATCATGCTGTGATAATAACACACTCCCACATATATCCAAGTAGTGGTTGAATAGACTGACATCGTCATTACACTCCTAACATATGGGAATGGAGTAGTATTTGAATGATCAATTATCACTTGTTATCATCCAACAATATAACTAATGGTTATGGTACTAAATATCTTGTGTGAATAATATTTAGTTAAGGTTATTAGCATTGAATCTGTTGAACTAGCCCAACAGGACAGTGCGATACAGACTGATCACTGTATCAAACCTGAGAGGAGCCTTTGCGTACCGAGTATCACTCGGACACAATTTTAATATATTTTTAAAACACTCAATGGTGGGAATCTCTACAATTTTTTATTCAAATTGATATAAAAGTTAAGTTTTAATCAATACACGACACACCACACTGCAATATAGTATTGGTTTTGACCCTTATAAGTGTGCCCAATATGCTTCACTTTCTCTGTCCTTCTTTTGTTAATATTGTTTCACATTTTGCCTTAGTCGAACGAGAGGACAATGCAGGGCCATATTAAAATCCCCTCCAAGGATTAAGTTAGCCTCCGAGATAGAGAGAATAGAGAGAATAATATGGCCACCCCTCTCTTTCTCCCAGAGCCTGATGAGGAATAAACATCTTTTACCCAGGATGTTTTAAGCTTCATGGTTTCCTCCAGGATTAAATGTGTTTCCTGGAGAAATGCTATATCTGTCTCAATTCTCCTTAAATGAGTGAGAATGGATTTCCTTTTAATGGGAGTAGTGATGCCTCCCACGTTCCAGGAGACTACTTTAAAATTAGCCATTGAATTTGTCATTCATCTGTGGGAGAGAGAGAGAGGTAACACAATAATGAGGAAAAAAAGGGGGGGAGGGGAAAACAAAAGAAAATTCTACCCATAATATAACCCTGCATTCTATTATTAACAAGGAATTAAGCGGCAGTATGTTTTTTTGTTGTTGTTTTTTTTATTTATTTTTTATAGCCAGCAAACAATACATAGGCATTCAATATAACTCATAAGCCACACAGGGCTTAGTACAATTTGATATGTACAGGCAAAAAGAAATAATTTTGGCATACATTAAAGGAACAGATATAAAATAAAAATATTCATCGCCAATATGTAATATATTTATTGTCCTGCATGGTTTGCTGGGATTTTGTACCTTTTAATGACTTAACACAAAACTATAATGGACACTCTATTATAAAATTACCTAATGATAATTTTCTTGACCAAAAAAAACAACCCATAATCGCAGAGAACAAAAAAAAAAAAAAATAACCCTGCATTCTATTATTAACAAGGAATTAAGCGGCAGTATGTTAAACTGACCCAGTACTACTCAGGAGGATTTAATTGCCGCAAGAGTTTTTCTACCTCTTGTGCGTTATCAAAAAAGAAAACTTCTCCTTTGACATATATTTTCAATTTTGAAGGATAGATAATTAAGGCCTGATAGCCCTGTTGTATAAATTTAGTGCAAATTGGGGCCAAATTCCTTCTCTTAGATGCTGTTTCCGCTGAGTAATCTTGAAATAGGAGAATTTTATTTTCCTTGAAAATAATAGGCTGATTCTTGCGAAAATGTTGAAGTATTGTGACCTTATCCTGAAGATTGAACAACTTTGCTATTATTGGTCTAGGTCTACTGTTTCCTGTATTATCCACCTGTGGTTTCCCTATTCTGTGTGCCCTTTCAACTGCTATCTGATGATAAGTGGGAGGGATTTTAAGGAGCTGAGCTAGTGTCTCTGAAATGAATGTACTTAAATCTTCAGATTGTCTCCCCTCAGGTACCCCTATAATTCGGATATTATTTCTCCTTGTGCGATTTTCAAGATCCTCAATCTTAATCTGCATTTTAGAAATAGTTGCAATAGTAGCTTCTAAACTTGAACTCTGAGTTGCAGTAAAATCTTCATGATCTGATACTCTCTGTTCCACATCGTTTATTCTATTAGTGAAATGTCTCATTTCTTTCATTAATAGGGGGATATATTGTTTGATCTCTGTTCTAAGTCCATCGAATTTGGGGGTTAGGGCTTCCGAGATATTTGTTACTAAGACCTGTATGTTGGTCACCTCGTTTATAGATGGTACATTTGCAGAATTATTATTATTATTATTGGTTATTTGTAGAGCGCCAACAGATTCCGCAGCGCTAGAAGTGTGTATCTATTGGAGGATCTGTAGTAATTTTGTTTCTCCTATCTCTTTGCTTAGCTGCCATGTCTGGTGAAGGAGTCCGAGAGTGACTGTGCAGAAATGTATCCATACGCCGTGAAAAGTAATATGTGCCACAAGAAAGAAGGAACCAACCTATTTAAATTAGAATTTCCAGCTAGTGACGTGAAGGAAGAAAAAAAAAGAAAAAGAGAACCCCCCCCCCCCCCAGAGGAAGGGGAAAGTATAACCCCGTGAAGAAAAAAAGTGCAAAAAAAATAGGACCTGGAGAAAAAAAAAATGCTCAAAAGGAAAGTGCAAAGTGAATAAGACCTAGAGCATAGAAAATTGCTCACGAGTTAGCTTAATGTGAAAACCAGTGAGAAGGGAGTCACTAGACCAGCCACGAGCGACATAAAGCGTTAAGGAAAAACAATTAGATTTGTAGGAAATACTTTCACCACCCCCTTAGCATATAAATGCGTATATTCAAAATACTGAAACTAGTATCAAAAGATTTTACTGAAATTATTTAAGACAACAGTTAAAGACCACCCTGTTGCTTAGAGTTGAACCGTAGTTATATTGAGGCGGGGGGTATGCCTAAATAAGGGAGACCCCTTTTAACCAAAGTTTTATTTATGACAGAGATTTATAGAAACAGGCTAGCAATTAAAGGACAGTTTTTGTTTTGGTCCTTTACCCTCTCTTATTCACTCTCCACAGCATAGTTATTAAACAGACCTTAACAGGTGGGGAAAAAAAGAATATAAACCTCTAAAAGTATAGAAAAAGATTTTGCAGGTTATTACATTCACACAATTGCTATTTGCTCTTAATAGAAGTTTAACTATAGTATAAAGCTCACTTCATTTGTTATTACTAATAGTGTATTCCTGTCGTTAACATAGAGGTAGTTAAATAGAGAGGAGATTCACACATTTATCCCTTAGGATTTCACAGATTCACCTTAAACTTGGCTATAGACAAAACCAGCGTGAACAGTTTTAGAGAAAAGAGATACTTTTGTTCTTATTTATTACAAAGTCAATGTATCTGAATTTTACTTCGATTCAGCAGCTACTAAGTATCCTTTTCTTCTTGGAACAAATGAAAAAGTCAAGTACAGATAGCTACAGCTATACAGATCGTTACGATCAACCACAGTCACACTGCAATATTAAATAAAAGGATTTCTTCTTCTGTTGTATAATAATCCCCTTAGTAGTATATCAATCCTGTAAATAAGTCCTGGGTTTGGATTTACTGCAGGGCTTTCAAGCCAAGGAGGAAGAGAAAAAAAAGAAAACAATTTTTTTAACAGTACCTTGTATAGTACCACCGTACTATCTGCTCTTCAATCACTTCCTTGTTATTGGGAAACTGCTCCAAGGACTTTATCTGGCTGTGTAAGCAGAAATTGTTAGGACTCACTCGGTCCTCCGCTCGCAGCACCGGTGGGAGGAGGAAACAAGATGCAGCCTATTGATCGCCGATATCTCTTCCAGGTTTCGGCACAGCCATCATGGGTTGTTGAGAAAGTTCCCCTCAACCGGCCAGCTCCGCCACACACAACTCACCCGCCTCTGTGCTCTTCAGCTGATTGTACCACCCTTCACGCTACAACCGCGAGAGGCGGGAGCTGAAGATACGCAGGGTGATCGCTATGCAGGTGTGCGCTAAGATATCCAAGCTCCAAGTGAATTGATGTGGTTACATAAAGCTAGCCATAAGGTAGTTAATGCAGTGTTTAAGGAAGTGGACTCTCTTAGATACCTTGGGATTTATTTACATAGGAATCCATTAAGGTGGTACGGACTCAATTTCCATTCACTGCTACAGAAAATTCAAACTGATTTGAAACTCTGGGCGGCATTCCCGCTGTCGATGTCTGCTAAGGTCAATCTTATTAAAACTATTATTTTCCCGCGGCTCCTCTTCCCATTACAGAATTTACCATTAATTCTAAATAAAGCAGACCTTCGGAGATTAAATACAAGCTTTTCTAAATTTATTTGGCATGATAAGAAAAAAACGCATATTGCATTAGAGAAATAGATGCAAACGTGAATCTGTCGGTCTAGCATTACCTAATATTAAGTTTTATAATCTTGCAGCTTTAGGTAAAATTGCGATAGATTGGCTTGCAGAAACGAATTGGTTCTCTACAGAAGAAATTGAAAATTTCTTTGTTTTCCCCTTTTCCGTAAAAGCCTTATTGCATATTTCTCCTAAAGAAATACCATGTAATATACAGAATTTAATTTCTTTTAAGAATATCATCTTTGCCTGGCATAAATTGTGCACTTTAATAGGTATAGATTACTCCTTTTCAGAATATTTACCTATAATAGGTAATCCAGAGTTCTCCCTCGGGAATAATCAGGAGGTATTTAGAACATGGTCTAATAAGGGTCTTAAGTCGATATATCAATTCTTTATAGAAGAAGGACAAATAATATCTTTTTACAATTTAACGCGTCAGTTTGATATATCAAGCAACAATCTTTATGCCTACTTACAAGTACACCATTTTATCAAGACAAAAAGGTGGAGCGGTAGTGGGATTGCCGCATGGTCTGAGATTAGATCCTGTATTGTTAATTCTGGCATCAAAGCCCCCTCAATTTCTTTATTATATAGTATTATGTTGCCTAAACAAAGCGAATCTTTTCATCTTAGAGAAGCAAGAGAAAGGGAAATCAGGAAATTTTTTGATAGGATGGTTACCCATAATTAAGACATAATCATTATGTGAACAGAAGACCATTCTATACCCATTTTTTAGCTCTGATTGTTTTTGTGACCTGGTCTTACTAGGGAGTTATAATTAGAGATATTCCTCTAAGAGGATATCTTTTCATGCCCACACATGTCCTAGGGGGAAGACCTGGGGACAAGGGGGGGAGGTGGGGAGCGGGGTAGAGAGAGACTTATTTCCCTGACTTTACAGCCTCATTTTAATCATGTGTGATCTCATGTCGTCATTCTATGCTAAAAACTTAACTCTTTATGTTAATAACATTCAATACCTATAACCATCTACAAGAGCCTGAAACGGAGTAGTTTTTACATAACAAAGAATTAAAAACATATAGAGTCAATATTGCATACATACTAACTATTAGTAATACATGTTAGTGAGATCTATTTTTGATATAATTATAGTAGCTCAAGATTGTTATATAAGCATTGAAGATACATTTCCATAGACTTATGTTTACAGGTAAAGCTATTGCTCCCATCATATTTAGCATTATTCTTCAGTTGACACCCTAGAAAGGAGAAAAGTTTTCTTCTACCTTGAAGCTATAGGAGCTAAATGCATAACTGATTTTGTCAGTAATTTTATACCAACTTACAGGTTATTCTTTAATGTTTGCATAAATTAACTTTAGTAAAACAAAACCTTTATAGTCTTTGATGGAAAGTTATTATATATTTAAATATAGATTTTTGTATGTAGTCTAATACAGTATGGCTGTATCTAACCCTCAATATATATATAGTTATCTGAACTTCTTGATATAAAGGGAGCAGCATAAATTCACATTCTTATTCCCAGAGGTTAATCAGATCAGTATGCACATTAAGACCTTGAGGCGATCTGGATTTTAACTTAAAAATCCAGAATGCTTCTCGTTTCTGTAAAAGCTGATCTCTATTCCCTCCTCTCCAAGGTGTTTTCACATGCTCTATTACTTGCCATCTAAGATTATCCAATTGTTCATTGTGCATATACCTGAAATGGTAAGCTACTTGTGAGTTAGGGGAAACTGACTTTACAGCATAGATGTGTTCCTTAATCCTTGGCTCTCTGGAGGTTAGACCAACATATTGTAAATTACAGTGTGTACATGTTACCAGATATACTACATAGCTACTGCGGCAATTAGTGCAAGAACTAATGTCAAAAACCCTTTGAGTGGCAGTCGACTGGAAGTGCTTTCCTACCTGAGTATAGCTGCAAGCTCTGCAACTGTTTGCACCACATCTATAGTGGCCTTTACAGTATAACCAGCTACTACTTTCTTTTATTTCTCTCATTTTTATCTCACTAGGCGATAAAATGTTACCTAATGTTTTATTTCTTCTGTATACACATTTGCAACCATCCTTAATCCAAGGATAAAGGTGTTCATCACCCTGCAAAAATAGGTAGACTTCTCTTAATAATTTTCGCAATTTCTTCAAACTGATTACTGTAATTTTTGACAAAGATAGGTAAATTCCCTTTCTCATTGTTCTTATTGTTGCTATCCTCATATATCATTGATCCTCTATCTAGGTTTTCCACTACTTCAGCGGCTTTCTCTATGAGATATTTAGGGTACACCCTTTGTATAAAACGTATTTTAAAATTTTCAGCTTCTTTAACATAGGTATCATAAGATGAACAATTTCTTTTAAGCCTTATGAATCCCCCTTTCAATATCCCATATTTAGTATGTCTGGGATGCATACTTTTTGAGTGTAAAAAACTATTACCTGCTATTTCCTTTCTATGTAAACCTGTCTCAATGGATAAATAAAAAGAGAGAAGCGCTCAACCTGGGAATGAACTATAGCATAATAGCTTGTTCTATGGCTAGTTACCACCCTAGAAGCAGCCTCTTTTTGCTCAATATGTGCCTTTCACAAAGAAGAACTTTCCTGTAGCATATCAGTCTGATCCTGACTTAACAGTGCAGTCCAGCCCCGAAATACCAGGCAATCCCTCTCTGAACGAGAGAAACGGCAAAATCCCAGACGTACGTTTCGGCCTATTGTGGGCCTCGTCACTATTATGACACTTGGGGAAGTCTCCCTAAGTGTGATGCGGGAATCCAGACGTGGACCCGTTGCTCAGTGTGCCTAGAGGGATATGGCTGCACCTCACTGACGAGGCCCACAATAGGCCGAAACGTACGTCTGGGGTTTTGCTGTTTCTCTTGTTCAGAGAGGGATTGCCTGGTATTTCGGTGCTGGACTGTACTGTGAAGTCAGGATCAGACTGATATGCTACAGGAAAGTTCTTCTCTGTGAAAGGCACATATTGAGCAAAAAGAGGCTGCTTCTAGGGTGGTAACTAGCCATAGAACAAGCTATTATGCTATTGTTCGTTCCCAGGTTGAGCGCTTCTCTCTTTTTATTTACTGTCTCAATGGAGTTCAATGATATATTTCCCTTTAATGTTAGGTCTAAATAGTTTATTTTTAAGGGGTTCATTTCATAAGTAAAGCTTAACCCTTTGTCATTGTTGTTCAAATTTGTCAGAAAATGTTCACATTCTATATCAGATCCCTACCATATAAATAGGAGGTTATCAATATATCTCTTATAAAGCTTAATTTTTTTTTTCCCTCAGAGGGCAGTCTCCCCCACAAATAAAGGCTAGCTCCCACCAACCCATATAAATGTTGGCAAAAGCAGGCACAAATATTTCACCCATTGCGCTTCCTCTCTTTTGTAGGAAAAACTGCCCTCTGAACGAAAAATAATTATGTGTCAACAAAAATGTGAGACCTCTCAGTACATAGCTCTTTTATTCAGATGTATAGCTTGCGAAGGTATAAAAAAATAGCTAACTGAATCTATTCCCTTATCTAAGGGTATGATGGAATACAGATTGACCACATCAACAGTCATCCAGATGTAATTCTGTTTCCATTCCATATTATCCATTATACCCAATAGCTCCTTGGTGTCCCTTAAATATGAAGGTAACAATTTCACCAATGGTTGTAATATTTTTTCAATCCATTCTCCTAAAGGCTCCAACAATGACCCTATACCAGAGACAGAGGGGCATATGTATCAAGCTCAAGAGGGGCATATGTATCAAGCTCAAGCAGTTATGAAGCAGCGGTCTCAAAGACCGCTGCTCCATAACCTGTCCACCTGCTCTGAGCAGGCGGACAGACATCGCCGGAAATCAACCCGATTGAGTACGATCTGGTTGATTGACACCTCCCTGCTGGCGGCCTATCTGCAGGGGGCGGCGTTGCACTAGCAGCTCTTGTGTCTTATTTAGCGAGGTCTGTCAGACCTGATCCGCACTGTCGGATCAGGTCCGACAGACCTTGATACATATGCCCCTATGGGTCTCCCTTGTACGCTGGTTAAAGATTTGTGGGTCTATGGGAGATGGTAAAAAATTGGTACTTTCGGATTCTTAACATCCAGAAATCTATATGTATCATCATTTATAATGCCCAATTCTTTCCCTTCATCAAGGATATAACTTAAACTCCTTTTATAAGCTGGAGTAGGGTTAAAGTCAGGTTCTTGATAAACATCACTATCCTTCAATTGTCTGAAAGCCTCTGAGATATAATCTCTTTTATTTAGCACTACTACATTGCCACCTTTGTCATTGCGCCTTATGACAATATTATCATTTTCTGCTAGCTTCTGTATAGCTTCTTTCTCTGGTTTATTAAGATTACATTTATTACATGACTAGTCCTAAAGCCCGTTCACACGGGCCGTGTTGTGTTATATTTAATATTTAATCTCTCTCTCTCTCTCTCCCCCTCTCTCTCTCCCCCCCCCCTCTCTCTCTCTCTCTCTCTCTCTCTCTCCCCTCTCTCTCCCCTCTCTCTCCCCCTCTCTCTCTCCCCTCTCTCTCCCCCTCTCTCCTCTCTCTCTCCCCTCTCTCTCCTCTCTCTCCCCTCTCTCTCTCCCCTCTCTGTCCCCTCTCTCTCTCCCCTCTCTCTCTCCCCTCTCTCTCCCCTCTCTCTCCCCTCTCTCTCTCACCTCTCTCTCCTCTCTCTCTCTATCTCCCCTCTCTTTCTCTCTATCTCCCCTCTCTCTCTCTCTCTCTCTCTCTCTCTATCTCTCCCCTCTCTCTCCTCTCTCTCCCCTCTCTCTCTCCCCTCTCTCTCTCCCCTCTCTCTCCCCTCTCTCTCCCCTCTCTCTCCCCCATCTCTCTATCCCCCCTCTCTCGCTCCCCTCTCCCTCTCCTCCCCTCTCTCTCTCACCTCTCTCTCCTCTCTCTCTCACTCTCCCCTCTCTTTCTCTCTCTCTCTCTCTCTCTCTCTCTCTCTCTCGTGCGCCTTCACTTTGTTTCACTGATCAGCTGTGCTGCCGGGTCCTCGCGCTGCTGCCGGGTGGGTGCGCGTGCGATCACCTGCAAGAGTTTGTCTGAACTGCGCATGACGGCTTCAGACAAACTCTTGTCTTTTATAATATAGGATAGATTGTCTTGTAATCTGTGTAGTTCCTGTTCTACCCTCCTATGAAATGATTCTAAGTAAATTCCTCTAGTTCTTGTAGGATAAAAAGTGCTTTTGGGTTTAATCTGGACACTTGCATTTTTTATTCCTGAAGATTCAGCCTCAATGTTAAGCAGTGCTAGGTAATCTCCAGCATCTTCAAAGGGGATATCATTCTGGATACCCCTTTCCTGCTTTTCAACTTCCCCTGATTCTGAATCCTCAGGACTAGTTTTAAAATACTTCTTAAGGGTAAGATTTTTTACAAATTTGTTAAGATCTACAATTGTGTCAAACAGATTGAAGTTATTGGAGGGGAAAAAACCCTAACCCATATCTTAGTACTTTTTCCTCTAATTCACTCAGTTCCATATCTGAGAAATGTAATACTGTTATATATTGTATTTGTTTTTCAGTTGCGTGTTGGTTCTTAGGGAGTATCTGTTTTTTCCTACTCTTCCCCCCTCTTTTATGGGGCCGCCTTCCCTTAGATTTGGCCTGCCCCTCTGAAAAACCTGCTCTACTTGTGGTTGAGAGTGATGTTGTATTTGACTCTGTATAGGTATTTCATCTACATTACTTAATGCCTTGCTTTGTGCTGTATTTACACCTAGTTCTTGCAATGCTGCCCTATACATATTGGTAGAAATCTCAGATACTACAGTATTATCGTTTATGGTAGATTCACTACTTCCTTCACCTCGTGCCTCTTGCAGTATGTTAGTATTAATAGTGAGTCCAGCTTTTTATCATCTGAGTCATAGTCTGTATCCGAAAAAGTCCCTCTTCTTCTGTTTCATCTTCCCCTTGATCTTGACCTTGAAGAGCGAGAGCTGTTATTCTGTCTCCATTTATATACCATATTGGTACTGTAATCCAGGCTATCAGGCTCAAATTTACCTTTCTTCGTCACATCAGTCTCCTTTTTGATAGATGTGATAGTTTCACTTAATATATTGTCTAATGTAGTATACTTGTCATGTCCAACAAATTTATTTAGCTCTTTCTGTAACTCAATGATTTCTTCAGTCAGGGTTAGGTAGACGTTTTAACATTTATTACACATATAGCGGTTAAAAACACTCACAAAATAGTTAAAAAGCACAAGCCTGTATCCCAGTATAGGGGAAGAAATTGAGCAGTCCCGGTTTACATCCAGTGAATATCCTTTAGGAACTCGAAAATACAAAAGTCAGATTGTTTCCCTGCAGCTGAAGTTAGTCCTTAGTAGCCTCGTCAAGCTCCGTCCCAACGCGTTTTGTTCCCCCTGTGCGAACTTTTTCAAGAGGAAAATGATTGTAAGTTGTATGGAACAGCGTGTCCTTAAGAACATCTATTAACAGTGAAGCAGCACCACTTTGTTTTATCATCTACCAAAGGTGCATAAGGATCTGCAGAACCCACCAGGGAGGCCTATTATCTCCGGGGTGGGTTCTTTGACGAGTAACTTGTCCAGCTACTTAGATTGGTTTTTACAACCAACTGTTAAACTTATTAAATTACATCAAAAGGACACTACGGAAACTATAAAAATCTTTGAAGGACTGGATTGGGATGAAAGCTATTTGTGGATCTCTTGTGATGTTACATCACTGTACACATTCCACATGTACAGGGAGTAGCATCGTTTGAGGAATTTTTTGATAGGTATAGTGATTTACACACGGCCCAAGTCCAGTTCTTAGCTAGGGGTATTGAATTTATTTTGTTCCATAATAATTTCTCTTTTGAAGGCACATATTATCAACAAATACGGGGGATTGCCATGGGGACTTCCATGGCACCCTCGAATGCTAATATTTATATGGCAGCCTTTGAAGAGAAATATATTTGGAACAATAATCCTTTTATAAATAATGTTGTGATGTACCGTAGGTACATCAATGACATTATTATGATCTGGAAAAGAGAGGAAAAAGAAGCTAGAATTTATTAATTGTATTAACAATAATAGTTTTAACCTCGAATTTACAGGAAAAATTAAAAGTCAACACATGGAGTTCTTAGATTTACTTTTGCATGTGGATGAAGAAACTAAAAAAATAGCAGTAAAGAATTATAGGAAATCTACGGATATTAACAGATTTTTGAATGCCAAAAGTGGACATTTTCCCCAATGGAAAAATAATATACCTTTGGGGCAGTTTTTAAGAATCCGTAGAAATTGTACAGCTATACAAGATTTTGAAATGGAGGCGGAAATTCTCCAACAGAAGTTACTACAGAAAGGGTACAATAGTGAACTGGTACAAACGGAAAGGGAGAATAGTAGAATTAGAGCAAGAGACGATCTCTTAACTAAGAAGGATAAGACGAATGGGAACACAAAAAGGATAGGAGCTAAATTTATAACAACATACAATGTGGGGGCCAGTTTTATTAAGTCGGCTCTAAGGAAGCATTGGAATATCCTGACAATGGACCCTATTTTAGGGCCTCATCTAGATAAAATCCAGTGACCATCTTTAAGAAAAATAAGAATATCAAAAACATATTAGCATCCTGCAAACTTAGACCCTTGAAGATAGGAAGAAAGGGAGATCTGTTATCTTGGAGTGGAAGTAAGGGAGGGACTTTTAAATGTGGTAGATTGAACTGTTGTATGTGTGGACTCATTAGAAAAGGAGATTTTGTAAACAACTGGAGCCACACGAAGGAATTTAAAATTAAAGATAAAGCCTCCTGTATATCCACGTATGCTGTGTATTGCCTGACCTGCGATTGTAATAAGATCTATGTAGGTAGAATGAAGAGAAAGGTAAAGCGCTGCATATATGAACATATTGACAATATCAAAAGAGGCTATGAGAACCACAGTCTTTTTGAACATTTTAAAGTTACACATGAACAAAATCTGAGCAGTCTATCTATTAGAGTCTTAGAACTTATACCAGCAACAGTGGTTAATGAACAACTTAGACTCATGAAACTTCAGTGGATTCACTTGCTAGATTGTATGGCACCAAAAGGGCTCACTATAGACTTGGATTTACAAGCCTTTATGACTTGAATAAAATCTAAGGAGGAATAGAATAGGATTTCTTTCTAGTTTCCCTTGTTAAATGAGGAATTTAACACCCTATATGAGCATAAGGCGCAATAGAAATATTTAAATTGTGATTTTTAACCATTAGTTCATTTATAGATTTTTATGTGTGAATTAGTATAAAATGTATTGATTTATTAATTCTTATTTAAAATGGATTGCATTTATTAATTTGGATTGATGTATATTATTTTTTACTCATTTGTAAGGTTTTTATTATTTATCTTTTATATAAAAAATTTGTATCTATACAAATGTATTATAGAAGTAATATGTGCTTTTTAATTAAATCGTTTTTGTAGGTGAATTGTTTATTAGCCTATTGTGTGTATATAGATATTAATACAAACTTGTGATGTTTCGATTATTACATTGTATCACCCATTCATTTTCTCTGTGTACAAAATAGAGATCTTGTGTAAAGTAGAACAATGTGCAATGTGCCTGGTGCAAGAAGAGTTTCAGTGTTTGTGTTTACCTCTGTTTAGAGGCCGGTCCGGATCATCTAGCATACTTGACTGACATGAAAATGTATGGAATAGTCTAAGCACTCACGGATTGGAGAGCGTCATAGTGACGTCAGCACGTACACGTACTGTCTGTGAGGCCATCCCGCTGTTATTAGATTGGTCACTGGACTACCAATGGGTATTCAGCATCCTGTTCTTAAGGACACACTGTTCCATACAACTTACAATCATTTTCCTCTTGAAAAAGTTTGCACAGGGTGAACGAAACATGCTGGGGGCGGAGCTTGACGAGGCTCTTAAGGACTAACTTCAGCTGCAGGGAAACAATCTAACTTTTGTATTTCCTAAGTTCCTAAAGGATATTCACTGGATGTGAACCGGGACTGCTCGATTTCTTCCCCTACAGTGGGATACAGGCTTGTGCTTTTTAACTATCTTGTGAGTGTTTTTAACCGCTATATATGTAATAAATGTTAAAACGTCTACCTTGATATCTTTGTCACAAATTACAGTAATCAGTTTGAAGAAATTGCGAAAATTATTAAGAGAAGTCTACCTATTTTTGCAGGGTGATGAACACCTTTATCCTTGGATTAAGGATGGTTGCAAATGTGTATACAGAAGAAATAAAACATTAGGTAACATTTTATCGCCTAGTGAGATAAAAATGAGAGAAATAAAAGAAAGTAGTAGCTGGTTATACTGTAAAGGCCACTATAGATGTGGTGCAAACAGTTGCAGAGCTTGCAGCTATACTCAGGTAGGAAAGCACTTCCAGTCGACTGCCACTCAAAGGGTTTTTGACATTAGTTCTTGCACTAATTGCCGCAGTAGCTATGTAGTATATCTGGTAACATGTACACACTGTAATTTACAATATGTTGGTCTAACCTCCAGAGAGCCAAGGATTAAGGAACACATCTATGCTGTAAAGTCAGTTTCCCCTAACTCACAAGTAGCTTACCATTTCAGGTATATGCACAATGAACAATTGGATAATCTTAGATGGCAAGTAATTGAGCATGTGAAAACACCTTGGAGAGGAGGGAATAGAGATCAGCTTTTACAGAAACGAGAAGCATTCTGGATTTTTAAGTTAAAAACCAGATCGCCTCAAGGTCTTAATGTGCATACTGATCTGATTAACCTCTGGGAATAAGAATGTGAATTTATGCTGCTCCCTTTATATCAAGAAGTTCAGATAACTATATATACTGTATATTGAGGGTTAGATACAGTCATATTAGACTACATACAAAAATCTATATTTAAATATATAATAACTTTCCATCTATAAAGGTTTTGTTTTACTAAAGTTAATTTATGCAAACATGAAAGAATAACCTGTAAGTTGGTATAAAATTACTGACAAAATCAGTTATGCATTTAGCTCCTATAGCTTCAAGGTAGAATAAAACTTTTCTACTTAAAGGGACATAAAACCCATATTTCTTTCTTTCATGATTCAGATAGAGAATGCAATTTTAAACAACTTTCTAATTTACTTCTATTATCTCATTTGCTTCATTCTCTTGATATTATTTGCTGAAAAGCATATCTAGATAGGCTCAGTAGCTGCTTAATTGGGTGCTGCACGTAGATGCCACGTGTGATTGGCTCATACATGTGAATTGTTATTTCTTCAACAAAGGATATCTAAAGAATGAAGCAAATTAGATAATAGAAGTACATTGGAATGTTGTTAAAAATTATATTCTCTATCTGAATCATGAAAGAAAAATGTTGGGTTTAATGTCCCTTTAAGTCTATGGAAATGTATCTTCAATGCTTATATAACAATCTTGAGCTACTATAATTATATAAAAAATAGATCTCACGAACATGTATTACTAATAGTTAGTATGTATGCAATATTGACTCTATGGGGCATATGTATCAAGCTCCGTATGGAAACAGAAGTTATGAAGCAGCGGTCACAAAGACCGCTGCTCCATAACCTGTCCGCCTGCTCTGAGCAGACGGACACACATCGCCGGAAATCAACCCGATCGAGTACGATCGGGTTGATTGACACCCTCCTGCTGGCGGCCGATTGGCCGCAAGTCTGCAGGGGGCGGCGTTGCACCAGCAGCTCTTGTGAGCTGATGGTGCAATGCTGAATACGGCGAGCGTATTCAGCGAGGTCTGGCGGACCTGATCCGCAGTGTCGGATCAGGTCCGCCAGACCTTGATAACTATAGGCCAGTATGTTTTTAATTCTTTGTTATGTAAAAACGACTCCGTTTCAGGCTCTTGTAGATGGTTATAGGTAATGAATGTGATTAACATAAAGAGTTAAGTTTTTAGCATAGAATGACGACATGAGATCACACATGATTAAAATGAGGCTGTAAGGTCAGTGCAGCACGGTCTATGAGGAAGGCGCAAGCTGAAACACGTAAGACCGGTGCTGCACTGGCCTCTTGATCCTGAGATGTTGGATTTTATCTTTTGCTAAATAAAAGTAACATTTTAATTTTTTACATCCGCTGCCTCGCTATATTCTGTTTTGAATGATTACACATAGCCATGACCCCCAAAGACAATATTGCAGTCAAAATTTGCACTGCACATTCGCCTTCGTGAAATAAAACATTTGCAAATTTTCATGAAACTTCTGCAAATTGTAGAGGTCTATAGTGAGCATTAGTATGTGCAATTTGAAAGCCATACATTGCATAGCTTGGTGGCCATTTTGTTTCGTATGAGCTGTTTTTAAAAACTACAAATATCTTCTTCTCCGAAACCGCTTTTTGACAGACTTGAAATTTTGTTTATGAAGTTATATTATGACTAACATTCAGGTTTGTTCAAGACAAGTTGATAGGTCATGTGGTTTGGCAGCCATTTTGAATTGTTAAAAAATGCTTAACAATATTTTTGTAATTAATAATAAAATAAAAACCACTTTACAAAAATGCTTTATTTTTGCCATGTTTATTGACATCTATGGTGATAACTATTGTGCATAATATGGAGGCTGTATATCATATGATCTGGCAGCCATTTTGTTTTATGCGAACATTTTGAAAATCTATTTTCTCTGCAACTGCTTATGTTAGAACTGTGAAAGTTGCTATATTGTGACCTAGAGTTAGATCTGTTTGTGTTAAAAGTATTAGTCATATTGTATGGCAGCCATCTTGAAAAACGCAAACATTTAGAAAATGTGTTTTCTTACCAATTGCTTATGTTAGAACTGTAAAACCTTGCTTTATAGCTTTATATGGTGACTTAGCAGCTTGTATGCCATTGCAAAGGCGATGCACTTGGTCACCTCTATTGCTGCTTGCAGCTATATTTTTTATTATTATTATTTCCACCAAACTTTTTCTATTGCCCATAATTCTTGAACTGCTAATGCAAAGCTCTTGAAATCAGGTATGCTGGCACAGCCTATTGTTCTGCTACATCTCATGCAACATTAAACTCATAGGTCATAAGGTTAGGCAGCCATATTGCTTTTTGCAACAAATTTTGAGTAACGCTTAAAAATCTTTAGCTCTGTAACTGCTTATGTTACAACTTTGAAGCTTGCTGTGCTCAGTACTGCTATGATCTAGATTTGCCATTGCTTAACAGAAGCAGGGAGGTGTCAATCAACCCAATCGTACTCGATCAGGTTGATTTTCGGCGATGTGTGTCTGTCTGCTCAGAGCTTTAAACCACTGCTTCGTTTCTGGCGAGCCTGCAGGCTCGCTAGGAACACGGGCCCTAAAGCTCCATCTGGAGCTTGATAAATGGGCCCCCTAGAGTCACAGTTGTTCATGTTGAAGGAATTGGTCACAAGCTGTGGCAGCCATATTGGTTTATGTGAAAATTTTGAAAATGTGTTTTCTTTGCAACCACTTATGTTAAAGCTGTGAAATTTGCTGTATAGCCATATATTGTGACCTAGAGTTACATCTGTTTGTGCTGAAAGTGTTAGTCATATGGTGTGGCAGCCATTTAAAAAACGCAACCATTTAGAAAATGTGTTTTTTATAACTGCTTATGTTAGAAATGTAAAAACTTGCTTTATAGCTTTATATTGTGACTTAGCTGCTTGAATGCCATTGCAAAGGGAATGTGTTTGGCCACCTCTATTGCTGCTTGCAGCTATATTTAAATATATATTTTACATTAACATTATATATAAATATATATCCATACACCTATAGGAATATATAAAGGTATAGGTATATACCTATACATATACTGTATGTATATATATATATATATATATATATATATACACAGATATAAATATATATATATATATATATATATATATATATATATATATATATATATACTGAGTACAAGAAAGAATCACTGCAAACCACAGTAATCTTGCTTCAAAGTTGAAAAGGGTTTATTACATCCACTTAGACATGAGCAGACAAACGCCTAACATGTTTCGCATGGGCACTCCCACGCTTCATCAGAAATGAATATATATTTAATAATAATAAAAAATTCTGTATGTAAAGAACATACAGTCATTACACATTATTAAATATTATTATAGAATTCTTATTTAGACATATATATATGTATATATATATATATATATATATATATATATATATATATATACATATATATATATAGGATCCAAAGAGAGCACTCGCTATAAATTAAAGAATATATTTAATCCCATGTGTGTATATATATATATATATATATATATATATATATATATATCTAAATAAGAATTCTATAATAATATTTAATAATGTGTAATGACTGTATGTTCTTTACATACAGATTTTTTTTTTATTATTATATATATATATAATAGCCCTATGCAGTCAAATAGATGGCCATATACCTATTAACCCTTATACAAAAAATATGAATATTTATATGATACATTTTCATTAGATAGTGTTTATATGAGGGTAACAGTATATTTTAATTTATTTATTTTGTGTTTGGTGCTGCTTTTATTTTATCCCTAACCATTTGCTCCAGCTCTTCAGTTGCACTAACCTGATTTGCGTTAAATTCGATTGCGCTCAAGAAAACACATTTACTTTTAACTGTTGTGCAAATGTTAGCCATTTCTAATCTAGCCCTTTATGGGGAATTCATTTTTAAACTAAATGTCCCTCTAAAAAATCAAATAAAACACACCAATAAATCTGGAATTTTAAAATCATAAACCCCCAAAAAATAAAGATGGTAGAAAGTAATACAAACTTACCAGTAAAGTCAGTGAATATTATGTAGTCATTTCAAGCCTTGAACAAAAATAAACAATTTTGTAATTAGAGACTACAGAACATTTAGTCATCAGACAGTGGAACATAGCAGATAAAATAATACTGTACAACAGGACTTCTATTTAATACATTGAGGTGATTTACTCCTATGCTATGAAAACCTAAATGGTCATTTGTAATCTTTTGAATGTTATGAGTGAAGGATGTGAACCAACCTGTGTTTTTGAGGCCTTGATTCCTGTATGTTATGAATGGAGCATACATCACAGAGGGGGGCGTTAACCTGGGCAGGAGAGTAGGTATCTGAATGGGCATCTCAGAGCAGTGTGTAGCTGGCTTCTTGCCAACTAAAGCATATCTGAGGCTCCTAATTTGTACTTTATAATAGTTGGAAAATGTAGAAAAAATGCGTAAAAAAAACAACAAAAAACTAAATGTCATGTTGTTTGCAACCATCCAGCACAGACGAACATAAAGCAATCATAATTTATTCTACAACTCTGTATAATACTTAGAATTATTAAAGTTTATTTTTTTACTATTTAATTTATGTATTCCTATCTCAATAACATTAATATGCAAAAACACTTACCCATAACCATGAATCTGAGTTAAAAGTGATTTAATCAATGTAACGGCTGTATGAAAGTAAAAAATTATTTTACACAGTTCAACACTTTGGGCTCCATGTACTAAACCATCAATTTCCTCACCAGTCGACATGTGGATAAACTTGCATCAAGTATTATGATGTCCGCTACCCATATGTACTAAAGAACACCTCTGAAAATGTTGAGTCTAATCCACTGCGAGCAGTGGCGGAGGATTGATAACTTTGACGCCTACTCGCTGTGATTAATCTAATATACTATTCTGTCTGCAGAATTGTAAGGCCGATTATTCCCACGTGACCTGCAAGGTGTCACAGATGTCATAATAGTTGTGGGAATAGACGTAAGCTTATATAAAAAGGACAACTTTTGTGCAGATACCTTATATATATCTACTTGTTTTGTTTATAAACTTTGGTAGCAGCGTGATTTATTGAAATCTATACTCAATCATTTCTGAATCACAACCTAAAAATCACAAGAACCCCCATTTTTCTCACCAGCAGAATGCGGTTCTAATTGATATGAGTCTAGATTGTTATGGCTTTGAATAAGTAACGTGAAAAAGCTGATTGTCTCATTCCAATAATGATGCTAGACACTGCCTGAAAGGAATATGTGGCGAAAAAGTGCAATGCTGCTAATAGCTTAAAAGTCCTGGAATGACCCTTGACCGTGCAGTCATCAATTTAAGATAATCTTCTATTTCATGATACAAATTCAATATTACTTCAAAATCAAGCCTGAGTCTATGAACGATCTCGGTCTGAAAAGCCATCTAAACCAACCCATGGAAGGAATACACTGGGTACCCATATTCTCCTTCTTAATTGATTGTCCACATCTGTTTCTTAATTCTGCCTTCTATCCCTGATTTGCATCAAACGAATAATATACAAATAAAGAATTGTCTCCATGGCTGACCCTATCAATAATATAAGTAAATAGATAGGTCAGACCTTTTATACAGCTAGTTATAGGCATCTTTCTTGTACCTCCTATTTTTTTGTTATGTACTCACCACCTAAAAGGTGCTGAGGCAAAATCCATGAGGTTGATGCGAATAAAGTATTAAACGGATACATTAATTTTTTAGTAACTTTGTATTATTGCAATGCCTTTTTCACACAAAAAAGAGTGGGATCGAGGAGTGGTGGACAAGTTCGCTCTCAAATTTAAAATTGCGGGTTTTGGCTTAGTTGACTACTTTGTACATACGATTTTCTATCCGTGACCCCGAGTGACGTGCAGTACTAGGAGTGCTGGACATTAGTTCCTGAGTTGTCACATGAACATTCTCAGTATTAAATTCTCTAAATGCTTATACTAAAATCTCTAATCTAAATCTCTAAATGCTCATTTGTTTTTAATCCTTGAAAACATTTGAAAATTATTTTGCAATCATAAAGTTACAAATTTAGCTCCTGTCAGCTAGCTTAGGCCTAGATTTAGAGTTGGGCGGTAGCCGTCAAAACCAGCGTTAGAGGCTCCTAATGCTGGTTTTTACCGCCCTCTGGTATTTGGAGTCAGTCATTAATGGGTCTAACGCTCACTTTTCAGCAGCGACTTTTCCATACCGCAGATCCCCTTACGTCATTTGCGTATCCTATCTTTTCAATGGGATCTTTCTAACTCCGGTATTTAGAGTCGTGGCTGAAGTGAGCGTTAGAAATCTAACGACAAAACTCCAGCCGCAGAAAAACGTCAGTAGTTAAGAGCTTTCTGGGCTAACGCCGGTTTATAAAGCTCTTAACTACTGTGCTCTAAAGTACACTAACACCCATAAACTACCTATGTACCCCTAAACCGAGGTCCCCCCACATCGCCGCCACTCGATTAATTTTTTTTAACCCCTAATCTGCCGACCGCTACCTAAGTTATACTTATGTACCCCTAATCTGCTGCCCCTAACACAGCCGACCCCTATATTATATTTATTAACCCCTAACCTGCCCCCCACAACGTCGCTGCCAGCTACCTACAATAATTAACCCCTAATCTGCCGACCGCAAAGCGCCGCTACTTACGTTATCCTTATGTACCCCTAATCTGCTGCCCCTAACACCGCCGACCCCTATATTATATTTATTAACCCCTAATCTGCCCCCCTCAATGTTGCCTCCACCTGCCTACACTTATTAACCCCTAATCTGCCGAGCGGACCGCACCGCTACTATAATAAAGTTATTAACCCCTAATCCGCCTCACTCCTGCCTCAATAACCCTATAATAAATAGTATTAACCCCTAATCTGCCCTCCCTAACATCGCCGACACCTAACTTCAAACATTAACCCCTAATCTGCCGACTGGAGCTCACCGCTATTCTAATAAATGTATTAACCCCTAAAGCTAAGTCTAACCCTAACACTAACACCCCCCTAAATTAAATTATAATAAATAAATTAACTCTTATTAAATAAATTATTCCTATTTAAAGCTAAATACTTACCTGTAAAATAAATCCTAATATAGCTACAATATAAATTATAATTATATTATTTCTATTGGCTGATCGGAACAGCCAATAGAATGCGAGCTCAATCTGATTGGCTGATTGAATCAGCCAATCGGATTGAACTTGATTCTGATTGGCTGATTCCATCAGCCAATCAGAATTTTCCTACCTTAATTCCGATTGGCTGATAGAATCCTTGGTTTTTCCACACGCTTCTTGCGACCCTGTTGACTATTTTGAATGAAACGCTTGATTGTTCGATGATCACGCTTCAGAAGCTTTGCAATTTTAAGAGTGCTGCATCCCTCTGCAAGATATCTCACTATTTTTGACTTTTCTGAGCCTGTCAAGTCCTTCTTTTGACCCATTTTGCCAAAGGAAAGGAAGTTGCCTAATAATAGGGTGTTGATGTCATTAGACCACACCCCTTCTCATTACAGAGATGCACATCACCTAATATGCTTAATTGGTAGTAGGCTTTCGAGCCTATACAGCTTGGAGTAAGACAACATGCATAAAGAGGATGATGTGGTCAAAATACTCATTTGCCTAATAATTCTGCACTCCCTGTATACAAATATATTTATGTGTGATAATATGTGTAGATACACATATTATTTTAACACATAAATATATATGTATATAAGCATATGCATATATATTTTACTGGGAACACACAGTTCCCATAGGCCCCAATGTAAAGATACTTTTCAGTGCTGTTTTTTTTTCTAACACCAATTTTTAAGCCCCAAAACTGCCTAGTGCAGTTTTTTTTTTTAATAAAAAATCTATAATGCCTCTATTATGAGGGTAGTTGGGGCACTTTTAGAAAATTAAAAAGACTTCGGATCACTTGTTAATTTTCAGAGCACTTATTGCTACTATGAGCTCGCGGTAGCAATAACCAGTCACTTGTAATGGCTGGTTAAATATCGCACTCCCGCAAATGGGCAAATTTGCTTGTTTGCTGGAACGTTATGATTTAGCGCTCCACTTGTAATCTAGCCCAATATACATTAACTAAGGCAAAGCTGCCAGAATTTAAATTGCAGCATAAGCATGCCCATTTATGATTTGCATAGCTCCACCCACTCTGGCCCATACCAAAGTGAGCACATAAAATACTAGCAGTATAATATAGCTATATTGATTGCTTAAAGGGACAGGAAAGTCAAAATGAAACTTTAATGATTCATATAGAGCATGTACTTTTTAAATTCACTTCTATTATCAATTTTACTTTGTTCTTGTAGTATCCTTAGTCTAAAAGAATATGTTTATATCCTCAGCAGTAGTAATGCACTACTGGGATCTAGCTACTATTTGATGTCTACTCACACATGCCTACTACACACATGTCTACAGTCTACTACTCCCAAATCTACTACTCACATGTCTTCTACACACACATGTCTACTGCATACACATGTCTACTACATACACATGTATACTACTCACGCATGTCTACTACACACACATGTCTACTACTCACACATGTCTACTACACACACACGTCTATTAAACACACATGCCTACTACTCACACATGTCTACTACTCACAAATATCTACTACACACACGTCTACTACACACACATGTCTACTACACACACACACACACACATGTCTATTAAACACACATGCCTACTACTCACACATGTCTACTACTCACAAATGTCTACTACACAAATGTCTACTACACACACATGTCTACTGCTCACACATGCCTACTACTCACACATATCTACTACACACACATGTCTATTACTCACACATGTCTATTACACACACATGTCTATTACTCACACATGTCTACTACACACACATGTCTATTACTCACACATGTCTACTACTCACACATGTCTACTACACACACACACACATGTCTATTAAACACACATGTCTACTACACACACATGTCTACTACTCACACATGTCTACTACTCTCACATGTCTACTACACGCACATGTTTATTAATCACACATGTCTACTACACACACACATGTCTACTACACACACATGTCTATTAAACACACATGCCTACTACTCACACAAGTCTACTACTCACACATGTCTACTACACACACATGTCTACTACACACGCATGTCTATTAAACACACATGCCTACTACTCACACATGCCTACTACTCACACATGTCTACTAGCACTGTCTCACCCAATCTAGATTACAAATGGAGCAGTATTTACTGGTCCCTCTCGCCTGTTAACGTTCCTAGAGGTTAACATTTTGAGCTTGTTGGGTAGCGCTGGTTTTACAAGTTGAAAGTAAAAAAGTTAACCAAAAGATATTCACCTAGATTACGAGTTTTGCGTTAACAGGGGTGCGGTGCTAACGAGCAGTTTTCCCTCACCGCTCACCTACAGACAACGCTGGTATTACGGGTTTTTACAAACCCGGCGTTAGCCGCAGAAAAGTGAGCGGAGAGCAACATTTTGCTCCACATCTCACCTCAATACCAGCTCTGCTTACGGTAGTGGTAAGCAGGTAAAATGTGCTTGTGCACAATTTCCCCATAGGAATCAATGGGGGAGAGCCGGCTGAAAAAAAAACTAACACCTGCAAAAAAGCAGTGTAAAGCTCCTAGCGCAGCCCCATTGATTCCTATGGGGAAATACTTTTTATGTCTACACCTAACACCGTAACATGAACCCTGAGTCTAAACACCCCTAATATTACAATTATTAACCCCTAATCTGCCGCCCCCAACATTGCCGACACCTGCATAATATTATTAACTCCTAATCTGCCGCTCCGGACACTGCCGCAACCTAACTATATTTATTAACCCCTAATCTGCCGCCCACAACGTCACCGCCACTATATTAAATGTATTAATCCCTAAACCTAAGTCTAACCCTAAACCTAACCCCCCCTAACAAATATAATTTAAATATATCTAAATAAATATTCCTATCATTAACTAAATAATTCCTATTTCAAACTAAATACTTACCTGTAAAATAAACCATAAGCTAGCTACAATATAACATTATTTTACTGGCAAATTTGTATTTATTTTAACTAGGTAGAATAGTTAATAAATAGTTATTAACTATTTAATAGCTACCTAGTTAAAATAAATTCAAATTTACCTGTAAAATAAATCCTAACCTAAGTTACAATTACACCTAACACTACACTATAATTAAATTAATTAACTTAACTAAATACAATTTAAAAAAATTATCTAAAGTACGAAAAAAACAAACACTAAATTACAGAAAATAATAAAATAATTACAAGTTTTTTAAACTAATTACACCTAATCTAATCCCCCTAATAAAATAAAAAAGCCCCCCAAAATAATAAAAAGCCCTACCCTATACTAAATTACAAATAGCTCTTAAAAGGGCCTTTTGCGGGGCATTGCCCCAAAGTAATCAGCTCTATTTCCAGTAAAAAAAAGTACAATACCCCCCAACATTAAAACCCACCACCCACCACCCACACACCCAACACTACTGTAAAACCCACCCAATACCCCCTTAATAAAACCACTAACCCCTTGAAGATCACCCTACCTTGAGAAGTCTTCACCTAACTGGGCCGAAGTCCTCAACGAAGCCGGGCGAAGTGGTCCTCCAGACAGGCAGAAGTCTTCATCCAAGCCGGGAAGAAGAGGTCCTCCAGACGGTCAGAAGTCTTCATCCAGGCGGCATCTTCTATCTTCATCCATCCGGCGTGGAGCGGCTCCATCTTCAAGACATTAGACGCGGAGCATCCTCTTCAAACGAAGTCCAACTGAAGAATGAAGGTTCCTTTAAATGCCGTCATCCAAGATGGCGTTTCTTGAATTCCGATTGGCTGATAGAATTCTATCTGCCAATCGGAATTAAGGTAGAAAAAATCCTATTGGCTGATGCAATCAGCCAATAGGATTAAAGTTCAATCCTATTGGCTGATCCAATCAGCCAATAGGATTGAGCTTGCATTCTATTGGCTGATTGAGCTCGCATTCTATTGGCTGATCCAATCCTATTGGCTGATTGCCCACTCGGTTGTCCCACTCAGTCTCAGGACCTTGTGCATGTCAAGCGGACGTGATAACCACTGCACTATCACAATCTTAGGTCCTCTTTCTCCCAATGGAAACACTGAACATATCGCTCTTGTAGCATTTTTGGAAGTTCCGATTCAATAGAGTGATATTGTCTGCTATTTAGGTGTACAAATGGCAAGATAAAAGGAGGGACAAGTTAGAGATGCGACATAAACAATACAAAAATTTAATTCACTTGATAAACAAGGTCAAAGCGCGATAAATAGCAATACCATACCATATAAGTAAAAACAAAAACAGTAAAGTCAAAACAACAAATGTTCACTAAAAGGCTGCTATCAAAAGCCTTAAGGCTAGATTTATTAAAGCTCAGCTCACCTGTGGCGGGGCGAAAATACCCGCAGGTATTTGGCATTTCACACGAGCGCAATTTTGCGCTTGTGTGCAATCCCGCCCCCTGCCCACGCACAGCCAATCACTCGCGGGCAGGAGCTGTCAATCTCCTAGTCAGACCGAGGGGATTGAATTTCGCCACATTAGAGGTGGCGAAGAGGCTAGGGAAGCAACGGTCTTGTGACCGCTGCTTGATAAATGACGGCAAGCAAGTTCTTGTGAGAACTTGCAGCCATAGGGTGTTAATAAATCTAGCCCTAAATGTATGATATTGTAATAAGAGCCAATTCCATAAAGTACGTCGTAATTGTAGTAATGTGGATGACTATAGACAACAGTCAGGATTAATCAGGGACAGATTTATTGAAAAAGGATATAAGAAAGATGAGGTAGAGAAGGATAGACAGAACACTGAGCTCCTAGAAAGGGAAACATTATTGGTTAATAGGTATAAGGAAGAGAAAGCTGGTGAAAATAAGTTCCCATTTTTTGTTACAATTTAAAGTAAAGATTTCAAACTGATAAATAGGGTAATCAATAAACACTGGCACATTATTGAGAGAGATGAAATCCTTAAAACTGTGATCCCTAAAACACATAATTTAGTTTTCAGAAAGACTAATTCATTTAAAAAATATCTTAGCCCCCTCCTTAATTAATGGGATGCAGCCCAAAACATTTTGTATACTGAACAACCTAACAGGTTTTTATTCATGCGGCAAGTGCAAGGCCTGTGATTATAAGAAATATTCTATTAAATCATTTGTTTCCACAGTAACAGGTAAGCAGTATAACATCAGAAACATAATTTATGTAAGAACTTACCTGATAAATTAATTTCTTTCATAATGGCAAGAGTCCATGAGCTAGTGACGTATGGGATATACAATCCTACCAGGAGGGGCAAAGTTTCCCAAACCTCAAAATGCCTATAAATACACCCCTCACCACACCCACAATTCAGTTTCACGAATAGCCAAGTAGTGGGGTGATAAAGAAAGGAGTAAAAAGCATCAAAAAAAGGAATTTGGAATAATTGTGCTTTATACAAAAAATCATAACCACCATAAAAAGGGTGCTTCTCATAGACTCTTGCCAATATGAAAGAAATGAATTTATCATGTAAGTTCTTACATAAATTATGTTTTCTTTCATGTAATTGGCAAGAGTCCATGAGCTAGTGACGTATGGGATAGAAATACCCAAGATGTGGAACTCCACAGAAGAGTCACTAGAGAGGGAGGGATAAAATAATAACAGCCATTTTCCGCTGAAAAAATTAATCCACAACACAAAATATAAGTTTATTCTCATAAATGAAAAGAAAAAACTTAAACATAAGCAGAGGAATCAAACTGAAACAGTTGCCTGAAAAACTTTTCTACTAAAAACTGCTTCCGAAGAAGCTAATATATAAAAACGGCAGAATTTAGTAAATGCATGCAAAGAAAACCAAGTTGCTGCTTTGCAAATCTGATCAACTGAAGCTTCATTCTTAAAAGCCCACAAAGTGGAGACTGATCTAGTAGAATGAGCTGTAATTCTCTGAGACAGGGTCTGACCCGACTCCAAATAAGTCTGATGAATCAAAAGCTTTAACCAAGATGCCAAGGAAATGGCGGAAGCCTTCTGACCTTTCCTAGAAACAGAAAAGATAACAAATAGACTAGAAGTCTTCCTGAAATCTTTAGTAGCTTCAACATAATATTTCTAAGCTCTTACAACATCCAAAGAATGTAACGCTCTCTCCAAAGAATTCTTAGGATTAGGACACAAAGAAGGAACAACAATTTCTCTATTAATGTTGTTGGAATTCACAACCTTAGGTAGAAATTTAAATGAAGTCTGCAAAACTGCCTTATCCTGATGGAAAATCAAAAAAGGAGATTCACAAGAAAGAGCAGATAATTTGGAAACTCTTCTAACAGAAGCGATAGCCAAAAGGAACAACACATTCCAAGAAAGTAGTTTAATGTCCAAAGAATGCATAGGCTCAAACGGAGGAGTCTGTAAAGCCTTCAAATCCAAATTAAGACTCCAAGGAGGAGAGACTGATTTACTGACAGGCTTGATACGGACCAAAGCCTGTACAAAACAGTGAATATCAGGAAGCTTAGCAATCTTTCTGTGAAATAAAACAGAAAGAGCAGAGATTTGTCCTTACAATGAACTTGCAGACAAACCTTTATCCAAACCATCCTAAAGAAACTGTAAAATTCTGGGAATTCTAAAAGAATACCAGGAGAATTTATGAGAAGAACACCATGAAATATAAGTCTTCCAAACTCGATAATAAATTTTCCTAGAAACAGATTTACGAGCCTGTAACATAGTATTAGAGAAACCTCTATGACTAAGCACTAGGCGTTCAATTTCCATACCTTTAAATTTAATGATTTGAGATCATGATGGAAAAACAGACCTTGAGACAGAAGGTCTGGTCTTAAAGGAAGTGGCCAAGTTTGGCAACTGGACATCTGAACAAGATTTGCATACAAAAACCTGTGAGGCCATGCTGGAGCTATCAGCAACACAAACGATTGTTCCATGATGATCTTGGAGATCACTCTTGGAAGAAGAACTAGAGGCAGAAAAATATAAGCAGGTTGGTAACACCAAGAAACTGCTAACACATCCACCACCTCCGCCTGAGGATCCCTGGACCTGAACAGGTACCTGGGAAGTTTCTTGCTTAGATGGGAAGCTATCAGATCTATTTCTGGAAGACCCCACATCTGAACAATCTGAAAAACACATCTGGATGGAGTGGCCACTCCCCCGGATGTAAAGTCTGACGGCTGAGATAATTTGCTTCCCAATTGTCTATACCTGGGATATGAACTGCAGAAATTAGACAGGAGCTGGATTCCACCCAAGCAAGTATCCGAGATACTTCTTTCATAGCTTGGGGACTGTGAGTCCCACCCTAATGATTGACATATGCCACCGTTGTGATATTGTCTGTCTGAAAACAAATTAACGGTTCTCTCTTCAACAGTAGCCAAACCTGAAGAGCCCTGAAAACAGCACAGAGTTCTAAAATATTGATTGGTAACCTTGCCTCTTGAGATTTCCAAACCCCTTGTGCTGTCAGAGATCCCCAGGCAGCTCACCAACCTGAAATACTTGCATCTGTTGTGATCACAGTCCAGATCGGACGAACAAAAGAGGCCCCTTGAACTATACGATGGTGATCTAACCACCAAGTCAGAGAGAGTCGAACATTGGGATTTAAGGAAATTAATTGTGATATCTTTGTATAATCCTGCACCATTGATTTAGCATACAAAGCTGGAGAGGTCTCATATGAAAACGAGCAAAGGGGATTGCGTCCGATGCTGCAGTCATGAGACCTAAAACTTCCATGCACATCGTTACTGAAGGAAATGATTGAGACTGAAGGTTCCAACAAGCTGAAACCAATTTTAATTATCTCTTGTCTGTTAGAGACAGAGTCATGGACACTGAATCTATCTGGAAACCTAAAAAGGTGACCCTTGTCTGAGGAATTAAGGAAATTTATGGTAAATTGATCCTCCAACCATGTCTTTGAAGAAACAACACTAGTTGGTTCGTGTGAGATTCTGCAGAATGTAAAGACTGAGCTAGTACCAAGATATCGTCCAAATAAGGAAACACCACAATACCCCATTCTCTGATTACAGAGAGTAGGGCACTGAGAACCTTTGAAAAGATTCTTGGAGCTGTTGCTAGGCCAAATGGAAGAGTGACAAATTGGTAATGCTTGTCTAGAAAAGAGAATCTCAGAAACTGATAGTGGTCTGGATGAATCGGAATATGAAGATATGCATCCTGTAAGTCTATCGTGGACATATAATGCCCTTGCAGAACAAAAGGCAGAATAGTCCTTATAGACAATGAATAGATTTGAATAAAACCCCAGACCCTGTTCCTGAAACGAAACTGGTATGATTACCCCTGAAAGCTCCAGGTCTGAAACACACTTCAGAAAAGCCTGAGCCTTTACTGGATTTGCTGGGATGCGTGAGAGAATTTTTTTTCTCACAGGTGGTCTTACTCTGAATCCTATTCATTACCCTTGAGAGACAATACTCTGAATCCAATGATTTTGGACAGAATCTGCCCAAATATCTTGGAAGAATCTTAATCTACCCCCTACCAGCTGGGCTGGAATGAGGGCCGCACCTTCATGCAGACTTGGGGACTGGCTTTGGTTTCTTAAATGGTTTGGATATACTCCAACTTGAAGAAGGTTTCCAATTGGAACCAGATTCTTTGGGGGAAGGATTAGGTTTCTGTTCCTTATTTTGTCAAAAGAAACCAAAACGGTTAGAAGCTTTAGATTTACCCTTAGGTCTTTTATCCTGAGGCAAAAAAAAAAACCCTTCCCCCCAGTGACAGTTGAAATAATCGAATCCAACTGAGAACCAAATAAATTATTACCTTGGGAAGAAAGAGAAAGTAGTCTAGACTTAGATACCATGTCAGCATTCCAATATTTGAACCACAAAGCTCTTCTAGCTAAAATAGCTAAAGACATAGATTTAAAATCAATTTTAATGATATCAAAAATGGCATCACGGATAAAATGATTAGCATGTTGAAGCAAGTGAACAATGCTAGACAATTCAGGATCCATTTCCTGTTGCGCTAAACTTTCCAACCAAAAAGTTGATGCAGATGCAACATCAGCCATAGAAATGGCAGACCTGAGAAGATAGCCAGAATATAAATAAGCTTTCCTTAGATAAGATTCAAGTTTCCTATCTAAAGGGTACTATCTTCCATAGGAATAGTAGTACGTTTGACAAGAGTAGAAATAGCCCCATCAACTTTGGGGATCTTTTCCCAAAACTCCAAACTAACTGCTGGCAAAGGATACCATTTTTTAAACCTTGAAGAAAGGATAAATGAAGTACCAGGCCTATTTCATACCTTAGAAATCATATCAGAAATAGCATCAGGAACTGGAAAAACCTCTGGAGTAACCACAGGAGGTTTATAAACAGAATTTAAACGTCTACTAGTTTTAGTATCAAGAGGACTAGTTTCCTCAATATCCAATGTAATCAACACCTCTTTTAACAAGGAAGGAATATACTCCATTTTAAATAAATAAGTAGATTTGTCAGTGTCAATATCTGAGGAAGGATCTTCTGAAAAAGATAGATTCTCATCAGAGGAGGATATTTCAGTATGTTGAAAATTCTTCAACTTTATGAGAAGTTTTAAAAGACCTTTTACGTTTATTAGAAGGCGGGATAGCAGACAAAGCCTTCTGAATCGCATCAGCAATGAAATCTTTTAAATTCACAGGGATATCATGTACATTAGATGTAGAAGGAACAACAGGCATTGTACTATTACTGATGAATACATTCTCTGCATGTAAAAGCTTATCATGACAACTATTACATACCACAGCTGGAGATATAATCTCCACAAATTTACAACAGATACACTTAGCTTTGGTAGAACTGTTATCAGGCAACAGGGTTCCAACAGTGGTTTCTGAAACAGGATCAGATTGAGACATCTTGCAAATGTAAGAGAAAAAACAACATACAAAGCAAAATTATCAATTTCCTTATATGGCAGTTTCAGGAATTGGAAAAAAATGCCAAAAACATAGCCCTCTGACATACAAAAAGGCAAGAGACATTTAAAAATGGGGTTTAAATAATGAAATTATTTGGTGCCAAGTATGACGCACAATGCAAAATGAAATTTTTTGGCGCTAACAACATCCGGAAATGACACACTCGCGTCATTGGAGACGCAACCTCGGAACAGCCAATAGAATGCGAGCTCAATCTGATTGGCTGATTGGATCAGCCAATCGGATTGAACTTCAATCTGATTGGCTGATTCCATCAGCCAATCAGAATATTCCTACCTTAATTCCGATTGGCTGATAGAATCCTATCAGCCAATCGGAATTCGAGGGACGCCATCTTGGATGACATCATTTAAAGGAACCGTCATTCGGCGAGTAGGCGTCGGTTGAAGAGGATGGATCCGCGTCGGCTGGGAAGAAGATGGCTCTGCTCCGCTCCGGAAGAAAGAAGATTGAAGATGCTGCTTGGATCAAGACTTCATCCCGATGATGGACTTCTTCAGCCGCCGCTTGGATGAAGATTTCGGACCCTCTTCTGGACCGATCGCTGAACCCGGTGAGGTGAAGACAAGGTAGGGAGATCTTCAGGGGCTTAGTGTTAGGTTTATTTAAGGGGGGTTTGGGTTAGATTAGGGGTATGTGGGTGGTGGGTTGTAATGTGGGGGGGGGTATTGTATGTTGTTTTTTTACAGGCAAAAGAGCTGAATTATTTGGGGCATGCCCCGCAAAGGGCCCTTTTCAGGGCTGGTAAGGTAAAAGAGCTTTTCTATTTTAATTTTAGAATAGGGTAGGGCATTTTTTTATTTTGGGGGGCTTTGTTATTTTATTAGGGGGCTTAGAGTAGGTGTAATTAGTTTAAAATTGTTGTAATATTTTCTAATGTTTGTAAATATTTTTTTATTTTTTGTAACTTAGTTCTTTTTTATTTTTTGTACTTTAGTTAGTTTATTTCATTGTATTTATTTGTAGTTATTGTATTTAATTAATTTATTGATAGTGTAGTGTTAGGTTTAATTGTAGATAATTGTAGGCATTTTATTTAATTTATTTATTGATAGTGTAGTGTTAGGTTTAATTGTAACTTAGGTTAGGATTTATTTTACAGGTAATTTTGTAATTATTTTAACTAGGTAACTATTAAATAGTTATTAACTATTTAATAGCTATTGTACCTGGTTAAAATAAATACAAAGTTGCCTGTAAAATAAATATTAATCCTAAAATAGCTACAATATTATTATAATTTATATTGTAGCTATATTAGGGTTTATTTTACAAGTAAGTATTTAGATTTAAATAGGAATAATTTATTTAATAAGAGTTAATTTATTTTGTTAGATAAAATTATATTTAACTTAGGGGGGTGTTAGTGTTAGGGTTAGACTTAGCTTTAGGGGTTAAAAAATGTAGTAGAGTAGCGGTGAGCTCCGGTCGGCAGATTAGGGGTTAATACTTGAAGTTAGTAGTCGACGATGTTAGGGAGAGCAGATTAGGGGTTAATACTATTTATTATAGGGTTATTGAGGCGGGAGTGAGGCGGATTAGGGGTTAATACATTTATTATAGTAGCGGTGAGCTCCGGTCGGTAGATTAGGGGTTAATTATTGTAGGTAGGTGGAGGCGACGTTGGGGACGGCATATTAGGGGTTAATAAATATAATATAGGGGTCGGCGGTGTTAGGGGCAGCAGATTAGGGGTACATAGGGATAACGTAGGTGGCCGCGGTGTACGGAGTGGCAGATTAGGGGTTAAAAAATTTTAATAGAGTGGAGGCGATGTGGGGGGGCCTCGGTTTAGGGGTACATAGGTAGTTTATGGGTGTTAGTGTACTTTAGAGCACAGTAGTTAAGAGCTTTATAAACCGGCGTTAGCCCAGAAAGCTCTTAACTACTGACTTTTTTCTGCGGCTGGAGTTTTGTCGTTAGATTTCTAACGCTCACTTCAGCCACGACTCTAAATACCGGCGTTAGAAAGATCCCATTGAAAAGATAGGATACGCAAATGGCGTAGGGGGATCTGCGGTATGGAAAAGTCTTGGCTGCAAAGTGAGCGTTAGACCGTTTCCGGACTGACTCCAAATACCAGCGGGCGGTAAAAACCAGCGTTAGGAGCCTCTAACGCTGGTTTTGACGGCTACCGCCCAACTCTAAATCTAGGCCTTAGTGTTTTATCACTTATCTTATGCTGAACTGCAGCTGTTTTTTAAAAGCAAGAAAGTTTGTTTCGGAATATATAAACAGCGCTGTACACAGCAGATACAAACTAAAATACACAATATATTTGAAAAATCACTTTGTTTTATTAGCAAATCATGTATTAAAACAATGCTGTCATGTATGGTTGTAACACATTTCTTTGCAAACACCTATTTGAGTTTTATGAACAAATTGCTATTTTAAAAGATAAAAACTAAGCACTGCTGGTCCCCGCAATCACACAATATACAAGTGCACAGAATAGACATATATACAGTTGTGCTCATAAGTTTACATAATCCTGGCAGAATTTATGATTTCTTGGCCATTTTTCAGTGAATATGAATGATAACACAAAAACTTTTCTTTCACTCATGGTTAGTGTTTTGCTGAAGCCATTTATTATCAATCAACTGTGTTTACTTTTTTTAAATCATAATGACAACAGAAACTACCCAAATGACCCTGATCAAAAGTTTACATACCCTGGTGATTTTGGCCTGATAACATGCACACAAGTTGACACAAAGGGGTTTGAATGGCTATTAAAGGTAACCATCCTCACCTGTGATCTGTTTTCTTGTAATTAGTGTGTGTATATAAAAGGTCAATGAGTTTCTGGACTCCTGACAGACCCTTGCATCTTTCATCCAGTGCTGCACTGACGATTCTGGATTCTAAATCATAGGGAAAGCAAAAGAATTGTCAAAGGATCTGCGGGTAAAGGTAGTTGAACTGTATAAAACAGGAAAGGTATATAAAAAGATATCCAAGGAATTGAGAATGCAAATCAGCAGTGTTCAAACTCTAATAAAGAAGTGGAAAATGAGGGGTTCTGTTGAAACCAAACCACGGTCAGGTAGACCAACTAAAATCTCAGCCACAACTGCCAGGATAATTGTGCGGGATGCAAAGACAAACCCACAAATAACTTCAGGTGAAATACAGGACATGTGGTGTGGCTATTTCAAGATGCACAATAAGGAGGCACTTGAAGAAAGATGGGTTGCATGGTTGAGTCACCAGAAGAAAACTATTACTACGCAAATGCCACAAAGTATCCCACTTACAATACGCCAACCAGCACAGAAACAAGCCTCAAGCCTTCTGGCACAAAGTCATTTGGAGTTATGAGACCAAAAAAGAGTTTTTTGGCCACAACCATAAACGCTACATTTGGAGAGGAGTCAACAAGGCCTATGATGAAAGGTACACCATTCCTACTGTGAAACACGGAGGTGGATCGCTGATGTTTTGGGGATGTGTGAGCTACAAAGGCACAGGAAAGATGAATGCAGTATGTTATCAAACAGAACGCCTAATTTTCCACTTCTTCATTAGAGTTTGAACACTGCTGATTTGCATTTTCAATTCCTTGGATATCTTTTTATATCCCTTTCCTGTTTTATACAGTTCAACTACCTTTTTTCCACAGATCCTTTGACAATTCTTTTTCTTTCCCCATGACTCAGAATCCAGAAATGTCAGTGCAGCACTGGATAAAAGATGCATGGGTCTGTCAGGAGTCCAGAAACTCATTGACTTTTTATACACACACACTAACTACAAGCAAACAGATCACAGGTGAGGATGGTTACCTTTAATAGCCATTGAAACCCCTTTGTGTCAACTTGTGTGCATGTTATCAGGCCAAAATCACCAGGGTATGTAAACTTTTTATCAGGGTCATTTGGGTAGTTTCTGTTGTCATTATGATATAAAAAGATTAAACACAGTTGATTGATAATAAATGGCTTCAGCCAAACACTAACCATGAGTGAAAGAAAATTTTTTGTCTTATCATTCATATTCTCTGAAAAATGACCAAGAAATCATAAATTCTGCCAGGGTTATGTAAACTTATGAACACAACTGTATATATTACGGGTAAAGTCAGATACCCGGGTAATCCTAGGATTACCCGGGTAAAACTGACATTACCCAGTGGCTATGGGTAAAGACCAATGTAAAATCATACATCTGGCTTTACCCGGGTAATCCTAGGATTACCCAAATGCTTCTGGATAAAGCTTCACACATATATACAGTGCACTTTAATTCCCCCATCTTCACTATTTTTTTTTTTGCCTCTGCCTGGGGGGTTCAGGGGAGGCTCCCTGCCGATCCTCTGGCATCCACCCCAAGTAAACCTTGGGGACTGAGGTTTACAAGTGGGGGCTTTGCCCCCTTGAACCTCTCTGGCAGAGGTAAACAAAGATAGTGAAGATGGGGGAATTACAGTGCATCATATAAAGTTTTAGAACACCGGTTTCTGAGTTATGTGTGGGTTGTAGGAAGTGATGCAGATAGTGACGTCCATGCTGTTTTCAAAAATCATTTATAGCTTTATCCAGAAGTGTTTGTGTAAGCCTAGGATTACCCAGGTAAAGCCAGATGTATGATCTTACATTGGGCTTTACCCAGAACCCGATATCTGACTTTACCCGTAACATATATATATAAACATACCTGAAGTAAAGTGGTAATTCTTTAAAATATGCATAACAGCGCAAACAAAAACACCAAATCAAATCCAAAAAAATATATAAACTATATTAAAATACTTTATTCTTTTTCTATTTATGCATATTAATTACAAAATAAAGGTTTATTATCGAAATAAATGTTTTAAAAGTGAGTTAAAGGGATATGGTATATGATAAGGTGCTGGACCTGGAAGGGCTCAAAGGTGTATGTGTGTGTATAACAAAACAAAAAAAGTTTAACAAAACTCATAGCAAAAATGCTACAAATCACACTAACACCCATAAACTATACTATTAACCCCTAAACCGCCATCCCCCGCATCGCATTTACTATAATAAATCTATTAACCCCTAATCCACCACCCACTCACATAGCCAACACTAAAATAAAGTATTAACCCCTAAAACCGCCGGCCCCCACATCGCAAATACTAAACTAAACCTATTAACCCTTAAACAGCCGCCCCAACATCAAAACTACTATAATAAAGCTATTAACCCCTAAACCGCCAGCCCCCCACATCGGGACACACTAAATTAAACTATTAACCCCTAAACCTAACACCCCTAACTTTAAATTAAAATTACAATATAACTATCTTAAAATAAATAAAAAATTACCTGTGAAATAAAAAAAAACTAAGCTTAAACTAAATAAAACTAACATAGCTATTTTAAAAATATATAATAAACGAAAAATAAAAAAACTAAGTTACAAAATTAAACAATCCTAACAATACGAAAACATAAAAAAAAATAACATTACAAAAAAGATTACAAAAAATAATAAACAAAATAATAAAAATTTAACCTAATCTAATACCCCTATTAAAACAAAAAAGCCACTCCAAAATAAAAATACCCCCTAATCTAACAATAAACTACCAATGGCCCTTAAAATGGCCTTTTATAGGGTATTGCCCTAAGTTAAATAGCTCTTTTACATAAAAAAAATTACAAAGTACCCCCTAACAGTAAACCCCCCAAAAAATCCTAAGTCTAAAAAAACTAAGCTACCCATTGTCCCTAAAGGGTCATTTGTATGAGCATTGCCCTTAAAAGAGAAATCAGATTTTTAGTGCCCATTAAAAAATTAAAAAGCCCTAATCTAAAAAAAAACACCCCAAAAAAAAGCAACTAACACTAACCCCAAAAAAGTACTCACAGTTCCTGAAGTCCGGACATCCATCTTCATCCAGGCGGTGACAAGTCTTCATCCAGGCGGCGACATTGTCATCCATCATGGGGGCATCTTCTATCTTCATCCTGGTGGCGCGGAGCTGTGGTGGCGCAGAACTGAGAACTAACTGTTGAAATCAACCAATAGGATTTAAGCAGCTCTCATCCTATTGGCTGATTTGAAAATTTCAGCCAATAGGAATGCAAGGTACCCCAAATATAAAAGGGGTACCTTGCATTCAATCTTCAGTGTGCGGCGGAAATCGCATGAAGAGGAGGCTCCACGCTGGATGTCGTCTGTCGTCATCGCCACTGTTTCTTCTCAGGTCCGCGTGGCCACAGCTCCACAGAAGAAATTACACTCACAGTGGGAAGGAGAAGAGATAAAGCTCTAAAAAGTTGCATTTTAAATTGTTCTTTCTAAGTATTGTGTAGAGACATATATAAGAA